>NW_026562379.1:16403416-17603416 GCF_027474105.1 Poeciliopsis prolifica
GCTCCTCCATCACCTGGACCTTCTTCAGAGGCGGCCTGGTCCGTTACAGCCAGGAGGTGACCGGAGGGCGGGTCAACCCTGACTCGGACAAATCCAGCAGAACCACCGTCACGTCCAACTGCTCCCTGGCCCTCAGCGACCTCACCGTGGAAGACGCGGGTTCGTACGTGTGTCTGGAGAACAAGGAGGCGGTCACCGACGTCTACCTGTCGCTGCTGAGCGTCAGCTCGGGTTCTCCGATCACGGAGCTCCGGCCCGGAGGGAACCTCTTCCTCACCTGCATCCTCTTCACCTACTACGACGCAGGCAGCTGCAAGCCGTACTCCAACGTGTTCAGGGTCAACTGGCTGGATGAGGACGGGAAGCGGCTGCCCGGAGACGACAGGAGGTTCATAAGATCGATGTTACGAAGATCGATTTAGGCCGGAAACGATTAATCGGATTACACTGCAAAAACACAAAATCTTAAGTATTTTTGGTCTAGTTTAAATGTCTGAGTACAATTAAAATGTACAAAAAACTTACAAAAAACTTTTCAGCAAGATAAAGATAAAAAAAACTGTATTAACTCCACTGGCAGATTATTTCACTTATTACCTGGTGCTTTTTCAATGATTATTGAATTATTGATATTGATATTTGCACTAGAAACTAGACCAAAAATACTTGGTAAGATTTTGTGATTTTGCACTGTGGCATTCACACCTTACTTACCTAAAATATTTTTGGTACAAATATTTTAGTAAACTTGAAATGAGACCAAACTGACTAACAGGAAGATACATAAACTTGATTTAATTTTATTTTGATAAAAAATAAAATACTAGCTCCAACACTGGAAAAAGTTACTAGAACTAATACTTTTTAAAATCAATATTAAGGAATTAATTTATTTAAAATAAACCCCAAACTTTCTGATTTCCAGTGACTAATTGGTAAATCCAAAAAAATAACAAACATATCAGCTCTACAATATATTCATGTTATATTAAACAGCAAGAGATTTGATGTTTGAAGTACTTATCAGCTGCTGATCTTTTACTTCTAGAAATCTATTACTACAATAATTTAGTTGCAGCTCTAGATTAATTGCACACAGTTCCCAGTACTGACCCTTGTGGTACACCTAGATTACGTTCTTTGTATTGCAGATTTGACACCATTTATTTTAACACAACAATATCTAGGTTAGACTTGAACCAGATCAATTTTTGTTGAGAGAAATTTAGTTGTTTCAGTTTCATCGGTTTGTGGTTTAAAGTGTGAAAAGAGGGAATGTAGCTGCCAGGTGCTGCTAATGTAACGCTTTTACTTCACTTATCAGCTTCAACACCTCTGCAGAAACAGGTTTATTCTACTTGTCTTTATTTGTGTGAAACCATATTGTTCCTGTTGATGACCCAGTTTAGGCCGAACTTCCGCTGACGGACAGATGCCTCTAATTTCACTCTAGAGCGAAGTTTCCCAGTGGTATAGATTCTCTCTGCTCCAATAAACCTCATCCAAATGATTATATCACCTCCTTTATGCCCCATTATGTGCTGGTTGGTAACTAAATGCATCCTCACTATAGTTATGAGCAAATCTTTGTCTATATTCTGCTAATGTCGAGAATTAAATAATAAATTAAATTAAAATCACATGCAAACAAGCTTGTCCACTAGATAAGTCGTTAAAAATCATGGCAGCAAAGCATGTAAACAATTTGTGAGATATATTGATAATTCATCCATGACGGCAGCGCTCATCATTTATCGACCAGCAGATAAAATGGTCGCCACACTGGCGGCCATTTTACAAATGTTATATGGATTAATCACGTCTGACTGGTTCTCAACTTTTTTTTTTATTTTACTATGTGATGCTGTGAACTGCATATTGTCTGAAAAACAAAGCAAAACATCTTTCTACAACTTCCTGTTGTCTTCTTTGTCGTTTTCGGCTGCAGTAAAGTCCGACTCCCGTGACCCGTATGAATTTAAAAAACTGTTTCCATTAACATCTATTCCGATACGGCAGAAAAACGATGGCAGCCCAAAAACTTTTATTAAATGACGTTTTTTTAATCGCCTTGTTTCCATTAAGCAAATTTGTTTTGGTACTTCAATGTGGACTATGCCATAGTTAATGGAAACGCAGATCATATCAGATCAATGCTAACATGGTGAGATGCAAGTTTAGCTTCAAATTCTATCTTGAGATTTTGTTTATTTGCAGTTCCTCAACTCTAACTCATAAATGCAATTATGAAGGTTTTTCACCACAAAAGGAATCTCCAACTAAAAACTGAAAGTATAAGACAGCGTTTATGCTAAAAGAAAGTAATAATTATTGAATAGTGACTTAAAATGAGAAAAAAATCTAAAAGTTGATGTTTCTTTAGGTATTTTTGAAGCATCGACTGCGGGTTTGTGAAAGGGATCAGCTAATGCAAGACATTTAAAAGCTTTCGCTGAAAAAATACAAAATGTTACAAAGTATATTTGACTCGTTTCTAGTGCAAATATCTTAGTAAACTTTAAATAAGACAGAGTCCGTGATCGATACGTCGAGTAACAAAAGTCACATACATTAGCAAAAATATCATGAAATTCCTTTCAAATATTTCGAAATTAGCACCACAAAATCTGTGATTTTTATTGCAAAAAAAAAAAAACACAAAAGCAATCACAAAATGTATTGATATTTTAATAGTTTAGTTTAACTAACCTATCAAAATATTTAAATACATTCTGGCACAACCGGCCCTTTAAGAACATTCAGATTTTTGATATGAAACTGACTTTGACGCCTCTGTTTTAGGCCTATTCAAAGTGTTGGATGATAAGATACAATCTGTGCTGAAGACCTTATTACACAGAACATAAAATATGTATTTTGTCTCCATGCAGGTTCAAGCTGACTGAAAACACTCGGTGCAATGTCACGCTACACATTAAGCTGCAAGCGGAGGACAACAACAGGAAGTGGAGATGTCAAGTGGACACCACAAAGGACAAGAAAATTACATTTCTGGACTTCAGATCCTCCTTTCTGTTTCAAAAGGCCCAGATGAACCAGACTGTGAAGCCGCCGGTCACAGAGGAGTGTCCCGCAGAGCTGCCCATCAGCCGGATCGTTCTGTGTGCGGTTCTGCCGCTCATGGTGAGCATCGTGGGATTCTTCACATGGAAATCAGACCACAAGAGGGCAAAGACCTCAGCAGCTGTCATTGAGCTGCAGGATGTTTACTGACTGACTGCTGATCTATTTGCTGCAAAGAAACTGTAAAATGCAGGAAATGGACCTAAAATGAAGAAAATGGACAATCGTCCCTTGTTACACTGTAAAAACACAGTCTTATCAAGTGTTTTTGTCTGAAATAAGACAAAAATTACTGTTCATCACACTGTTCTCATTTGCAATAATTCTCATTTAGTGTCACCTCCTCTTGTTCTCATATCAAACTGTTTACTTGCATAAATGTTTGTGAAAGTCCACAACGGTGAATCTATTTTTCAATGTCAGTTGCTGCAAATAAATAGAAAAACTCTGCACTGGCTTGCAAAAGTAGTCGTACTCCAGAAGCTTTTTAATATTTTCTATGCTACAATCACAAACTTTAATGTATTTCATCTGGCTTTTATGTGACAAACCAACAAAAAGTAGAAGGAAAAGTAATAATAATAATAAAAGTCATAAAAAGTATGCTGTGCATTTGCATTCTTACTCTACCTCTAAATAAAATAAATTACAAGTTTAATTTAGTAAATCAGTACATTGCGTATAATTGAATTATATTGTAACTCCAGCTGTTTGGTGAAGGCCTCAGAGGTTTAAATATTTATTAAATATTTATGTCCTATTATTACAGCGTACACTAATACAGTACAAACCCTGTAGATCATAATGTTGAAATAAGTTAAACCCTAAACATATTATTTTAAATAATGACTATTGTGTTATTTTCTGGTTTGATTCATTTAATTTGATTTATTTTAGCTGGTTCAACGAGAATTTGTCGTAAAATAATTTGAAATAAAGAAATACTTAATTGAAACATGATTCCAATTTATGGTTTTATCAGTTCTTCCACACAATTCTGGCTGATTCATTTAAATTTCAGCGTGGAATTGGTTAATTCAAACAAACATTTGTTGGAAAGCTTGTTCAATAAAACACCTAATTATTTCAATAAATATTAATCAATCTTTAAATAATTTATTAAAAGACAGAAAACTACATTAATATGAACATACAGTGAAAGCGTAATTTACCAAAGGAACCTGAACGTCACATTGACGTTCCTACGGAAAGCTGAAAGGGACAATTCTGTGTTGTTGGTGTGAAACATCAGCTAGCTGCTTTTGCTACAACATGGCAGCACATTTGAAAAAACGAGTTTATGAGGAGTTTTCCAAAGTTGTTCAGGTAAACCCAAGATGCTGTTTGTTTTTTCCTCGCTTCTTGTTCAGTTATAAACCGAACAGAAAATGTACCGACAGGCTAACTAGCTGGCTAGCTAACGTAGCATAACAACACTCAACCAGTCTCGGTCAAAACCCAGTTTATAACGGTTACCGTGCTCTTTGGGATCGCTTCAATCGGTTCAAATGTAATATTCGAAATTGATTTCAGTCGATAATGTTACAATTATACCCCGAGTTCCGGACTGGGCCAGTTAGGCTTCCTTAACACCAGCTAGCAGGTAGTAAATAAATACAAATGACGTGAATAATCTGTTCTGACAGGAGATACGAACCACGTTTTAATGTGACGTTTTGAAGCAAAGTTTAAAAAAAATAATGTGATTAAACTGATTAAACTGTAAAACATGGCTTGCATTTGTATTCAGCCCCACTGAGTCAATATCGTAGAGTCAGATTTTGACGGATTATACCTGCAGGTTTTGTGGTGTGTATATCACTACAACTTAAAACATATTTGCACTTTACTCTTTGCAAAATAACCAGAGTTGCGTCAGTTTAAATGAAATATTGATTGAGTTTAAAATGCTTTGCGTAATTAGAAGGAGAATAAAGCAATGGAAAACAATGACATGTTTAAAAACAGAATACATGTCATGATGTTACAGTTGTTATTGATCAAATTTGGCTGTAAATAAATGTTTTTTAGCTGTGATTTAAAAGGGACTCAGTGTCTGATCTGATTGAGTTTTCATTCAGACCTGTGAAGACACTGTTGCAGTAATCAATGGATGAGTTTCTCTAGATCGTGCTGGGACTTTTGTATTTTAATCCTGGAAATGTTCTTCAGGTGGTAGAAGGCTGACTTTGTAACTGTCTTCATGTGACTCTGATGGTTCAGATCTGAGTCCAGCATACAAATTTCAAGCTCGATGGCGAGTTTCTAGCAGTAATAAATGAAGCTGTAGATTGCAGATCTAGATTGTGCCTCTTTAGGTCTTTACATAATAGCTCCAGATTCTGCATCAGTGTGAATAATTACATCCTGTAATATGTTTTTTTGGTTATATAATATTACATATTTGGTTAAAATATTAATTCAGTTAGCAAAAATGATAATAATTCCTGCAGATTCCTCATGAAGAAGCTCCAGCCAAGAAGCTGCGCCTGTCCAAGCCCAGTAAATCCGCAGCGCTGCACATCGACCTCTGCAAAGCCGCCAACGCCACCGACGCCCTGCAGTACCTGCTGGAGTTCGCACGCAAACCGGTGGAGGCGGAGAGCGTGGAGGGCGTGATCCGGATCCTGCTGGAGCATTACTACAAGGTGAAGCTAACACCACAGATCCACACACAGTCACCAGGTTTTGGATTTGTTTACAGTTGTTGGTGGTAATAATTCCCTGTTTTGTTTCTCATTTAGGAGACTGATAACTCAGTGAGGCTGAAGATCGCATCTCTCCTGGGTTTGCTGTCCAAAACAAACGGCTTCAGCCCCGACTGCGTCGTAGACGACGTGATTAACACACTTGGAAATGAGAGTGAGACCCGTAGCACTGCTTCAACATGTTCTACCTGGAGTAAAAGTAAAAAGTCCAAGAGATTACTCAAACAAGTATTGGGTAAAAAAAACCTACTGAGTAACTCATCAAAACATAATTTTAATATTTAAAAAATACATAATCAGGAGGTTAAAAAAGGAAGTCATGCGGAGAGTTTGGTATTTGAAATATGGAAGAGAATTAGTGCCACTGGAATAAAAAAAATACAAAAAGAATTGTTGTTTTTTTAATCATAATCCTGATTTTTGACCTTAGATGATTAGTCATATTTTCTGAGAGAATTGTCAGAAATCTGGGATTAAAGTCAGAAATCTGACATTAAAATCCAAATTCTGAGATTAAAGTCAGGATTAAGTAAAAAATCTGAGATTAAAGTCTGATTATTTTTTCCCAGTGTTATTAATCATCTTTCATATTTAAAGACCCAAATGAATTAATTCATATAAATAACATAATCACAAAATAATAAAACCAGGCAAAATATAATAATTTTCCAAATCAGCTTCTTTCAATAAAAAAGAAGCTGGAAACTGGTGAAACTGTTACAGAAACTGCAGGTTTTTGGTTAAAATGTTTGTTTTTCATTCATAATCAAGATATTTAACTCAAGTAAAAGTAAAAATACTCCTAAAAGTTTTTTGTTTTTTTTCCAAAACCAGTTACTCCAGTAATGTAACTATTTCCAGCCCAGCTGCAGATCCAGTTCTGATGACGGTTTATGAAATGTCTCCAGAATCCCATCAGGTTCTGGCTCAGCTGCTGGACTCCCTGCTGCTGATCGGCGGCCAGCTCCCAGAGAGTCCGGCCGTCAGGCGGCGCCTCGTCCAGGTGGCCTGCAAGGTGAAGCTGCCTGGGTGAAATCTGGGCGTCGCCGTGGGGACGCCGCGCCGCCATCTTGAATGTCTTCCTGTTTCTCCTCTTCAGCTTCTCTCCGACACGAACTTTGGGGTGAGGAACAAATGTCTGCAGCTGCTGGGGTTCCTGGGAACTGTGGAAACGCCTCTGACCAAAGACGGCGAGGGACCGAGCTCATCGCTAGGTCTGAAACATCCGACCGTACAGCCGACCGTACATCCGACCGTGCATCCGACCGTACATCCGACCGTGCATCCGACCGTACATCCGACCGTACATCCGACCGTGCATCCCTCCATACTTTGAGCCTTTAGTTCGTTACTGTAGTAAACATCAGATGTTAATTCTTGATAAATTTTTCTTTTTATTCTTTAACAATGAAATAATCGAATAAAAATCTTACCATGAATAATTTGCAGTAACTGTCACCAGCCTTATCAATTTAGTATATTTAATTTCTGCTGCTGTGACACAAACCTTGAAAATCATCACCTAGAAAGTAAAATTGTGTTTGGATTGCTGCTAAATGTGTCGGAGTGTTTGCTGTGTGGCTCTGCAGGAGGAGTCCGGGACGTCCAGAGTATCATCAGCACCTACTTCTCAGACCAGGACCCCAGAGTTCGCGCCGCAGCGCTCAAAGCTATGGTACCACCAGCCACTCTCCCTCCAGCTGCACCGTTAAATTACTGCTTTTTTCATTTTTTTTATTAAGATTTTGTTTACTTATTTTCCAGCTGCAGCTTCATGAGCGAGGAATGAAGATTCATCAGATCATTTATGAACAGGTGCTCACAGATAAACAAAACATAAACAAAGCAGCAATATTTAGATGTTTAAATGAATCCTGTTACACAATTAACAAAAAAACTACAAGGATTTAGTTATAATCAGCATTTTTAAGACGCATATTTAATTCAGCAGTTAACAGATGGCTGATTGATGGATTTATAAAACTCTGTTAGGAAGGGGTAGCTACGCAGAGTGGCCGGGTCCAAACGTTTCAGCAGGAACCAATAAAATCTCCAGGTTTTTAAGGAAACATCAAGTAAGGAAAACAATAAAGTGTCTGAACAGAAAACCTACAGATATAAACAAGTAAAGAAAATGAAGGACAGATGGTTGGAAACTGTTGAATCCAAATGTGATGCACTTTGACTCTCTCCTCTCAGATTTAATTATAAACTTTAATTAAATCGGTCGATCAGCTGCTGCAGAAGGAAAATGTTGATATTTTTCACGTTTCCAGGCCTGCAGGCTGCTGTCTGACGACTATGAGCAGGTCCGCTCTGCCGCTGTGCAGATGGTCTGGGTGCTCAGCCAGCTCTACTCAGAAAGGTAAAGATCAAACCATAACGCTTCCTCTAAATCACAGGTGTCAAACTTGAGGCGCATGGGCCAAATCCGGCCCTTTGTAGCTTTTTATGTGGTCCTCTGGACTCCAGAAGGAGTGTTTTAGGTCTGGTTTCTACTGTAAATATTATATTACACTTGAAATAAGACAAGTAACTTTTCAGCTTTAGGTAAATAATTTCTTAAAAAAGTTCTAGTTCCACTAGCAGATTATTCCACTTATAACAAGACATTTTCCTCGTGTTATAAATTAAATAATCTGCCATTTAAACTTGAGCTTTTTTGTGAATATTAAGGAGTATTTACTTAAAACAAACTCCCACATTTTGCTGAAACGCTGCGTATTTCAGGTGTACTAACATATTAGCACTTAAAAATTAGACAAAAATACTTGGTAAGATTTTGAGCTTTTGTGGTGAAGAGACTTCAAAATAACAGGTGTATGCTTCAAGATGAGGTTTTTTTTTTCAGCAAAATCAAATCAGTTTTTATTTATTTATTGTCAAATTAATCAATCAGTCCCTGCAGTTTTTCATGATTTAGCAAATTCTCGTGAAATCAACGAATCCAAGCACTTTTTCTTGCTATTGCTTAACACAGTCAGTCAGTTAGGATGTTAAAAATGTGAGTTTTTTACAGATTATCTGCATAAATGAAGTTTTGCTAACTCACAAACGGCGGTGTTTGTTACTTTTGCAGCGCTGTTGCCTCAGCCTGCCCTGATGTCAAGTAAAAGTCCAAAAAGTCAGACGTCAGCATGCTTTTTGGAAAATTGTCAAATATTTTCCACAGAATCAGTAATTTTGGAGGTGAAGAACTACAAAAACTATCATGAAATTAAGGAGCGACTGCTTCTTAGGGTTAGGAAACTGTTTAATAACAGTTTATTAAAGTTTATAAACTGTTAGTAAACTTTTCACAGTTTATTAATGAGTTCTCTCAATATATTCTGGCACAAGAATGTGTAAGAACATTTATGATCTTGATGTGGCCAATTAAAATGAGTTTGATCTAAATCAACAGCAGTGGAAATTTCAGATCGTCAAGGATTATTTAACAAAAAGAGGATTTGTCAAATTTAATTGAGTTTGAGTTGAACTCTTCAAATCAGGGGAAATATTCAATGTATTTCCTGCTCTGCTTGTCAGCATTGTGCCCATCCCGTCGTCCAATGAGGAGATCCGGCTGGTTGACGATGCGTTTGGGAAGATCAGCCACATGGTGAGCGACGGTTCCTGGATGGTTCGGGTCCAGGCCACTAAAACCCTGGTGAGGAAATAAAACTGATTCAGTCGTCACATGTTGGATCCGTGAATTTTAACGTTTAATGTTGGAATCCCAGGGTTCCATGCTGCAGGTCAGCCCTCACTTTCTGGAGCAAACTCTGGATAAGAAGCTCATGTCGGATCTCAGAGTGAGTACGCTCCGGTTTGTTTTCTGCCTTCACCAGATTAAATCTGACGTTTTCGTTTCTTTTGACCCGTCTGTGTTCAGAGGAAGCGCACGGCTCACGAACGAGCCAAAGAGCTCTTCGCATCCGGAGAGTTCTCCTCCGGCAGGAAGTGGGCCGATGACGCCCCCAAAGAGAAACTGGACACCAACACCGTCAACCTCATCGCCTCGGGGGCCTGCGGTGCTTTCGTCCACGGCCTCGAGGACGAGATGTTTGGTATCTTATCAAATCACTGTGTGTTTCTGTGCGTAAATGTGGCCCCTTTTTGTTCTAGATTTGAATTTTGAAGGGGGCCTATTATCTAAAATTCTAATTTTGCACATTTTTGTGCTTCTATTTCAGTCTCTACTACTTAAGAAAACACCCAGACGGGTTTTGGTGGCAATAAATGAATGTTTTTTGGTGTCTGGATAAAGAGCCGTTTCAAAGATTTCCCAATAAAGTTGCATTCGGCGGATTCTGCAGGATTACGCAGCAACCCCAGCCAGACCAGCCGGTTACCTAGCAACCCAAACTAAGCTTCAGCATGTTTGGTCAGCTGGTTTTACCCTGTATGCTCTGTACAATGGCTGCTGGAAAAGACAAGTGTTTTTTGTTAGAAACCTCTCGCTACATTCTTTTTGGTTGTGCAGGAGGCCTCACTTCTGCTTTTCAAAGATGTATGGTTGTACAATTACGCAGCCATTTTTGAGTGAGCGTACAGGTTGAGTTGGGGGCGTCGCCAGCAGCACATTATTTGGATTTAAAGTGACAGACGCCTTAAAACGGCTCAAAGTAGGTAGAACTGAACAGAATAAAATCTCATTTTATGCAAAAAATGTAACAAAAATGTTTCTGTCCATTTCTCCCGCTTGCGCTAGAATAGCGTGTTTGTTTTTGGTTATATTTACCCAGAATGCCGTGCGCTGTGGCGTGGTCTTCAGTAATATTTTTCACTGATCCTCTTCTCACTTTGAATCTTTTTGCTTTGTGCTGGAACATGTCTGACTGTTTCCTCTTCATGTCCGCCTCAGAGGTTCGAATCGCTGCAGTGGAGGCCCTCTGCCGGCTCGCCCGCTCGTCGCCCAGCTTCGCCGAAAAGTGCCTCGATTTCCTCGTCGACATGTTCAACGATGAGATCGAGGAAGTCAGGCTGCAGTCCATCCACGTGCTGAGAGAAATCTCCACCCACATAACGCTCAGGGAGGACCAGCTGGACACCGTGCTGGCCGTCCTGGAGGTCGGCACGACCCGAATGCTTCGTTTTTGGCCGCGAGTGAAGATGCTGACGATGTTTGTCTCCAGGACTCGTCTCGGGACATCAGGGAAGCTCTCCATGAGCTGCTCTGCTACACCAACGTCTCCACCAAGGAGTGCATCCAGCTGGCGCTGCTGGAGCTGCTGAAGAACCTCAACAAATATCCCACCGACCGCAACTCCGTCTGGAAGTAAGACTTTATTACTTACTGTTATCCAAAAGATTCTGAGCAAAAAAAATAAATAAATTTCCTTAAATTAGTGAAGCAAACAGTCATTTTTTTGGTTACTTTCCAGAATGTTAAAGTTTATTTAACATTCAGTCCTTTAAAGCTGCAGTCTGTAACTTTTATAAAGAATATATTTTTGGCATATTTGTGAAAAGTGTCACCATGTTGTGAGACAGATAATCTGTGAATAGAGCAATCGCCTTCTGAAGAAAGGCACCTCTCCTCACCTGAAACAACCAATCAGAGCCAGGAGGAGGGTCTTAGCGCTGTCAATCCTCCTCATGTACTCGCTGCTAAATGTGCTAATGGCAGAGAAGCAACTTGTTGCTACGGGAAAACCGTTTATTCTGTGTTTTCAGTGGCTATACGAGCTAGCCTGAACATTCATGATCGTCGGTGCTAAATGCAGCGTAGCAGAGGGAGACGGAGCAGGGGAGAGCAGCGCCACAAGGATGGGTGATTGACAGCACTGCCTCCTGGACAAATTGGTTGTTTCTAGAGAGCACTGGGAGAAGTTTTGCTTGAATTATTTTAATGCATTTATTTTTCACAGATTCTCTTGTCAAATATGTAACATGTTTATCAATTAAAGTTTCATATTGCAGCTTTAATAAAACTGCCCTGAATCAGTAACTCTACCAAAGTAATTTGAAACAAGTAACATTCAACTTTTTGCTGAAGCAAATCTTAATTTATATAAGTTGTTGTAAAATAACGGCCTGTTATTTTGCAGCGTTTCAGAGAAGATCTTATTATTTCTGGAAAACAGTCCAGCAGTTTATTTACTGATTATTATTAAATGAACTGCGTTATGTTGTCTTAACTTTGTCCTTGATTTGTTTTCAATCTGCTTTTCTTCACACAGATGTTTGAAGTTTCTTGGATCTCGCCACCCAACGCTCGTGCTGCCGCTGGTTCCTGAGCTGCTCAGCACTCACCCGTACTTCGACACGCCGGAGCCTGACATGGACGACCCCGCCTGTATCTTTCTTGCCCCCGAAAAATCATTTAAAGGGGCAATAATATGTAAAGTCAACTTTTTTGAGCTTTACATTGTGTTATTCATGTCTTTGTCAAAAACACACCTGGAGTGTTTCATGCTTGTTTGAGAAATGCTTTCATCTACATGGCAACCATTCGGCTGTGCAAAACACGTGGGTGGACTTAGCCCCGCCTCCGGGCCTCACAGAGTGGCACTCGCCCGCTCAGCTCCTTCAGACTAGCCAGCAGAAATTAGTAAACACCTGGTGGGAGTGCTGAGCTCATTATGCAATCTGCTTCTCAGAACCACGTTGGTCAAAACGTTAAAGGGTTTAGAAAGAAGCCATGTTGGGACTTTCTGACGGCAGAGATTCTTAAAGAGACAGAGGCCTAATTTTAAGGGGATAAAACAGGAAGTAAAATTTCTTTTACTTCCTGTAAAAGACATGAAATGTTTCTTTGTGACATGAAATGGCTCTTTGTGCTCAGAAAACGCAGAAATCTGCCACTTTAATGTGAATAAAAAGCACAGAGGAACAGAAATCAGTGTGGTAACCGTTAAAATGTACTTCTTTATGAGAGGAAAGTTTAATTCTTGAATACTTTCTTCAATATTTAATTTTTCTGCCTCTGCAGAGCTGCTGCAGTGGTTTTTATGGCACAGAGTTGCTTTGAGTGAAATCTGTTCGTCCCTCTTGACTCCTGTGACTCATCTCAGACATCGCGGTTCTGGTTTTGGTGTTCAACGCCGCCAAGTCGTGTCCCACCATGCCGGCGCTGTTCTCCGACCACACCTTCAGGCACTACGCCTACCTGAGGGACAGCCTGTCGCACCTCGTTCCCCCACTCCGGGTGAGAACCGACAAAACACCACAAACAGCCGAACAGCTGGATCCATTTTCATGCAAATCGCCTCAATTTATGTTTTATTTAAAACTTTTTTAAGATTTTGGTATTTGTGAGTCTTTAGTTCCTGTAAATCAAGAATCTATTTAAGCTAAAAATTACGCTGACCTTCCAGATTGTCTTTAGCAAATAATGTTTCACACATCCTGCCGAAAATTTAAAGTAGTTCAGTTTAGTTTCCTGTAACTGTTTGCTTCAGTTGCCGGGCAGGAAGCAGGTTTGCAGTCTGGACTCCGTGGACTCAGGATGCGGTTCTGGTTCGGTGGAGTCGGCCAAACTCTTCCTCCAGCAGAGTCTCAACAGGGTCAGCACCATCCAGAACCTGGAGACACCTGGAGCCCAGGACCTGTTGAACTTCACAATACGGTAAACGTCGCACTGGAAGTAGGACTGAATAAAGTTAAATGTTTGTCAAACTCTGAAAATGCTTTTGAAAAAAGTCTTAGCATCGCTCTGTTGATTAATGGTTTCAGATTAAAATTATCTCCATTTGATTGATTTACCTGGATTATTGTGGTTCTCATTTCATCAGAGATCTGCAGCGGCTAGGCGAGCTGCAGACTGAACTCGCTGGAGCTGCTGATTTCTGCGCCACATACCTGCGCTGTCAGCTGCTGCTCATGAAGGTGGCATGTGCTTCCTTTTCATTAGCTGGATGTCCTGCAGGAGAACGAATCTCAGAGAAAAACTCTTTTAACGTTTTATGTATTGTTGTTGTTCAGGCCCTGCAGGACAAGCTGTGGAACATGGCCGTCCCTCTCTGCCTGAAACAAAACGTCACTGCTACAGCTGCAGCTCAGCAGGTAAACACACAAACTTAAGACTGAAATAAATCCCACAGCCTTAAAACGCAGTTAATTCTTCTGATTTCCTGCAGATTTTAGAGGAAACCTACAAGCTGGAGTTTCTGTACAGCGGTTTGGAAAGCAGGGAGGTGGCGACCATTCACCATGTTCGCCTTCAGGCCAAAGCCCTGCAGCTGGTGCTGACGGCCAGAACCAGACCAGGGTCGGTACAGAAACGCACAGCGCTCAGTCGCTGTTTGTTCAGAGGTTTCACCCGGCTGTCACTTCTCCTTAGGTTGGATCTTCTCATCAGCAGCTGTGAGAAGTTCCTGCAGGAGATCGAGTCTTTTCAGAGGTAATTCAGTCTGTTAGTGTGTTTTATTGTATTGTGTTTCTGGAACTTCTGAGAGGCTATTTTAGATGCCAGCTGTAGTAACTCGGCGGATTGTGGCCTTTCTGCTCCCCCAGGATGTTCCTGGCAGAGCTGCCCCACCTCCAGGACAGCTTTGTGGACAAACTTTTGGAGATCATGCCGCGGCTCTTGTCTTGTAAACCTGTGGAGATGGTGAAGATTCTCCAGACGACGCTGAGGCAGAGCGGCCTGCTGCAGCTCAGACTACCTGAGCAGGTAACATAATAACCAATCAGAGTTTCTGCCACACAAAGCAGATCTAATACCAACACATCGTCATATTTGTGTCGCAGATCCATCGCGCCACAGCCGCCATCATCGAGCCAACAGGCGAGTCGGATAACCCGCTGAGGTTCACGTCCGGCCTGGTGGTGGCGCTGGACATCGACGCCACGCTGGAGCACGTCCAGGATCCCCAGGATAAGGTCAAAGTTCAGGTGACTGTTACCTTAAATTGAAAGAAAGCTGCTGATTGTTTCATACTTTGTTTTACCAAAATGTTCTGGGTGCAAATATTAGCGATTCACTGCAAAAAAAAACTTCTTCTTACCAAGTATTTTCCTCTAGTTTCTAGTGCAAATATCTTGGTTCTCCTAAAATAAGACAAAACTAAATTACAAGGAACTTTTCGGAACGATATAGGAGCTTGATATTGATAAATAAAAAATAAGTACAAGTTTCACTGGCAGATAATTTTACTGATGACATTTTCCCCACATTTTACATGAAATAATCTGCCAGTGGAACAAGTTCTGGCAGTAAAGTTTTAGTTTTGTAAAGTTTTAGTTTCCTGCATGTTGATAGTAACCAATTCATTCCTATTAAAGGAACTAAAGGACAGGATCATTGTTTTAGCTTCACTTCATGTTATAATGTTATTCCCTGAAGTGTTGCTTTAATCTCCATGACAACCATTCAGCTGTGCAAAACGCCTGGGTGGACCTAGCCCCGCCCCACTCAGCTCCTTCAGACTAGCCAGCAGCAAATAGCAAACACCTGATGAAACTGTGAATCAGCTGAGCTCATGATGGGAAAGTGAAACGCTGGTAGAGCCGTTCAGTGGTTGATGGAGGAGCCGTGTTGTGACGACTTCCTGAATTTCAGAAAGAGTTTTTAAAGAGGCCCAATTTCAAGTTATTAAATTACAAAGTCAGATTTCTTTTAAGTTATTTGTGATATATTTATCATATTTATATTTACTGGATTACTTTATTATTTCAATTAATCATAATTCATTGTTTTAGCTCTACTCATAGAATCAGTCCCTGGAGGTTTGTTGATGTTGAAAGTTTCAATAAACATTTTTTTGGATTTTGCATATTTAAGCCTTTAACGGTTTTTTCAAACATTCCTACAGGTCCTGTATCCAGACGGCCAAAGCCATGTGATCCATCCCAAACCGGCAGACTTCAGAAAACCGGGACCGACTAGACACCGGCTCATCACCCAGGTTTACCTCTCTCACACCGCCTGGACGGGTCAGTACAACAAACCGCTCAGAGCTCCTCGCTTTGAGGTCGCGCTGACCTTCAGCTAACATCAGACGGCCTTGACTTTCCCCAGAGCCTTCGCAAGTCGAGGTGCGCCTCCTGCTGGCCTACAGCTCCTCTTCGTCCTCTCCATCTTCATCCAGCAAGTCTGGGTGGAGCGACAGCATCGACGGCCTCCCGCCAGCAGAGGCCGCCGTCGAGGGAACGATCCCGTTCAGCAAGCCTGTCAAAGTCTACATCATGCCCAAACCTGCACGGAGATAACCGGACCCCAGGTCTACGAGACCCTGCTTCAGACAGGACTTCAGACCGGACTGGGTTTTTAAAGCAGATGGAAATATTTTTATTTGGATGGAATTTTGTTTTTCACTCCACAAACATTTGGAAAGTATTTTAATTAGTTTTCATGTAATCAAACAGGCAGAAATACACAATTCAGCAATTCACAGATTTAGTCTGCAAAAACATAATATTTACAAAGTATTTTTGTCTAGTTTATAGTGCAAATATCTTATTACACGTGAAACAAATCAGAAGTAATTTACAAGTAATTTTTCAGCAAGATATAGCAGCTTGTTTTAGGTCAATAGTTCCTTAATATTGATGGAAAATTTTTCTAGTGTTATAAGTGAAATAGTTCCAGAAACTACAGTTTGTGTAGTTTCTATTTGCACTTGAAACTACAAAAAATACTTGGTAAAATATTGTTTTTGCAGTGTAGCTAATCCTGAATAAAGAAGAGTTAAATACAATCTGCAAACCTCCTTTTTCTATTAGAACAATTTTTATTCATATGTAAATAAAACATCAGCACCATTTTGATTGTTTTAGACACTGTTGGTGCTGGAGGCTGTTAGAAATGCATTTTTATTCAAGTTCATGTTGTGACTTTGAATTCTCAGTCATCTCAGGTAAACTTTAACGCACTTCAGAGCTTCAGAAACTTTACTCCGGTAAACTCTGTAAATAAAAACTGATTTAACCTTCAGTATAAGATGCTGCTTTACGGCCGTTGTATATAGAAAAAGTTATATAATTTTCTAATTGGATATTTTCTTGTTTTTCTAGAAAGTTTGAGATTAATTGCAAATTTTCCCCATTTTTGGAGTGCATTCATTCCTTTTTAGAACCTTGAACGGTTTAAGTCTCACCACTGATAACTGCAGAGATGCTGAGAAAACCTCTGGGCGCAGGTATCAACATGTTTAATGGCGTCCAGAAAGGCGATGTCAGCAGGTCGAGTGGAAAACGCCGCCCACTTTGGCTCCTTGAACAGCCAGCTTGTTGTATTCAGCCACAGCCTTCTGAGTCTGGAGGACTCGGACTTCAATGCCTTGCTGCTTCACGAAATCCAGAGTCGAGGAAGGAACCTGTGGAGGAAAAAACATGCACGTCTAAAACAGGAACTACGGTACTTTGTGCTACAGAACTGATGGGATTCTGGCTCAAATATTACAGCAATGGATCATAAAATTATTTAATATCAACAGGACACAGAGAGGCTCTGTTACCAAGGCAAAGTTAATTATTAATATTTGTATTTATCTGTTTATCACAGAAGTTGAAGCAGGTAAAGCTGAAATGTTGCTGCTACAGGAGTTCTGGGTAGAATATAGTTACAGATAAACTCGGCTTTTTATCTTATTAAATATTTTTTGCACAGTTTTGGCTTAATTGCCGTTAGGAATATGTTGTTTTTTCTGCATATTACCCTTTTTGTGTCCGTATATCCCAGTTAACAATGAACGATTACCAAATTAGTTAATGATTCTTTAAATTCCAGCCGTACAATAGATCCAAACTTCCTGATTCAGATGGCTTTTGTCCTTTCGCCTCATACGAGTCAATCGGACCCGTGTTGAGGCAGAAGGCGCTCAGATTGTTGAACCAATCCCCTTTTGGGATTTCTGCAATCCTGTTTTACCCCTTAGTCTGCTGCGTCCTCTACAGGGGGATTAGGGCGTAAAGCTGAGGGGTCGACTAAGCTGACCCTCACACATAAACACTGTATGGTACCACAGAAAGATCAGCAATGTCTTATACACCCTTGTAGTTTAGTTTGTTATTGAGGTTTCTGGTGTTGCACAAACATTCAATTTGACTTTTTAAAGAATATAATTTACCTGTAGAGCTTCACTCATTCCTCTCCCAATGACCAGCAGCTCTATTCCCTTCTTCATCACCTCCTCCAGGTCAGCAGGCTGCACTCCTGGGTAATGCTAGGAGAAAGTCATAATGTTCCTCAGAGGAACAGATTCTACAATCGCTAACAGCGTTTATATTGATTCTGGTTTGACTTACATCGGTCCCAGTCTCCCTCCAGTCCCAGGCCCGGCTGCCTCCGGGCCAGACCTTACAGTCCTTGTAGCTGGAGGAGCATCCCTTCACCTTCATCAGGCCCCAGGACAGGGAGGCAATTTCTGGGGAGGTCATAGTTCAACGAGGCTGGAAGACAATACCAAGTAATCAATAATGTAACTAACAAACAGTAAACACAGCTCAACCAAAGAAAAAGCACAGACACTCTTAGGAGCTTTTTTAAAATTGTCTAGGTCAAAGGTCGCCAGAGTTAGGTAGTAACTAATTACAATTACAAGTAACTCGTTGGGAAAAATTTACTTTTAGGAGTATTTTCACTATTCCACAATTTACTTTTACTTGAGTAATTTCATTGTGAAGTATTTCTACTCTTAGTTGAGGTAAATTTCTGGATTTTCTACCAACTGAATGAAAAACAAACATTTTTCAAACAAATCTTCACCAGACACAAAATTTCATTTGGAAAGAAACTGATAAGGATTTTTTTTTGTCTGATTTTATTTTCTAATTATGTTATTTATATTTTTGGTTCTTGCAAAAGCAAAATTTCCACATAACTTTATATTTTGGTTCAAGAGTAGTGCTACTCTTATTTCAGTATAATTTCAGGCTCACATTTTGTTATGTCAAGCTCTCCAAAGTGACTCATAATAACCTTGAACTGTAATGTTAGCAACTAAATAATGGTTTGATATTTAAACTGGAATAGAAAACTCTTTTCTGTAAAATCTGCAAAGAATTTGAAATATAAAATGACAATAACAACTCCTGGAATAATTTTAATATGAGGCGGAATGAATGTTTTTTTTTATTTTTTGGAACATGCAAGTAATACCTACCTTTCCACTTGTTACATAAAAACATACCTCTCACAATAAAAAACAATTAAGAACAATAACTATATAACCAAAGAAAACAGCTGACATGTTTAAAAAGTAAGAAGCCTTTTAGTGGTTTTAAGCAAAACATTTAAGGAAAGATGCAACATTAACACAGTTAAGTCAGTATTTATTTATGTATCATTAAGTTTAACCTAAATTAGCGTTTAATTTTTATTTAAATATGATTTAAGGGGGTGAAAAGCTCTTTATTATATAAATATTGCAGATCTCCAATACAGGCCTTTTTAGAGAGCAAAAATTAGACGCCCTTCTTCTACGATAGCAAATACAGCCTAAAAAGTTGCTAGGAAACCGAAACTGTCATAAATAAAACTTTAACTCACCGTTTGACACCAACAGCGACGGATCGACTCTGAAGTGGGAGTTAAACTGCTGTGGCGTCCTGAGTTGTAAACACGCTGTAGAGTTAAACCTCCCAACACAATCCTTGCGGCATATTTTTAATTAAATGGAGGCTACGCCCTCTGGTGGATGGGAGGAAAACTGCAGCAGAGCCGAAAACATTCAATGTCTATTTTTATTTCGTTAGGTTGCATTTAGCTGAGCCTCTGACTCGGCTTTTGGTCTTAACTTAAGTCTCGGGTATCCGATTAACTCTTAGGTCCCGCTCTACTACGATTTAATCATGTAATTAAGCTGAAGACTGTTTAACCTCATACCGATGACGTAATTCAACCGTTGGGGAGCACAAGCTAATTAGCATAGCATATTAACCCAATTTAAAGCGTTTCACGTCATTGAACAAAACTGTTTACCACATAAATCCAAACAAAAAAATTTTTTTTCCAGTTTAACTTGTTTAAAATTTCAAAGTTAGGCTATTTACAAGGTAACGCCTCCATTTCAAATATTTAAGGATTGCTAATGTTTAGCAGCTTGCTACTTTATCGATATAGCACCAATTCAATTAAGCCATCTTAAGCAAACAAAAAAGGTTTAGTGAGGTCATACAGCCATTACCAATGATAATATTTAATTCAGTCAAGTTGCATTAAAAAATATATTTAATTGAAACTCAAGACTATTGAGCAAAATAAAAACTGACTTTATATTCCCTCTAAAAACAGAAATGCATGCTTAAATGAGACTCGAGGATCCTTTGGTCTGTTATTTATTTTTATACAAAAGAAAAGTCTGCTTACAAATTATTCAAATTTACAAACAAGAAATATTCATTTCGTTTTAATCTGGAGAAGATGACGCATCAGAACAAACTCCCCTCAGCTGGTCCACATCTGCTTTGATCTTCATCTGAAAAATATAAAATACATTTTTTTTAAAAATCAGCTCTTTAAGTTTCTGCAGTTCTGATGTGCCAGATTTCCTGCATGTTTGCAGGCATCATGTTCCCAGCGAGTCCTCTACAAACACTGCTGCAGAGGCTCACTGGGATGGTTTTTGATTTCTGGTCAAGTCCACAGCAAGTCAGGAACATCAGATCCTGAAAGCCTTGGTATATGACCAAACTGGACAGAATGTAACTTCAGAAACTGACCTGTGACGCAGAATCGCTGTTCAAACTTCACCTTACGACATGCATGCTTCAGCTGAACCCTGGAGAAATTAAATCAAAAAACAAATATCAAATATCTGAACAGTCTTACCCAAAATATTAAAAGAAAGCATACAGGGGGGATAGAAACAACTATTAAAATGATTTCAATTAACTACAATAAAGTTGAATTCTATTCTAATCACACCCTCTGAATCGACTTGATTATTTGCAGCCTGAGCATGCAGGCTTTCCTAGTCAAGAGTTTGGTTGTTTCAGCCACTATTCCAGGACTCCCAACATGGAGAGCTGGGAGACCAACGATGCCTGATGCTGAGTTTTTCTTGCACTGCTATTTAAACAAACCAGCTGATGAAACAACTGGTTGCAGACACCGCAGCGCTGCTTAATACTTAAACACAAACAAAAATAAAATACTTACAGAAAAGTGATGCTCAGCTCCAAGAGCTAAACAGGAAGGAAAATAAAATTATTAAAAACAAAGTTAATAAAATTGGTGTAAAGGGCCATTATAAAGGAGCAGCATATTTCCACCAAAAAAGACGTGGAAATTTTAATACTGTCAAATTCTTTCTAGAACATTTGAGATCATCTTAAATTTACTCTGGCACAAATTGTTAATTTTTGGACCTCAAATTGTATTTTATCTGGAACATCTCGAGCTGCAGAAATTCGTAAAAAAAAAAAAAAAGACTAAAGTTTTGAGATTAATATCACTGAACTTTTGAGTTTGAGAAATCAATTTTTCAATTAGAAATAACTCAGAACTCATGTCCAATGTCTTTCTTAAATTTTTGAAATAATCTAAACATTTGAAGATTTTAATACAATTTTTGTAAGAATTTTCTAGGAAAAACAATTCTGATCTCCAAAAGTTGAGAATTTGTAAGAAAAAAACCCAAATTTTAAATATCCCTCAAAAAATTATAGAAAAAAAAGAATTGGAGATTATTCTTGAAACTTCAGAGGTGTTGCTGGGAAAGTAATTTATATTAAAAAATAAAATCTACATCGGCTATAATTCGCTGCTTGTTTCAGCTGAAATACCAGGACTCCACACACAGGCAGCATGAAGACCAACGATGCCAGAAGCTGAGTTTCTTTAGCACTGACCTTTGAACTAACCAGCTGATGCAGCAGCTGGCTGCAGATACCGCAGTGCTTCTTCCATAACAAACGTTTTCCAGCCCAACTTACTAAATCATCCCGCCGCCATCTTGCATTCGGACGCCGTCATCTTGACTCATTTCCGCCAAACCTGTGGCCTGAAACACACATCTCTGTTAAATCTGGTCGATAATCCGTCTTCCTGAAGCTTCTCATCATGTTGTTGTCCTGCAGTTGTATCCCATAATGCTCACAGCTGAACACCTGGGTAAAGCGAAACCACAGATTTTCTCTTTGAGGCATTTCCAACGACTGGGCCCTACATGAAGGGCCCGTCGGGATAGACCTCAGAGACGGCCTAAATTTAAAGGAACGCCTTTAAATTTCACACACATTAGAAAAACATGTTATTACGGTATTTTGTAGACGCTTATAAACTGTCCAAATTCTGTTTGAACAAAATAGAGACAAAGGTCAGAAGATTGAGATTATTTAATTTCAATGAAGTACTTTTGAATTGAACTTTTTGGTATCAGTTCAATACAAAAAATATATAAATAAATAAAGTTATTTTTAATAAAAGATTGACACTTTTTTGCTGTCCAGGTTAGTTTGCAACTTCTGAATCTTGTTTATTACAGCTTTGTGAAATGATAATGACAAAAATAAATTTAAAAAATGACACTCGATTTTATCCAAACCAGTAGATGGAAAAACATTTTTATTTTAAGCAACATTCTAATCAGTTTGCATGAGAACTGGATGGAAACATATCTGCTGAAGATCAATTTCAGATCCAGCTGTAAGCTTAAAATAAAAATATTAAGCTTCAGTTTGAAAACTTGAAAATATCCAAATATTATCCCACCCAAATCATGTTCTAGAATAACAAATTAACTAACAGGAAGTCATTGGAGAGATTGCTGAATCAGGTGGTTTATAAGCACCAATACACTGAAGACCCAAAATAAACACTGATCAAAATTCAGGCCGAATACAGATTTTTGAATCAACTTCAAGATTTTGAGATGTCAAATTAAACAGCCTGGATAATCTGAAGTGGTGGACAGATTATAGAAGAAACGACATTAACCTTCACTCACCTCGTTAAAGATGGCCGACGGCTGAACCTGCAGGGAGCAGAGGGATCATTAATGAGAACGCAGAGCCGTAAACGCCGTGTCCAGTTTTCAGCCGCAGGTTCAGTCAGGCTGATTTCACTCACGCTTCAGAGCAGTTGAACATTTTACGCCACTCATCATCACTAGGACAATTCATCCACTGCATACAAACAGTACTTACCCAGCTGGCTTATCCATTACATTACATCTGAAGGCTTTGACGTCGACAGGTTAAGGGTTAAAGGTCATCCCCAGCACCTGTGGAAGAGAGGAAACTTTAGTTTCTTTTAGTGATTTAAGTCAAGCAAACAGGTTAAAGGTCAGAGGTGTTAGTTCTCATTAGTAACGCTGCTGCAGATGATTGACAGCAGCGGGTTGCAAGAGAAAAGTTTGCTCTGCGCACTGTGTGAGCCTCACAGCCCACCGTACAGGACCAGAGGTCACACCGTGCTGCAAGCCCACCGGCTCAAACACGAAACACGATCAGAACCAGCAAACCAATAACCTGATCCAGGGGCGTCCAAACTTAAAAAACATTTTCAAAACCTTAGATTCAAAACTTGAAAGGGATTTTTACAGGCTGTTGTAAAAAAAAATTAAAATTATTTATGACTGTAAATGAACCCAAAAAATATATTTTTACTTTTTATGGAGAAAAAGCTTATTGTTGATTTTGCAGATTTAACCTTTGACATACCTGATGCCCCAGTCTGTGGACCAGTAAGTGACTGGGAGGTTTACTGGCATGATGGTCCAGCTCTGAACTTTTACCTTTAGGGAAAAAAATAAAAAAATAAATTTAATCAGTGAATGTTAATCATACTCTGTGTATATTATGTAGCAAGATTAGTGGGATTTTCCAACATCTTTATATGGTCAAACTACGGCTGGGTGATTTGCCTTTAAGATAAATTTCAGATTTGTTTTTTGATATCAAATATGATTTTAATTCTTATTCTAAAGCTGGAAAATATGGATGTGGATTTATTTCAGTCATCCGTCAAGGTAAAAATGAGAATATTTGTTTTATTATAAGAATATTAGTAGAATAAACAAAACTTTACTAGAACGTCTTAAAAACTCGCTGAACAAAGTCATTTTAATGAGAAAAATAGATTTGGTTAATAGTTAATTTTACTATTGGGAGTTTTCATAAAATTACTTCAGTCTCCTGATATTACAACTGTATTCTTGTAACACTGACTCCATTCATTTAAAAAAAATAATTAGCCTGATCCCTTCATTTTGTCGTAGATTTGACCCGAATTCAAAGTAGAAGCTACAAAATTGTCAAATTCTATTTAATTGGTAAAAATTTATTTGATCATCAGGTCCTAAATGAAGTTTTATTTAAGATTCAACTGTGCCAGGCCTCATTGTCACCATTCTGCCACCAGAACTGCAGAGATGAAAGCAAAACCTGACTTTCTCTCTCCACTGCTGCTCTGGGATCAATCCACTGAGCTGGAGAATCCCAGAAAAATAAGAGCAAGCTGTGGTCAACCCTTCAAAATCATTTAAAAAATATAATATACTCTGCATGAATAAGAACACTGATTTAATTAATTTAGCCTTCAACAAATATTGGACATTAATCTGATCTTCATTTGTTTTATATTGATTTAAGTGGCTAATTTATTCCTCCAATTATCACAGCTATTTAACGTGAAACGAATCTAACGATCGTTGTCGATAATTTGCTTTAAATTCCCTAAAGTGTTGCTAAAACTACCGCGAATATTTGAAGTCGCAAGATCCGGGTTCGAATCCCAGCCACGTGTTGTCGAGGAAAAAACCGAAAAATAACCTTACAAGTATCGCGATAACTACAACTAACGTCAAACAATTAAACATTATTTGTCAACATACCACTCTACGCGTCATTTTGCTTATTAAGTCCCTCAAAACAAGCCCAACATCAGACAAACTCAGGCTATCTTAAAGCTACATAGCAGCTAACTAGCCCGCTAATGCTAACTGCGAGAATTCTGGGCGGGAAAACAAACATGTCTCCAACATAGTTTATCAACCGTTAACAGCAGCGGGTCCAAATCTGTCTGTGTGAGGTCCGCTAAATCTGGGTTAATATGTAGATTAATACTCACTCATTGCTCGTATTTGGACCGAAACTTCCATAGCTCAGCGAACAGAGAAAAGAGAACCTCACGATGTGCGACAGGAGTATTTAAAGGCCGCGTTACGTCAGTTCAAGCCGCTTTTCGGCAACAAACATAATAGGAGGAGTTTCCAGTCCTCTCTACAAACAAAACCAATCTTTATTTCTAGAAAGTTTGATTTCTTTGCGGGAGGTTTCATGCAGAATCTTGACTGTGTAAAAATACAGTCTCTTCCACACAAATTAATAATCACTAATGACGTCAAAGAAGTTTCTCTTAAATATATTCACAGAGTTCATCCAACTAAATATTTTCTTCAAATATAAAATTGATGCACATATGTCCTCTTCTTTCTACAAATTTCTTTGCTCGCAGAAGATATATAAAATACTCTTCTGCTATCAACCAGATTTTGTTTCGAGCAAAGTTTTAAAGTGCCAAAACATTTTTGGTGGTAAATTGTAACTCAATGTAATCTCAATTTAAACAATAAAAAACTATAACAATTAAAAGTGCTTGAAATGCTTACAATCTAACATTTTAACTCATTTTTTTGTTTTCTTCTTTTCTTTCTTTATTATTTCGACCTTTTTTGTTCTCATGTCCTGTTGTACAAAACTTTTTCAAATACTGCTTCTACCTATAGATACGTCGTTTAAATGAAGTCATAGGGGGAAAGTTTCGAAATACTAATGATAATAATAATTGCTGTTAATCCGACTAGCTCTCTGTGAAAAAAATCTGAATAATTGGAAGAATAACAAAGATTGATTAGAAAATAAAATTTGTGTACACTGCCATCTGGTGGTCAAATTAAAGAATGACGAGTCGCTCAACTTCCGCTCTGAACTTTCAAAAATATCCGTGAACAAACAATTACAGATCGAAATAAATGTCAAACACAAATATAACAACGGGGTTAGTAATTAGTATTATAATTTCATGTTACTAATGATGTTAAAAGCGTCGCATTTGAAGTTAAAAGAGCCCTCTTATGAAGGGGGACAAAACGATGACGTCATTTAGCTGCGACAAACATCGTCCCCACCGTGAAGGCGGCAAGATGGAAGTTTCTCCTTCTTCAACTGTTTCTCTCAGAGAGTTCGGGTGTGAACAAACCTTACTGTCCCGTCCTGATGGATCGGCGTCCTTCGTTCAGGGTAACAATAATTTGTTAGAAATGTTTCAGGCTCAAAAACAGGCAAAATGGTCGACAGATTAATCATTTGTTACCCATGCCTTTTGTTCATACAGTATAATTCTGTTGTAAATATTCAGATTATGGACAAATCTCACTTTCTCTCTTCAAGATGCCTTCACCACTCTTGGTTGAATGTATACAGTAACACTCAGTAATTTTGGAATCATGAAAATAACAGAAATTAAAGCAAAATTTGTGTTGAAAATTTGATGACACTTCCTTGTAATCTCTTAACATGATACAGATTAGTTTCTGGACTGAATCCTAAACTGAGATTGTTGAAAGAAATTGTTTCTAAGGGCAGTTTTAAGCTCAACTGCCACTAAAGCTACAAAGTATTACAACATAATTTTTCACTATTCCCATAGTCTTTGAGAAAAGTTTTATATTCATAATTTTTTTCTTCTTTTAATTTTTCTTATTCTGCCTGTTTCTGCAGGAGACACCAGTGTGATGGCGGGAGTCTACGGACCTGCTGAGGTCAAAATCAGCAAGGAAATCTATGACCGGGCAACCCTGGAGGTTCTGGTTCATCCCAAAGTGGGACTGCCGGGTAAGTCGCAGTGAAACAGTCAATATAAAACGTGAAGCAGCTGCTTCACACTCATGTTTACTTCTAGGTGTGAGGGAGCGATCACAGGAACAATGTGTGCGGGAAACATGTGAGGCGTCTCTGCTTTTGTCCCTCCATCCTCGCTCGTCGCTCACGCTCATCCTGCAGGTGCTGCACGACGACGGCGCCGTATCCTTCACTGAAAACGGGTCTGTTGGTTTGGAACACACCAGCGCAGCAGCTACCTACATTTACTTCAGTAACTTCTTTCAAAACATTTGTTTTTAGGAGTATTTTGACTATGCTGTACTTTGAGTAATTTTATTTTTAATTATTTCTATTCTTACTTGAGTAAAATTTCTGGATTGTTTTTGTCTAGCGAATACTTTTTCACTTGAGTAATTTCTTGGACGGCTACTTTTGACTTTTGCTTGAGTAAAAATAAGTGTTACTCTAAGGTGAGTACAGTTTTAGGGTTCTCTCGGTGCCTCTGGTTGGTAAGCCTTCTGGCTGATTGGTGCCGTTCCTCATTCCTTACCTAAATGCTCAGCTCCTGTCCTGCTGTCTGAACGCAGCCTGCATGGCTCTGATGGATGCCGGCTTGTCTATGAGTCGCCTGTTTTGTGGCGTGACCTGCGCCATCAGCGCAGACGGTGAAATCATCACAGACCCGACTGCAGCCCAGGAGAAGGTAAATCTGAAGCTCAGAAAAGCAATAAAAAATAAATCAAACTCAGATTATTTATGGCCTGGAGAGGAGCTTCTTGTACTTTTGCTTCTTTAAACTTCTCATAAATAAAAAATCAGGAGAAGACTTCTTTAACTCCGGGATTGGGTCAGTCATGATAACAGACTTTGCTAGATAATAAATTGCCCCAGACATTGTTGTGATAAACATTATTAATGTTGAATCTTGGTAATAATGCAATAACGATGAATAAACTTTAAATTCAAATGAAAATTGTAACATGGAACAAGAAATAATTTTATATATCCAAAATAAATAAACAAAACAACAAATAAAATAAATTATGAAGCCTCTATAAGCAAAGCTGTTCTTAAAAAAGGGCTAATTGAGACCAAAACATCAGACTGGAGACGTTTATCTTGCAGTTTTTGGTGGAAAGAAAAAATGTAAAAGAAAATTATTGATCTTATTTTAATTTATTATGCGATTAATTGATTTATTGCTTATTGCAACAAGTTTACACAGGATATATTACACTGAAAATACACAAAATGTTTTGGATTTTTTGTTTAGCTTCTAGTGAAAACATCTCAGTTCGCTTCAAATAAAACAAAATTAACTTACAAGTAACCTTTCAGCCAGAACTAGCAGCTTATTTTAAGTGAATATTTTTACTGTTATGAGATCATTTACCAGTAGAACTAAAAAGTTAAAAATTTTTTAAGGATTTATTGACTTAAAACCAGCTTCTACATCTTGGTGAAAAGTTACTTCTAAATTATTTTTGTCTTATTTCAAGTAAACTGAGATATATGCTTCAGAAATTACTGATAAAATTTAATCTATAACAATCACAGGGGGGAGGCAGCGTTGAAAACATCTCTGATGCAAAATGGGTCTGTAAATAGAGCTGCAACTTACGATTAATTTAATAATAGATTATTCCAGTGATTATTGGATAAAAACAATTCGACACATTCTGAAGATTTTTAATTTAGTTCACGTTTAATGCACTAATCGATTAATCCGATTAGTCGTTTATTGTAAAGTTGCTGGTTCTGTCTGCAAAAGTCACAACTCATCACGTTTTTAAAATTCTCCACAGGAAAGTCGAGCTTTGATGACTTTCGCCATCGATAGCAAAGAGCGCAGAGTGATGATGTCATCAACCAAAGGCTCGTTCTCAGTTCAGGAGGTTGGTCATTTTCTTTGTTTCTGACCCGCCTGTTGCCCGTCTGACGGTTCTGATTGGACTGTCCGTCTTCCACAGCTGCAGCAGTGCGTAGCCGTCAGTCAGAAAGCGTCAGAGAAGATCTTCCAGTTCTACAGAGACTCCGTCAGACGGCGATACTCTAAGAACCTTTGACTCAATCGGGATTAAAAAAAAATAAAAAATTTTATATATAAATATTGTGATGTAATAAAATATTTAGCAACCAATTCTGTGGTGTCTCCCTTTAGCTCAGGAGCAGAGACAGGCACAATGTCTGACTAATGAGGTAGGAAATGAGTCGAGGAATGGCCGATCTTAGTTATGTGCATTTATTCACTGATGTTCCACTTAAATATTCACAGTTATTTCACACATGGAAGCAGAGTCGGTTCAAGGATTTCTGAGGCCTGCAAGCACAGTTTGAAAGGTTAGCCCACTGTCCACCACCCTCAACATATTCAGGCTTAAGTAAAGCGTAAAATCAAAATCTGAAAAACCAGACAATCAGAAGATGAGAACGTACAGAGCAGCAGGGGTTCACAAAATTATAGAAATATACCTTGCAAATCTTCGGTTAATGAATTAAATGCGTCATAAAATTCTTAAATCTATCAATAAATTATTAAATGTACCGTTAAATTAAGTAAATTTCCATGAAATAATCAAAAACGCAATTTCAAATAATGAAAAGTCATTTAAAGAACTTTTATTTGAAAATATATGTAATTATTTCATGGCTCCAGTGTGAGCCTCGGGCTCCCCCTGGTGGTGACAGTGGGCTTTGCAAACAGCAGAAAAAGGAAAAAAAGCAACAAAAAATATTAATTTATCGACTCCCTTTCACTCTTTTTATAATTATTAGAAGAAGTGACACAAGATGAGTGAAACCCTGAGCCTGAGGCAGCTGCTCCGGCAAAACGATGCACGTTTATGTCTTTGTTGTAAGACAGAAACATCGAAGGGTTGGTCGGTTTTAGTTTTTGAGTAGATGTAGATGTTGTGAGGAGACAAACGGTGAGTTGGGTCAGTTGGAGTGTGATGCTGTGTGCAGAACGTCAGTGGAACTGAGGGTAAGACTCACAGTGTGGTGACATTAACAGTCCTAATAAACTCTAAAACAACAGAAAAGGAGTGTTTTGATGCTTTTAGGTCAGCTGTGGACTCTATAAAAACTGTACAGCAAAATAGAAAATCTTGGCTTTTCCGTCAGTCTTTTTTGTTATTTATTATTTTGTACATTTTGGTAGCACTCCACACAGTTCTGCAACAATTTGGTACCAGTGATTTAAGCATTTGATAAAGGATTTTACTTTCCGGTACCCGTCAGTAACATCAGTGAGAAAATGATCAGAACCATTTAAAAAGCATAAGAGTATCAGGGCCATTGAAAATAAAAGGAGTAAATTTTCACCAGAGAATTCAGAGATGTTGAGATTAATCTCAGAAAATTTTGAGAAAACTTGGAAAATATTTGGAGTTTTACAAGACAATTTTTTTTAGTTAGAAACTCTGAAATTTTCAAGTTTATCTCAAAAATTTGTAAATTTCTCACAAATTTTAGACTTTTCAAACTCATGAAATTTTAAAGTTTTTTTTCTAGAACATTTTGGAGATTATTCTCAAAATATGAGCTTTTTCAAAGCAAATTTTAGATTTTTCAAAATCAGAAATTTTTAAGTTTTTATAGAAAATTTGTAAATGTGATTTTGATTTTAGCAAATTTGCAACTTTTCAAACTCAGAATTTGATGTCTTTTCTTTTCCAGAAAATTTTAAATTATTCTCAAAATGTACAAGTTATTTCTAGCAAAATTTTAACTTTTTCAACTCAGAATCCTAGAAAATTTGTGAAATTTCTTCTAGCAAATTTGCAACTTTTTCAAACTCAGAAATCTCCATATTTCTTTCTAGAAAATTTGTGAATGTGATTTTTTTTCTAGAAAATTTGAAACTGAAAATTTCAAAGAAAATTTCTGAGTTTATTTTTCATTAGTTTTTTCTAGGCAATTTTCAAAATCAGAAATTTCATTGTTCAAGAAAATTTGTGAATTTTTTTTTTTTAAGCAAATTTGCAACTTTTCAAACTCAGAAATTTCAGTTTTTGTACAAGCAAAATTAAAATTTTTCAAACATACATTTTCTTGGGGTTTTTTTCCAAGAGAATTTGAGTTTCTTGTCAGTAATTTATTACTGTTTTTACTACTATCTATAATGATCCAGATACGTCTTTTGTATAAAACAGCAGTTGGGAAGCAGATGTAAATATTACAAAGCAAAAATACTAATCACAAAAATATTAACAAACCTAATTAACAGCCCTGAGAAAGTCAATTTTTTTTTGCAGCATCACGTTAAACCAGTTTAAATTAACAGATTAATTTCAGAGCTTCATTTAGGTTATTTTAATTCAGTTTTTCTCATTATTTCAAGGTTGATGAGTCTGTGACGCCAGTTGTTCTAAACAAGCTGGTATATTGACTTCAGTTCAGTTTTACAAATACATTAGTAACCTCAAAGGTAAATTAAAAGTTGTAGCTGAAATTATACAAGTTTCTTCAAAGCGTTGCTGTTGATTTCTGTGGGCAAGAAGGATCTCCTGTAGTGGTCTGTATCACACCAGCTTCATTCAGTCTCTGACTGAAGACATTAATGCTAAGCTAGTTGTTTCAAAGAAACACATTTTAAATGTTTTTAAAACTGTTGTCTCTGGTTTTTGGCTCTTTTTTCAATCCTGTGGCAGAAAACATTTACTTTGCTAGCTTGCGTTTGCAAACACGACGTCCAACACTGAAAACTAGACAAAAATACGTGGGAAGGTTTTGATTTGATCCGTTTCTCTGATTCTCATAAATTTTCAGATGTAATTTCTGTATTTTGTTACGAACCAAACTTCACTGGTACCATCCTATTGCAGAAATGTGATGTGAAATGGTTCCTTTATTTTACTGGGTATTTTCTTTAAATGACTATGCTTAAACCAATATGGTCAGAATTTCTTTTAGGGTTTATCAAAGTTTTTCTTTTAAGAACTTTGGACCCAATAACAAAACGGATAAAGCTATGGACATGTTGGTAAAACACAAAAGTGCCATGCAGATAATGACTCGTCACATTAGCTTTTCCAGCTTTTTTCTTACCTTATCACTATTATTTTTACATTTAAACAGGTGCACTGCTTTGTTTTTATGGTTTCGGCCTGACAAAACCATTTCCCTGTGTATTTTAATTCTTTTTTAACAGGAAAAAAATATATGTGAATTTACATTTTAGGGAGATTTTCTTCACAGTTGGGTCACTTTGATATTTTTGGCACTTTTCTTCACTCCTACTTCCAGATGTGTTTTAAAATATCCACACTTCATATCTTGATTTCATTTCGTTTCATATATAATGGCACTCTATTGTTATCATCATAAAGATAAAACTTGGCTTTAAAACACAGCAAAAGGCAGTCCTTTCTGCAGGTAAACAAGATGAAATCACGAGGAGATGTTGAGGAAGAAACTTTGCTTCTGGCAGGCGCTGGATATGAAAAGTCCAGCAGGAGTCGCCTCCAAGATAAATCTGCAAACTTTGACTCTTCCTGCGTCTTTTGTCATCCATTCACATTGTGGAAAATTCTGCATGTATTTAAAGGGGACCCATTATGCAAAAATTTGGGTTTCAAATGCTTCTAAAAAAAAAAACAGCCAAAGTGCTTAAAAAACAAACAAACAAACAAAATCACCTTATTGTGTCGTCTGACAACAAGTTGATGCTTTCTGGTGTCTGGAAAATTAGCCGTTTCAATAACTTACAGATTTTTAAGTCACAATGAAAGGAAACTGTGTCGTTACCTACCAAGGCCAACGTAACTGCAGCAGGTTAACTGAGTTTACCACCGTGATTTCCAAAACCTCAATAAAAACTGGACTTATTTCCCCGTTCGTTCGTAGAATGTGACGACATTCATAATAACCAAACAGAATGACAGTTCATAAAGCATCGGAGCCGAAGTTTGTTAAAATCATACAGCGGTAATAATGTAAAACTACATTATTGACCATTACAAAAGAGAAACTTGCTTAATACACTCTTGTGTCTTGACAAAAACCAAAGTGTTTCCAGATTTCTACCCAGGGTCAGTTTATACACCAGCAACCGTCTCAGCTTTAATTTAAGCCGTATTTCATAGAAATTGGATAAGAAACAGGAGCGATAGATACAAGTATTTTTCTGACAGATTCCTGCTTGTCCTGCAGTTGAAACTGTTTGGTTTTATGGACATGACTCCATGTCTATTAAGGTTCACCTCACTAGCTTCAGCAGCTAACAGGAAATGTCCAATCAAGTAGCATAACGATGGCTTTACTGCTGTACACACTCCAAAAGTGTTTTTCTATTGGTTTACCATTCATAACATACGTTTGCATGAAGTTTAAAGATGGTTGTGTAATTGTGAATCTGTTTTCAGCCATTGTTAGGTGTGAGCGTAAACGTTGAGTTTAGTGGGCGTGGCTACATAAACCGTTTATTTGGATTTAAAGTGACAGAGGCCCTAAAACACTTCGTTCTGAACGGCACTCAACACGAGTATTTTAGAAAAATTCCCATCATCTAAGAATGAATTTGTGCTAAAATATTTAATAAATATGTTTTGTATCGCCCATAGACCCGGGATGTCCAAAGAGTGGCTGGAGGGCCATTTGTGGCCCTTGAAATGATTTTGATCGGCCCCCTGACCAGACTTCAATAACGATAAAGATTTGGCCAAGAAAATATAAAACAACTGTTGAAGACAAAAATGTGTAAACAGTTTTTTTTTTAACAAAGCAACAATCTGTAGCCTTTTTTATGTTTTGGGTTTTTAAGGTTTTCTTAAAAAAATACTTTTTATTAACCAGTTAAACTAAAGAAAAAGAATAATCATACTAAATAATTTTTTGCATTTTAAATGTAATTCATTTTTGCAATTTAAATTTGCCAGTTTTAGACACCCAATTCTAACTTGTTCTAGGAAGCGTAACAGGTCACCTTTAAATTTAATTTAAGCTCCACATGTGATGACAAGCATGACACAAATTTGTCAAACTCGGTGAGAAAGTCGAGTCAGAAAGTGGAGGAATGTCCTCTGGGCTGCATTTCGTCCTATTCCAGTGAGACGTGGTTGAAATCTTTTCGTCGAGTCGTCGTTTTGCCGATGATGTGTGGATGTTCATGGACTGTTTGTGTCTTTGTGTGTCTGCGTCTATGTGCGAGCCGCGGCTCTTATGATGGCTTTGCAGACAGGTAGGAGATCAGCGCTGCGATGGCGCAGATGTACGTTATGATGCCAAACACAATGGAGAGCACGGAGAGCCACAGGGCCTGGCGGGACGCCGCGTTGGCGCCCTGAAAATCCCCCTGAGCTGATGCCTTGTTGGTCTGGAAAGCAGAAGACAGTGGGATAAGGATTAGCGGTTTGGGGAAAAAAATATAAAAATACAGTAAAATCAGAGAGAGGGGTATTTGTCCTGCATGGCTTTCCTCCTCCCCTCAGTTCAATCACTCGCTAATCCCACATTATGTTCCATCCCTGAATCATAAACAGCGTTCAGGATTCATCAGGGTTTTTTTGTCCTCTTCTCTCCCTGCAGTCCTTGTCTCTGAGTTTGACCCTGCTTTAGGTAAAGCTCCACAATATCGGAAATCCATCCCATTTCTCTCTTTTTCTGATTAAATCTTAAAGAAAATGTTTTTTACTGCTGTTTACACTGCAAGGTTTAGTGAATGTTTTACTTTGTTATTTTATTTCTGAAGGGCGAGTTTGTTGGTGGAGCAATAAGAAAACCTTTTTGATATTAAGAGATAAAGGCACAGCAAAGTGGAAATAATACATCAGTACGAGAATAAGGTTGTACTATTAAGAAAATATAGTGATAATATTACTTAGTATTATTTAGCAGACGTCAAGCTTTGTTGTTTTTTTTTAAACGAAGGGTGAGAATTAGGAAAAAAAACAAATTGAACTAAATCTGATTTTATTACAGCAAAATAATAATTTCAGTTTTTTAAACTTTAGTTTTTGCTCTAATAACATCAGGATGTTAAAGAAAACGGTTAGGTTTGAGTTTTTACAATGTCTGTTTTTTTTGTTGGTCTCAAAATGTATAAAAACTTTTACATTTAAACCAGGGGTGTCCAAAGTGCGGGCCGTGGGCCATTTGCAGGACGTCAACTGATTTTTTTGTGGCCTCAACTGTCAATTAAGAATGACGCAAATTTGTTTATTAAGCTTTTTATTTTTAATCAGGGTGACATTATTAATGCAGACAATTTCCTTACAGTGTTAAATGTTAATTATAACACAAAATATTAATCTTTTTATAACCAAACTTTCATAATAGACAGAACTGACTTAATTAATAACTTATTTATCCAGAAGATAAATGTAAAGAAATTCATTTGATATTAAAAATAAATATTTGTTGAAATTAATATTTTATTTAATACATTAAAATGATAATTTTGGCCCCTGTGACAGAAAGTTGGGACACTGCTGATGTAAACATTGGGACTATAGACCTGCAGCAGTTGTGCTGCAGCAGGCGTGCCTCCTGTTGGACTGTGTGAGTTCAGGCTTTTACCTTTTGAGAAAGGTAGAAGGCGGCGATGCCCAGCGGCCAGAAGCAGCAGAGCATGGAGAAAAAGGCCAGACCCAGGTAGTCCTGAGGGATCATCAGGGGAAAGTTTCCGTCGCTGTCCGTATCGCTGAGGTCGTCGATTGATGAGTCCTGGGATCCAAACAGAGAACATTCAGCGGGACTTCCGGCCAGTTTCTGCAGATATTTTTCTCTTTTAGATCCAGATCTGAGCAGCAGGAACTACGAAACACCAGGTTTTCATTTCTGAGATAAATAAAACATTTAAAGAAATTTACATCCGTCCTTCCAGTTATTAAATTTGAAAGCTCAGTAAGATAATCTGCTTTCACGAATCGGAGTTCACAAAAGCAGGAAAAATATTCTGTTTTTATTCTCACGTGTTTTTTTTACAGCAACCGGAAAAACTTGCTTGTGACTTAATGGGGTTATGCTGTGAACGTGCACAAACTCCACTGACTGCAGGCTAACCGTGACTCATACGTCTGCGCATAGCTACGCATATTCGATCTGACTCCCCCGACCCGACCAGGCTACTCTGCTTAGTTCATTTTTTTGCATGAACAAGCTGCACATCAAGAGAATGTCCTTCTGCTTTTAAAGCACATTACCAATCGTATGAAATGCCTTCTGTTGCTCCTACAAATCAATTATGAAATGCAAAAATATGATTTGATGATTCATTTTCAAAGTATGCCCAACTTTGTGTTTATGCATCTGCATGTGGAAGTCATTGTTCTGTTCATGCTGGTGATCAAGCTCTAAGCTGTTGCTAATGATTATTGTATTTATCGATTATTCTGATGATCAGTCAATTAATCGGGCTAAAACAAACGGTAATCTGTTGATTTTTCTATAACCATTTTAGCATAATTATTTTTAATTAACAAAATAGACATTTTACTGCCTGAAATGCAAAAACACAGCATTCCTTTAGTGAATGCTTGATTATTTGTAGCAAAGGATGCATGTGCACAACATATTTACAGACAAGGAAGGGTTTTTTTTATTTTAAGTGCAAAATGTGTATTTATTTTATACAGTCTTGTTAATTACTGCTCAGAGTCTGTTGTTCTTTCCGCAAACGCCTTTTTAAAATAGTCTGGATACTCAAGTTAACGATTAATCGATTACTAAATTAGTTGCCAATTGTTTCAGTAATCGATTAATCACGATTAATCATAATCATGCATATTGCATTCTATCTCATCTTGTTTTTATTTTTATTTATGCTTTACATGTCGCCTTTATTTGCACCTTGGGGATATATAAAATTCTTTGAATTCGAAAGATTCGATTAATCGTTTCCTTCCTACAATATATTGCAGGTTGTATCAAACCAATTATGATAAGGTCCAGGTTATTGTCTTTTTTCTTCCATTTAATTTGCCTGATGGAGCTTTGTGTTCGTTCTGAACATTAATCCAGGTATTAGCGTTGTTGCCACACACAGCTGGTGCATTTAGGGATTTTCAAGATGCTGTTCACAGATCGCCATCTGCCTGAACGTCCGTCCCAGTGTGACGCCTGTGGGATGTAAATTCCTCATCTGCGGCCATGCACTCCCACTGTAGTGGGCTGAGTGCAGCGCAGGATGAGACTTCTGTTCAAACTGGACAACAATGACCAGGACAGCAACAAGAGAACTTCAATAAATGCAAATTTCCAAGTTTTTTCTTGAAAATTTCTGAGTTTGGTCTCAAACTTTTTTAATTTTCTGGGAGAAATTTACTCCTTCCCCCCCCCCATCTTCAATGGCCCGAGTACACCATCATCATGCGTATTGCCTCACATTCTCTCTTGCTTCTTAGAGCTCCTGTGTTTTCTTTTGTGTTGCTCAGCATCCATGATGACCTCACAATCAATATTTCTCATCAGCTCATTTTGCAGCTTTCAAACGTCGCAAAATTCACTACATATGGTACTTTTATGAACAGTAAGTTTGTCTCAGGAAAAGTAAAACAGTGCAAACTCATTTTTTTGGACATTTCAATAGGGCAAAATATTAAATATTCTAAACTGCACATTCACTTTTATTGAAGTGTTTTAAACGACACAAACACAGAGGACAAATATGTTTTTACAGATTCATGAGATAAAACTTAAAACTTTCTGCGGTTTTCACCTCAGCTGTGAATGTAAACTCAAACAATCCTGAAAATAAATAACTAATCTAGGAGCACATATGGCTTCACAGTTTTCTAAAAAGAGACTACATTTCTTTTTCTGTTGGAGCCTGTGCTAAAGCACCAGCAGCTTTATATAACCTGGCTTTCTGACAGAAACAGGTGAATTGCTGCCTACCTTGAATGCATCGCTCATATATCTATTTTAGGTTCCTGTTCAGCCGCCAGTAGCTCTACAGAGAACATAAAGGTCTCTTGCTTTCATGTTAAAAAATACAGAATGAAGAGTCGAGAATGCCAAGAGAAGTGAGCCATCCTTCAGCGATCAGTGAAAAACTAAATATGTATCCCTAAATTTGGTTCGCTGTGCCCGTAAAACAATTATTTCTGTTAGCAACTAAAACCTTATATTTCATGCTCATTCTTGCTTTATTTCTACATGAACTCAGTCAAAATTCGCCATCTCTTTTCCGCTTTCTTATTTACTTAGTTTCTTGACTGGGAAAATTGGGGAAAAATAACTGGAAAGCCCTCTGCAAACTGATTTCCCACTGGAAAACTGGGAACAACAACCAATTACGACTCGTAGGACTGACTTTGCATTTTAATATGGCTGCTCTTCGCATCAACACAAGAAAAACAGGAGAATTCAACTGCTTCATTCAACCTGAGGAGGGCAGCACTGAGGCGGTTTCAGGCAAAATAATATGGATCTTAACAAATTTATCTGGAAATGTCAAAATTCACACACAAATATATAGATAAAGCCCTAAAAAACTTGTTTAGTACAAAAGAGGATGATTACAACTTTTTTAATCAGAATTCTGATTAAGTCAGAATTCTTTAATCGCTGAATGCCAACTTTTTCTCAGGGCTTTGATCGTTGAAGATGAATTCAAACAAACTTGTCAATTTTAGAAAAAAGAATTTTGAGAAGAAAGTCAGAATCCATAAGAGGAAAAAATTCTGAATCCTGAGGTGAAAGTCAAAATTATGAGAAAAAACATTTTTGAAAAGATGACAAAAGTCTGATAAAAAAAAAAAGCATTTTGAGAAAAATGGTTAAAGTTACAATTCTGAGATTAAAAGTGAGAATCTTGAAAAAAAGTGACATTTTGAAAACAAAAAAGAATTTTGAGAAAAAAAAAAGTCAAAATCTTAGGAAACAAGTCAGAATTTTCTGAGAAAAATATTCGGAATTCTGGGGTAAATGTCAAAAATTTTCTTTTTTCACTGTCTCTAAGTCTTTCTATTAATTAGACACTTAATCTGCTAAATAAAAGTTGACTGGGGGGTTAGCTACACTCTAAGTTGTAAAAGAATATCTCATCGTAACTACTTTCTAACAGATTTCAGATAAAACTCAGGAGTTGTTTGTTTTTCTTTCTTACGTCAGAGTCAGGAAGCAGGTCGTCCTCGTCATCCATGCTGTAGGGGGCGCTGTGGAAGTCCTGCGCCTCAGCCAACAGCTTCCTCTCCAGCGCCGAACCGGGCCGGATGTCCACAAATGTGGTCTCCAGGTACTCCTTGCTGAGCAGGTCCGCTTGGCCCCACAGCGGCCCGGCCGGGTAGAGCGACTCCAGGCTGCGCGGCAGGGCGCAGGCGTCCAGCAACTCCGGAGGATGGCTGCAGTAGCCTCTCCAGCCCAGCGGAGGATACGTTCGGTCCTCCTCACACTTCACCAGAATGCCCTTAAAAAGCCCGACCGGCGCCTGGTTCTGCTGGGTCTGACCGGATGGCAGCCTGTTGGCGGCGCTTTCTTCCAGAAGGGGGTGCTCCAGCTCGTCTCTGTTCTCCATTAAAGACGAACCGCTCCAGAGGCCGCATCAACAGGCAAACGTAATCTACAAGCCGGCTGGCTCGATGGGCTTATGCAGAGGCAGCTGCTGTGATAATCCACCTTTAATCCTATTCTTTAATTTTTCTCTTGTTTCAGCGCCGGGTCCAGAGCAAAAAAGCACATGATGAGTTTATCCCAGCACCTAAAAGTTGAGTTGGATTATTGGAGAAGCTTTGGTCTCCAATTTTGTTCTCAAACAGCAAAAAGTGACAATAATGGTTATTGATCAATTAGTTGCACTTGTTTCTCTTTAGCTGCAGCAGAAACAGTAAAAAATATTTCCTTAGCTTTACTTTCTGATGCTTCATAAAGACGCAACATCCAGGGTTAGCTTTGGGAATAGATTTGAACATTTAGGTGTGAACGAAGTAAGGCTACAGAAGTATAATCCAGTGGTGAACATTGACTTGATGTTCTTCAGGAAACAAAAGTTGATTTTTGTTGATTTATGGCTTCAGAGTAACAAAAACAACCCAGCTCCTTAAAACTCCGTCCAGCTGTCCAACAAAGGTCTGTGAAGACAAAAACATTTAGATTTCACATTTTAACACCAAATTTTGATAGATTCAGATAAAGAAATTCATTTTACTATGAAGCAATTACAACCCATGTAAGTAATGTCAGTGGTGGGACAATGTTATTATAGTTAACTAAAACTAACGAAATAACAAAACTGAAATTTAGAAAACCCTTAATCCTTTGTATCATATTTATAAGACTTTCTCACAACTCAATAAACTTATAACATTTAAATGAGTTGGATTAGATTCCTATTAACAGTTTGCAACTACGTCACTTCCAGACGCCATGATGGACGTCGGAAGTGAGAATCCGGAGTATGAAATTTTTTTCCCAAGTTGTCTTTGCCAGTTCATTCATGGCTTCTTCCACTTGTTCGAGTCGAGCTGGTTTGTCTGTGAACGTCACACACCTGTTTGGGGCTCATGGACAGCGGGATTTACAAAAGCTAGAAACAGCTAGCTTAGAAACCGACCCGTACTTCCTTCCTCCTGACGTGTTGATCAAATTAATTACTTTGTCTGAATTCACACCACCTGATTTATAGCACTATGTCATAAACAGCGTTTCCCTTTAAACCAGAGAAACATTAAAAACGTACAAAAGACGAGATGCTAACCAGTTTTTCCCATACATGCTAGGCTACATGACTGTGCGGCATCGTCTCCATGGTTACCAATGATTAATCGCGTACCTTCTCCATAATGCGATATTTTAGATATTTTTAATCTATCATATTTTCTTAAAATGTATGTGAACGTTAGTCGTCTTGCCTTGTAAACGTATTTGCTGCTAATCTGTGATTACACCGAGGGCTGCCGGTCATTATGGTTGACGGCTGCTATCCGTCGCCGCCGCCATCTTTCCTCGTCAAATGTTTTACAATCAAATGACAAGTTTGGTTTCTACCCTTGTCTGTATGCGAAGCCGACCAATTTTTAAAGTAAAACCAGCTAAACAGAAGCGACATAACGTAACAAACGTTCGTTTTTAGACTAGCTTTAAATGAGCGCATTGGTTGTTTTGATGGCCATCTTAGCAAAGTGGGCGGAGTTCTGGAGAACGTGACGTCACGTGCGAAGAGTCTTAACCAATCATTTTAAAGGGGTTTCTTATTTATTTTTTTGGCAGAAACATTCTCTATATTTCTATCTACAATTGGCCTAAATTGTTCTAATACACCATCCATTTTATTGTATATGCAAATTTTGAATCTTCAATAAATTAAAATGTACAAAATTTGAATTGTAGATTCAAGTATCGAATCTGCAGTACACGTTATTGCAGAGGAAGAATACTACAGTGTTGCTAATAATCAACTAGTTTCCTCTGTCTCTGCAATCCAAATTGATTCCTACAGTAATTCTCTGAGCTCAGACTATTTAATTAGCTTGGCGTCAGCTCAGAGGACTGTGATATGAATGGCCACCCATAGAGATTTCACTGCTAATAAAGTCCCACTGTGGGTTGTTAAAATAAAGACCGTAAAGGAAAGAATAAACCAGAAGGTGAAAAAAATACCAGAAATCTGTGTACAGTAGATGTTACAAAGGGTTTTCAGACAGTCATTAAAATCAAACAACTGTAATCTGCTAGCAGATCTTAAAAAGCTGCAAAATCAAGTCAATCCAATTGGAAATCTGCCGTTCAATTTGAAAATGTATGATTGCAGATGCTCTCAGTCTTTGATATATTATGGGAGAAAAATGGAGATGTGCATCCAAAAGACTTGTCATTGTAAATTCAGTGAGAGTTGGTTCTACCAAGTATTCACTCTCTCAAAGACCACGACTTTCTGTTTCACGGTTATGAACCACTTTAAGACGACTTAAAACAAAAAATCCCAATAAAACACATTTTAGACTTCAGATATAGGATGTTTTCACATCAATATCTGTGAAATTAGGGACTAAAACTTCAACATTTGTTCCATTTTCAGCTGCTGCGATTCTTTTTTAGTCTAATGAAACCAACCTTTTGAAAAACCTGTTCCCCTCCTCGCCTCTAGGGATGCTGCACCAAGAACCATTTAAGGGAACGATGTAAAAACGTCTGAAGAAGAAACTTCTTTCTTCACAAAATGTAAACAAAAATGGAGTGGCATCAGATTTTAGCGGTTGAACATTCTGCATTCTGTCTTCGGTAAAAGACAACGAGTCATTTCTCCCACTAGCGCATTTGTTTTGGTTGTATTTACCCAGAATGCCCTGCGCTGGAATCCACTTACTGCTTTTGGAGCGGTCTTCGGTCCACTTGGCGTTCACATAGCCATCCAAACCGCAGTAGAGTTCACTTCAACCAGACCAGAATTTGATTTGATTATGCATTCACCCCACAAACAAACTGGAGTTTACCTAAATCGTTAAATAAAGATTGTTTTCCAGTGCGTAACACTTTAATGAATGAACTTCTGGTCGTAAAGATGTAAGGAGAAATGCTGCTGTGAACAATCTAATGAGAAAATATGGAAAAGCAATCTTCATTGTGTCTTGAGAGTCTTTTCATTCCGGTCTGGATAATGAAGTGTCATTTCACCAAACTACATAATAGCTCATCAGTCAGTATTCAGAGCAGCTCACACGATGGATTCAATAACGCGCTTCAACACACCACAGAAGAAGGAGGAATGAAACGGTATAACTGGGTATTTTTAGCCGGTGTGGTTTTATTTTCCGCTGGCCTCCTGCAGGGGAAGCACCTCGAGTGATTCTGTTTTTCTTTTCCAACAACGAACATGTCCGCCTCTCTTTTAGAGACAATACATGCAAGGCATGCAGACTCCTGCAGCCTCATTCCGGGAGAGATGCACTCAGCTTTATTACAACCCAGCCCTCTCCGCCTGCGCTCCTTCTCTGCCCAGCCACCGTAAAAAGACGTCAGTCAGCTGTATTATCACCCTGCCTCTATTTCTGACTAAAGCTTGTAAAACATCCAGTCGGGTGGAGAGGAGCCTGCAAGGACAAACCTGAAAATCATAGACGATATATTTGGAGCAGGGATGCACGTTATTGATTAATGCAGAGGTGTCCAAAGTGCAGCACAGGGGCCATTTGTGGTCCGTGGGCTGCTTTTGTTTAATTCAAAAATGATAAAAAGTTGACCTGAAGATGCAGATGAAGGCTTTTTCATTTGTAATCAGGGTAAAAATTGTTAGCTACATAATTTTGTGTTTTTATAACCAAGTTTTAACAAAATGTAAAACCAAGTTTATCCAGAGACTTTTACTGAAAAGCTGCACCCAAATCAGATTTTATTCCTTCCTAACGAGAATTTCTGACATAATCTGAAAAAAAAAATTTTCTTGCCATTTTTTAACTTCTGGAGCTCAGAAATTTTTAAGTTTTTTTTTAAGCGTTTTTCTCCCCAACATATTTCCAGCTTTGGAGCTCAGAAATGTCCTTGTTTTTTCTAGAACATTTCTGAAATTGATCTTCAAATTTCTGACTTTCTTGGCAGAAATGTATTCCCGTTCCCTCTATCTACAATCTCCCGAACGCGCTATTGTACTAAGCAGAAATTCTTAATCAACTGGGACACCTTTTAAGCTGAAGTTAATTGTGAATTGATGAATTGTTTAAAATTGTTTTGGAGTTTTCTCAAACACAGTTATCCCTACATAATCATTAAATAACTAAACTTCTTTAATGAAACGCAAAGAAATCTCCCTCAAATCTTCAGTGGCACTGCTGACTCTCATGAGGATTTTCAGCAACTCTGCAGTCTTTTCTCTCTCTCTCTCTCAGCGCAACACGCCAACTAATCATCCTGGAAGTTATCTGCTGTAAAGCCTCGGCTGATACAAATCGAGCGGATGCAGATAAAAGCAGGAGCTGCACACGCCTCGCAGGCTCTAATAAAAAGACATCTTGACTAACAGAGATGTCAGGCTGAGGAGACCCAAGCTGGGTTTTTTTTTTTTATGTTTTTTTTTTTTTTTTTTTTTAGAGATGCCAAAGTAGGAGGAAGAAATCTGAGTCGCCCTGCTGCTAATTAAATGGCCCTATTGATTTCATTTTCCAACCCTTTTCTCTTTCTGCCTCTGCATGACGAGTGCGGAGGAAACCAAACAGAAAAGATAAGCAAAAAAAAAAAAAGAAAGAAAGAAAGAAACAGGCAGGAACATCGAGAGCTCAAAGTAACACCATGTTCCTATGGAAACACATTCACCGTCAAGTGGAGCGCTCACTGCAGGAGAAATGAAGCTGAGGCTAATTTGCCATTTCAGTGCTGTTCCTCTGCTTGGCTCGATAAACACTGAACCTCCTGGTTAGGAGGCTTCTTCATTTTACAGCCGCAGAGGATCGCTTATTTCCTCTGCACGGTTAAAAATAAAAACAGATAAACACAGTCACACTCAGCGCTGACTATTTGAACCCCGCTGTGCAAAAACTCTAATCAATCCGCGGCGTACACCCAATCTAACCTCTGACATGCAACTCATTCTGTTCCCAGATTACAGTAGAATCAGACGCTGCAGTCATTTGCAGCCTTGCATCAATTACTCTCAAGCATTTCCAACTCAAACCAAAAACACACAGCTGGTGCTCATGTGCAGAGAGGCCAGAGGAATGAGAAATCATCCATCTGCAATATGTTGCACATGGTTCCAGCATCTCTCTGCAGGGAGTGTGTTGTTTTGTATGTTAGAGACAGAGTATACAGTGTGAAGGAACTGGCTGCGGCTCACAGTCTTACGCTGTTTGTGGAGTGTGTGCATGTGTGTGTGTGCTGAAATTCTCTTCAGGGATGTAATTTGTAGATGTACTGGCTGGTACGGAAGGCAAAAAGAGCTACATTCACGAATGAAAAGGAGAAATGAATACATTGATAAATTAGATAAAATTTAACTTGATATAAGCAGTTATCATGGGCTCAAAGCCAGCTGATATATATATTAAAGGATGTGTATTGTGTATTTTCCATGATCATAGTATTAGTTCACAAAGTGATAATAATAACTACTTACTTTTTAAGGTAACTGTATGGCTGTGTCAGCAACTTCTCTTGAAAATCATTCCTATTTGTAATACGCTTCTTTAGGACACCAGCCACAAAACGAAGTATTATTTGTATTTATTTATTTATAAAAAGTCTTAAATTTATGTATCAATAAAAAATGTCTTAAAGAAATACAAGTTGGCTTTAATTACGTTAATTACAAGTCTTAAATTTGGTCATGACTGAACTATCTAATCTCGTCATAGGACTTTTCTGTGACTCCAGGTGGTTTAGGCTAACGCTAACTAGTTGCCAATGCTAACTAGCTAGGTATTTATGAGCTTCTTGTCACCAACTTCATAACCTAAAAAAGATGTAAAGAAACCTATAAATAGCAGGAAGGAAATACAACAATTTAGCTTTTTTTGTTTTAAGTCATTTAGAACTTAAAACTGTAGAACTGTAAGTTTTATTTTAAATTGTTGGTTTTAATGTTTATTTTGGTACCACTTGGTGTGATATGTATTATTTTATGTTTTACTGTAAGCTTTACAATTTATCTTTTTTAGTCTCTGTAGCACTTTGAGATTTCTTTGAAATAAAAGGTGCGTTACAAATAAAATTTATTATTATTATTATTATTATTTTTGTTATTATGAGACATGAAACTGAGAACACCTCCTAATAGTTTAGGTACCTCAAATTTCAAGTCAACTACAATTTTGTTTATATAGCGAGTAAAAAACTCTGATTTACTGCTTTTTTATCATCAACAAGACAAACAGCAAAAGTGTGGATTAGAACAAAAAAAGAAAATGAACACTATGATTGCAATAGGCCTTCGTAGCTCGGACCTAAAAAACATCTTACGTCATTTTTAAAGCTTTGGCCGGAGGATGAGGATGAAAAGGGATTGGCTGATTCCTGGATTCTTAGAAATTAAGCATTTCAACATTCAATTTAATCCTGGAATAGATTGGATGCCAGTAGAATGCCAGCTTTAATGTTGTGTTAGAAGTTGTGTTGCTGCAGTTTGGAGGAATTGAAAGCATCTCATTAAAGGACCCTACGACACCCACTGAACATACCTGGCACAGGCCTCAATGTTTGGCAAATACGGCGTTGTTTCATACCTGCACACATTGAGAAGCAGTTACTTTCATTTACACCAAAAACAGAACAGAAAGGACTCCCAGTTATCACTAAACTCTGTTTTTTTTTGTGGAATATTAAAGTTTCTTCAGAAGAAAGAAACTGTGGACATTACATCGGGCTGGACAAATAATCATATCACAAATAATCACAACAAACGTGATTGTTCAATAAGTTCACTGAACTCTTGCTAAGCTATGTTGGTGGAATCAATCAGGCTGCGTTCACACTGCAGCCTGAAGTGACCCAATTCTGATTTTTTTGTCAGTCAAACTTTTTGCCGTGGCCGTTTGCACTCGAAAAATATGTGACCTGAGCGTGTTCTGCAGGGTGAACGGGCACATGACCTGAAAGTGCCCTGCAGGCACAGTAGAGGGCGCAATGGCGTCAGCGTTCTGCCAACCGCCATAAAGAAGAAGAAGAGCTTAAAGAAACCTATAAAGGTTTACAGATGTAAACATGGATGCTAACAGTGAAATATAGCTTACATATTTCAAGTCCAACCGTAGGAGCATAGTAACAACTTAATCATTTAATCCTCATTGTCGTCCGTCATGGTTGTTGTTTTTCTTCCTGCTTGTTTTTTTTAATCAAGACGCAGAATAGTGACGTTTGTCGTGAAACAGTGACGTTCAGTTCGGATGAATGCGATCTGGACGTTAGGTCACATTTGAATCAGATACTGAAGTGGCCTGGATGGCATTTAAAAATAACCCAATCGGTTCTGCGTGGCCTTATTACTGCTAACAGTTCAGGTAGATCGCGAAATGAAGCTAAGTAGAGCTAAGCTAACATCAGCTAAGCTAAGTTAGCTTTATTAGTTTGCTGGGAGGAAAATTTGTCTTAGAAGATAAGAATAAGCTACAATACAACAAAGATGATAAAAAATACTTCGAAGTCAGTAACAATAAATACATAAAACTAACATAAATGAACATCAAATGCTCAAAGTAGCACAAAGTTATGCAAATAAATGTGCAAAAACAAAAAAAAGCATAATTACTCTCCACACAAACATATAAAATATTTTTAACTTCTAAACTTCACGATAAATAAATTGTTAAAATTTGGACACTGTTGAGTGTTTGATACCAAACATGCCTCAGAACTGCTTTTACCCGATTCTGGACAAATTAGAGAAAATAACGTTCTAAATACACTGAATTTGCTGCAGAATAAATAGTTCAAATAAATCAACAATAAAGCCTAAAATGATGATATTTATGTCCATGATGCGTGTGTTTTCATTTGGTCTCAAACTGTCAACAGCCTTGATAAAGACAGCGATAGCTGCTTGTTTGTTGCTTGTAAAAACAAACACTTTTTTCTGAGTGAATAAAGCTGTGAAAGTGTCAGATTAGTTGACAAGCGTCGCCAAACTGCCACAGCGATTCCTGCAGTATCTGCACAGATTCTGCACAGATGTCATCCTGACTGTTCACATCATCCAAACTGCAGCACAACAACCTGAACACGCCGCACGTTTCATCACCTTCAATTAAAGGAAAAGTGCTCATGTTTATTTTCTTTACCAAAAAATATACCTACGTTTTTATTATTAATTTGACGTTTGTTGCAAAATAAATAAATAAATAAAAATGCTGCTTTTGATTGCAAACTTTAAGGTCTGTAACCTTAAAATGTAAATCAAGGATGTCCAAAGTGCGATCTTAGCCAAACTTTTCCTCCCATATTAGCATCAAAACAGGCCCACAGCATGACGCTACCATTTGATCTTATTCAGTTTCAAAGTCTTTTAGAGATGCCTTTTCTGACTCCATGTGTTTTTTCAGTCCACATGGCAAAAAGTTTGTACATTAAATGTTTATTTTTAAATCTATAAAACTCTTTGTTTGTGTTTCTCTTAATAAAGCTTCTAAAGGAAAATAAAAGCAGTTTGGAAAACATCTCCAAATAAAAAGGTAGGGAAAGGATAATTTATCAAATTAATTCCCTAAATTATTCAATAATAATCATTTATATGCATATTACTATGCCTTTTGTTCAGTTTTATGTACCTTATCTAATTAAATTTTCCCTATATCTTGTTTGTTTGCATCTAGTTTTTACCTTCCCCCCCCCCCCCCAATGATTTCTAATCTCACCTGATTGTAAAGCTTCTTTCCTTTAATTATTGTGTTTTTTTTCCTGTTGTTTTCCTCACAGACTGAGTGGATTGCTGTGTGCCCACCCACGGAAGAGAAAGCTCCTTCTTTTAATCAGGACTCCTGGCAAGAGAAACACTGCGTGTCCCGTTGTTTAAGCTGCATTTTCACATTTCCCCCCCTGCATAAAGCATTGAAGATTTGAAAACATCCCGAATTATCACCTGGGGATTGATAGGAATGCTTTCTGCCTTTTTCTGATTACAGATTATTAAAACTGCACACCAGGCTGGTCGTAAACCATTAAGTGGACCAGTAAACAATAGAGCTTTGCAGTATGAGGGGGATGCTCTGCAGCTCTGCTTTCTTGTTTGCTTTTGATAGAAAGAAAAATACTGATACTGCCAAAAAAAGAAAAGAAGAAGAAAAAAGCTGCAGATTATTTGAAGGTTGTAGAAGAAAAAATTATGTAAAATACAAAGCTGAAAAAAATCCTTAAATAACGTGAATGCCATTTCTTTGAATTTAGCTTTTAAGTGCAATCAGCATAAATGTTCTCACCTTCAGGTCCCAGCTGAAACCAACCACAGGAGTAAAAGATGTCCTTCCTCGTATTGAATATGCGTTTAGTTTTAACTGTGTATGTGCGGGACAGGTACACGTGGTGGTGCGGGAGCCTCGAATGAGCAGCTGGAAGTCAAACTTATCGGCATCTCCTCGGCTGCTTGGATGATGGAGCTGTCACACCTGGTCACCCATGCTTTGTCGGAGGCTCTCTGTCCCCAGACGAACATCTCCGGTGCGCTGCATCCCTCCTCCTCCTCCTCCTGTTCGCAGAAAGGAGAGGTGGTTCCTTGATGCTGCGGTTACTGTGTCAGCTTTCTCCTGTCACTCCGACTTTCCTCTGTCTCCTCCTCTTCACTGTTGGACGCTCTGGGTCCTAAAGCCCGCCGCCGCACCGCATTTTCTTGTATTTTAATCACTAAACGGTCCCACTAAGGACAGCAAACACGCAAATTGAGGATATTTCGCCTTTTCTTGCTTCCCTAAGAGGATTATGGAGGTCAGTGCTTGATTTTGGGTTTAGATTTAGTCCGTAAGAATGTTTAAAGGAGCGTTTTGCATGCTTTTGTTACTTCCATTTGGGTTTCTATCGCTCCCAAAACACTCCGAGCAATTACATTAAAAAAGAAAAAAAATGCCTTTTTTTTTTAGTTCAACTTCCAGCTAATCTGAACCGGAAGTGATCGGTGCTATTTTAATGGGCATGCGCAGAACGATCCATAGAGGCCTTCAAGGCCAGCAAAACAAAAATTTATATATATATATATATATATATATATATATATATATATATATATATATATATATATATATATATATATATATATATATATATGTATATATACACACACACACACACACACACAAAGCCACTGCTGTCAGGATCGACTCGTATAAATGCAGAGAATGGAAACATGTCAGTCGACGTGAACAATCTGCCTCCACTCTCAATTGATGACGTTCTCTACGTAGTGAACACGAAGAATGCTAACATCATGGAGGAGCATAGAAATCAATGTTTAAACGGTTTTTAAAGAACGTACGAACTCTTCATGTGAATAAAGTACAGGTGACTGAGAGTAAGTACATTTAGTAGCAAACACATAAGCTACATGTCCGTGTTAATTAGCATGCAAAAGCTACATTAGCTAAGCTAATTTTGCTAGTTCGGCAGTAAGTACTACAGTAAATATCACAGATAGTTATCTTAGTATTACACAGAGGTGGTTAGAGTATTCAAAAATTGTAAGTAAGTAATAGTTGTAACATACTTATATTGTTTATTGGTTAGGAATGACGAGAGAGCTAGTGTTAAGCTTGCCTTGTTTGCTGTTGTCATACCAACTCTACATCCAGATGGCTGTCAGTTACAAAGTTCATTAAAGAGTGACGTCACATATATATATATATATATATATATATATATATATATATAATATATATATATATATATATTAGTTTTAAAAACCTCCATAATGCAATGTCGCAAATCAGCAGGCACTGCCTGTCACCTAGCAACCCCAGCAAAGCCCAGCATGTTGCCCAGCAACCCCAGCGGAGCTCCGCACGTTACCTAGCAACCCAAGCTAAGCTCCAGGATTTTAGGTGAGCTGGTTTTATGACAATAATAGTAATAACAATAACAAACTGTATTGACATAGCACTTTTCTAAGCAATTCACACTTTACAAGAATCAAGAAAGATTACCAGCAGAGCATTAAGTACATAAAACAAAATCATAAATGGAGAACACTTAATTACATAGCAGATTTAAAACAAAACACAGTTGGCTTTCCACTGCATGCGCTGTACAATGGCTGCTGGAAAAGAGAAACTGTGTTTTATTGTTGACATCCAGAAACCACTTTTTGCATTCTTGGCTGAATTTCCATCACAAACTTTCCAGATATTCCGCTAATGCCAAAAAGATACACTTTTGTAATTGTGTCCTTTTGGCACATTAAATAAAACACGTGAAACACAAATAAATTCATGAATAAATTTGTTCACACAATACGCCATTAAAAAACAAGCCGTGCCATCATTCTCCAACTACTTCCTGTCACCTTCTTCAATTCTGCCAATACTACCACTGTAGTCTTGCAGAATACAAACATTTCGTTACAACTAATAAAACCACCTCAGCGAGCGCAAAAACTTTTCTGGAAATCATGTTTTTTTGAAACAAGTCAATTTGTTCTCAAAATTCCAATTTGCAAAATTATATGGTCAATACAAACACAGCTGTTGCTGGTTGTGCAGGAGGCTCAACTTCTGCTTTTCAAATATGTATGGCTGCATAATTGCACACCTGCTTGCAGCCATTTTTGTGCTTGAGTGTAAACTTTGTGTGTTCAGCAGCAGCTTATTTGGATTTAAAGTGACAGAGCCCTAAAACTTATCAGACTAAAATGTCATTTAAGGAAGCACATTTATTGTTCAGCCTATTTATCTGTGCCAATTTAATAAATTTTGGGAGATGAGTGATTAGCCGATACATGCATAGGAAGAAGTTCTTATTCTCCAATCTTATCTACCTCAGCAAAGGTCTAAAAATCAACCAGTGACCTCTTTTTTTCTCCCATTATAGAGTTCTGACTAGAAAGTCATGTATCCAGGTAATAGTCACCCCACTATTGCCAATTGAGTGACTTTCTTTCTATATTTAGTGACATTTCAGACAAAAAACATTGGTATCAGCTAAAATCAGAATTGGTATGTTGGGATTTTTATAGATCATAATTGGTGATTGGCCAGAAAACTGCAGTCGCTGCACCTCTAGTCTCATTATCTGAGGATGACTTTGTGCAAAAATTTGTAATGAACGTGTTTTGTATAGCAAATACCTATGCTAACATGTTCAAAGAGACACAAAAGGTCACCTTTACTGTTAGCAGTATCAGCAGAGAGATGTGTGGCCTCCTGCTTTTTGGATAAATATGAAATCTAGAGTAAAAACAGATTGAGAAGGCGGTGTGTCTAAAGGAAAGCTGAGTCTCTCTGCTCTCTCCCCCTCAGCAGGGATGACTGCGCTCTGTGTCAGCCCTTTCATGTCCACCTCGGCCCGTGCCTTCAGTCTCAAAGGTCAGGCCACATTAAGATCTTTAAGGCGCAGAAATAGCCCTCGCCGCTTCAGGCCGGTGCTTCTTTCGCCTCCTTCAGCGGAGGATAAAGCTCAGGCGTCGGTGGACACCAGCAATCTGAAATCCACAGAGGCTTACGCCGAGTATTTGATGAGGTGCTCTTAGCTGGAATCCCTCCCGCAGAAACGGTTTAACTGTTTTTTTTGGGTGGTTGTTGTTTGGTTCGTTGGATCTGGTCGGCTGAGCCACAAAGCTGCCTAACTGAAGGTCTGTTTGTTTTTGGCCTCTGAGTTCATCATGAGATCAATACACCCTGCTTCAGTCTGAGTACATCCACATGTTTTCCATCTTTTTTTTTTCTTTCTTTAGCCTTTTCTCCTCCTCTCTCCGATCATTCGTTTGATGCTGTACGATGGGGGGATGGGAGGAAAACAGGAGGATTGATTTGGTGGGAGGAATAAAAGAGGACACTAATGATATTGCATTGGGTGAGATCAGCATACGCTTTATTTTCATCCGATCAAAAATGATCTTCAGATCATTGTCTAACAAAAACAAAATGCAAGCGGGAAATGTTTCTTCTCTTCTATCACAACCTGAAATAGTTTTTTAAGATGTTAAATCCTCAATTTTAACACAAAATGGGAAAACCTACTAATATTTAATTTATTTGCATTTGTCTAGAAAGTCTGGTTTGTTTGGTGAGGTGTGACTGTGCAGTTGAATTCTGATCCCTTTCTCGTGAAAACCACGCTGACCGGAGATCGCTCCAAAAGCAGGAAATAGACTTCTTATCGTAGGGCTTTCTGGGTAAAAACAACCAAAACGAATGCAGGAGTCTAGCGCTAGCAGGAGAAATGGCTCTCAGTCTTTTGCCAAAGAAAGAGAAATCCTAAAATCTGACGCTACTCCATTTTTGTTTACATTTTCGCTCAGCGTTTCCTTCTGTGTTTTTGTGTCATTTCCTTCAGTGGTGGTTGGTGCAGCGCCCCCACAGGCGAGAAGGGGAACAGGTTTTTCAAAGGGTTTGATTTGTTTCACACAAACTGTGAAAGAGAATCACACCAGCTGAAAATATAACAAATGTTGCAATTTTGGTCGCCAATCGAACCGAATCTACCAAAATATCAGGTGTGAAAAAACCGTAGAGATGGAGTGCATTCACACCATCCCTCTTATGTCCGTTTTAATCAAACCCCAGTTCGTTTGCCTGGAAAGTTTGGATTGTTTGGGAAGCGGAAGACGGTAAATGGATGGATAGGCAAATAAATTATGCAAATTGTTTTAGTTGGTGATAAATGGATCGACATGTAAAACACTTTGAAGTGCCTTGTTGCTGAAATGTGCTACGCAAATAAACTTGAATAAAATCCACTGGATTCTCCAACTTCAACAGCAAACAATACGAATCTCGTGTTTTGTGTTCCGGGGCGTCACCTGCAGAGAGTAAGGCTCTTATCTTCTTACATCCTCATCTTTCTTCACAAGGAGATTTGTGAATAATCAGCTAACAAGGTATTAAGACGACTTCCAGGTGAAAAGTCAATGAACACTTTGCAATGAGACAATAGCACCATCTGGCACAGACCGTCCAACTTTTTCAATGAATGGTAGTGTTTTTGAGAAGCAACATGGCGCTTCAGCTGGTATTTTTAGCAGGTTTGTGTTTTTCCTTGAGGCAGCAACCTTCATGGACGACCAACTCAGCACCCCCCGCCCCGTGAGGAAGGCCGAGGGAGGGAGAGGAGGAGGAGTGTCATATTACCAGAAAGCCTGAGGTGTTAAGTAGCTCAGTTTGGAAAGCATTGCTAAGCCAATACACTCTGACGTGTGGAAGTACTATCACTTCAGCGCTCAAAAACATACCGCCTTCTTTTTTAAAAAAAGTGTTTATATGAAATAAAACATTCATGTATTCAGCTCAGACACCAATTACACGTGCTGAGGCATCCTTGGTGCCCGCTGTTGTTTTTGATGCCGTGAAACAGCTCTCCGGCTCTAAGGGATGTGTCGATGTTTTAGCAGGATGTCATCTATTATTCTTGTTACTCGCTATCAAGAGATTCTGTTTGTGTGCCAAGCACTCTAAGCAAAATGCAAATGCGGCTGCTCAATCTTGTGACTTGCCTGCACACAGCTGATGAGACCTGATTTGTGTGTGCGTCTCTACAGAAATAAGACAATGCACGGGGTAAACTTAAGGCTCATGACTGTTTTATTTCTTTTCATGAACACTTGCTTCATCTCTCTGCTTCACAGGGAAGGATAAATTATTTATCTTACACAAGAAAAAGAAAAGGAAAGGAGGAACACTGAAAGGGAAAAAAATGCCCACATAAACATGGACTTGCTGGCATGAATAATACGCCTTGACACATAAATACATGCATAAAATGTGAATATTAATGTATGATCAATAGAAATTGAATAGATGTGATATCTAATCGTTCCTAATGAAAGATGGATGTCACTATATCCTTAGCTAAAGGTTTTAAAATTCGTTTCATTGACAGACAACAAGGTCAGGAAACTGTTTCAAGAAAAACAAATAAAGCGGGAGAGGGACGTAGGTTCAGTTATGCTAGCTTGTCTTTGACAACCGTAACATGTAGCTGTGATGTGAAATTTGGTGCGTTACACAATAAGTAAATTTAAAAAAAACACCAACTTAAAAACTTAAAAAAAACACCAAGTTGCTAAAATGAGTTAATCAACCACAGCTGTGTTAGCTTAGGCAGCTAATCAACCACCGCTGTTAGCTTAGGCAGCTAATCAACCTCTATGTTAGCTTAGGTAGCTTGCCCTCCAGCATTGTGCGCATGCGCAAAATTTCTATATGTAAACGATAACATACAAAAGGTCTGTATGGACACCTTTTCCATCTGATGATCTTTATCTGGCTTTTAAGTTTTAAGATCCTCCAGGTACTGGAGATACTACAGGATTATCAAGAGCTTTGAAGCTCCATCTCTTCCTTTAAGAAAAAATTCTAAATGTTTCACATCCAGTGATATGCATCATGGATAAAACACTCGGTAAGAGCTCCACCACAACACAGGAACGTCTGTATAACAAAATTTCCCCATTACACAACCCTCCTCTGCACTCCACAACCCATTGTTCTCTCTCTCCTTCACTTTCTCTGGTGGCCCGTAATTTATTTTCCATCATTGCAGCAAAGTTGGCGACATATTTGCTCTCCTTCCTGTCTTTTATTCATTGACCTCGCGGCGACCTGAAACGGCACCTTGTTATAAACCTTCGAAAGGGACGCAGGGAGAGCCACTAATCAGAGCAGACAGCCTGTAAATACCAAAGCAGGCATGGAGAACAGGGAATACACACTGATGAGGTTACGACACATATGTGTGTGTGTGGGTGTGTGGGTGTGTGGGTGTGTAGGACTGATGAAGAATTTCTGGGAGATTCTGATGACAGCAATGAAATAAGTGCTTAAGTGGCCGTTTAAGGGGATTAGGTGGGGAGTGGGGACGAAATGAGAAAGAGACAAAGATGGAGACTCTCTGGGAGAAGGGACAAGAGATGGAGGATGGAACAGGGATCCTCGGGCTTATTGGCAATTAAAGTGATTAATATCTTTCTGCTGAGGAGCAGGGGGAGATGGGGAAGAGGGTATGGATACAAAGGAGGGTGGAGGGGTAATAGTGTCAGATTAGGAGTAAGTGAAAGACTCAATGAGAAAGAAGGCTGAGATCCTTCATAACACAGACATGTGTAGAAGATAACAGGAAGAACTGATACTCATCCATCATCTGTCTATCACAATCCATCTATCCATCGATCTATCCATTCTTTTAGCCATCCGCCTGCCATTTATTGATCAATTCTTCCATCCATCTGTTTATACATTTATTGATCATTTATCCATCCATCCAATCCAACCAACTGACCATCGATCCGTCTTCTCCTACCGTTTTTATCTCTCTATTGGGGTTGAGGATGTTGTTGATCAAATATCCATCATTGAATTGTTGATGTGGAAATATAAGTAGTAATGTCATTTAGTGTATACATTTTTTTTAAATATTTTGCGGATGCAAAACAAATCTTTAACCTCCAGTATTGATTAATAGTTCTTGTTCCCTCTCTTAAAAAGCCAACTTAATTAATATAAAAATGCTGATGCTGTATTATGGCTATTGCAGATAGAAAAAGAGAAAAGCCAGTTTCTGCCTGGATTGCTATTGAAAGGTCTTGTCTTGGTAGATCTGGATTTTGGCCTTGGTCGGTCTGGACTCATCTGGCACCTCTTTGTGTGGCTCAATTACAATAAATGCCAATGAAATACACTTCATCGTAATATGCTGTTGTAGTAAACTGTCCTAAAGGGATTTTTGAACAGAATCTGAATACACTATGAAACATAATTTGTGGGAAAAAAATTGAAAAGATATTATGGACTACAAATTGCTACTAAGTGGATGTATTTGTTTCAGTGACTGGAACCGGTCTCTGCCTTTAAAAAGACAATTTTTCACACCATCAGATTTCACTTGACAAGCAGAAAATGGTGTGATAAATCCGAACTCTCACTGCTTTTTAAAACATTCCTTCAGTAACCCGATGCTGCAGCGTTCACTGGGGACGTGTTAAAGTGACGTCATCCCAGACAGAAATCCGTCGAGGCAGAAAGGGCAAAGAGGAAAGGAGGCGTAGAGGAAAAGAAGGGGTGAAACCAGGAAGGACGGGATGAAAGTTGGTTGGTGGTGAAGTGGGGATTGTATTCTGGATGTTGTGAGAGAAAATGGCAGAGCTGTTACCAGCCTGGCCCTCGCTTCGCCTGCTCTGATGCACTTGTCCTGAAGGCCTGAATGATTTATTAAAGTGAGGAGGGCAGCCAGCCGAGCTCTGATTAACTAGGGGAGCGAGGGAGGACAAGCACTCCTCTATTATTCATCACACCGCAGGAGCAGGAGTGAAAGAGTGGCAGGAACAGAAAAAGGAAAAGACACAAACATAAGTGGAGTCAACATTTTTTGCAGGCCTCGTATCCCCACTGCCAGTTTTTCTCCCGGATCTTTGGATGTGTCCTTGATGCAGAGTCGACTTGTTCCTCGAAGAAATACGTGGAGTTCAGGTTTGAACTGTTGGAAAGCAGAAGTGGCCAGCTGTTGCGGCTGCATCAAAGCCCACAGAAACACATCCTTGTTTGTTGTCTCTAAATAATGAAGTGTTGCTTTTGCTGAGATCACTCCAGGAGATGCTGTAGCGCTGCCGGTCTGACAGGACTGATCTAAACACATATAACAGAGAGAGACATCTGCTCTATACTTAATGGACAGAAACATACAAGTTTGATGACCTGCAGGTCAAGTGGCTGCCATGTTTGACGGGAGGTGTCGTAAACCTCAGTCATGTCAGCGGTAAAGTTTAGGAATATGAGGCTAAATACAGATTTTACTTCATTTCTCCTTTGCTGTTTTATCTTTTAATTGCCAGTGACGAGAACTGATTTCAGGTCATATCCTGTATGACTAATTGCCCATTTTAAAAAGATTATTGTTGCATTTGTAAAACAAATCCATGCTAAGGTGCTGGATTTGTTAAGTTTTGGTCTCATGAGACCAAAGAAATACGTCGAGTTCAGGTTTAGGACACGCTGGTTGTGTCCCCTAAATATTGTGGAAATGAAGGACTCCTTATGCTTTTCTGTCACCAATAGTTTCTTTATTGTCATTCCATGGAGATTTGTCCAGTGTCCAACAGGGATGGAGGGATTGAGACTGGTTGTTTTTTTCTGGCCTTGGAATGTTTAGGCTGAATGTGACTATCCCTTATTTATTACTTTCACTCAGTCTATTTTTTGTTTATCTTACAACTTGGTCCTGGAAGGTCACATCTTGGAAGATTGGGTTTTGGTTTTGTCTTGGTACAGCTTGAATTGGTCTTGGAAGACCCAGACTTGGTTTGAGTCTTGATAATGTCTTGGAAGGACCAGTCTTTGTTTGGGTCTTGGCATGTCTTGGTCTGGGTCTTTGTATATCTTGAATTGGTCTTGGAAGGACCAGGCTTGGTTTGAGTCTTGGTACATTTTGATATGTCTTGGGTTGGTCTTGGAAGGATTGTCTTGGTTTGGGCCTTGGTATGTCCTGGGTTGGTTTTGGAAGGTCACATCTTGTAAGATTAGTTTTTTGGTCTTTGTATGTTTTAGGTTGGTTTTGGAAAAATCAGTCTTTGTCTAGGTCTTGGTACATCTGGATTTAGATCTTGAAAAGTCAAGTCTTGGAAGGTTGGATCTTGGTGTTAGTACCAGATTGATTCAGACTTAGACTTAGACTTGACTTTATTGATCCCTTGGGAAGACTCCCTCAGGAAACTGGAGGATAATACATCTCACATGTTATTTTCAAGCAATTTACCTCCCTTTGTCATAAAGACAAGACTTTAATAAATAGTCACATATTTTATCAATTGTTGAGCCCTCGTAGATGTTCCTTTGTCTTTAGTTTGTGCTCTTTCTTTATTCACAACACAAAACCAAAGTGCAAAATACAGTATGTATAAGAGCTTTATTCTCAGGAAAATCTAAATAACTTTAAACTTTAGAGACAATTGACATTTTAAAAATTGTTCGAAACATGTTTGATGAATCCTAAAAGCAGTCTAGAAAATTATAAGATGATTTTCAAGAGTCTTAGAATAGTTAGTCTTAGGATATTTATGAATGCATAAATAACTCTGACAAATTTTATGATTTTTCTTTCTTAATCTGATAAAAATAACAGTGTTTTCCTTGTTCCCTTCCTTAAATTGCTTTTGTTTCTATTTTATGATTCCCCTTACTTGCTCCTCCCAAAGAGACTGAATTCACAATAATTCCTCCAGATTGTGTCTAAATTATAAATGCTTTTGTCTCTGTGTATTTTAAATCTAACACACACTGACGCTGTTCTTCAACAGGGATTAGGATGAAGAAGACGCAACGCTGGTGTCTTTATAAAACAGCGCACTACAGAGAAAGACTGCAGATCAAAAGGTTTCACTCAAACTTGATTAAAGCACTCATTTCCCATTGAACACGCTGTGGCATAATAGTGCTACTAAGTGATTCATTAGTCGCTTCTCAGCAGTAGCCTGAGTGCTCAAAAGAAACCAGGAAGGAGGAAAACAGAGCTTCAAAGAAGAAGACGAAGAAGAAACCGGATAATTAAAAATAATGGTTGGCAGCAAAGGGTTAGAGATGATAAATGGAAGTCTGTTATGATTTTCTCTAGACTGGCATGTCAGTTTCTGCTAAATCTGTATACGATGATAGAGTGCCATCTGCTGGTTTGTTGGTCAGTTTCAGTTCTCCATGGTGGAGGCCTGTGCCACAGCTATTGGCTCCCCTGCTGTCAACACTTTGTAAGTCATTGGACTGAGATAGTCATGGAAGAAGGTACGTTTTTATATCAGGCGACATATTTATGTGTTAATTTAGCAAACATTATTCTGATAAAAGGCCCTAAAATGACCAGTTATCAGTCTTTTTTTGTCAAAATGTCAATTGAAATTACACACGGGCGTTATGGAGTGGTGTTGTTTGTCCAGCACGGCACACTGGACTATGATCTGTGGAACATGAAGGTCAAGTGAAGGTCAGACAATTCAGAGATGGTTTTTGCTTTGGGAGAGACCAAACTATGTTTATTTAGCACTTTTATATAGCGCTAATATATAGATAGATAGCCATTTCACAATAAAATTAGCATCTCTCTTTTCCATTTTCCATTTCTTCACAAAGAATTGGGCAAACCAGGTGACACTTCTTTTAAACGCATTGGGGTGAATAAATAACATCCATTTCATAAATGAAGTTTATTAATGAACTATTATTTTTACACAATATTAAAAGAGTATAAAAAGTACACACTTCTTAAAGTGTGTATAGGTATGTATGTTACCTGTACATACCTACATATATTTATGTATAGGTAAGGTCACTTTTTGTACACTTTTTACAGTACACACATTACAGTGTATCTTGCTGATCTAATTATAGATTTGCTGTATTTTAAGTCCAACACTGAGATCTATATTCTATAATTATAGATTTGCAACAAAATCTTAATAGTTAATTACGAGTGTGCTGTGAGATTCCTACGTCCTCATTGGTTAGATTGGTACATTTATAGGTAATGCCATACTGCAAGTATTGTGTATTTTCTGCACGCTGTTGAAACTGCAGATGTACTGGCAAAAAGAGAGCAACCAGGGCAAAGTTATATTTGGCTTTGATTATGCAAGAGGAGATATCCCAGCTCGCGAGTCACTTCCTTAAAACCATTAGAACAGATTCAAAACAGCAACAAATGGATGAAGCTTGGCCATGTCACCCGGGCAAAACACACACATTTATACATTTACATATTTGTATATGTAAATGTATAAAAAAGTTAACAGATAAGTTAACTTTTGTACATTTTTATAAATTTGTTTGAGTTCTAACTGCTTCTAGAAACAGTAAAAAAGAAGCTTAAAAATAAAACATTCAGTCGTTTTATGGCAAGAAGTAAATGTCTTCCCCGTTACCTAGCAACCCCTGAGGATCCCAGGCCGTTGCCTAGCAACCCCTGACCATCCCAGGCCGTTGCCTAGCAACCCCTGACCATCCCAGGCCGTCGCCTAGCAACACGAGTGTGTTCCAGGACGTTTTGTCAGTTTGCTTTGCGGTGTAATGCAATGGCTGCTGTGAAAACATGCTGTTGACTTAGCATTCTGCTTCTGGCCCTGACTTCGGGTCACAGACGTCCAGTCTTATCTGTTCTCTGCCGTTTTCGTCGAGCGAGTGTAAACATTGGATAGGCGGCCAGGAAGTTCATTTGGATTCAAAGTGGCTCTGAAACTCATTCTGAAGTCTCAAAATAGGCAGAAAATGTAGTGGAAATGATTTTTATGACCCATAAATCTATTTTTGCCTGTTTGAGGATAATATCTCCTCTTTAATTATTTAATTACTCAGCTCTTAAAAAGACAATAGACGTAAAAATGTTAGACTAGAAATACTGTTAAGTTTGATTTGAAGGTTTCAGCAGAGCTAAAATAAAACTATTTTTAACTTGCCCCATACAAATTTCCACTGAGTTGGTTTCCCTACTCCTCCAGTTTTGTGACTTTATCATTTTAATTCATTTTATATTTAAACTCACATTATATATCCATGGTTTCACAACTTAAGAATGCAAACATCTTTGATTTCGATTTTTTGATCATTATTTTCGAAAAACCATTTCTCAGACAACTCAAAATAATGTGACATCTACAATAGAAGATTGATTTATTTTTAAAAGTTTTTACACATCTTTATTAGTGGTGCCAATAAGTGTCACTATAACAGATTATTTTATTGAGAAAACTGACAACAGATCTTATATATTTACTGTTTAAACATTTAGTTATGTTATTCCGCTTTGAGTAAAATTTCACAGATAAAACAGCGCGGAGAAAGAAATAAACAATACACCCAACACACACATGCATTCCCTCATGCATCAGAAAATCTTTCACTTTACTCAGAGTAAACTCAGTCCCTTCCCAACATGATTCATATTTAAAGGCAACATCAAAACAATCAAAAGAAAACTGTGCAATGAGTTAAGCAAATACTAATCAGTTCTAATAATACTATGTAAAGTCACATCTCTTTTATTTATGAATGTGGTCATAAAAATCCACAAAGTTGCTCTAATCTAATATTTGACTAACTCTAAAACTGCTAAAAATGACTTATACAGGTGAGTAATGTGAAAACTTCAAACTTCAACATCAGACTCCCTTCTGTGACATGGTGATGCATCTTGGGTGTAACTGGAACCACGTCTAAACCGACTGATCGTGGGTTTCTTCACGCTTATGCTGACCTGACCGATGAGTGGACTGAACACCAACAGCCTCAGTAACCAGAACGTGAGTCAGAAGTCTGACTAAAGCAGATCGGCAGGGAGGATGACAGCTCTGTAGCCTTCGTAAAGTTTGGCAGAGTGGTCACCTTGAATGCAGAGATTGAACATTTTCTCCAGCCGGCATGCATGAATAACAATGTCTCCTCTTTGAACATTTTCCGTGTGTCCTTCGAGAACATCAGAAGAAGTTCCATGTCTTGCAGAAATGCAGTTTTCCCACATTTGAGTAAAGTAACGTGGCAGGGTGCAGCAGAATCACCACCATAGATGTGCAGAAGATCCCTTAGCAGAGAGATTTTGGACGAACCTTTGGGAAAAGCTGCAAGAAAAAGGGAAAACCTTAAAATCAAAACAATGTTCAAGATTTCACCAAATCAATCAGGTACTTCAATTTTGTAACATTTTCATAAGATTTTGATTTATTCTGGTCATAAATTTCAGTTAATTATGTCTAAAACACTCCTAAAATTTTTTATCAGGCTTATGTTTGTTCAACAAAGGTGTGTGTTTTACTAATACAAATCATGCTTTTTTTTTTTTTTACATGGTTGTTGTCCTAAAATAGTATATCACAAATGGGAATGTTCTTTTTTTTGAAGAGCAGTATTTGTGTTTGTGGGGTTAACATTGCAGTGCCATTAACACAGAAGTATCACAAAGTATTGGGATAAAATCCGTATCAGTCACCCCTTATTAATATATTTTTCTTGAGCTATCTGTTGGTTTTTGCTTGTATAAAAGCAACATGAATGTCTCCAAATGTGCTCTGCTCTCGAACTTAATATTCTGCACACTTTTGTCCATCTCCAGATCACACAGGCATGTAAATAAATAAATGTACCATTTCATAAATCTATGAAATGGTCAATTTCCAGAAGTTGTCTGGTTGTTCAATAGTTCATGTGTGGAAAAACAAAACAAACAAAAAAAAGAATGGAAAAATAATTTTTTCAAAATGATTTTCAACTTACCCCAAAAAAGTTGTTTGGGACAAAGCCCTCCCTGCCACACAGCGAGGCCCACCACCAGTCGGAGCCGTCCGTTTTCTGCAGGATGGTGACCATGTCTCCCTCCTTGAAGCTCAGCTCATCGGGTGCCTGAGCCTGGTAGCTCCACAGAGCGTACAGCACTCCGTTGTTGTCCATTCCCATGGAGTCCTCCTTAGCTAGCATGACAAAGCAGAAAGGAAACGTAAAAATACAACCATGAAAAAAATAAAACGTTGTAGCCTGTTAAAGTACTCAGATGTTATTCTCTTCATTATTAGATTAAATGTGACCTATTAAGCTTTCTTGAACAGGTTAGGATAGGTCAAGAGGTTAAACAAAAAATGTTCGTTACATTTGTTTTGCACAAAAATCATTTTTAGATTCCGAGATTTTATTTGCTCCGTTCTGTATATTTTGAGCTTCTTTCAGATTGAGCCATTTTAAATCCAGTTAAGTGGATGCTGGCCACGCCCCCTGACTCAGTGCTTACACTCACACCTTAATTAACATGGCTACAAATGGATGCAGTCATGCAACCGTACATCTTTGAAAAGCAAAAGATTTTCAAAGAATTACTCTGAAGAAAGTAAGTATTTGAAAGTAAGTAACTTACAATTAAGAGTACTTAATTGAAAGCAAGTACTTACTTTCAATTTCATTGTCATTCTTTGTAAACTTTATTTAGTAAGGTAAAATAAAGCTTATGTATTTTTACTTTATGTAATAAAAACACTGCTAAAAATGTAACAAGCGGTTTCCAATAAAACATTTGTCTCTTCCAGCAGCCATTGTACAGAATTAAACCATCTGACCAAATGTTCTTAAGCTCGGCTTGGGTTGCTTGGTAACAGGTATAACTCCACTGGGGTTGCTAGGAAACTGGCAACCTGAGCTCAGAGAAACAGCTTTTTTTGAGGACCACAAGAAAAAAGTCATTGGAGTTTGTTTTTTACAGGTTATGTGTACCAATATATTGCTGTCACTTCATAGCGATATTGCGGTCTTAAAGAGAAATTTGACAGTTTATCTGCAAAAAAAAGTTAATTTGGTGGTTCCTAAGGTTTCTCTGGTATCACTTCCCAGTTATGCACTACTTTGTGTTGGTACCTCACATAAAACTCCATGCTGAAGTTTGTCAATACAATGTAGCAAGAAAGTTTAATTGCTGTGCTATATCTCCATTAGATTGGAAATATGACCTTAAATGTGTTTAATGTTGACATTTCAGAGTTTAGACACGGCCTTTGAGCTGTTGTAAAGGGTGTGTGGGAGTATTTATCTCACCTCTTAGGTAGTTTTCACACTCCTCGAACCCAGGAAGGTAAGGATCACACTTCTGGGAGGCGGTGGCTCCGTCTCTGTGAGTGAAGGCCATGACAGCAGCTCCGTTCCTCACCAAATACTCGCACATTAAAAGGTCGTTACAGGAGGCAGCGCAATGTAGCGGAGTCCTGCGAGTCGAAGACATACCAGCAATGTTCAAATGTGCAGATATCATAAGAAACAAAGAGGGGAGGAGGAAAGTATTTACCAGCCATGGCTGTCTGGGGCGCTGACATTCGCTCCGATGCGGACCAGGAAGTCGGTCACTTCGCGATGTCCGCCGCAGATGGCATTGTGCAAACCGGTGATGCCCTCATCATTCGGCTGGCTGGGATCACTCATCTGCAGAAGAGATTCAACATGTTTTATTCACTTGCTGAACCCAGCTTTATCCTCACACAACTTTTTGCATTTAAAAGATGTTGCCATTCAGTCATATACTGTAAATTAGTTTACAGTGGAAATAAGTTACATCAGTAAGCTTATAATCAAGTTCATGGTTAGCTAATTGCTTGACTAAATTCATGCTAAGAATGGGTATGAGTTTGAAATTTCATCAGAGTGTAACGTTTTTTGTCATATTGTGTTTTCAGAAACATGACAGAGTGAGCCCTCTTGGCAGCAAACTATCTTTGACGTATATTTCTCCGGTAACCATGTCAACAAGTATTTAGGCAGTTGGAAGAAAGGAAACGTCGCGTGCTCAGTGGAAAAATGTCATATTTGTAAGTATTTCTGTATTTGGAAGACTCTTAGGAATATGTTGCTGTTTTTCAGTAACAAAGACGTTTTGAGTGTAGTATTATAAAATAGCAAATCTATTTGTCTCTTATTTCCGTTTTAAAACTGTTTTGAGTGTATTAGTATCAACATGAGTGATTTAGCTAACAATCTTAGTTTTTCTTTTTGTCTTATTTAAACAAAAAGCTATAATTGACCTTCATTAAGGAAAGTAAGCCTGGTGTGAAGACCTTTTATTAATTTTTGCTTGCTGTCTTGCTAGTCTCTGGCGCTGCAACTAAGACTGTTTTAGCAATTATAGTTTGTTCTATCGATTATCATGACGATTAATCGGATAAAAATGTCAAATTCGGCAAATCATTTTTAGCAAAGTAGCCAAAAAATACTCTGCCCTTGCTGCTTGTCATTCAGTGTCAGACTGATCTGGGGACTATTTATTTTTATTGACTGATGAATAATTAAACAGCAAAAAGTGTCATTAGATTTTTATATAATATAATAATAATATTTTTACAGAAGCTATGCCACTTGAGGAGTTCTGGGGTTAGCATATTTACAAAGAAAGACTTTATCTGAAATATTAAAGTGTTTTGTACAGTTTAATTGTCAAATGGCCTCCTTATTAAGTCTCTAATCGATTGCTAAATTAGTTGACAATTAATCCAATTATTTGTTTCAATCCTAATAGTCGTATTGAGAGAACAACGCAATTCAAATGTTATGTTTGTTCGAGATAAAGCCAAATTCTGCTTTATCTCATTTAGTACCACACCCTTTCGCCTGAGCCTCAATTGAAAGCAATTGTTAACTGTTAGTGTCATATGCAATGCTGCCGCTGCAATGATAAAGCACATTGTTTTATTGTTTGTATGAGAAGCAGGTGTTTTCAGGTGCGCCTAATGATCCGCTGACATTTCCTTTCTGAATTGATTTGATTGTGGGGCGAAAAAAAAAAACCCAACAGCAATAATTTGGATTCAAATGCAAATTATTTTGAATGTAGGGCAATGCTGCAGAGACAAGTCAGGGCTCGTCTCTGTGGTGATTGTGTGCTCCATTTGTGCATGTGCTTGTTTTCAACCAGCGTTTCCTCCTACAATCTAAAAAAATGCTTGTTGGGATAATTATGGATTCCAGACTGCAGCTATATGTAAGTGCAGTCTTTATATAACTACCAATTATCTTTCTGCTTGACTTAGCATCAGTGCAGTGTAAAGCTAACCTGTTGACTATTTTATGGATTAACTGATTAATAATTGGACAGCAGAAGGTGCTTACAGAACTCGAACTGGGTGAAGCTAAAACTGAGCCCCTTCAAGAGTTTTGGGTAAAAATACCTCCTTCACGGCTCGCATCACTGTGTCCATTTCTCCCATCAATGCTCCATCCAGCAGCAGAATCAGTGGGCTAAGTTTAGCTCGCCTTCCAGATTTCTTGTGACCCGGCTTCCTCAGGATGGAGTTATACTGAAAAGATAAACAAATTTACTTAAAAAAAAACAATGAAAAAGTATTTACCTCTACACGTTTCTTCCCTTTGGCTAATTGACGGTCAGATGGCGTACGACATCAGTAGCTTTTAAACAGTTAAATACAGCCTGTAGTTCTACAGCAATGCATTCTGGGTACAGAATAAGCATTTTCTGCACTGCGTCACAGGTGCAGAACATGAGGAGACTCAAAACAATTCATGTGTATTTTTGCTTTTGTTTGATTATCCCTGGTTGTTTGTTCAAACATTGTATTCTCTCCACCTCATGTGTTGGTCTGTTGTACAAGGCATTTGGTTTTTACTTGGGAAAAAAAGAGAATGTGAGGAAACGGAAACGCTGCATAAACAGTCTTCACCCACTACAAAATAAGAGCATGAATATGAACAATTATGAGCACATTATAAAATTCTTAATCAAAACTTTAATCCAAATGTCGAACTGTATTCAACTGAAAATTTACTAAACTAGCACTTAAAGTATTTTTTTGACAAATTCTATTTAGGGTAAGCTAATTGCACTAAATTTTTTCAAAGTTAGCAAAAATGCTAAAGTCCTACATAAAAAAAAAAAATTTGCTCCACTTTGTGCAGTGTGGCCGACACTAGCAAGATGTTTTCAACTTACCCAAACGACTTATCAGATATTGACGACTCATTCAGGAGGTCACAAAAGAACTAAACAATTTCTTAAAAAAACTTTCATTGTGACAGGACAAGCTGCAGAGACAAGTCAGGGCTTGTCTCTGCAGCTTGACAGGAAAAAAGTTTTTATAGCGTTCAAATGTAGTTTGTAGTTTGATGGTCCAGGTATTAAGGACTCTTGTGTTCGTTCTGAATCATGTCAACGATCCGAAGCGCATTTGTAAGTCCACTTCTCCTCAACAAAGCCCACAAACAGAATGGTTTGGTTTTGGATTGGCCTAACCAAAGACTTCCCATATAAGATGATGCAGTGTCACGTTACACAGTTCAGGCTTGAAGACTGCCCAAGACTGCTGAATTAAAACAAGTGCACAAAGAGAGGGCTAGGATTTCCTTCATAGGTAGGAAAAAGATTGATTGCCAGTTCTTTCAAAATACCAAACAGAAGTTGTTCAACAGGGAAAACAGAAACAGTTATTAGGTTTGAAGGACAATTACTTTTTCAAGTGAGGCTAGGTTTGTGTTTTGTATTCACTTCTGTTATTATTTCTTGATGTAGAAATGTGATTAATGAGCTGGAATTAAACTGTGCCAAAAACAACCGAAGGTCCTTACTTTTTCATCCTGTGGAATGACTGGAGGCGTCCGGGTTGTGGGTGGAGGATTAGGGGGCATGGCAGGTTCCTCCCCGTCAGAGGAGCTGTCGCTGCCTTTCTCCCCCTTGTTGTGGTGATCTTTCCTATGAAGTATCTTGTGGATGATGTTTTTATACTGGTTTGGCTGGTATTGCGAGGCTTTCTTCGTGGACCGAGAAACATCCACAGAGCCGCGTCTCTTCAGCGCCCGGGGGATTTCAGCCCTGATGCGGAGCAGCTCCTCCCGATCCGGGATCTCAGGATCCTGGACCTCTGGGGCCACCACTGGTTGTAACCTGGTGGGGCTCAGGGGTCGCGGAACTGGGGTCACAACCTGTTCAACCTCACCACCAGCCCTTGGCATGGCAGGAGTCTCCAAAACTGGCAGATGGTGGTGAATATCCAGGCGCTGTATCTCTGCATCTACATCCTCTGCATGTAGTGCTGGAAACACAGAAACCACATTTATAGCACAAAGACGAGGCAAATGCAAAATTTATACAGTGCGGGAGGTCTCGAGTTCAAATCCTGGACGAGCCCCCAATTTGTTGTGGCCTGGCACTAGAACCATAACAAATAAAGGGAAGCAATGCATTGAATAACTTAAAATTAGATTTATTTAACAAAAAATATGGTTGGTTGTATGAGAGAGGACAAGGGGAGGAAGAAAGGAAAGAGTGACAAAAAGAGAAATCGAGTGAGAGTCAGTGATGCATCTTAAGCTGGATTTTAAGTTCTTCTGCAGACACTGGCCAGCTACCTCCACTTTCAATCAGCACCAATAAAGAGCTCTAAAACAGAGATATCAGGGAGACCAACAGGAAAGACCTTGGGCTGAAACGACATATAGAGGTGTTTTACCGTCACTATAAACAGCAGGTTGCCTCAGCTCAGGTGGATAATGCTGTGCGGGATGGGCAGGGGACTGAAAGAACTTCCTCGGAGCCGCTTCAGGCATGCGGTAATGTGCAAAGTCTCCTTGTTCTTCCATTGGCTGATTTTGGAAGGCCGGCATTTGTCCATAATGGGGATTTTGGAGACGCAGGATGACAGAGATTGGTATGCGCCTACTTTGGCGGGCCAAGGAGGACATGGGAGGCATGTTGACACGGCAGACGATTGGCTGAGGGCCATAAGGAGAATGTCCTGAGGACGAGGCATCTGGTGGAACAGCTATACGAGCGCTGCGGGGCAAAGAGCTGTAGGAACCTTGGTGGGGAACTGAGCGAGGATCCTGAGAAGAAAATCAAAGAAGAAAAACAAAATGAAATGTTTGAAAACTGCAACAGAGGCAAAAATAAGTTGGTGCTTGCAATATTGTTAAATTACCACTAAGAAAGTTTTCATTGCTGATAATCTGTTAGATTCGGTTCGTCTGGTGACCAAAATTGCAAAATTTGTTAATTTTCAGCTGCTGCAGTTCTCTTTTGCACTGCATCACAAAATTGCTCAAATTGGAATTACAAAAATAAATTTGCTGAATGGAAACACACTGATTTCGAAAAGGTTTTGCTCGCTACAGTTAGATAGGTTTTTTTGTCTGCATCAAATTAAGTTCATTTCACAAACCTGCAATGGAAACACTTTTTTTTGTGGGACGACAGGAAGTGGTGGGAGGATGATGAAGCAGCATGTTTTTAATGACAAACTCATTCATCTGTGATTTTTATTGCATTTCTCAGGTAATTAAAATGCAATTACAAAATTGTGTTTTTTCAACATTAGCAGAATATTGACAAAGTTGTAAAGACATTTGTAATGAACCCTTTTAGGAGCCCTTTCCCCTCCTCGCCTGTGGTGGTGCTGTATCCAGAACCACTGAAGGACACAACGCACCAAGTGCAGCTTCCTTCTTCACGAAATGGAAACAAAATTATAAGTAGTGTAAGATTTTAGTGATTGTAAGATTTTTCTTCTATTTTTAGCAAACAACTACCGGTCATTTTTCCAGCTTTAGTGCTAGGCTTGCATGATTGTTTTGGTTGCATTTATCATGCAGTGCCATGTGCTATAGTCCGTACATTGTTGCTTCAGTATTGTGCTCTCAGACCGTCAGTTCCCGTAACCACACACACTCAAAAAACACACACGGGCTTAATGTGCCCCTGCACAAAGTAAAAATCTCATCTCTAAAGACTGCAGGAGGATTAAAAAAGTTAAAGCCCTAGAAAACAAGTGTTCAACAAATTTCAGAATATTTCAGTTATAAACTCACCTTTTTAGGGCTTAAGGCTGGAGCAGGGCTATCCAGGTTGGATTCCCGCCAGTTGCTGTTCGAAGCAGGTGATCGACGCCATTCTGTCGCTGCAGCACAAAAGCATCGTGTTAAAGGGGACAGGGACCAACGGTGGTGCAAAGGGAGACTGAAAACTCTGAGTAAAACATTAAAAATTTAACAAAAGAGGAAAATAAATCCTCCTACTGTCATAGGTGTGGTGAGGTTTTCTCTCGTAAGACACATCCAGATCTGTTTCGTTCCACTTGCCTGGACTTTTTTGTCTTTTCATAGACTCTTCTGTGAAAACAGAAATGAAAGTCAATGCATAACGCAAGTCAAATGGCTCGATACAATCTGCTGGGTTTCCTAGAAACGTTTTACTCTAAGAACTTTATTGAGTTTCTGTTCAGACTTGTGGGACTTCTAGTTTCCACAAGTCTGAACTAGAAGTTATCCGCACCATCTTAGTTGGCAAACAGCGCAAAACATTGATGAACCAAGGCTCTCGAAACCAACTAAGACTGGCAGAGTGAGTACATGTGGTAACATAAACGTAGGCTACGTGTCCGGATTTAAATATCACTGATTTAAATCTATTACACACTCGGTGAACCGAGTGATAGTTGTAGTGTACTTATAGTGTTTGTAAATTAGATAGGAAGGAGGTGAGGGCTCGTTCTAAACTAGTGGACTGCTTAATGTTGTCATAGCAACTGCCTACCAAGATGGCTGTCAATTACAAAGTTCTCGGAAGTGTGACATCACCTAAGAGCCATGTATAGGAACAAATGATACAAAGGTATCAGATCAGTTGATATTGATCATTTTCAATATCAATAGTAATGGTGGCGCATTTAATTTCCCTTTGGAATCAATATGTAAATAAACTGAATTTAACTGAATTCAAAAGTGACATGGCAAAGAAATTCAAATATGTAAGCTGAAAGATTTAAAAAGAGAATAAGCCTCGTTACCAGTTTGATTGACGGGGGTAAAATTTCGAGGAAGGGTGCTGGATCCTTGAGGGTTTAAAGACAGAGGAGAGGGTGACTTCAGGAACCCTGCGGAGGGGCCTCTATCTGGCTGAGGGGACCTGTGGCCCATCTGGTTGTTGTCGTACGTAGTCAGCAGGTTTTGGGACATCTGATGTGGAGTCGGGCGGGACGACAGGTCCAAAGAACCGGTTGTCCAGCTCGAGGGTTGGCTTCTTTCCCTGTGACTAATCAGGCCTTGTGGACTCCTTTCAAAATAAGACGGGGAGTCGGGCCTGGGCGAGCGGGGCAACTGTTTGGGGCTCTGCGGCGTAAACGTGTAGCTGTCCGATCCGGACCGCCGGTGCGTGTTTTGCACCACCCGGTGCGTCTTGGGAGAGGAGTGGGGGCTGTTGGAGTGGACGGGAGGCGACGGGGCATTCCTGCTGCTGGAGACGACAGAGTCGCTGGTGTAATACGTGGAGCTTGTAGAAAGCGGTTTGGAGCTGGAGCTGGAGCTGCCATTGGTGCTGCTCGACGAATATACAGAGCTGGGGAGGCTGGAAGGTCCAGACGAAAGATGTATGTCTCTGGAGCTGGAAGAACTAGTCTAAAGAAAAGCAAATGGTAGATTTGGTTAAGCCTGTTTCCCTGGATGATAAACTGTTAATGCACTTGATGATAATATTGTTGCTTTGAGATCATTTATATCGATAATGGCATGATAATTAAAGTTTGTCATCAAAGATCAATTAGGCCTGTCGCAATATGCAATAAATCAATTTATTTTCACGCTGTGAAAATCTATTGATCGCTACTTGATTTAAAATGTGGGCTTTTTGTGTTCTTTTAAACTGGGTTGCAGGGTTGGGGAACATTTTTAAGGTACATTCAATTTGTTTACTGCAAACCAGTTCAGCTGGAAATATGACAAGAGTAGCCAGAGGCAAACAATCACCTCTGTGATGGAAAACCCTTGAAGGAAAGATGTTCTGAGTACAAAATGTACAAGCAGAACTGCAGAAATGTTCTGTTTTCCTGGGTTTTGCTGACTGTGCGTGAGCGTACCTTCAAGTCAGACGAAGTGTTTTGGTCGTTGGAGGAGGCCTCCTGCAGCATGGAGCTAAATTCCTTGGATAACTCATCTGCGACTGCAAGCGATGCGTTCAGGTCGCTGTCTATGGTCTGCAGAAAGTTCCCGTAACTAGTCTGTGAGCTCATGGTTGTGCGGCAGCAGGACGCTCCTTCTGCAAAACAAAACATCAAAATTCAGCCACATAATAATAATAAGGTAATTTTCTACAAAAACGACATTTGCACCTCTGATCTGCGAGTTTGCTTCTGTTACTTTTACGTTGGTGAATCTTCTAATTACAGGGTTCAGCCCTGCCTTTTCTTCTCACCCTTACACTCCCAAATCTGTCAGCTCCTGCAACTTCACTAAAATAGCTGAACACCTCATAGTTTGAACAGTGACAAACAAGACACAACATGGAGGCAGCTGGTTTCACTGGTATGTTTGCCGTCCTGACTCATAGTTTAGTCAGCGGCACGATTGGTCCAAGTCATTAGCAGTTTCAGACAGGTGCATCGTGCAGCTCTTCATACGCATGACAAACGAATGGCTGCAGACGACGCAATACGAAACATGCATGAGAGTTTGTCTACACTGGAAGGAAGAAAACCTGTTGATGCTTAACTACTTAAATGATCCGTGTGAAAAAGTACATAAAAGAAAAGTTAATGTTGAATGAAGGAAGCACCTAAAGGGGATCGATCCAGAGTTGACGCACAGCTTCAGTTATTACAGCTGGAAACTGGAGATCAGGCCGAACTCTGACCTGAACCTTCAGGTTACAAAGTCGGCCTTCGATCATCAGTATTAGAGGATTAATAATCAGCAAGATCTATAGAAACTCATCCATGTGTTCATCTTTAGTCACATTGATTACTGCAACAGGTCTGCCTAAAAAAATAAAAATCAGTCAGCTCCAGAACGTTGCTGCTGGAGTTTTGTACATTAAATCATTTTAATTTGGTTCCTTCAGTGGCTGCCAGTGACACAAACATCGTACTACAGGAAGAGCAGCACTACTTAAACATATCTTTGCTAAACTAAAAGTAAACAGTATCCAATCAAGAGTAAAACAAGTATTTGGTAAATGTCCACTCAAGTAGAGTAACTGATCAAAACCTAAATAATTTAATATTCAAGGAATACGCCATCAGACGGTCCAGATATCACGTTAAGTCTAAATTTTGGTATTTTAAGGACCAAAATGACAAAAATAAAATCAGGCAAAAGAAAAATCTTTCAAATCAGTCCCCCCACCCAAAAAAATTAAGAAAAGTTAATGAAAACTGCAGGTGTGCGTCTGCGTCGGTGAATTTTAGGTTAAATCATGTTGGTTTTTCATTCAGTGGGTAGAAAATCCTGAAATTTCACTCTAGTAGAAATACTTCATAATAAAATTACTCAAAGTACAGCATAGTAAAAATACTCCTACAAGTACAATTTAAGAAAAAATGTAATTCCAATGTAAATGTAACTAGTTACTGTAAACACCACTAACTTGTCTTTGGTTAGTAAACAGTACCAAAGTAAACACCACTAACTTGTCTGTCAGTAACAAAGGGATGTTTCCAGCAGTTATTCTGTAAAATCTCGTTGAAGTTTAACAGGATTAAAAAATGGAATCAAAGAGAAAGCGGACAAAACAAACTTTAAACAGGAGCTTCAAGAATGTCACACCCTGCTGAATGTTTCCGCGCTGCGCTGGAGTGTGGGAAGGACCCACATTCCTGGTCGCTCCTCCCTGTGAGGCACTTTCCTAAAACTCGGCCTCCGACTGTTATCTCTCTCAGAAGCAGCTCATGCAGAAAGACGAACAAAGGTCAACCTTCTATCCTCCCTCCAGTCATTCACCCAACCTTTCGCTGGCCTGCCAAACTCCGTCTCTGTGTTTGTACTGCTGGCCAGAGTCGGGTACCAACTACTAACATTTACTTTAGTAAGTTTTCTGGAAGAATGTACTTTCAGGAGTATTTTTACTTTGACTTGAGTAAAATCTCTGGATTTTCAACCCACTGAATGAAAAACAAACCAGAAACTCACCAGATTCAAACACTGAACCTGCAGTTTTTGTTCAGTTTCTGAAGTTTTTTATTGAAAGAAACTGATTTGGAAACATTTTATTTTGCCTGATTTTGTTATTTATATGAATTAGTCATAAATTCATATTCTAATCTCGCTAATAATGTAATTTTTAAATATTAAATAACTGATAATTAATCAGTTACTCAGTACTTTACAATAAGTTTTACCAAATACTTTTTTGCTCCTTCTTGAGTAATCTCTTGGACGGATACTTTTTACTTTTACTTGAGTAAAAATATGTTAAAGTTGTGCAACTCCTACTTAAGTACAGTTTTTGACAACTCTGCCCACCCCGTACGCTGGTAAACAAGATTGCACAAAGTTTTTATTTATTTCTCCTAAACTTTTTGTTGTTTGTAAGTCCAACTCCAAAGAAAGAGTCTAAACTTTTCTTTACCCCCTGTGGTGTTGCCATGTTGTTATTAATATTTTGGGGTTGCAGTGACCCGGCGTCCTTTCTTTTAGAAACGTTTGTGTCTGATTTTTTTCTCTCTATCCTTGCAGCAACACGTTATTATGTCTGAATAAAACGAGATAAAAACAACATCCTATTTTTTAATATTCAGTAAAGTAAAGCAAAGTAAAGCATGCTCAAAAAGTGGGTCAGCTGGAAAAAGTCCTACTTTCGTGGAAAACCTCATAAATCAGCCTCTGTACTGTTTCTTCCCAGCAATTATATTGCAATATCCCTTAACTCGTAAACGAGCGGGGAAGCCACCATGCAAACCACGAGATGAAAAGACAAACTACCTCAGACTAGGAAAAACTTGGAACCTTTATTTGAAACTAAATGCAAACTGCAGAGCAAATAAGCTAAATGCTAAAGTTGCCAGGGTGTGTCTAAGGACTTTGCAAGTCCTTATTCCCATTCTGCAATTCACTTTCTGCTGAACTCTTGTTTTCCTCCCAGGCATTCTGCAGTGTCCTGTTTCCCTATTGTCTGTTCCTCCTTTATGTCCTTCCTCCTGACCTTTTCTGGCTTTTCACCGCCGGTTTAAGAAGGGAGGATTAAAGGAAAATCGGACCCAACCATTGTGATTTACTCGTTTTGTGTGTTTAATTGTTCTATGTCTGTAAACCTGAACCTGCACTGGATCACAGAATCAACACAAACTTAAGTTTTTAACTCAGGGGTGTCCAAACTTTTTGTTTCACTGGCCAAAATTGTCGACTCAGGGAAAGAAAGAAAAAAAAAACAATAAAATCAAGCAAATAAAGTTCCATAATTTTGTTATGTTTAATTTATTCTAGATTTAAAACTTGAAAGAAGTAAATTTCCACTAAAAACTTCAGAAATTTATTAATTTGTTTCAATTTATTTCTGAAAAAAGTTTGGAAATGTTCTGAGTTTTGGCAAAAATGTACTCCGGTTTTTCTCTGCAATGATCTTAAAACGCCTCTGTGCATTTTCCGTTTTAAAAATAAAGATGTCCAACTTTCAGTTTCTTTTGGCCACAGTTGAATAATTTTATTTTCATCAACAACAGAATCTGGGTCTCCATCTGCATCTATTTGCCTTTAGTTAGAGCATAAAGATTGGTGTTTTCTCCAAGCAGTTTTCTCACAGGTTGATTCTGTATAAAATACAGGTTGGTTCAGCACCAGAACATGTCATGTTGCCTGAGGGTTGCCTTAAAACTAGACCAGCTGCCAGAACATTTTAATATTGTATTGTGTTCTTTTCTTTTTTAACACCAATACAAAACATTGTTTTTGTTTGTTAAATAAATGGAAATCTGTAAACGGTGATGTGGAATTTCAATCAGCTCCTTTCACTAATCGTTTAGAAACGCTTTTGGGGCGAGTCTACGTCATTTGTCTTTGTAAAACAGCTTTCTGGTGGCCATTTTGTTTGGTTTTTCCTCCCGTCGTCTATGAACGGTTAACGGCTAGCAACCCGCATGCGCAGAAGAAGAAGGAGAAGAACGCAGCGCTCTGTTTACGGAAGTAGCAATGGACGCCGCTGTCATGGAGCGATTTAAAGTGATTCAGCGATGGGAACCGAAAGACGAAGGAAGCTAATCAATAATAAATATAAATGAATATTTTAATAATAAAACAAAAAGCACAACTAACAGCTACGGACTTTTTGGGAGCTTTGATTGTCTGTTTGGATGCGATTGGTCGGAACCAGAAGTGGCGTGATGCGCTAAAAATTAGCAATTTTGAGAAAAATAATTTCCTGCCGTTGTTTACGACCATATTTCCCGGGTCTGCTGGGGTCGAAATATGACGTTTATCTCATGTTAATGACTTATCAGTAACATAAAACGCAGCATATCCAATATCCAGCACAGAAATGGTTCAAATCGGATTTTTCCACTGTTCCTTTGCATTTACTGCCATCCATCTTGTCAGCATCTTTGCAGTCCTGCTGGAGGAAAGCAAACCAAGTCCTGACACCACCTGATTTTTCCAGTGGGGAGTTCAGACATGTAACCACAAACATTTAATTTTCATCTTCTGCAACCAGACTGTTTTCCAATTTGTTCCCTGCATGGCTTGTGGCAAACTTTAAACATTACTTCTAATTAGGTTGTTTTTCCACTCTTCTACAAAGATCCAGATGTATGGACTGGACATAAAAAGAAGAGGTGGACGGGTTCCTCCACCTGAGCAGTCGGGCTCTGCCGCTCCTCCTAAGTTTCTGTGACTCCACCTTGAAATTTTCTGTAAACGTAGGTGGATTTTATTTCTCAACTGGATAACTTCACTTCTAAAGCAGAGGTGGGCATTTATATCATTTATTATTTATTGTCAATATTTCTCATAGTAAGAATTTTGTTGGAAATGTTATTTTTTACTATTTGCTGTTTATTCAATAAATGTCAGCAAAACTAAAAATTAAATATAGTTCCTTGAAAAACAAAAGACTGAATGTAGGTCCAAATTTTTTAAAAGGTGTTAATTTTTTACATGTTGTTGGATTAAGTTTGTCAACATGACAACTTAAGATGCAGGTTCTGAACCCCATTGAAAACTTCCTGGTTATTCCACCAAATATTAATTCCTGAACTCTTCCTGAGTTAAAACATCAGTATTGTTGTTTCAAATGAATATGAACTTCTTTTCTTTGCATTATCTGAGGTATGAAAGAACTTGCATCTCTTTTGTTATTCTTTCAAGAGCAGCATTTGTGTTGCCATCCAGTTACCTAGAAAGATGGAATAGTTTCATTATTTTTATCATCACAATATTATCACAGAATATGGTGATGAAATTCTTAGTCCATGTTGTGTAAATTTGTGGTGGGATGTCAAAATGTCAAATAAAACCCAAATGAAATGCACTGCAGTTTGTAGTTTCTTTTATGTAATAATTTGAAATGTGGATTTCAAAAGGCAAAGGCTAATTGTGTAACCACTATTTGGAGAAATTGCATTATTGTTGCATAAAGTTTCAGGAATCTGCTTCACAGTGACCAGACGATGATGTATTCAAGGCCATTTCTCAAATCAACATGTGACGCCAAGATAAATATTCCTTTTATGCAAGAGCATCTCTGGTAAAAGAGAAAATGGCAACATACCAGGTGATGTTTTTAGGATTAATCCTTGTTTTATACTAACAGAATCTCACAAAGAAACTCCACCCACAAAGTCATTTTATGCTAGTTATACCTTGACCCAATTAGTCATAGAAACTCTCACACACCCACATATTTAGGAACAGCAACTCTCATTTAAAATATTTCAAACAATACATGAGAACTGGTCCTCTCAAGCTGTGGCTCTGCACTCACAGGAAAACATAAACTACAGAAATTAATCCGTTTTCTGGGTTGACATCCCTGCAGCCTCCTTGTTGCCTTGTGACCTTTTGACCAGTCGCCCTGAACTGTACGCCGCTTTGCCACTTCACCTCTCAGCATGTGACCCGGGAATCTCTCGGTTCTCCACAACATCATGAGCAATCTGCAGTGTGTCAAGCACAAGCTGTGCCCATGTAATTCCAAGAAAATCCCAGTATCTGTGTGTGTGTGTGTGTGTGTGTGTGTGTGTGTGTGTGTGTGTGTGTGTGTGTGTGTGTGTGTGTGTGTGTGTGTGTGTGTGTGTGTGTCAGCATGCAGGTCTGAACACGCATGCGGTTAATGACGGAGGCTGTGATTTGGGGTGTTCTGTTTGTTTGTTTAGCAGCAGGTTGCAGCAAGCCTCCACAATGCAGCCCAGCTGGTTCTTGACAGTAAAGCGATTTAACGTGAAGAAGTTGGAAAAGTTCCCATTTAAATCCTGTTAAGACAGGAATGTTTTATGCAAATGACATAAAACTCCCCTGAAAACAGAAGGCGAGTTTAATTAGTGGTGAAGAGAAATCAGCAAACTAAAACAACAATTAGGATAAATCATTAGTTTGGGTAATAAAATAGTGAAATAATGATTTTAAAAAAACCTGGCTATTTACTCTCATATCTAAAACATGTCCTCTGAGTTTCTCTCCATTTTAACAAGGAGATGAAAAGTTTCTGTGGTTCAAGTCGGAAACATTTCTTCCTTTGTTTGGGGAAAAAAAACCATTTTCATGAAGGAACAAGCTCCTCCTCAAGAGCAAAACCCCCCAACAAGGAGCGAATAAACCACAAACAAAACGATTAGAAACTCAACTTAGCTGGAAAGTCGTTGCACAAACCGAGCCGATCGCATAAACACGGACAAGTTTTTACCACAGTTTTCACGCAGATGTGGGAGATTTTTCTGCGCTCCGTGGGGAAGTGAAAGCGTTCTTACCTCTGGATCTTTAAAAAAAAAACTCTTTTCCTCTCCTTTGTTCCAGTCAGAAAGGAAATCTGAGCTCCGTCCACAGCCTCCTGTCTTCCTGAAATTGGGTCGCTCAGCCTCTGATTGCTTCTTGCTGCTGCGGCTCCAGACATGCAGTCATAGCTGCGCAGACTGCAGTCACTTTGGCGCAAAGTCCAACCCCCCTCCTCGGCTGGGCTGGCTGGGCTGGCTGCTCCTTCTGCGCCTCGGTCACCGGAGCCAGGTGTTCCTGCAGCAGGTGAGGCCGGCCGAAGGCGGAGCTCACATTCTGCGAAACAAACCCCGGTAATCTTGTTCACCACTTTGAAACGGTTTTTAGGACATAAATAAAGGAAAACATGTCAGAAAAGAAATTTTCTAACAAAAAATAATCACATTTTAAACTCGAAAAGTAACACGTTCAGGCTTAGAAAAAAACGACATTTTGAGATTAATATTTTACATTTTCTAGAAAAAAAAATTAAGTTTAAAAAGTCAAAAAAATTCTAGAAAAAAAATATATATGTTTTTTGATTAAAATAAAGTGAAAATTTCTGGGTTTGAAAAAAGAAATTGTAGGAAATGTTCAACTTTAAGAACACAGAAAACATCCAAGTTTTCTAGACAGTTTCTGAAATTCATCTCCAAATCCCTGAGTTTTCCAGAAAATTTTCTACTTTTAAAGCTCAGAAATGTTCTTGTTTTGTTTAGAAATTTTCAGAATCATCTCAAAATGTCTTTACTGTTAAATCCCAGAAAGGTTTTTTTCTAGAAAATGTCTGATATTTTTTGGCAGAAATTTACCGGCTTGAAATTGGGCCTCTGTCTCTTTAAAAACTCCTGCTCTTTCTGAAGTTCTGCCTTCATAAAATCATCACAGCATCGATTCCCTATTAACCCTTTAACAACGTTTCACCAGCGTTTCACTGAGAAGTAGTTCCTATAATGAGCTCTGATGATGCGCCAGGTGTTGCTAATTGCTGCTGGCTAGTCTGAAGGAGCTGAGGAAGGGAGGAGCTGCACCTCAAAGGCGGGGCTAAGTCCAACCAGATGTTTTGCACAGCTGGATGGTTGCCATGAAGATTAAAGTGTTTCTCAAGCATGCATGAAAGACTCAAGGCAACAATCCAGGTTCATTATTGATGAGTGAAAAACATTATAACATGATTTTTTAAAAAAAGCTCAAAAAATACATTTTACTTAATACCTACCCACTTTAATAGAAAGCATTAATTGCATTGAAAAGTTAAATAAAGACACTTGCTTTTATTTTTAAATCTATTTAATGTGGTATTTTAGTTTGATAAGAGTAACAGTAAAGTGCATCACATGTCTTTCTGAACTGCTGCTGCCCTTAAAGGGAGAGACTAAATTGAGAAAAGGTGTGTTTTTACACGACTGCATATAGAAAGTGGCCGTGGTGAGTAAACAGGAAGGCTGACTCATTTGCTCTTTGGTAGAGCTGTTCCAGGGACAAATGGCGACACTTAGCGCCGCGTTCACGGGCAAAAGTGAAAGTCCAACCCAAAGACTGTTTGCTAATTAGCCGGGAGCTAGAAAACCTAAGAGAAACACAACAGGGGCTCTGTTTTCAACATGTTTAATGTGCTGTCCTTGATTAAATAAATTTGACTTGAATTGAAGCCAATTCCAACAGTAATTGTCTCTTTATGGAGAGAATAAGAGAAAATAGAGGCTGTCTTAAGCTTTGGCAATAGCCAAAGATAACATGAACCTCTCTAATTATAGACAAGCTGCGGCGTGACGTCACATGCACAAGTTCCCACTGGACAGAAAAAAACTGATCACTGACGATGAGTAGTGTTGTTTATAGCTGATAAGTTGTCAACATAACGCTCTAAATCTTAACATGATGTATAAAATAAAAAGGGATGCAGTGCTTTTCTACTAGTGGTTAACACAACAACAACTAGATGACAAGGTTTTAATAACAAAAAATATAAATGATTAGGAAAGGTCAATCATGCTAGCTTGACTATGACAACCTTCACAAGTAGATGTGCTGCAGAATTCTGTGTTTTGGTTCATTAAAAAAAACAGTTAAATTAGTAATATAAGGTAAACAGCAAATGACACCTGGGTTGTTTATTGTTTCTTGAGGCCATGTTAGTCACATTTATTGTCAGTGACTGAATAAGCATTTTGATTTTCAGATTAGTTGGTTTAAAAGTTTGTCAACCTTAAAAGGAGACAAATGAAGGTGAATTAGCTTCTATTTATTCATGCTTATTGTCTGATTAAATGAATTATCTCATCAGGCTTTGTTGAAAAATGACACGTCTATGTTTTGGTTTACTGCTTATGTTCCAGTAACTCAGAGCTGGGTTTGACATCAGAATTTCAATATGATGATGTCCCTTTACACATTGCTTACAATATCTCCTACAAACATCATTATATGCTTACTTTCCATAAGCAAACAGTTTTTAATTATTAGTTCTGTTTGTAGTTGCATGACATGTACGTCTTGTGAAATAAATGTGTTTCCACCACATATTACTACTGTTGATTCGAGGATCAGTCATAATGAAGCACCAAGTTGATCTTCAAAGTCAGGTAAGTTGAAGTTAGAGGTGTATGACACTGCATATTTTGATATTGACCAAAATATCAACTAAATATAGGGCCAGTATCACTGATATTAATATCAATACTTTTTATGAGTTAGGTTTTACACATCATCAAACTTCAGATATTTTTGTGGTTTTTTTTCCCTTTAATTTAGTTTGTTAAAACCTAGAATAAAATTTGGAAGTGATTTGAAGGTGTCAACAAAATACTTCAATAAAATGATAAACAGAAACAATGAAAAACAAAACAGTGTGCATTTTTGTCTAAAACAAAGTGCAAAAATATTTGTAACCAATCAAAAGAAAATGTTTTATTTTTTTAAGTAAATTTGAGAAACTATGATAGGAAAATAAAATAAAATTTCAAGATGTACAACATGTATGTAAACACTTTAAAAAAGTACATTTTTAAAGCTATATTCTTAAAAGTAGACAGGAAAATCTTACCATGCTAGTACAAGCTAAAATCCTAAAATACTGACTTGGCATCAATATTATCAATATTTTGGATCGATCTACCCATTTCTAGTTTTAGTTGCTCCCAGTTTCCCAATGGAAAACATTACTTCAGACTTCAATCCAGTTGGTTTTTCCAACCTGGAACTTCTCAGTACAACTGGAATGTAACTAAGATATCATCAGGTCGGCGCAATGACCCAAAGTTTGGGAATCTCTGGTTCAGATTCACCCAGGAGAACCACTACAAACACGGGAATGAAATAAAAAATACATTATATATATATATATATATATATATATATATATATATATATATATATATATATATATATATATATATATATATATATATATATATATATAAATACATTATATATATATATATATATATATATATATATATATATATATATATATATATATATATATATATATATATATTATATATAATATATATATATATATATATATATATATATATATATATATATATATATATATATATATATATATATATATATATATAAAATTGTTGATAAACTCAATAAATGATCAGTATATCGTGAACCATCACCACAGCTATGGCCTGTGTGGTCTCAAAGAAGTGATTTCTGGTAGTTCATATTTTATTTTTGTACATATTTACGTCTTTGTCGGGAGGTTAACAGTATAATGTAATGATAAAACACACAAAAACAGTTTTCACACCGGCTCGTCGTCACTTTCATCCGATTTCGCCACCGGATAGCTGTAAAAGAAGCGCACCCACTGGGACGTGACGTCGACTGTTAAACGTCATCACGTAATCCTCGACACACTCTCACTGGGGGAGAAGTGTTTCCGCCGTGATGGTTGTCGGTGCCTTCCCTATCGCCAAGCTCCTCTACCTCGGCGTGAGGCAGATGAGCAAGCCTCTGGCGAACCGTATCAAAGCTGGGGCTCGAAGGAGCGAGTTCTTTAAAACCTACATCTGCCTGCCGCCGGCGCAGTGTGAGTAACCGAGCTAACGGCTGTTATTCCTCTGTACTTCACTGAGAGTGACCCGGAGGTTTGTCACGGCAGGAAAATCTGAATTAACCAAAGAGATTTAAGTTGACGTGATGACGCATCCAATCGTGTTTGAGAGTTTTTCTGGTCGACGAATGAGAGCCAAGCATGGTTGAAAGTGGGCGATTCTTGGTTTGTCATTGAAAAGGCTTGCTGTGAGGACAGGACAGAAGCAGAACGAGCCACAATTACTCAGCCTGATTAAAAAGCTAAAAGAAGATATGTCTTTTTACTGCTTTCTATTTGCCACATTTTATCAAAAATCTGCTTCAACTGATAGAAAGCCTAACATACTATTACTATCTATACCTCATTGACTGTTCTTGCAAACGTATTCATACTTTTTCACGATTCAGGGTGTTTGTACCATAATGTTCAATTTATTTTGGGGATTTTACACATAGTTGTAGTTAGAAAGCGTCAGGAAAATAATGCGCAGAAAAAAATCTGAAATGTGTGACGTGCATGTTAATCCAGCCCTGTTTATTCTGATTTTCCTGAATATAATCAATTAACCTAATGAGAAAATACTGCCATCTATGTGATGAAGCTAAAACTATTTCACTCGAGGAGTTTTGGCTGAAATTCCTCAAGTGGATAAAGGTACTTTTTATCTTAAATGCGAAATGTAAATATTATTTTACAGTTTTTTCTTAATTACTACTCTGCATATATGTTTTTTTCCACCAAAATGGCTTGTTTTGAGTCTGTGTGTTCCAGTTAAAAGGACAGTTTCCTTTACTTCACCAGGTAAAACCCATTGAGAACAAGATCTCATTTTCAAGAGGGACCTGAGCAGAAGTCTGTAACACACAACAACCTGGTTACACAAAAGAAAAACTAATTAATACACATGCACAAGTTTAAAACAAATACAAAACAATTTAAAAACAGTGACACTGGTTAATAGAATCACGTTCCATTTGGAGCTGATTCCACATTGAATGCTTGCTTTTTTTTCTCAAAGGTTACTCAAATAAATGTAACTTGGTAAATGTAAGCAGTTACTACCCAACTCCGATTTTAAGTCACGTTTTTTTAACAACTGAAGTTAACAAAATTACTTGATTTGCTATGCAATGGAAAATCAAAACACATTTTGCTGCCCCGTTGGAAGGCCTAACTCCAGTATCTCTGTGTGTTTCTCCTCAGTTTATCACTGGATTGAGATGAGGACGAAGATGCGCATTATGGGGTTTAAAGGCGCCAGCATCAAGCCCCTGAACGAGGAAGCGGCGGCAGAGCTGGGCGCAGAGCTGCTGGGCGAGGCTATCATCTTCTTCGTCGGCGGCGGGTGCATGGTGCTGGAGTACAGCAGGCAGGCCGCCAACTCTCGGCGAAAGGAGGAGGAGCTGAATGCCACCATCGTGAGCCTACAGACTCAGATAGCAGAGCTGTCGCTCTCCACAGAGACTCTGGACGCTCAGCTCAGAGAGGTCAACCGCCTGCTGCATTCTTTACCTGCTCCCTCCTCAAAGTGATTGGATGGTACCTGTGCAGCGCAGGGTTGTTGGAAACATGTGGAACAGGAAACGTACCCTGAAACAACACCCTGTACAGCGCCCTCTGCTGCACAGCTGAGGACCTCAGTGCACTGCGGTGCTTTCATCTGCTCAAGTTTTGAGCAAGTGGTTGTACAATGGCATTGCTATGATATTCATAGTGAACTTCTATGGTCTACTTTGCATGCTTACTATAAATATTACTGTGCATAAGTTTGTACAGCACCACACTACCTTAAAGTTAATATCAGTTAATCACAGGACATCATTTGGAAGCTTCTCATTTTCAAATTTTATTGGTTTGAGTGAGTTTTAATCAGACAAATCAAGCATCCGACCATATCAAGACGTTACTTTTTGGAAACTTCTCCTGCTACAGTTTCTAATAGATTCTAGTGTGATCCCTCCTGGCTGCTGTAATCTGTTTGCAATTGTTGCTGGAAAAATGAAGGTGTGAAATAAACATCTGATAATTTGTGTTAAGTCTGTTTGTTTGCATTCATTGTTGGCCTGTGTGGTCACTGTAAGGCTCTTATAATTTATCTGTATTTTATGGATACTTTTAAAAGGTCTTTATAGCCTATACATTTTAATCTATTTTAACAGTAACAATATTAGTTTAAAATAGATTAAAATGCATAAATAGGCTAAGTTAATTCCACATTGAAAAGTTAATAAACTTTTTAATGTTTTCATAAAATACATTTAAATGTAACATTTTTATGCTTGAAAATAATTTTTTTGGGGGTAAAAAAAGAGATTATGTTAAAATGTAATCTCGTATTTTAGATGAAATGACACAAAATATTGTTTTAAAATTTTTCACAAAAATCACATAAAAAAACCCTATTTAATGCTCTTTTTCCAAAAAATATATAGTATATAGTTTTGAATAATAGTTTAGCTTGTGGTGTCAATGTTCTTTGTTAAAGTAGATGGGGTTCTGTCGTAGAGTGTAGTTGTAATTAACATTCAAAGTCAGCAGAAAAACACAAAAACATAATTGGAGTCGTGTTTTATTCTCAATGTCTTTCAATCCAAACCAAAAATAGAATGAAGTACAACAGTTGGTGTCCTGATGACACTTATTTACTTCCACATTTTCTCCTCTGATCATCTCCCCTTCACAATAAAAGCACACATTCGGGTGTGAAATACATACATTGTATTCGCCACACTATTGATACCAAAAGGAAATTAAATGTTGTTGTAGATGGCGATGGTTGTGGGAAGAAATTTTGTTTGAACTCGGGAGTTTTTATGTTGTAAACTCTGTCCGACCCATATTTCGGGCTCCTTTAAGCTACTTGCTCACCGCCGTAAAACCTGAAGTCGTAGCGAGCTGTGACGCCTTGCGCATGCGCCGATTTTTTACCCTCGAGTTAATGACGCTGGGGGGCGCTAGCGTTTCTTTCAGACTCCTACCCGGACTTACCCGCGCAGCTCGCGTCAAAGGAGGTAGGCCTCAGTTTTATTTTTCTTCATATTTTATTCTATAGCTGTGTTACATACCGTCTATACGATGCACTGACAGCATGTCCTGCACGAAAAGCCGGGGTAACTTACAGGAGGTTTGTTTTCTCCGTGTTGAACGCATTTGTTTTGCTTGGCGGTGTTTAAGCTAATGCTAGCCTTAGAAGGTTACCGTCTTTAGCCGTACAGTGGCGGTTTGCAGCGAGGGCTTACCTTAGAAGCATTCTAGCAAGTACTTTAACCTTAATAAGCATATCTACAGAAAACCATTTTATAATCATATATCGTCGGGTTTTTACGCACCAACTTGAACAGTTCAACGTGTGTAGAGTTGATGCAGCACTGCTCGTTAGCCTAGCATAGCCTAGCCACACCATTACGTATCCAGTTCGGCTGAGAAACCGCGCAGAACTGATCAGTTTGAAAATCAGCACCACTCTAAGCTGTGGCTAACCGACATGAGTGTTTTATTTGTTCTCTCTCTTGTTTTGTTACTTAAGAGAGACGACAAACTCGAGAGTTTACCGTACAGAGCGACCATGAGTTTAGACGTGAAAAAACTGAAAGTGAACGAGTTAAAGGAGGAGCTCCAGCGCCGCGGCCTCGACACCAGAGGCCTGAAGGCGGACCTGATGGAGCGGCTGAAAGCCGCCCTGGAGGCTGAAGCAGAGGAGGAGACCTCCGAGCAAACTGGACAGGAGGAATACGACGAGGAAAACCCAGAAGAGGAGCAGGAGCAGGAGGAGGCTCTGGACCGACAAGGTGGAGTCCCGCTTTTAACATTAACATGCTTGTTTACATTATGACTATTCTATTCTCCAAAAGTTATAAACACTTGTTGAAGTGAATTGACCAGAGATCTATTAACTAGAGTTTAAAGATATTTAATATGGATAGGACAAACACATTAAACCAGATGCATTGTGTTACAAATTTAAAAGGTAAATTCGGACCACATAGATTCATCCCAATGTTGATAACATCGCAACTTTTCAGACAAACATAAAGTCTGTATTGGCTAAAATTGACAAAAACAATCATGTTTTTTAAAGATTGGTGAAGTGCAGAAAATCTGCAGCATTGAGCTCCTGAAATAAATAACTGTAAACAAAATTATTAGATCAGTGTTAAAGTAACTTTTCCCATATGAGCAACCCAGACTTGGGGAATTTTTTAGACCTTTATTAAAGATGTAAATGTTTGTTTTTACTTCTAAATCAGAAAATAATAGTCACAGGTTATTCAGACATTTAAAAGATCATTTAAATGCTAAATTTCCCCCGAGAATTTCCAATTTTAAATAGTTTGTATCTGTTGATGCCATGTTATAGGTTTCTTATACAAAACAGATAAAGAGTAAGAAATATGGAACAGAATTATTGAGTGCGTTGACAGTATATCAGCTTGATATGATAAAACAGAAACATGTAGGACTTGTTATGCAAAACATGCAGGTCATTTTCAAGAATAATCCCAAGTTTTTTAGTTTCTCTGACTATTTTAAAACTTTGACTTTATTCTTATCTCATAGGTTCAGTGAATAAACTTTTGTTCTAGATGAAGTTGTTTTTAAATTAGTTAATATAAATTTATATATTTGTTGTGTGTTTTTATCAAATAGTGTTGATTTTTCCGATTAGTTGTGTTTTGGATTGATGCTGTTCATGCAGTTTGCAAATCAATTATCTGTAAATTGATCAGAATCACCACATTTTATTAGCCGTTCACTGCAAATTCAGATTTTTGCTAACTTGTGACTCTAAAACTTATTTACCTTTGCAATGTAATGTTTTGTAGAAGGTCTCCAATCACTGGATTGTTTTTCTAAACTTTCAACTAACTTCTAATGTCTTCTTGTTAATTAGAAGATCAAGATTACGGAGGCGATGACATGGATGACGCTGGCGACGGCGATAACCATCAAGAGGAAGACGAGGGCAGAGATTCGGGTGGCTACTATGAGGAAGAGGAGGCAGAAGCAGAGCCGTACGAAAGTCAGCAAACTTCAGACACGAGTCACGGAGAGATGCAGAGATCGAGCGCCGCGTCCGATGAGGAGAGCAAGCCGGAGACGAACTTCGAGGACAACGCAAACGGTTACAGCAAATAATTTTTTATGACATCTTCATCACAAGCTGAATATTGTATTTATATATACATATATATAAAAAGTGCTCAAACTGTTAATGGTTCTTGTTAAGGGATTTATCAGCCATCCGCTGTCGTCTTTGCTCTCCCAAGAGACATTTCACTGACGGACCGGCCCGTCCGGTGATGTTTGCAGAGTACGAGTTAACCGATTGCAGTTCTCTGGATTCTGACTTTGGCTCATACCAAATTGTTTTGTCTGAAATTTCACTAAATATTAAAAGAAAATCGCTGAGTTGGAAACAGTAGCGTGGCTCTTGGTAACTGCAAACATGCAGACATGAACAGGTGGGCCGGTGCGTCAGTCAAACCTCTCACAGGAGAGTAGAAGAGGACAGCGGCTGATTTCTAGACCTTTGTTGAGGTGGATAAGATTGGGCGATATGGCTGTTCTCCCAACACTAAGGGCGTCTGCGCTGATCAATTGGTGCACCCCAAGTTTGCAGTTAGCAATAGTTACCCCACTGTTTTCAACTCAGTGATTTTATTGCTAAATATTTAGCAACATTACAGACAAAAAAAAAAACGTAAGTCAAGACTGTCAGGCTTTTTAAAGATCAGCGTTCAGCCAAAATCAGTGCAAGAGGTGTATCCCTAGTTCTTACATCATTTTCTTCTTTTTTTTATCTTAGAAATTAAAACTGAAATCAAAACAGAAGAGGAGGCTGAGCCAGTTGGAGACGAGAAGCAGGAGCCGGAGGAAGCGCAGGAAGCAGAACAGCAAGACCAGGCCGAAATCAAAACGGAGGACAACAAAGGCGGGAACAGCCGGAAGAGGCCACACGAGGAGAACAGGAGCTACGGCTACTACGAGCACCGCGAGGAGAAGAGGTAGCAGAGCTAGCAGAGCGACACATCGATATTCTCCAGAAACAGGAAGCTAAAGATGTTCAAGGCTCCTGATCTTCTGGTCGTGTTTTTGAGCAGATCTCGCACACCGCAACCTCCTGCTGAAGACGAAGAGGAGAACGTCGATGACTCCATGGTGACAATTGATACATGTAAGTTACATTTATTAGTCACACAGAAAACCAAACCTTTGTCCTGGTTGTTTGATCTGAGTGTCAGGATGCAGTTTGTTTTGTTCCCAGTTGTTTTCTGCAGGAAATGTGTTTTATTTTACCAGATAATTTCTGTGATCATTTCTCTCTGTACTAGAGAAGTATGTTTGTTTGCTGGACGTTAAATTGTCCCAGAAATTATTGTGCTGAACTATAATGTTGTTTTGTTTCAAAACAACAATATTATCAAGTAATATGATTGAAAAATAATTAGTTTGCCCTTTCAAAGACCGTCAAACTTTAATTTAGTGAAGAACACTTAACACTGGAGCTTGAAGATATTTTAACTAACCAAAAAAATGACCAAAAACAACAAATACCACAGATTAAATTAGATTAGGACGCCTCCATTAACAAAATTGTCCTTTAAAAAATAGTCATCTTCCATGACAGCAAATTTTGCTTTAAGATAAATTGTTCCAGAAGTTATTATGATAAATTATATTATTGTTGTTTTGAGGAGATTTTCAAGTAACATAACGATAATAACGGCATAAATGTTCTCAAAGATCAATAAACTTTAATTTCTAAAGTGGACATGATTTTAAATATCCATAATAAATACCCAAAGCAACAAATAAAATGAATGGATGATGAAGTCCCTGCAAACAAAATTGTCCTTCAAATAAAAGGTTTAGTTGAGACCAAAAAAGACTTTTATCATCCAGTTTTTAGTAAAAAAGAAAACGGTAAATAATGCAAACTTAAATTATTGAGCTTATTTTAATTTATCATGCGAATAGTTGATTTATTGCTAAATGTGACAGGCTCATTTTTTGGAGTTTGTTTTTGATTACAGTGGCTAAATATGTCATCTTGATGTATTTTTCTGTTTTTCAAAGAATAAAGTAATAACTTTTTTTTTCATGATGTAAAGATTTATTCATGGCGTCCGGTTAAAACCGTTTAAACAACCTTTCTTCCTTTCTTTCCATCAGATAACTGTGACCTGCACTTCAAGGTGTCCAGGGATCGGTACAGTGGTTATCCTCTGACCATCGAAGGCTTCGCCTACCTGTGGGCCGGCGCTCGAGCGACCCACGGTGTCACTCGGGGTCGTGTTTGCTACGAGATGAAGGTAAGTCACAGTGAAGCGGTTCATTTCTTCTTTTTTTATGTTTCATTCATTGTGTTGTCATCCCTTCAGCCTTTTGCGTCGTTTTGTCACGTTTTCCTCAGATTAACGAGGAAATTCCTGTGAAGCACCTGCCTAGCAGCGAGCCTGACCCGCATGTGGTCCGGATCGGATGGTCCCTCAACAACTGCAGCACTCAGCTTGGTGAGAACGCCAACAACAAAACGTGGTGTCTGATACGAACACATGCGGGGTACCGCAAGGTCCGATCTTCAGATCCCTCCTACTTAGTATCGACATGGTCACGTAACAAGATTAGCCACCAGAAAACACAGGGAGGAATGTTTGTGATGCAACTTTCAAGATGGTTAAGGGGTTAGGCAGAAAAAAGAGGCAGTTTCATGTAAAACTTTTTATTTTAAGCTTTGTATCATTTCATAATGTTATTCTCATGTAGTATTGACTTGATTTTTTTTCATGCATTTTTGAGAAATCCGTTATTCAGTTGTGAAAAACGCCTTGCTGGATGAAGCTCCGCCTTCAAGACGCAGCTCCTCCCCCACTCAGCTCCTTCAGACTAGCCAGCAGAACTGTGCATCTGCTATACTCATAGTTTCGTGATCTATTGCTGTCTGATGTTTTTATTGTGTAAAACATTCTGAACTGCCTCGTTGCTTAAATGTGCTTTAGAAATAAACTTTACTCGTCTGCCTCTGAATTGGAAAATGTTTTTTTGTTTCCTGCAGGCGAGGAGCCATTTTCTTTCGGATATGGAGGAACGGGGAAGAAATCTAGTGACTGCAAGTTTGCAGACTACGGCGAGAAGTTTGGTGAAAACGATGTAATCGGCTGCTACATTGTAAGCAACACGTTTGAATAATCTTAGAATAATCTGATGCTGCTGCGTTACTCTTTAGCAGATTTGGGTAGTAATTAGTTTCATTTACTTGAGTAACCGTTTGGGGAAAAAGTACTTTTTGGAGTATTTTTTACTCCATTGTACTTTTTCCTTTTACTTTATTATGATAATTTCTGGATTTTCTACCCACTGAATGAAAAACAAACATGTTTTAAGCAGACACACAGCTGCGGTTTGTGTTTTTTATTGAAAGAAACAGATTTTGAATCGGTTTCCTTTTGTGTGATTTTATTTTGTAATAATGTTATTTATATAAATTGTCATTTTGGTCCTTAAAATACCAAAATTTCCACATAACTTTATATTTCGGTCTGTCTTGTGATGTAATTTTTAATATTAAATGTTTGATGATTTGATCAGTTACTTAATAATTGAGTAAACTTTTTCTAAAATACTTTTTTACTCAAGTAAAATGTTTGGTCACTCTACTCACCTGTTCTTTGTAAAAATGTATACATATTTTTTTATTAAAATGGGGAAATGAAGACCTGAAAATGACTTCAATTAGTTAGAAAATATGTAAGCTGGTTTTAAATACACCAGTCCCAGGTCTTAAATTTTGTTACGATTTATTATCTCATATTTTATGCTGGGTTTTTTTCCATGGGATTTTTCTGTCGCGTAAAAGTTTGAGTCGCCTGCTGCATTCAGTCTTCATTGAGTTCTGAGACTCAGGTTGTTGAGGCTACTGCTAACTAGCTGCTAATACACCTTGCTAGCCTGCTAACTAGCCTTTTTGTAAGCGCAAACTGACTGGACGACGCTCATTTGCTACATACATTCTGTGCAAAGAAGTCAGGCACTACTACTAGATAAAATATTACATTTTTTGTACATTTGTATTGTGATGCAGGTCTTTGATTTCATTCATAATTGTTTTCAAAAGTCTTAAATTGGAATTGGTAAAACCTGCCAAACCTCTGTGTGATGCACCCTAACAGCTGTTTCTGTTTTCCCATCTTTTTGCCTGCAGGATTTTGAAAGTAGCGACGAGGTAACGATGGGCTTCTCAAAGAACGGCGTGAACCTGGGCGTTGCTTTCCGGACCACCAAGGAGGCGCTGGCAGGACGCGCGCTCTTCCCCCATGTGCTGGTGAAAAACTGCGCCGTCGAGTTCAACTTTGGCCAGAAGAGGGAGCCCTACTTCCCCGCAGAGGAGGGGTACACCTTCTTCCACGAGCTTCCCATGGAGGACAAAATCAGAGGCACAAAGGGACCTGCCAACAAATCTGAATGCGAGGTGAGGGTTTGCTAACGTGGCATGAGTTAAATACACGCAGGAGATTAAAAAAAACTAGAAAAAATACTGATGGAGTTACTGAGAAATTTATTTATTTATTAGAATATGAGCCTGACAGAATATTTGAGACAAAGTAAAAAAGTTAATTTGATTCATGATACTCAACATTACAAGAAGAAAGTTGTAAAAGTTTGAATGAAAAGTGTTATTCATGTTTTAAAACTCGTATCATTACTTAATTTTGGATTATTTACGACTCTATTCTCGTATTACTACGTCTTTATTCCGATAAATAAAAAAAGCCCTGGCTCTAAAGCTACATCAAATCAACTCAAATGTCAACATACTATATTTTTTTATAACGATAAAAGTGACGTATAGTTACTAGATCGTGCTGTGAAATAGCCTGAAAGATGCATATCACTGCCCCTTTAAACAAAATTATATCGAAACATAAAGACGGCACCTTGAGGCCCAGTTATTCAGCTTATCTGGAGGAACAAAGTGGATTTGTTGATCTTCAAGAGTCGACCATTAAATAAATAATAATTGGTGGGGGAAAAAATACAAAATCAGCTTTTATTTTCTTCATGTTTCAGATTTTGATGATGGTCGGTCTGCCTGCCTGTGGAAAAACCACATGGGCCATAAAACACGCCGAGGAGAATCCGGACAAGAAGTACAACATCCTGGGAACAAACGCCATCATGGACAAGATGAAGGTCAGCTCTGATGATCATAGCAGCAGCTAATAGAGCTGGAGACCAGAGATCAGGCCTGAAATCTGGCTCTGAACCTTCAGAGACGCATAAAGACGAATACAAAGTCAGCCTTCTGTCACCTGAAGATCATTTTCAATGTCTCAACGAGATCTAGAGAAACTCATCCATGTGTTTATCTTTAGTCGTATTGGTTACGGCAACAGCGTCTAACAGGTCTGGCTAAAAAACAATCAATCCTCCAAACGCTGCTGCTGGAGTTCTGACTAAAACCAGGAAGTTGGAGACTCTAAAATACTTTTGTTAGTTAATGAATCATTGACTGGTTTAGCACCACAGCACATGAAAGATCTGATGGTTTAGTACCAAACATCTAGAAGCAGCTTTTCAGCTTCTATGCACCACAAATCTGTAACAAACTTCCAGAAAACTGCAAAACAGCTGAAACACGATGAAAAATCCAGGTGTTTTGAAACATAATCAGTAAAATTTTCATTTAATTTTAGTTAAAATTAAATTTATAATAAAATTGAATTGATCTAATATGTCATACATTAACCTTTCTGCTTAAGCCTGCTGTATTCTCCCGTTTCCTGTCCAGGTGATGGGTCTGCGGCGCCAGAGGAACTACGCCGGGCGCTGGGATCTCCTCATCCAGCAGGCCACCCAGTGTCTGAACCGGCTGATCGAGATCGCCGCCCGCAAGAGACGCAACTACATCCTGGATCAGGTACTGCTCCTCCTCCTCCACCCGGTTCTGACACTCACCACAGTGAGTCAATGTGCCCTGATGATCACTTTCTCTCTAATGGATTATTTATTTATCTTTCAGGGGGTCTCTGTGTATTATAGAGTAGAAGAAGCATTGATCACCCTGTTGTCACTTGCTTGTTGTGTAACAGAAAATGATTAATGGCTGTCATAAGCGACAGAATAATGTCATGTTTTCAGCATATTTGCACTTTGCTATTATCTATTTCATGTCATATTACAGTATTGTTTGTCTTGTGAAAAATGTACAAGTAAACCATGACTTTGTAAAGATGTTGAGAAACAAGTAAGCTCTGCCTGGTGAGTAAGAAAAACACCTTCTGTTGCTAATTTAATAAGCCAGAGTTGATAGCTTTTCTTAAAAGCTACTTTTAAGTGAGAAAGATGGAGCTTTTGAGTGTGTTTTTTATTTTAACTTTTAAATTAATTGACCCTGAAGGTAAGTAGTGACTAACGGCGTTTAGATTTTCAGATCCCTGTGCTCGGCCAGTGTGTGAAGGTAAGTGGGTCTAGTGTGGCTTTTCTGTGGAAACCGTGAGTATGTGAAGGTAAGTTGTTCATGTTTGTCGTTGTCTGGGATGCGACTCGCGTTCGTACAAAGACAAAGGTGAGTGAAGGTAAGTGAGGGGACCCGTCAGAGCAGCTGTGTCTTTCAGTTAGAACTACCTTTATTGCAATTTGGCTCTTCACAGAGAAAAATGTCCATTCTAAATTGATCAGTTTAGTCATATTGTACCTAAAAATACTTCTTTAAATTAACAATCTTAAAAGAAGTTAGTGTAGTTGTTTATAATTAAATATCTGTGAGCTTTTGAGTGAAATTATTCTCTTACCTTTCTGATTAATTTCTGCATAAATGACTCTCTTTGTTACCTGCATGTATTTTTGGAAGCACGCTTTCTAATAGGTGACGGGAAATTAGGCATCATGTTCGAAAACTTATAATTTCACCCCAACAGCTGTTTGTCCACACACAAAAAACCCTGCACTATTAAAGCTGAAACATTAAAAATAACGTTTACAACTAAAACATATCAGCGATAATCTAAAACGACACTGCAGTTTGGTATACAATAAAACAAATTCACAGTTAAACACATACTTATTTACAAAATGACAGCGGAAGTTGTTCTATCAAAGTAAAAGCATCAAACCAAACCGGAGGTTCATCATATTTTGTACAAATAAAACAAACTAAAGGCTATGAGCGCTAAAGAGGGGATGCAAACAGAAGGAGCAACATTTGGGTTTATTTGCAAGGATACAGAAATGATAACTGTAGTTGTTGGGACAGTTTAGGTGTTTTTCTTTATTTAAGCCTGGCGTTTGAGTCGTAATTTTCTCTACCGTTATAGGAAGGTGTTTTAAAAACATTTCTAGCTCTGTTACGACGTAAAGCTGCACTTTACGGTTTGTTTCCCTTCTGAAACCCACTGGTCATTTCACTAGATTTAGCTGAGAGCTATTTCAATAAACTTTATCGTCGTTATAAAATCATGTAATTACATAAACTCTGATGAAATTGGGTAAACCGCAACAGCCGCTGCACGTTTGTGCGTCGCTATAGCAACCGACATTCGCGCGTCTTGATGGTTGACGTCCAATGAAAGTTTCACTTTTAAGTTTTGTTCACGCGGCGAATCTTGACGGTACATTTTAATTTGTTACTGACGTCCCGTTTATTTATTTATTCATTGTTCTGGTCGTTCATGAAGTGCAGTCAGACCGAGTCCGTGCGCTTACGACCCCAACGCGACCCAGAAAACGTTGCCTGGCTGCACGGATAAGAGCAACGGCCTCCTGTGGCGCGTTAACGGCGGTTTCTGAGCAGTGAGATGCACAAACCTCTTCATAATTTTTATGAATATGATTATTAAACATTGTTTATGTCCAGATTTAACAATGGAGGTCTTGCTTCTTGTGCTTCAAAAAATATAATATGACGTAAATATTTATTGTAATGAATTTCTTTGTTGTCTTGATGGGTTAATGATTTTTAAAAACACCGTAAATATTTGTTTTGTTTCTGCCATTTTCTCCTTAATTGCACAAAGAACGCCAATGATCACATTTGGAAAGTCTGATTAAATTCAGTTAATTTTGCAGTTTATTTATACAAATCGCATTACTTTATGTGACTAAATAAACAAACAAATGGGAACATTTTCAAGACCACTATTTGTATTTATGGGGATACTATTGCGGTTTAATGCTGTCGGATCCATAGAGATATCTTTAAAAAAAAAAAGTGATATAGTTTTTATCGTTATAACGGTACGTAAAATATAATTAAACTGAAAGTCTACATCGCCCACTCCTAATGTCTCATAAAGGGATAAACAATATAAATGTTTCTGATCAGTCTATATCAATAATTATTGATTTTTTTCTTAAATATCTGAGGTTCTGCCAATTTTTTTCCTTATTTTTAAGCAGCTATGATGGGAAACCTGAAACTGCTGCGCAGCAGGTTGTGAGAGCGTTAGTTGGTGCCACCAACACGGCTTAGCTAAAATCTTTCTCCTGCCTTCATCTCCCAGAATGCTGTGTGATTCTGGATCAGCGTTCAGTGAATATTATATATATTCAGTGAGATATTGATTTGTTGTCCGGCCATAGCACCACGTAAAAGTTGGATAAAATGCGACGTGTCCATTCAGATTGCAGACAGTTGGGACATAAAATGCGTAAATCGTATTTGTTTGGGTTGTAAAAACATTGCAATTTGAACATTCAGAGTTTTGTGGAAAAAATCCAATTTGGTTTGCATTTGCAAATATCTTCTTGTGAAAGAAACATTGAATATTCCACAGTTTCTCTTTTTAAATCCTTTTGGTGGCAGAATCTGACTGGAGTAAATGGAGACCAATTTTTGTCATTTGTCCAAAAATGCAACATTGCGCCGCAGCGAGCTATTGAGGCGAAAGGTATCCGTTTCTCAGCTTGTGATTCTGAATCACTTTGGCTCCGTCTGATCAACACAAAGTAAACTGGTAGACCTGTTACAGTAACAAATTTTGCTGCACAATAAATTATTGCCAAAGTTATGGCAATAAATGATAGTAATGCTTTTATAAAGACCATTTTCAAATACCATAATGGCAAAAACACATTAGAGCTCAATAAACTTAAATTCTAATAAACATTTAACACTGGAACTGGAAGACATGTAGAATATCAGAAGTAAATAAAACAAACGACCGATAAAATGAATTATAAATTCTTTGTCCTTCCAACAAAAGTTGAGAGCAAAACTGAAGACTTTATCATCCAGTTTTTGATAGAAAGTGGAACAAAAAAACTTTAATGTGTCTCTAAGTCGACATTATTCCGTAAACTGTTTGGACCGAATGCTTCGTTATAAATTTCTGTAGATTTTCTTTGGGTAGTTGAGATTAAAATCTCATCTCTAACCTGGACTGAGTGCAGATTATTGAAAACAAAACAAAAAACTAGCTTTTTATTTCTTAATTGTTGTCAAAATATTTACTTGATTTCTTTAAGCCCGTATTGCTAAATCTGGCATCATTACAACCCCGTTTGATGTGAACTCTGCTAATTTAACGTAAGTCAGAAATGTTTCCGTCGCCCGTTCGTTCGTAGCCAGTGGACAGTCAACATAACTCTGTTTGTCGTCGAAACGTATCGTTCTACTGCATTTAGAAAAGTTAAACTGAAGTTTCTTGTTCTGCTTCTTGAAATTAATTATGAAGCAAATATTTGTACAAGTTAACAGTTTAATTTAGGAGCTTTAAGGTGATGCGTTCTGTTTTGTTACATGTTAGATTTTCTTGGTAACTGAACTATTTGAGACTTAAAAAGCCAGTATTATGTATTTTCCTGGCACATGGTGACATTTTATAACTCAATTCAGTAAAATGTTGCTTATGTTAAACATAACGTTGAAGTAATTTCACTTTGTATTTAACGCCTTAAAATTGGGCCACCGTCTCTTTAAGAAGCTTCAACTCTTTCCGACACTCTGTCTTCTGTACGTCCCACCGTTTCTCCGTCACTGCCGTTTGTAATCGTTCTTGGCAGCCGTGGACTGAGTCGTCGTTTGTATTTTAAACTCAGCAGTTGCACGGTTCCACCAGGTGTTTGCCAATTGCTGCTGCCGCTAGTCTGAAGGAGCTGAGTGTGGACTGACAAGGGAATAACATGATTACACGACATAAAGCTAGAAAAAGTCAGTTTCATATCATTTAGCTAAAGCACTCTGAAAACATTGTTGTTTAATTAACGGTTATGATTTGTCAGGGTGTCAGCAGTCTTTAATTTATGCATTGAAGGCCTTAAAGTCTTTTTTTTTTAAAGTCTTAGGTTTTGTTGCGGCAGGCCTAGTTTTTTATTTTCTCATGAGACTTTTCAGTCAGGCAAATGTTTGATTCTGACATTTTCATTATGTCCCATCCCTTGATACGGTTGAGGCTACCGCTAACTAGCCGCTAATATCCCTCCGTTAGCCGCCTGACTAACTTTATAAGAAAGCACAAATTTATCGGCAGTTGGCTGGAAGACGTTCGTACGTTTCTGTGGACATAAAAGTCTTGCTCTTAAATTTGAGTTCATTTTGAAAGGTTGAATTTTCATCAGGCACTTCAAAGCAGTCCTAAAAACAGCATTTTTGTGCTTATGGGTTTACAAATGTGAACAAAAGGTTTGTGGCTATTCATCTTACTCGGTTTGTCATAGTGTTAAAAATAGTTGATTTTTCTGCTCATAATCTACTTTTATTCAGCAGAATATTGAATATTTCAAATCAAATTTATATGTTTGCATGACATAACAAATATGCTCAAAATCTGCTTTTATTCACTGATAAGAAAGCTGTGCATCCTAACATTTTAAATTGACCAAACAGATGATATAATTTAGTGTCAGTGCGTTTCTGGGTCCCCTTGATAAACTAACATTGTTCTGCAGTCGTTGGGTTCTGGTTCTGGTTCCGGCTTCGAGGTGAGTCTGTGGAGTGACGAGAGGAAACCAAAAAACCCGTAGATTGACACCGAAGCCAAACCTCTCTCACTTGACTATTGCAGGGTTCCAGCTTCCTCCCAGTGGAAAGCCTTTACAAGTAAACAATAACAAACAAGCTTCTACTTCTTTCTTGTCACCATTGCTAGACAAATGTTTATGGATCAGCAAGGAGACGAAAAATGCGTCCTTTTGAAGGTTTTCAACGCAAGGCTATTGTAATTTGTCCCACGGACGAGGATTTTAAAGAACGAACATTAAAGCAAACCAATGAGCAGGGGAAGGATGTGCCCGATCATGCTGTGTTAGAAATGAAAGGTAGGAATGCTGTGGAAACAAATTTAAACAAACAAAAATAATTTAAGAAAAAGAAACGATCTATTTTTTATTTTACTTTTTCTGTGTTGTCTCTAAAATCAAACTTGGAAGATGTCCCTTCCCTCCCTCCTCCCCCTTAAACCCACCAGATATCAGACCTGGACTTTTATTTTTTATTTATTTTATTTTTTTAAATTTGATTCCTATTTTTGTCCCTATTTCTGCCACTTTCCATTCAGACTCGAACACGCTGCAAACCGAAACTCGTTTCCTGTTCAGTTCAGATTGAAAACCAAATTTAGTGGCTTATCGGCCATTAAACGGTCGCTTCCTTTCGAGTTGATTTCCAAAACCGCTCCAGGATCTGTGTTTGGTCTGCGGTGATGTTCCCTCTTCACTACAACTTTTTAGTTGTCCTTTTTGTCCCCCGTCTCTTCTGATGTCCCCCTTCCTCTCTGTCTGTCTGAACAAATGTTTCCTCCTGGAGGCGACCTTTGTTCCCTTTGCTTTCTTTATCTGCTTTTGTTTTTGTCGCCTTTGCGTCGTACTAATTATTTCTCGTTTTTGTCTTCCGGTGGTGTGGCTGCTCTGGTCTTCACTACACTCCTCCCCCTCCCCCCGCCCCCGTCTCTGTCTCCCCGTTTCTCTCCACCCGTCTCCGCTCGAATGGGTGGCCGCCCCTCGAAGCCAACTTCACGCTGCCGGAGCCGTGCGACTTCCTGGAGGATGTGGGGTTTGTGGAGCTGCAGCGCGAAGACGCCGAGAAGCTGCTGAAGCAGTACAACGAGGAGGGCCGCAAAGCCGGCCCGCCGCCTGACAAACGCTTCGACAACAGGCAGGGCGGCTTCCGCGGACGCGGCGGCAGCGGCAGCTATCAGCGCTACGACAACCGTGATGGGTTTCGTGGCGGCTACCAGAACCGTAGCGGAGACGGAGGCAGCGGGTACAGAGGAGGTGAGGCGCTTAACTTTTCTTTATTGACATTTTTATTATTACAATAAAACACACCAAACACAAAGGACTTGGGGAACTGATTGGTATTTTTAGTGGGAAAAAACAAGGTCAGCTGTAAGTGATCCGCGCCATCTTGGTAAGCAAGTGCAGCGCAACGCTTTGAGACCAACAAAGCGTCGCGCCCACAAGCTCGAAAAAGATACCTGGACAAAATGGCTGCTGTTAGGATCGAGCCGGAGAAGTAAAATATCAGACGATCTCGTTTTTGTTTTGTACTTATTTAAAAGATGGAGATTTGTTATTTATTTTGTCTTTTTGTTGCTCAGGTTACAACCGCGGCAGCTACAACCAGAACCGATGGGGTAACAGTTACCGTGACGGCGGCTCGGACACACGCGGCAGCTACAACCGCAGCCAGCAGTCGGGCGGAAGCTACAACCGCCCGGCTTCCTACAACAAGACGGGATACAACCAGGTAGCTGCAGTTCCCCTCACCCGGTGGGGTTTGGTTTGGAGTCGGAGATGTTTTACAACCTCGCGTTGCTTTGGCCAGCAGGGCTACAGCCAGAGCTACAACCAGGGCTACAACCAGGGCAGCTACAACCAGAACTACTACAGCAACTACAGTCAGTACCCAGGATACAGCCAGAGCTACAGCCAGACGCCCACGACCGCACAGACCTACAACCACCACCAGCAGCCGGCGGCGGCGCAGCAACCGCCGGCGCAGCAACAGCAGAGCTACAACCAGCAATATCAGCAGGTCAGGCAACTTCTCCTCCACAAGCACAGATGGAATGTTTTAAATGGCAGAATCAAGTTTACTGAAGCTAAGTAAAGTAAACTTATGCAGGAAAACTCAGAAAATGTAAATATTTTTATACAGTTTTGGAATATTTGCTCTTTTATTTTATTTTTTTATTGAATGGCCTTTTTTTGAGTCTTTGTGTTTCAGTTAATCAATTAATAACTAACCTGATTAATCGTTTCAGGTCTAGGTTACGACAGTTCGATCAAACTGTTCAGTGCGCTGACTATTTTTCCCTCCGTCGTCTCTTCCAGTACGCTCAGCAGTGGCAGCAGTACTACCAAAACCAGAACCAGTGGAACCAGTACTACAGCCAGTACGGCGGTTACCCAGGACAGGGCAGCCAAGGCTCGTCTTCTGGTTCCCAGTAGCTTCCTCCTGCATCTCCTCCTTCCCCAACACCTGTGACCTCTGACCTCTGCAGCTGATCATTATTGTTTTTGTACAGTTTAAGTCACCAACTATGGATCCTGTCCGTCTTAACGCGCTAGCCTCCCGTTTCTCACGCGCCGTTATCCAGTTCGATGTGGGATTATTTTCACTGAGCACTGAACGTGAGGTGGTAGATGATAGATATTCTAAACTCGTAATGAATGTTATTGATTATGCATCAGATGTGGATGCCTGGCGTCCATATTCCCCTCAGTTTGAAGAGGTGGCTGTGTATATTTATAGGCTACAGCTTGAGAAGACAGGAAGAAACAGCCTGACTGAGCTTAACGGAGAACAAATGCATGCTTCTTACCTTTTCTCCCCCTCGTCTCCTCTCTTGCTCTTTGCTTTTCAGTTACGGAGTGAGCATCTTTTATTTACCGCTAAAGAAACCGAGCATTATGGAGCATTTTTATAGGTGTTGGTACTGTAGTATTTAATCTGACCTTTTGATTATGAGTAATCCTTTGCCGCTTGTGTAGTTGTAATTTGCTTTATTTTTATATGATTTCCATCCCTGTTTTTTTTTGCTTTTAAATTGCTGTTCATTGAGTCCTGTAGTTAAAACCTGTTTTTTTTCTACCTTAAAAAAAAAGAATCAGTTTTTGACCAGTTACGCCAGCTGTCTTGTCTTTATACAATAAACACAGTTGTAAACGCCTACAGATGTGTGGAAAATGTCTTTTTGATTCCCAATTTCTAAAGGAAAGTCAAACAACACATAGCTTATGACTGTATTTGTGTTTCTCTTTATTTTATTTTTTTTTTTTGATAAAACTGAAATCAACAAAGGACAAAAGGAGGAAGATGAGAATAATCAGACTGTGTGTTCCAGTGCAGTCCTGCTGAACCGTAAATGAAGAAATTTGAAGTTATTTTCAGGGCAGGAAAAAAACATTTTGTTTGCATGTTGCTTTAAAACAGAATCGAGTGGTGCAGGAAGAATCCAGTGTTGCGCTGCATTCCAGTTACCTCGTACAATAGAGTACTAGGGCCATGCTAAAAATATAAAATGAGAATAAAGTTGAAATAATAAGTAAATGACAGTTATGTTACAACTTTTCTTATATTCAACAAAATTGTCATTCTGTTCTCGTAATACGACTTTCTCGTATCATTTTGACTATTTTCGAAGTTGTCCTAAGTCAAAATACGAGTTTTAATAGGTTATATCATAAGTAGAAATGCAAATCCATTAAAAATGCAAACCGCAAAAAACAGATTGAGTCATTAAGAGACTAAGATCAAAATTTGAGAAGTCATACAAATACTTGTATTATTTTGACTTCATTACTGTTTTACTTTAATTTGAATTTATTTTCTGATCGTAGCCCTGGTACTGGGAACTAAAAGCTGGATTTTACCCAAAACACCAACATGGCGATGCCCATAAACATTGTTTTCAATACATTTCAAGTTTTACTTTCTGCCTTTAGTTTTTGTTGTTTCAGACGCCACATGCAACATTGATTTGAGGCGCATTTTTACACAACTTGTAAAATAAACATGTTTCCACCACATCTTGCCGCTATTGATGTGAGGAGCGGCCACATTGAAACCGGAAATCGGCCTCCGCTGGGGGTAGTTGGTGTTCCGGCTCATTTTTCCCAGTTTCAGTGAAATGATCAAATTCAATCCCAAATAAAGTCATGCGTTTACTTACCCAATTTACTAATCATTCGTCATATAGCTGCCGAAGTTGAACTACATAATTGTTTTTGCTGCTTAGTGTTAATTTCCTACCCTGCTCCTGTGTGTTAAGCCCAAGAAATGTCTGTAGGTTTGCAGAAATTTATCTTAGCACCAGAAATGCAAGGCACATGTTCTTAAAATAAAACAAGGTTTTCATAAATTACATAAGAAACAAACAAAACAAACAAACAAACAAAAAAAAACTCCAGAGTCAAACTAACAAGAACGTCACAACTATGAAGTCCATTTACAGCCAAAAGTCTCGTGAGTTTGACGTCGGCGGCGGAACAAACATGGCGGCGGCGCCGGGTGGCTTTTTGTCCGAGCAGGAGGAAGAGCGTTCAGTCCGGCTCTCGGCTTTTCTCTTTGTGCAGATGCAGCTCGTCCAGCTTGTCCTGAAGGAAGGAAACCGGCATGGAGCAACCTCTGCTACGATGCGGCAGCGTCTTGGTCTGGAAGGTGAGCGAAACGAGAAAACCGTTACGGAAAACCGTTAACCTCCGTCATCATGCTAACTAGGCTCCCAGAGAGAAACGGGGCGGGTGAAATCAGTGCGTACATGATAGTGATTGGCAGAGCTAAGAGCCGCCCCCTTGCTCTGATTGGTTGTTTCTGACAGAGCGGTTTCCTTGCTCTGATTGGTTGTTTCTGACAGAGCGGTTTCTTTCTGTCTCACATTATACTGACGTCACTACAAATGTATTTAAAGAATACATTTAATAATTAATCATAATTATTAATTATGATTAATAATTATGATTATTAATCATAATTTTATGATTAATAAAAACATGGAAATTTATTAGTTTGAAAAGTCAAAATATTTGCAAGAAATAACTCAGAAATGTTGATATTGTCAGAAATTTTCTAAAAAAAAACAAACAAAAAAAAATATTGTTTTTTGAGTTTGAAACGCTTACAATTTTTTCAAGTTTGAAACTTGAGCTTAATCTAAAAATGTAAATTTTTCCAGCAAAATTAATTTAGACTTTTGGGACTCAAAAATGTTCTTATTTTTCTAGAATTTTTTATTTATTTTTTGGGGCAAAAATGTACTCCTTTTTTTCTACCATGGTGTCGTAAAAAAACATTGTTTAATCAGGAATTAAAACCACTTTTCTTATTAAAATTTTAAACAATTACTCTTTAAAGTTAAAACAGCTTAAAATTTATGAGTGCAGTTTCCTTCAGCTGTGATTTATTTAGAAAAGATACATTTACAGGATATTTTTAGCACACAGTGTTTTTCACTTAAAGTAGAAGGTATTTTACATCCTGCAGCTTTGAATTTGATGTCAAAATATATTCTATAGTGAAATCTGCTCTTGAAAAATCAAACTAAACTTGGCATAAAGATCCCGTCTTTCTGTCAGGTGTGTTTACGTCTCACCCGTCTGTCAGGGGACGCATGTCCAACACAGTTGAGGTGGTTTCCTCTGCGGTCCCTCCTCTCGGGCGTCCAGACCCCGGGGTCGGTCTGAGTGGAGCGGTCCGACAGCGTGGAATCGCCTGAGTTCTGTGTCCAGTCTGACGTTACTCTGTTTTGTTCAGTGTCGTTGCTTGGGGGGAAAACGAAAGCCTCTTCTTCTGAACCTGGTGGATAGAAACACATGTAAGGTTATTTACACAGAGGTGTGTGTGTGTGTGCTGGATACACGGTGGATGAAGTACACACTCCAGCTGTTGCCCTTGGTTCTGGAGTCAGGACCGGGAGTGCACGGACACGACCCAGTTGTGTTTTTGTGTTTCTTCTGGCAACCCGTCCGCACCAGATCCCTGCAGTGTCGGTGGCAGTTTATCCCACAATCTAAGAGCAAGACGCACAACAAGGAACAAAATTAACGAAACATTTTAAAGGTTCCCTTAAAAAGAGAACAAAAAGTAAACAGGCGAAGATGATGTGGTCAAACATTGACGGTAATTATGTAGGTTCTGTAGCTCGGCTTGTCGAAAGAAAAATTAATTTGTTACTCACTTTAGATTTATAAATGTCACAATCCCCAAACAAACTATTTTGATTCCAGTTAAACATTTATCTTGGAGAAAATGTTTAGTTTGCTAAATCAACTGTTATCACCAAGCTAAACATTTAGCTCCATGCTAAATATTACTAAATGTTAAGAACCAGGCAAAAATATTCAAAAACAATTCAGATTTCCAAATAGTTAGTTAATCAACTAACTATTTATCTTGGAATAGTATTCAGTGATACCAAGCTGAATACTTAGTTTGGAGCAAAGCTATATATTTAGTTTGTTAATTGAACATTTAGTGTCAACACACTAAATATTTAGAACCACATAATCAGTCACATATTTAATTAGCTTGGAGCAATAATGCAACAATCAACTCCATGTCACTTTAAGTTCATTTTCTCCTTTAATAACAGCAAACATGATGAATGTGTGTGTGGTGGACGTTACCTTTGCAGTGGTAGCCCTGTTTGATGACGCCCCACAGCTGGACAGGGCAGAGACGACAGGTCACTCAACATTCACCAAAAACCAGAAACACAGCAAACCGCTGATACTCACGAAGCCTCCACACGTGTCGCAGAACGTCGGCCGCTTGTACGTCGTCTCGTGGAAGTTGTGCGTTTCGTTGAAGTTGTAGCCCAGCTTAGCGCAGACCGACATTCCTCTCATGAAGTAAGAGGTGATTTCTTCTCGGCTAATTTGCCCCTCCCTGGGAAAAAGTCAGAACCCAAAATTATGACTTTTTAAAAAAATTCAATAGATTTTTTTCTAGATTATTGTTTATTTGATAGGGACAGATGCACACAATTTGATGCCTGCTTCACAATGTTCAGTAAAAGTAGAAAATCCTACCAAGAATTTTTGGCCTAGTTTCTAAAGCAAATAATAATTAATAATTGGTTCATGTTGATGAAAAAGCACCAGTTCCACTGGCAGATTAGTTCACTTCTAATACAGGTGTAAAACTCAAGGCCCGGGGGCCAAATCTGGCCCGCCGTAGCTTTTTATGGGGCCCCCAAGACTCTAAATCACATAAATAATTCCCTTCAGTTTTTCACAAATCTACAAAATTCACACAAAATCAACAAATCTCCAATTTTTTTTTCTGATTTCACTGCAAATTTTCTTAAATTTGGCCAAAATCATTGATTGATAAAACGTCAAACATCGTAAAAATTCCTATCAAACATTTCTAAATTTTGATAGGAAATCAAACAGACAGTAAAACAATCAGAAAATCCTGAAGGAACAGCTACTTATTGACATTTTAACAATTTAATTGGTTTTATTAATGCATTGTGGCCCAAACGGGCCTTTTAAGAACATCCGGATTTTTGATGTGGCCCAAAATGAAAACAAGTTTGACACCCCTGACTTACAACAAGACATTTTTCTCATTATATGTGAAATAATCTGTCAGTGGAACTCGACCTGCGTTGCTAGGTTACGGACTGAACTCGACCTGCGTTGCTAGGTTACGGACTGAACTCGACCTGCGTTGCTAGGTTACGGGCTGAACTCGACCTGCGTTGCTAGGTTACGGGCTGGGCTCGGCTGGGGTTGCTAGGTAACAGTGGACCATTCTACCAGTTGAACCAGAAAAACTTTTTCAAGGTTTCAAGGATTTGCAGCTTTGCTTGTTTGTGGTGCAAAATTTGGACTCAGATCCCAGATTAAGACATCTAATAATAAAAAATATATTATAAAGTAATAACCCTTTTCATCAGTATTCAAGAGTTATTGACTTAAAAGTTAAAACCAGATTTTATTTCTTGCCTAAAAGTTACTTGTAAGTTAGTTTTGTCTTATTTGAAGATATTTCACGGCAGAAAACAGGAAGTGACTTGGTAATATTTAGTGCTTTTTGCAGAGCTGAGCCGCACCTGTCAGTTTCTTGAGTGCAGTAGGTGAATGGAAAGTTGGCTGCTATTTTCTCAAAGTCCTCCAGTGAAATGTAGCCGTCCTGGTTCAGGTCGTAGTTCTTCATGATGGACTGCAGGGCGCAGCAGAGAAGCAGAAGTCGCTGAATGCCAGTTCTGCTTTAGGAGCGTCTGAATGCGCGGAAGTGAAAGGCGGGAGCGTCGTACTCACATCCACCATCTGTTTGACGTGTTTTGAGATGGTGTCGGAGTCCAGCCGGGGGGTGACCCCAGATCCCCATTCTGCCACTACCGGCGGTTTAACAGGAGCGACGGGCTGTGGACCGACACACCAAGGACTGTGAGAAACAAGAAGAAAAAGCACACCCACCACATAATACACTTCCCTAACGTACGACTCTTTGATGTGGTTGGCTTTGAAGTATTTCTGCATAGCGCCTGTGCTTTTGGTTTCAAAACGTTACACCCACAGAAAGCGAGAAGATGTCCATTTTGTTTTGTGACAAACAGGCTGCATAAGCTCAGATCTCCGTACCTGAATCTTGGGGTTTTTGGGCTCCTTGTTGTACGACAGCTCATATATCTCATCCTCTGTGTAGTACAAATCTAAAGACAGCTAAAGATTTAAAAGACACATAAATTAAGATGCTCTTGAACTGCGTGGCGGCCATTTTTGGCTTTGTCTCGTTCGTCCTCTTGTCCCCCACCGTGAGCAGGTGCAGAAGGTCTTTGTTGGCCTCGAACGGCGGCTTGCAGCTGTGAATGGCCAGCAGGTCGTTGATGTTGCTGTACAGGTGCTGCAGTTTGCTCAGGTTGATCTTCTCCTCGTCGATGTAGTCCGGCAGCGCCTCGTTGAGCGAGATCAGGTCCTTCAGGTGGACGCCCAGGATGGGCACCTTGAAGCCCCTGCAGTCGTTGTAGACGCGCCGGTAGTTGCTGTAGTTGCTCCGCGAAGAGAGGAGTTCTGTGAATTCACTCAGGACCTGTTGGGCAACGAAGAGCGGGGAAACGTGAGGTTGATTCAACCTGATACTGTCAATCGATTGACAAAATTTAATCACACCGTGATCAATGATATCATGATGTATCATGATTCATCACATCACGATGAAAAATGATTGATCGTAATGTATTTATTCATGATGTGAATAATCATTATCAATCGCATGATTAGTTATGATTAATCACAGTTAATCATAACGTGATTATGATTAATCATGATTCAAAGCATCTTTCATCTAATTTATTATGATTAGTTATTAATGTGATTAATTGAAAGAAACCTGAACTTTAATCAACTTTCGTTGCCCAAAAGATTCACAATTAATTTTAATTAATCACATCATGATTAAATTGTTAAATCGACTGACAGCATCGCTGACAGCCCAAAGAAAAAAACCATGATTAATTGTGATTAATCGTGATTAATTGGGACTTTTTGACAAGATATAGAGGCTTGTTTTAAATCAATAATTTATATAGGTGTATTTCCATTGGCAGCTTTACAGCATCATTTCTGACCGATAAACAAACCAATAAATCAGCTCAGATTCCAGATGTATGTCCTTGTCAAACTGATCTTTTCTACCAATTTCTAACTTCCTCTTCCACCTGACTGGCAGATCACGTCTGCATGACCAAATTATTTGACCTTTACAATGTGTTGACATCCTGAGTGAAACTGAAGCTTGTCTTTGTTCTGGCACCTTCTCATTTACAGATTTAGCTTCAGCTTTCATTTACTTTTTTTTTTTTTTTTTTTTTACTTTAGCTATAAAAAGCTACATATTCTGGTTCTCCTTTAAAATAATTTACATTTTGCCTTTCAAACTGAAACTTTACTGTTCATTTTAACTGAAACGTGAGATTTGATCTGTATTTTGGCGTCCCTCAGGGCGCCATTGTAGGACCATTTCTTTCACTTATTCTTGGTTAGATTAGAATCAGTTAAACTCACTCTAAGCAGATTATTTCCACTTGTATTGTTAATTTCACTAAAATGATCAAACCTACTTAGATCTTTTCATTTAGATTATAAATGTTTTCATGTGTCCTCTTAAAAAAGACATTTGAATGCCTCATGATGGTACAAATATTTTTGATGGCTTAATGATCAGAGAAAAGGGATTTAATAAACATTAAAAGAGTGAAACCATCAGGTGCAAAGTGCCTAGTCAAAGTTTTACAAATCCACCTCACCTGAAGGCATAGCCTGGTTTTGTTGATCAAAATAGAATAGTCCGTTTTGCATTTGTCTTGGCTGCTGATATGGAAATATTAAGCAAATCCACCACACATCAGCATCCATATGTTATAGAAGAAAAGCCTGGACAGCAAACAGGAAGTTTAAACAGACTTTTCACTCTGACAAAACGCTTCAAAACATCACAGGGGATCATATCTGTTGATCCACTGAAAGCTGATTTGTGTTTTTACTTTCAGTGGCCAGAATCCAGTTTTTATTTTTAACCAAAAACTTTTTAGTTTGTTTTACATCACAGTGTAGAGAACATTGATCCATTTCATTAATTTACTTTTATAATTAGAACTGCAGCTTTAGAGGCAAAGTCATGGTTCATGAGCTAAATGTTTAGCCTTAACCTAAAGAATTAGCTCTGATTCACAAGCTAAATATTTAGCCTTAAGCTAAAGAATTAGCTATGATTCACAAGCTAAATATTTAGCCTTAAACTAAAGAATTAGCTCTGATTCAAGCTAAATATTTAGCCTTAAACTAAAGAATTAGCTATAATTCACAAGCTAAATATTTAGCCGTAAGCTAAAGAATTAGCTCTGATTCACAAGCTAAATATTTAGCCTTAAGCTAAAGAATTAGCTATGATTCACAAGCTAAATATTTAGCCGTAAGCTAAAGAATTAGCTCTGATTCACAAGCTAAATATTTAGCCTTAAGCTAAAGAATTAGCTATGATTCACAAGCTAAATATTTAGCCTTAAGCTAAAGAATTAGCTATGATTCACAAGCTAAATATTTAGCCGTAAGCTAAGAATTAGCTATGATTCACAAGCTAAATATTTAGCCTTAAGCTAAAGAATTAGCTATGATTCACAAGCTAATATTTAGCCTTAAGCTAAAGAATTAGCTCTGATTCACAAGCTAAATATTTAGCCTTAAGCTAAAGAATTAGCTCTGATTCACAAGCTAAATATTTAGCCTTAAGCTAAAGAATTAGCTCTGATTCACAAGCTAAATATTTAGCTTCAAACTAGATACTTTGTTTGAAAATAAATGCTTTGTTCGAAGCTAGCAGTATATTAACAAACTAAATATTTAGTTTGCTGTCTACATAGTTTGAAATTAAATATGTACGTTGTAACGGAATTAGCTTATTTAGATTACTAATGTCTAGCATGCTAACTAGCTTTCATCAATGCACTGTGGGGATAAACTGTTGACTTTCATGAATGAACCAGTCAAGAAAATTTGCTTAATTTATATATTTATTTAACAAAAATTTTAACCAAGTGAAGCAAAAATTGTCCCTAAAGGATTTCTGGGTTGAACATATTTTCAGATAAATACGATTTTCTTTTTTTATTTTAATTTAAAGGCAAAATGTATTTCTTATTTTACAGATTTGGCTTAATTACTGCTCTGACTATGTTATTTTTTCACCAAACTGCCTTTTTTGAGTCTCTATACTCTGCATAACTAACTATTAATTGCCAATTAGTCGGATTAATCACAACTAATCCTTTCTGTCTTTTAAGGTAATATCTGGAACAAACCAATTTATCTTGGAGGTCAGCAGTCTGACTGTGAGGTTGAGTTTGGTACCTTAGTGATGTCAGGGGGCAGCAGGTTGGACGTGTCTTTGAGGCGAGAGATCGAACTGTGACAGAGGCCTCCGGTCACCGCCATTAGAGTGTTAAAGTTTTGCAAGGCTCTCAGTTTCTAAAGGAGGAGAAAAACAAAAAGCATCTTAAAACAATTTGAAAATGAGCCCATGACTCCCAACACTGCAAAAAGACAAACTTTACCAAGTTTTTTTTGGGGGGAGGGTTCTACTGGAAATTTCTTAGTACACTGGAAATTAGACACAACTAACTTATAAGTAACTTTTTTAAATAGGTGTTTGGTTAAATCAGTAATTTCTTGATATTGATGAAAAATCACTAGTTCCACTGATATATTCTACTTTTGACAATTCCCATATTATAAGTGAAATAATCTACCAGTGGATCTAATTATTGTGTATCTTGTTATTTCTCATCAATATTAAGAAATCATTTACTTAAAACAAGCTTCTACATCTGGCTGAAAAGTTACGTCTAAATCATTTTGTCTTATTTCAGCTACATTAAGATGTTTGCACCAGAAATTCGAGCAAACATATTTGGTCATATTTTGTGTTTTTGCAGTGCTAGTATGTTTCCGGTTACCTGAGCCACATGGATGTACTTGGTGAAGACCTGGGCTCTCTGCTGGGCCGTGTGTCTGCTGAGGATCATCAGCTGGACCCACTGCGAGACGCCGTTGCACATCATGACAGATCTCTCCAGCGCTGGGTTGTCCCTCACAGAGCCTCGCACCACGTAGCTGCGGTAGTCCAGGAACTGACCAGACAAAATGCATCGTATGAAAAATCAGCAACTGAAGCTTCTCACAGATTTTACAGATGACTTTTCAGTTTCTATCCTTTAATCTGTGACGAAAAGAGAAATGCAGTCACTTTAAGATGCTGCTGCAGGGTAAGCTCACACTGAAAACGTGTGAAAACACGTCCTTTAATCACTCAAAAAGAAAAATCACATCTTTAGAAATAATCTAAAGCCATGCTTAAAGGAACTCATAAAGATTCATATGAATGCATTTATTTTCTTAAATAATAAATTAATTAGTCTCTAAAATCTTTGATTAGCAATAATCAGTAACTTCCTAAAATGACCTGAAGCAGAGGTCAATTTACCCTCTAACTAAAGAAGTGATTCTGCTGAAACGATTCATCGGATTAATCGTGATTAATCGTGATTAATCGGATTACTCGTGATTAATCGTGATTAACCGGATTAATCGGTTTAATCGTGATTAACCGGATTAATCGTGATTAATCAATTATTGAAATAGTTGTGAACTAATGTAGCAATCAATTAATCGTTAACTGGAGTATACAGACTCTAAAAAAAAGACAAGTCAATGGAAAAAAACAACATAATCAGAGCAGTAATTAAAACAAAACTTTACAAAAATGCAAATATTTAAGATAAAAACATTCTGTTTGTAAACATGTTTCACCCAGAACTACTCAAGTGGAAGTTTTAGCTTCACCTGGGTCAAATTCTGTGAAAATATCTTCAATTAAACACCTTTTGTGATTCAGTCATTGATCAGAAATATAAACAAATCAGCTCTATGCTGTCCTGAAGCAGAAAGAGCTTCTAGCATGTTGATGTTATTTCCCTTGGCAACAAATGATCAAGCGTTCACTAAAATAATACCGTTGTTGCATTTTAGGTAATAAAACATTTACTTCTCATTAGAAACAGCAACTGGTGCATTTGTTTATTTACATTTTTAATTTATTTGTAATATTGTGGAAGTGGTTAAATGAGAAACCTGCAGAATGAGCCATTTTTAATCTGATTAATCAATACAATAATCGATTAATCTATAGAACAACCGATTAATCAATAGAGTAATTGATTATTAAAACAACTGTTAGTTGTGGATCATCAGCTGGACCCACTGTCTTGGTTTTGTTTCTAGTCACTTCTAGTCCTCTGGTCAGCCATTTTCTAAGCTGTGTGCTGTTTGTCCCTGGAGAAGTGACACAGATTATGGCATTTAGGTCATTCAAGGCTTTGCAGTCGAACAGATGTTGAAATCAAACTTTGCACTTTCAACCAGGTGGCACCGAAACTGATGACATTTTGCATGAGAGAAAACAACAAAAAAAAAAAGCAAAAACACAAAATCTTACCAAATAATTTTGGTTTAGTTTTCAGTCCAAATATCTTAGTTCACTTGAAATAAGATAAAATACAAACTTGTTTTAATTCCACTTATTACAGATTTTTCCTGATTTACAAATGCAATAATTTACCAATAAAACTCAAACTTTTTTTTCATCAATATTACTGATTTAAGCACCGATATCTTGCTGAAAAGTTAGTTCTGTCTTATTTCAAGTGTGCTATGATGCTACCTGGTGAGATTTTGTGTTTTTTGCAGTGTATGTTTTACGTTGGCTGGATATTATCAAGAATTTTGAAAGAAATTTTGTTCTTATAATTCAGCATAAATTTGCTCAAACGAGTCTAAAATGAGACGACTTTCTTTCAATACATCAAACTTTTAAAGTTTTGGTTCTATAATGAATAACATTTATTTTCTACAAAAATAATTTTTAAAAAAAGTAAAAATTTGATGATTTTATTTGCTTGATTTTAGGTTTTAGTTTGTTTTGGGGGGGTTTTGCCAGCGAATAATTTTGACTGTAATTTTGGACCACGTGACAAAATTTCATCTGAGTTGAAATCGATAATGAATGACTAATTTATTTTGTTTTAAACGTCTGAAATTCTGGCAAACTAGTATCCGGACATTCAGTTTTCTCTCCACATCTTTTTTTAAATTGATTTTTAATTTGAAGTGATTTTGATACGCGGTGGGGAAACTTGAAACTGCCACACAAGTTACTCTCAAGGTCGAGTGAGGTAGTTGATTCCACCAACTTCTCTTCGATCAGAGTTCAGTGTCGATTGTTCCATCAGATGTATTATCTATTGATATTGATCACGTATTTATCCTGTTGTTATTGATTTAGTGGTCGTCTGTTTACGCCGCCACTGAGCTGCAAACTCACCGAGACGTTGCAGAAGTTTTTGAACTCCAGGTAGCTCAGGTGCTCAGCCATCTCATCCGGCTCCATGTGGTCGAATATTAGCGACACCTTCCTCTTCTTCACCGAGGGCGAAGGCGCCTGCGATGCGTTCACATGAGGGTTCCTGGGGAAAAAAAAACCCAGAAAAAAACGAAAGAAGAGAATTAGGACAGAAATAGACGCACGTTTTATTTATAGGGAGTTTTCAGACATGCCCAACTGAGCAAACGAAAACTCCTGCAAAAACACAAAACCCCGCCGAGTATTTTTGTCTAGTTTCTGGTGTAAATATCTCAGTTTTGTCTGATTTCAAGTGAACTAACTTACATGCAGCCTGTTGGATAGATATAAGAGCTTCCTGTCAGTCAGTAATTCCTTCACTTAAAAATCTTTCCTGATTTTTAAGTGAAGTAATCTGACAGTAAAACCTTTTCGCCAATATTCAACAGATCTTTCCGAAAGGCTGTTTATAAGTTTGTTTTGTCTCAGATTAAATGTCCTGATATGTTTTGCCAGAAACTGGACTAAAAATACTTGGTAAAACTTTGTGTTTTTGTCGTGCGTCTCTAACAGCAGCCTGACTCACGGGCAGGAGGTGTCGATGAGCTGCGAGTGCGTCTTTTCTCCGTCCAGCCGGACCAGCTCCCACAGGTCCCCCATGGTCTGCTCCAGGAGGGGGTCCTTCTCAAAAACAGCCGGGAACTGGCTGATCCACTGCCTTGGCCCCGGAGCCCAACACAAAACATGTTTACAACTCGCACACCGAGCCGCAGGACCGTTTCTGCCGCTGCCCTCACTCACCTGACCAGGTGGCAGATCTGCGCCCGCCTCAGTCCCCGTTTGTCCAGCGGACAATCCTTATATGTGACAGGAAGTGGAGTCAAAGATTCAAACCTGAATGAAGGACGTGAACTCCAAGCTGCTCTGCAGGAGTCCAAACAAAGCGCCGGCTGTTCGCTGATCTGATTATAACTTTCTAAACATGTGATTTTGGAGCGGAGCGCCAGTCGGTCCAGCAGCAGCGGCTCAAAGGATATAAGGTGAGGAGTTTCTGAACGAACATCTGAGACGGGACCACCCAGCTGTGCATCATCAGGGTCATGTGGACCAGCTGCGAGCCGCGGGAGCTGGAGGTCCTCCCCTCCGAATCTGGGAGGAAAAACACAAGGATGCGTTTATTGGGATGAATTTATTCAAAATGGGACAAAGTAGAGAACACAGGACCAGCTCCCTAAAATGGTAACTTCCACTTGTTCTCCCCACAAAACATTCAAATTCAACATGTTTTGTTATAAATGAAACAATCTGCCAATAGAACTGGTACATTTTTAAATCAATATTGAAGAATTATTTACTTAAATCAATTTGAAAAGTTACGTGAAAGTTTGTTTTTATCTTATTATTACAAGTGTGGTGAGATGAAAGTAGGCCAGAGATGTTTGGTTAGAGTTTGTGTTTTTGCAGTGTAAGTGATCTCAGCAGATCTCCAGGTGTTTGTGTTTCAGCTGAGCTGATCGATTTAAAGCAGGAAGAGTTCCTGCATCCCACCTAAACAAAGCTTGATTGTACGAAAACCCTCTTCCCCGTTTTTGTCTCCCTTGCGCTTCTCTTTCTCTCCATTATGTAACCCTGTTTTGATGGCGACTGAAGCCACATGACAAACTCTGCAGGCACGTGTGTGAAGGAGACGGACCGAAACAGTTGAGGCAGCGCTGGATGAGCTCGTCCAGGCTGGCGGCGCTGGCGCTGGGCGCCGACCCGGGGCTCTGCAGGGCCTTGCTGATGTCCTGCGGACTGGGGCATGTGTTCCTCCGGCGCTGGACCAGCTTCCTGCTCTTCGGCCCACCGGGAGTCTCAGCATTGGGTTTCCTTAGAGCGAGACAGAGGATTTGGGGTGGAGGGGGTACAGAGAGCAGCAAACAGATTTAGAACATCCGTTGTCTTGAACTAAGTAGAGCAACTTGTGGCGAGCTCGTCGCGGGTCAGCATGCGCAGAGGCACAGCGCCCCACATCAGATAAACTGAGCTGCATCACTGCAGCTCTCTGAGGCGTCACGCACAGACAGCAGCTCAGCTTCACACTCTGCAGAGAGACACTGGTTGGTTTCATTATTCTAAATCAGACAGAGAGACGCAGCTTTTAGAGGTTTTTGGGTCTATTTACACATTTTAATGCTCTGCAGAAACATAAAACAGTATTTTTGTCTAGTTTAGGATTTGGGTGTCTGGAAATTTCCTAATACACTCAAAGTAAAACAACAAACTTACAACTAACTTTTCAGGGAGATATGTTTTAAGTAGTTTCACCTGCAGCTTGTTTTACTTACAATGTGGGTGAGAAAAATGAGATAATTTGCCAGAGGAGGTAAAATTTTCTATTAAAATTGGTATTCAAGAATTTATAACAATCTCTTATATCTTCATAAAAAAGTTACTTTTAAGCTAATTTTGTCTTATTTCAAGTGGACTAAGATATTTGCACAGGAAACTAGACAAACATAGTTGGTATGATTTTGTGTTTCTACAAAGTGAAACAGTTTAGGCGCTGCAAAAACAAAACAAAAACTATTTGTGGTCTGGTTTCTAGTGCAAATAGCTTTGAAATAAGAGGAAATTAACACTTTTTAAACTTTTTATGTTTCAAGTACAAAGTTCAAATTCACCTGGTGGCATTTTCCACCGACGTCTACATCTACTGGAAAGTGACTTGTGAGTTGTGAACTGTAAATATCGTCTCACTCCACATGCGTGGCGCTTCTTGCACCAGAAACTAGACGGAGGTCCTTGGGAACGTTTTGTGTTTTTGTGCCAATTGATTGCTGAAATATTTTTTTGCAATTGCCGAGGAAAAGATTCAAGCGTGTCATTTTAAACACGTTGTTCACGAGAGAAACCCGGTCGAGCTTGCTGAGTTTTAAATGAACCCGTTAAGCCACGTCGCAATCCGGGGGAGCCCGAAAAAAGTACAAGTTACGTCATTCCTGGATGCCATTGCCACGGCAACACGTCACACACACGCACGCACCTTTGCAAACCTCGCTAGTGCAATTCATGTTGTGAAACACTGGAAATACGGTCCCGTTTGCAGCTCAGCTCTGCAGAGTCACGCAGGACGAGCGCCGTGACGTTTCCAGGTCTCCTTCACGGACGCCCGTTTTTCTGCGTGTCGTGATCAGATTTGCGCTTCCTCTTCAGATCGCGCCGTTGAGCAACTTCATTTCACAACAACAGCAACTCTCTGATTCTGTCGGCTCCCGTTTTGTTAAAGCGCAACTGAAAAGACACCCAGTGGTTTCCTCTGGTTTCAAATATCTTATTACACAAAACTGAATGAAAAGTAACTTTTCAGGGAGAAATATGAGCTTGTTTTAAGGTAATAATTCCCTAATATTGATGGAAAAGCTCTTCTTCAACTGCTAACTATTTCACTAATAATAGAACTTTTCCTATGTCATAATCTGCCAGGAGTTTCTATAAATATTGAAGAATTACTTACTTAAAACAAGCTCTAATTCCTTGTTGAAAAGCTGCTTCTAAGTCAGTTTTGTCTTATTTTAAGTGCAAAAAGATATTTGCACCATAAACTAGGCAATAACACCTGTGAGACTGTGTTTTTGCAGTGACACTGAGGTTCACGTTGAAGTGAAGCTCGTCGTTTTGCTCTCGGCTGCTGGCGATCTGCGTGAAACCGGGTCTCCGCTGACGGCTGTACCAGGAAACGCAGCCGCTTCGCAGAACTCGCAGAGAAGTTCCCTGAACGGCCAGACTTACATCCCCTTCTCTTCACTTCTGTGTGTGCGGCTCATTTCCCCCGGCCTGCCAGCGCACGCACACACACACCCAAACAGAAAACAGGAGCTTCAGTTTGTGCACAACACACAGGGTGTCATTAACTCGTCTATTTATACCAACAGATGCCCCTATGCGCAGATGCACCCAGGTAGAACGCCACACACCCCTCAATGGTGACCCCCGACCCGCTGCAGCGCTGCAGGTGGTTCATGTTAAAACCTGCAAACCCCCCCCCCCCCCCACACACACACACACAGCCTGCTATATTCAAAACACTCCCCAGTACAGCGTGTACCACAGTGGTTCAGCTCACACTGCACTGCAAAAACACAAAATCTTACCAAGTATTTTTGGTCTTGTTTCTAGTTCAAACATCTTAGTGCACATGAAATAAAACAAAACTAAGAAACAGGAGCTTGTTTAGGTCCATAGTTCCTTAATACTGATGTAAAAAGTTCTACTGGAAAATTATTCCAGTAAAAATGTCTTCACTTTGTATAAATATTCAAGTTATTTACTTAAAACAAGCTCCTATATTCTGCTGAAATGTTGCTTATAAGTTAGTTTGTCTTATTTCAAGTGCAAATTAGACAAAAAAAAACTTAAGATTTTGCATTTTTGTTGCATTTCAAAAAAGATTTTCAAGTATTTATGTCTAGTTTTGTGGAAATATCTTGAAATAAGACAAAACATGTTGCTAAAAGTAACATTTTAGCAACATATGAGCTTTTATTAAGCAACAATTCATTAATATTTATTAAAAAGTAACAGGTTCCACTGGCAGATTATTTCAAAAGTGAAATAATCTTGTGTTTCTTGTATTTTGTTGAAAAGTTACACCACAAAAACACAATTTACCCAAAATATATCATCTAGTTTTGAGCACAAACATCTTATTACTTCAAATAAGACAGAAATAAACCAGAGCAAAAAATAGAAGGCTTATTTTAGCAATAATAAAAAGACAAAAGTAACTCTTAAGAGGCGGGTATTTATGTATTTTTGCAGTGTATATATAAGGAAGAAGCAGAAGAAAAGATGCTAAAACAAGAATTTCCTCTTTTTATTCCTTTTAATAAACCTTCTAAAATAAAACCGCAGAAAGTTGATTTTACCCCAAAACCGTAAAATAAATAACCCTAACCCCTGACCCCTAACTCTAACCCTAAATTAAATTAATCACAGTCCTGACTGAGTCTTTGGTTTCTCTTTCAACTGTTTGCCCTTTGACTCGGGGTGAATCCACCTGCTGTCGAAGCAGTCACACACACACACACACACACACACACACACACACACACACACACACACACACACACACACACACACACACACACACACACACACACACACACAGAGCCTGAAAACGCTGACGGGGAAACGTTGTTGATGTCATTACGTTCGGCAGGGAATTTCCCCTCCTTTTTGCACTTCAGGTGCGACTCGCCGCAGTTTCTCTGTTTTTCACTGAGCAACCAGAACAGAGACGGCGCTGTTGGCAAACATGCAAATCTCCACACAAGCGGACTCTGTCTGCGTCCGTTCATTTGCATCCAGCTCTTTCCTGTGAGTCCGGCGGATTCTGGGATTCTAAATTTGACGAAGCTTCCAGGGAAACGAGACGTTCTGGTGAATTTATCCGCCCTGCCTTCCTTTAAGTGGAAATGATTTTTCAATTAAAAATGAAAAAGTAACTTTACCTGCACAATAATAAATGCAATAAGATGTCAGTAGATCTGGGTACTAACTAGTTACATTTACTCCATTACTTTTTTGGAGAAAATTTACTTTTAGGAGTATTTTTACTATGTTGTTCTTTGAGTAATTCTTGTTTTTGAAGTATTTCTGCTCTTACTTGAGTAAATTTCTGTATTTTCTACCCACTAAATGAAAAACAAACATGTTTTAACCAGAAATCCACCAGACACACACCTGCAGTTTCTGTTAAAGGTTTTGCAGTTTTTTTTATTGAAAAAACTGATTTGGAAACATTTTTATTTTGCCTGATTTTAACATTTTTTGATACTATGAATTATAGTCATCTTGGTCCTTAAAATGCCAAAATTTCCACTTAACTTTGTATTTTGCTCCGTCTGACATTAAATGATTGATCACTTTTTACCAAATACTTTTTTACTATTATCTTTGGGTTCTCTGCCCACTTCTGGTTTGCAGTTATTTAACTTTTTGGAGAAATTATTCTCCATTTTGTTGGTTTATAAAAAGAACACTTTCATTTCTAGCAACAAAAATGAGATTTTTCTTCTAAAATTTTCACTTTTTTTCAAATGTGTTTCTGAGTATAAAGAACCAAAAGCATCAAGTAAAACAAAATGATTACGTTTTGCTTCACATTCACAGTGAATGTGTGAAACACAGTGTAAGAATTTACACACTTTGCTTTATTGGCCACACAGAATTACTCCAAGGACCACAAATGGCCCTCGCGCCACATTTTGAACTCCCCTGTTTTGGGAGGAATCTGTTGCTAAAGTGACCCAGAAATCAGCGTCTCGGTTTGCACGCCCCGTCCCGATCCCGGTCGCCTCACTCTGGCAGGGGAAATGCAAATTCCTGGCTTTCTTTTCTTAATTGATTAATTGATGCTCAGGGCCTTTGAAGGCCTGGATTGTCCCTGTGCTCCCCTTCTCACAACCTGGGCTCTTGTTCCCTCTGCATGAAGGGCCATTCATCTCACACTGCACTGCAAAAACACAACATCTTACCAAGCATCTTTGGTCCAGGATAGTGGAAATATCTGAGTGCACTTGAAATAAGACAAAACTGACTTATTAGGAACATTTCAGCAAGAAATAGAAGCTGGTTTTCACTTTAATATTTGTGAAAGAAAAGTTCCATTTGTAGATTATTTCATATGTTTTTATATTTTTACTATAATTGCAAATGGAATAGATTTTAACTTTTCATAGAAAAAAATGTCCACTTTACTTTTAAGATTATTTAATTATAACTACTTTTTTATTAGGAATTATTTACTTAGAATAATCTCTTATATCTTTCTTAAAAGTTACTTGTAAGTTAGTTTTGTCTTATTTCGAGCGTACTGGTATATTTGCACTGGAAGCCAGACAAAAAAATACTTAACATTTTGTGTTTTTGCAGTGTAAAGTATAGAGCAAAAGATAAAAAATCTTACTAGTATTTTGGTTAGTTTATTGCAAATATGTCATGACACCTAAATAAGACAAAAGTAACTTTTAAGAAAGATATAGGAGCTTTTTTTAAGTAAATAATTCCTTGATATTGATTTCTAGTTATAAATTAAATAATCTGCCAATGGAACAAGACATTATGCTTACAATTTTATACTTATAACTCATATTTTTTGTCAATAATGAGGAATTATTCACTTAAATCAAGCTCCTATATCTAAACTCCTCAGTCAGTTTAGTATTCTAGAATATTTGCAATAAAAACTAGACCAAAAATAGTTGGTAAGATTTTGTTATTTCAGTGTATTGTGCAAAGTTGGATGTGTTTCTTTCATTTATGCTAATTAATTCCAATGATTTTTGCTCCAGCTAATGAAAACCCAAATTCAGAGTCAGAAAATTCAAATCTCGCAGAGCACCAATAGGAAAACAGGATTTTTGATGCAATCTTACGGCAGCTGTTGGAAAACCTGCTGACTTGGCAGTTTGACCAGCTGACCGTCACAACCAGGATGAGCTTCCTGAAGAAGCTGGACGTTCACAGACTCCTGACGAGGCACGTTAACGGAAAGTTGAGTGGAAGGAAAAAATTCCTAAATATATTTCTAAATATCTGACTTACACGTAACTTTTTAGTAAAGATATCGGGGATTATTTCACTCATGACATGACAATTTTCAATTATAAAAACCATTAAAGAAAACCACTTTTTTTCTTGCTCTTTTTGTCAACTACGCTACAAACGCAGACCCGTTGCCATGGCAACTGACTGACAACACCACTGATGTATCAGGATTCAACACCAAAACACACACTGACGTTTCCCACGCAAAGAACACAACAGTTTTGTGTTTTTAGGATTGATCTTTATTTATCTTTTATAATTAGCTGATCTCTGATCAGCTGCTATTAGCTAAGCTAACACTGCGGTGGTTCATTTGCTAATTTAAACACCTGCTCTGTTGATGGTCTGTCACAGTTGTTTAGGTCGGCTTTCTGTTTTTATTATTCTGTAACTGAACTGAAATGCACAGAATCCTGCCGCACATTGTCAGAGTCAAGCTAGCATAACTGAACTACTTCCTAGAACTTTTTCCTGACCTTTTCTAGTTGTTGTAGTGTAGCAAAAGCACTGAGTGCCTTTTTCTTTTATAGATCATGCGTACATTCGAGATTTAGCGCGTTATGTTAACTTGACAGCTGGATCCAATGCTAGTCATGTTGGCTAGCAGCTTTCTGCCCTCCAGGAAGGGGATGGGGGCGGGAACTTGCGTGTGTGACGTCACATTGCAACATGTTTCTAAATTAGCATAGGGGACAATTATGTAACCTACAACTGGGGCCCAGTTTTCCGCCCATCTTCTCCTTATTTGAGCCCAAATGAAATCAATTCTTGGGAAAGGTGGCGGTTAAAAACGAGTTTCCAACTACTGTGAGAAACGGAGGTCGTCCTGTCCTAACTGACTTTCTGCTGGTTTCTGTCCTCCTATGTTACTTGAACCTGTTCCCCAGAGGGAGGGGAACCACGGTCGCGTGGCGGCTCGTTCGGGTCGTCTTTAAACGAACCAGAATCCACATGTTCATTCCAGTGAATCTGATAACGCCTGCGGTCACAACTCCAGGAGTGGGAAACGGAAAAAGTACCAGAGAAAACAGCAAAACAGGTCGCAGTCCACTGCAGCGAATGCAAACTGAGATGTCATGGATAAAACACAGAAAACGGTTCAGCTGCACAGAGAAGGAAAATTTAAAAAAAAAGCAGAAGATGTTTTTCACAGAAAAGCTGAGCGGCTTGAATGTCAGGGCTGGTTTGTGTGCAGTGTACACACGCAGAGATAACTTCTCCTGTCTGACAGGTGGGCAGGTCACACTTATTCTTCTTTTTGCAATAAAATGAACTTGAGAAAAGAAAAAGGCTCTTGAAGCGGGAAATAAAAACCAACAGGCTTTTGTTTCTTTGAACCTCTTGCACAGAAACCACACCAACACTGCATCTCACATTTAACCTCAGTGTTCACAGATCAGCGCCGCCGTCTCTTTCTTCTTACCTCTTGGTCTTGTTCATTGCAGCGCTCTCCTCCTCCGGTGGCGATCCGCTCGGGCATCTGAGCTACAGCTCCATGGTTGACCCCTACTCTTCGTCCTCCTCTTCCTCCTCCTGTTGTGCGTGTTTACAGGCGGGCGAGATGAGGGCCGCCTCACGCAGAGAAGTCATCCACGCCCGAGGAAACCGGCCTGTTGCTCCGTCTCTCGCTGCTGCCTATCAACCGCAAATCAGCAGCAGAGCAGACCTCATGTTGCTGCTTCCTGCAACAAATTGAAGTTTAGAGAAGGCGCCTGAAATGAGCTTTTTGGGTGCAAGTGCAAGAGCTGGCAGGTTTCAAGCACTTGTCCCCCTTCAACATCAACAAGTCAGCATCTTAGATGGAGGAACTGGCTCTGGCAGATAGGGGAACTTGCGGCAGTTTCTGTTTGTGTGTAAAAGTGTGTGTAAATGTGTGTTTGTGCGAGGGGGAGGGGTGAGCAGCAAATACAAATGCAACACCGAGAGAGGAAGGAGGCGGAGAGGTGAGACAGTGATGAGCAATCATATGAGCCCCATCAGGAGGCTTCACATGTCACACATTTTCTGCAACACTTGGTAAAGCAGCAGCAGCAGCAGATAACGGGGTATTTCAGCAACATCTGATGTGGATGCAAAACAAAAAACAAAACGTTAGCGGCTGAAAAATTCAGGAAAATTCACTAAAATCACCAATTTGACGAATGTTTGGTGTCAAATCATAACCTACGTATTTTGAATCTCATAAATCAAATCAAACAGATGCTGTCTTCACTTTTTCTGGTGGATATGTTTCAAAATGGCCACCATACTTGTCATGGAGAATATGTAACATCTGCAGCGGTTATTGGCTGCATTGGTGGGCACGGCTAACTAAAAGGCTATGCAATTTGTGAGCTTAGATAATCTTAGCTCAGATAACGCTAAACCGATAAGGACATAACCAACTGGAAGGGAATCATTCCAAACACACAAAACATTAGCAAAAGCTATGCTAAGCAAATAAAAAGTGAGTGGAAGCTAACACCAACCTGCCAAGCAAACATAAAAAGTATTTCTACTCTTACTTGAGTAAAATTTCTGGATTTTTTACCCACTAAATGAAAAACAAACATGTTTTAACCAAAAATGTTTCTGTTAAAGTTTCTGATGTTTTTTATTGAAAGAATCTGATTTGGGGAAAAATCTTTGCCTGATGTTGTAATTTTTTGTTACTTATATGAATTATTTTCATTTTAGTCGTAGAAATACCAAAATTTCCACTTAACTTTGTATTTTGGTCCGTCTGATGATGTAATTTTGAAATATTAAAGAATTGATAATTTGATCAATCTAATACTTTTTTACTCTTATTTTTTGCTTTTACTTCAGTAAAAATAAGTTGAAGTACTGCTTGCTACCTGAGTGCCAATTTTGGGTATTCTGATTAGGGGCGCCGGGGAACAGGGGGCGCCAAAACAACAGCTGTTTGTCAGGAAGTTCTTATCTTCTCCTCTATGCGCACTTGAGCGATTTTTACAGTAGTAACTTGAAAACCAGTGAGCATCCTGCTTCCTGAACATGTCCATCATTCTGATTTCATCCTTTCATCGAGTCGCTCCTGAGGGGAGCAGGCCATGGCACAGGGCGGGTAGTGTTTGGGCCGTGCAGCTGGACGTGGCAGGCTCAAAGGAATCCTTGTCTTGTCACACCGGGAGGAAGAGCGGACCTAACAGGGGACGTTAATGTCTGCAGAGGTGGCTCTTCTTACCGCAGGAAGCTGCGAGGCTCAGGGTGCGTGATAAGGAATGCCAAAAGCAGGCAGACGAGACGCGGCTCCTGCGCACTGCGCATCCAAAGTCTGTGCGCTTGGATTTGCTCAACAGATTACACCAAAGCATTTCAGATTTAGAAACAAGAGAAACAAACAAACAAACAAAAAAACCATGGTGATTCCCGACACTTTAGTAATATTACTGTAATGTGAGGCAATATTTCTCTAAAACAGGAAGGGCTGAGGTCACAAGAGATGGTGAGACGTTTGACAAGAGGAAAAAGTCACTTCTCCCCACTGCAACTGGAGAGAGACTGAAATCTTCATCTGTCTTTGTTTAAAGCTCCGGATTTCTTCTGGTTTCACAAGTTGACACGGATTAATTTCATTAGCAACAAATGGGCTTGAGGTTTTTATCACGCTTTCGTGGCTTCTTTAAGTTTCGACATCAATATCTATGAGGAAGAACCATATGAACGTCATTGTTCTGAGTTTGGGTGCAGAAATCGCTGGGAGGTTGTCGCCCCCCAGTGGCAAAGCGCTGAAACTGCAGTCGTGACTCGTGAGTCGGCAGAAAAGGAGAATCCAGTCGGTTTCCCGGGACTCAAACTCCCAGAGTGCAACGCGGACGGCTCCTCCTGTAGGCTCGCTGCGACCCGGAGAGCTGCAGCTGTTGCAGCCCCGCCTCAGGCGTGTCTTTCTGCGGCTGCAGGTGGAGATGGAGAGCATATGGAGCCCGGAAAGGTAAGCGGCTTGGCGGGTTCCTGCTGCCCGGTGAGAGCGCCTGCTGCCCGGTGAGAGCGTGAGGGGCGAGCCGCCGACATGCGGAGCCGCTGCGCCGCTCCTCGGTGCGTCCAGACCCAGAGAGCACCGCTGTCCAAGGCCTGCCTGCTGGATGTTTACCTCCGGAGGCTCACCGGAGTGCTTATGAGCAAAGCAAGAGGGCAAAAATAACAGGTTAGAATGTCAATGATGGCTGCAAAATGCCTCCAGGTGTTAGGGTCGAAAAACCGAAGGAGGAAATTTTCACCAAATTTAATGTCAGAAATTTTCTAGAAAAAAGAACAGTTTGAAAAGTAAACAAAATGTATTTAAAAAAAAATCTAAATTTTTCTATGAAAAAATACAAAATTTTTGTTTGAAAAGTCAAAAATTTGCAGGACAAAACTCAAATTTCAAGGGATAAATCTCAGAATTTTATTTAGAAGACAGAGGAAATGTGAGTTTGAAAAGTAAAAAGAAATGCTAAAAAAAAAATTCTAGGAAAAAATGAGAAATGTCCTCGTTAGAAAAGTCGAAAATTAGCTGAAAAAAAAGATTTTTTTCAAATGTTCTCTAGAAAAAACGTTAAATTCCTGAGTTTGTAAAGTCAAAAATTTATTTTAAAAAATCGAGAAAAAGGTGAAAATTGTATTAGTCTGAAAAGTAAAAAAAACCCACAAAAAAACAAAGGTGGTAGAAAAAAAACAAATGTTTTCTTTAAAAAAAATTCTAATAAAAAATGCTGAAAAAACAAAAAAATCTGAGACCAATCTTAGATATTTTTCAGAAAAAAATGGGAAATATCAGAATTTGAAAAATGAAAAATGTTTCCCCAAAAAACATGTTTTAAATGTCAAGAATTTGCTTGGCAAAAAAAATGTTCAGTTAATCTCTGAAAATCTTTGAAATATCTACATTTTCCAAACTCAGAAAAAGTTTGGAAAACAGCAAATTCCCAACTGCAGCTCATCGATATATTGATGCAGCAGCCTGATGGAAAAAATTTCTAGACAACGTCTAGTATTGAGAAGTTTTAATTATTGTTATCAAACACCTCAGAAATATACAGAACCAAGAATGAGAATCAACTCATTTAAAGTTCAAACAAACACAAAGACCCAAGCAACATAAAATGTTTGGCTGTTGAACTGAAGCCTTCAAGCTAATTTACAAAGCTTTTACATTAAGGCTCATTAAAACAAACTTTAGTTTGGCCTTTTTTCTATTCTTCCTCTTTCTTTTCTCCCTCCCTAAAGGATAAGTCCTTTTTTGACACATTGTTTTGCTCATTTATCTTCAACCGGAGCTTTGGATGTTTGCATCACTGCACATTTATTGCACATTTGTTGCACGGCAGCTTATAATATTGCAAAGTGCGCGGTACCTACCGGGGCCACCAGGGGGCCCCGAGAGCAATTTATTTTCTTCTTATCAATAAAATAATGATTTCTTCATACATTAGCACATATATATGACTGTAAAAACAAATCACTTCATTGTGAAATTGAGTTTTTCATATTGAAATGACATAGAAATTATTACTAAAATAAATAATCAGTTCCACTGGGGGGCCCCCTAGTGGCCCTAAGCAGCTGCTTAGTTTGCTTATGCTTTGGGCCGGTCCTGGTCCTGAAGGACGTAAGTCTGAAAAATCGACCCAGTAATCGTTCCCATGGTGAATTAATCCTGGTTCCTGGTTCGTTTTGGGTTTCTGGTTCTGCCTTGGTTCCGGTTCTGGTCCGTCTCTCTCAGCGTTTGTTCTCTCTGAAGCCAAGTCTTCGCTCCTCTTTCCTTTTATAGCCTTCAGGAAGGAGGGGCCGTGTGTGTGTGTGTGTGTGTGTGTGTGTGTGTGTGTGTGTGTGTGTGTGTGTGTGTGTGTGTGTGTGTAGGAGTGTCCCACTTCTGCAGACATGGCAACCCACTGAACCGGGCTGGACCGACCCGGGATGGGATGGAGGAGTCCAGCAGGGTTCCTAACCCCTCCTCCTCCTCTCCCTCTGATGAAGAGCCTCTGCCTGCTGTCAGTCTCTCTCACATCGCGGAGAGAGCAGAGGACTCCGGCCGTCCAGCACACACACACACACACACACACACACACAGGGAAGAGCGAGGAAGAGGAGGGCGGGGGGACGGATCCGAAACCCGGCTGCCGGGAGAAATAAGACAGGATTTTTTTTCTGTTTCCTCCTGAGGAGCTGAGAGGAAGAGGAAGATGGCAGAAGGAGGAGAGGGAGAAGAGGAGATTCAGTTCCTGCGAACGGTGAGACAGAAAACATTTAATTTCCCCAAATCAGCGATTTAATTTATCATCCATTTGTGATGCTGCAGATTCGCTCTGCATTCGCGGCGCGGAGAGTTTTTACAGCCGAGCTGAAGAACCAGGTCCAGACGGCGGCCAATCAGAGCTGGTGGACATAAAAATAATAATAATCAAAATAGGAGTAAAATTCTGCCAAAACAATCTATTTTTAAGATTAATCTCAGAAAATTTGTAGAAGAAACAAGGAAACTTCTGAGTGTGAAAGTACAAAATTTGCTTGAAGGAACTTAGAAATTTTGAGATTATTCTAAAATATTTTCTAGAAAAAACCATCGAGATTTCTGACCTGGAAGTTAAAAATTCACTTGGAAAAACAAATAAATTAATTTTGTGATTAGCCTCAGAAGTTTTTTAGGAAAAACTTGAAAATTTCTGAGCTTAAAAAGTTTGAAATTTGTTTTTAAAAAAATGACATTTTTAGACTTATCTTAAAAAGAAATTCTAGAAAAAGCATGAACATTTCTGAGTTCAAAAAGTACAAAACGAACTGCTGGGAAGAATTCAGAAATTTGCAGATTAATCTCAGAAATATTTGTGGAAAAATTAGGAAATTATTAAATTGAAAATCTATTTAGAAAAAAACAGACATTTTGAGAAAAATCTCAGAATTCCAAATGTTTTCATGTTTTTATTAGAAAATTTCTAAACTAAATTTCAAAATTGAGTTTTTTTTTCTATCAAATTTTTGACTTTTCAACCTCAGTAATTTCTTGTTTTCTCTCAAACTTTTCTGAGATTAATTTCTGAGTTTTTTGCAGCAAATTCTTCCTTTTCAAGTCTCATAAATTATGAGTTATTTGGTGGAAACTTACTCATTCTAATATCTATTTTCCTGCAGTGACCTGCTTATTAACGGCCTCTTTAAACTCCATCTCATGTTTTTCACCTCCAAATGTTTGCGTTGTTTCTCTAAAATCACTTCCAGAATATTCCTGCAGTCGGTGTGGATTTGAGCAGTTAGACAGACAGCGGCTGGTGCGTCTGTTGGCATCGTTATCTATTTATATCAGAGGAAAGTGGAGCTTGTCGGTGGGGCGAGAAGCAACAAGCTGCCCAAAAGTCTGCAGGGACCAGCTGCCCTGAAGCTGCGCGTCTTTTTGTTGAGATGTTTTTTGTTGAGAGGGGGAATCCCCGACAAAATATCTGAAACAGCTGAGCTGCTGGGGAGGCTTTCTGTAGCTGAAAGAATGCAGGACGCAATTCATTTTCATTTAGCAATAATTTAAAAAAAACATTTGGGATGCTTTAAGCGCTGTTTAGTCTGCTTTTATCCAGCTCTAGTTTGTTTGGAGAAAACACAAAGTGTGATGAAAACCGATCTCGGTCCAAAAGCAGGAAGTGGACTACAGTGCAGGGCATTCTGGGTAAATGCAACCAAAACAAATGCGTCAGTCTAGCATTAGCAGTAGAAATGACTGTTTGTCTTTTACTAAAGACATAAGACAAATCCTACATCTGCTGTAACCTGATGCTACTTTGTTTCTGTTTACAGTATAAATGACAATCAACAGTCTTTGTCTTGCTTTTATTTGACAGTGTGTCATTAAAATCATATGTAAAAACCACTTACAAAAGAAATACATTTTTTATATAAATATAAAAAAAAAATGTATAGCCTGTTGTAAATGCTCAGTGTGGTTAGCATAGCTACTAATGACAGCAGAAAAACATTTTTCCTGTAATGATAAGTTGTTTTTTCACCATTAGCACATTTAGCAGTGAGTGAATGAGGATGATTGACAGCACTAAGACCCTCCTCCTGGTCCTGATTGGCTGTTTTGATCGGAACGTTGCATTAGCAGGTGGAGGAGATTGATTGTTTTCATAAATTATCATAACAAACTGACACAACATGGTGACAGCTTTAACAAATATGGAGGAAACAGATTTTTTATTAAAGTTATACACCGCAGCTTGAATAAAATGCAACTACATAGCATTTTTTGAGAAGTCTGGATTGCTTCATGTATATTTTGCATGTTGCCTATGACTTGCTGGTGGGAAAGACATTTGGTACCTAAAAACTAATAGAAAACATTTGAGCAACCTACTTGCAAACTGTTTGCAGACTGTTGGATGTAAAAGTGATGAGCAGTAAATATTGTGCTAGTATCAGTATTGAAAGAAAGGCTTTTAACATTGTGACGGTTTTTATGGGTCAGATAGACTCAACAGCAGCTGCTGTTACAATTTTTCATGGGTTAATTTGGGTTGATTTTTAAATCAGGGTTGATGAAGTGTCTGCTGGGAACAAGCTGGACTTCGTGGAGAGAATGCAGATCTAGCTCTTTCTGTTTATACTGGGACCAGCTCTCTTGTAAAACTATCCCTGACAGCCCAGTTTAACTCAACGCTCCTTCAGGCGCAGGGCGAGCTGCTCTTCTCCTTCTCTAGAAACCATGCGAACATCGAGACGCCGTCAGACCTGCAGCGGCTCCAGACCTGCTTCCTGCAGGGCAGCGGCGCTAAGCACTGCTAGCCACAATCATTTCATCATCTAATAGATTTGTCAGATTTGTTCTGCTATAACTGACACTATAGGGACTCTATTGTAGCGGCGTAAATAAACAACTTTAATCTGTTTTTAATTGCTTTGCGGAAATCTGCCTGAAAGCTGGATTAATATTTTCTGTTTCTTCTGCTGCTGCTTGTTTGCAGCTGTTTTAGAGCAAAGCTCTGTTTTTAAAGACATATTTCACCAACATGCTGACTCACCATGAATCCTGATGCCGGTTTGAGTCAATTTTCAACATTTTTTTTTACTTTTCTGCAGTAAAATAAGGAATCAGGGTTGAAATAATTAATCAGATTAACCTACTAACAGTTAATTTAGGGATGAAATAATTATTAACTGGAGCATACAGACTTTAACAAAAGGCAATGTGCTGAAAGAAAAACAGAATCAGAGCAGAAATTAAGTCAAAATTGAACTAAAAATATATACATTTTGGATTTACAATAAACATTTTTTTGATATAAATATATTTTCACCAGAACTTCTTTAGTTGTAGTTTTAGCTTTATCTGGTTCATATTAAAAAAATCTCATATTAATCACCTTTTGCTATTAAATAATTAATTGATCAATCAAATAATATACAAGTTATGTGAAGTATTTTTTAGCTGCAGATGCATTCGTTGCTGCAAATGACCAAGCATAAACTAAATTAATCAGAAGAATAAAAATAAAGTAGAGATAAAAAAATATTTTATTTTTAACATTTTTAAGTATATTTTTAATATTATACAAAAAAGGTTTAAGTGAGTACATAAAAAACTTGCAGAATGTGCCAGTTCTTTTTTAATTGTCAGAATAATCAATTACTAAAATGTGTTTATAAAATCAGAGTGTTTATAAATACACCACTTTGGATGAAAACTCGAGCTAATTTTTGTAAACTCATGTGTCACACTTTATATGGAGGGCTGATCCTGCCTAAATTGTCTGTAAATATAGAAGTAAATAAATGACTTGATAAAGATGTTAATGTGCCAAATATTGCATCTAAGAAATAAAAAAGTAAGAACTTTCACAATTGATTAAGCAGTGTGACATAAATCAATACTTATCATTTTAATTAATTTAACTATCACTAGTATTTCATTTTTAATTTTTATCTTCCACTGTATTGTTTTCTGAGTTTATGAGTTTTTGGACATAAAAATTGTACAAAATGTACATGAGCATTAAAAATAAACTATTTAAGTGAATAGTAAGCATTTGTCTTTAAAATGTTTTTTAGGTTGTTGAATCATCAAATTGGTGCAAAGTTAAGTTTTTCAGTTTTGCAGGAGCTTCTTCAGAAATTTGGATGCTTATATCAGCGTCCAAATATGAGTCAAGAGAAGCGGCTTTGTCGTCCATTGTTGTTGTTTGTGGATGTAGCTTGTGTATCAGAGTTATGGACGTACTAGAAACGAGTGAACACAAAGGTTCCTCCTGAAACTTTTATAATGAATGTGATTAATTACGCTCAAATTTTTAACGCGTTAAGATCTATGTAATTAATTAATCAAAATGAACTCCTTAAAGGTGTTGATCTTAAGACGTGAGTGTGTAAATAAAATAAACTTTTACTGCAGCTTCACACTCCTCTCCTGTAAACAGTGAGCAATTTTTTTAGCTCTGTTCTCCTAAAATAGTCAAGGACTGTGACTCACAGAAAGACAAGTGTGTCCTCCACATGTTCAGCAGGATTTCTATGCACATTTCTCCACCAACAGCCTGACTTTCCACTGCTTTGCTGTGTCACTTCTTTGCATTTGCCACGTAAATGACGCCGGTGAGTGAGTTTAAGGGGACATTTGAGCTGCAGCCCATAACAGCAGAGTCTTTTTTTAGCCAGCCACTATAACTGCACTCGATCTGGAGGGAAAAACCAGAGGAGTTGATGTCCTACTTGTCGGCGTCCTTTGGGAAACGTGGCGTGCGCGTAGACAGGGATGCGTTTCTGTGGCAAATTAACATGATCAATACAGGGCAGCTAATTCCTACTGAGCCCTGCCGTTAGCTTAGCAGTGGTGATATTAAGGGAGTCAGATGTAATGCAAATTCAAAACACTAAACATTTGTAGAGAAGTGTTTTATTATTATTGGATATACATTTTTATTTGCCATACCAATGAGGGCAGAGCTGGGCTACTTGCTACAGTTGCTCCGACGACAGGGATGTACAAAGTGTGGTCCGGGGCCCATTGGCGGCCCTCCGGTGGATTTTGTTTGGCCCCTCAGAGAGATTTGTACAGACAAATTAAATCTCCCTAAACATTTTTTAGCTGTATAACCAGGTATGTTTCTGTTGTCATAGGTTATATTGTGCAACTTTTTTCCTTTTTTTTGAAACCTAAAGTTTTAAAAAATAAATAAATAAGAGCTCAAAAATGTTTTGGATAAATATTACCTGTCATTTATTACAGCAACTGTGCAATACTTGTACTACATTTCCATCTACAATAATTTACAGTAACTTTGTGTCAAAAAATTATTAAAATATTATTTGACCCTTACTCCTCCTATATATTTATAGGGGGAGGAGAGGTTAATCAAAAATATTAAATAATATTTGTTAAAGAGATAAAAAAAAAAATGTCTTATGAAAGACATGTTTCCAGTTTTAATTAAAAGAAAAATGATCTCAGCTAATGGTAAAATCTTTCTAAACCCCTGACTTTGAGTATATATCTATGGCTGTGCGATAAAACAATAACTATCTAATGATCAATATCAATAGATAATTACTGCGATATAATTTTGATCATTTTACTGACCTTCGATCCAGAGCCGCATGGGATTATGGGGGATATCGGCAGAGGAAAGTCTTTATTTAGCAGCTAATGGTTCGCTAAATAATGTTGGTGGAATCAACTGACACTCTAGCAACAACCTGCTGAGTCACTTCCGCAGGTCGTTACTCAGCAAGTTTCCCCTCCGACATATTTGGAGGTTTTTCACTTCAACAATTAATTTATACTGAACAAAAACATTGCCTTTCTTTATTTTTATTTATTTACAGCAGTGACATTTGTAAGTTATTGTAGATCCAAAGATTCAGCATCTTTTTCTCATCGAACTGCTTTACTACTTTATTCCAGGTTCAACTCAAGAAAGCTGTAAAAGATCTTAGGTCTCTCTTCATGCCAAAACATTTTCTGTTTCCAGCTAAATTTTTTAATAATTAAAGATATTGCTGCTTTAGTGTATAAGTCAATGGATAGATGTGGTTCTATCTACAATAAAATGAAAGAGAAATTAGAAAGTTTAGTTATTGAAAGATAACTTTTTGTGTGTGTTGCTAACATTTTTGTGAGATGTGAGTGTGTGGATCAATGTTTTGTCCTAATTGGAGAAAAGGTCTTACCTTTATCAATTACCTTTACTGGAGTGACAAAGTTTTATCATTCAAGGGCCAAACAAAATCAGTCCAAGGCCCACAAATGGCCGGCGGACCACACTTAGAGTGAGACCTGACAATGGAGAAGCGGCTAAAATGTGGCGATTTCCTTTGAGACTTTCAAATATCCAACTGGAACTGAGAATCTATGACGGTCTTTAACGACACTGTCAAACAAACCAAACTAATGGAAAAACCTGTCCCTCTCCCCCTGAACATGGGGGGCATTGTACGAAGAACTACTGAAGGAAACGACAAACAAGACACTGAGTGTAAAATGTAAACAAAAATGGAGTAGTGTCAGATTTAAGCAGCATTTCTCCTTTGGTTTTTGTTTTGGCTATATTTACCCAAAATGCACTGCGCTGTAGTCCACTTCCTGCTTTCGGAGCGTTCACATATGCATACGAACTGCACCAGAGTTCATCTCAGCTAAACCAAGATTAAGGTTTGTTGGAGGGTTAGAGTTAGCTTTTTTAGTTGGAGTAATTCGTAAACGTGCTAATTAAACGAACAAGAGTTGTTCAGTTAAAGAGAACTAACCAGGGCAGGAATAGGTATGGAGCTCTTTTCTACCCAAAAGTTTCACAATTATACCATAGTTGAAAATGTCCTGTCCATGTTGAAAGCAAATATCGCCCAACGCTGCCATACGAAGGAAGGAATTGTTGCATTTCTCTTCTTCTGTAACACCAGAGTTAAAATTAGCAGGAGAAACACCAAACTGTGTCGACAGTTTTATTTCAGGCGCTCTCTCTGTTTATAGTCGAAGATTTTGGTTTGTCATGATGTCAGATGATGGCGAGGGTTAAAGTACGCAGACAGACGTAAAGCAGGAGATGAACACATTCGGATCGGGTCAGGAACGCAGAGCTGCTGCAGCTGTTAGTCTGCCTGAAGTTTACACAATAAACAGGTGTTCAGCACACTCTGTGTGTGTGTGTTTGTGTGTGTGTGCGTGTGTGAAAAGCAGTTAAAATGACAGCTGTTATGTTGTGTGTGTTTTTAAGGCTGCAGCAGTTGAATCCTGCAGTAATCTGCTATTCTTTTCCTGTTTTATCTCTATTAATTCAGTAATTAGCCGAGTCGCATGAGGTCCGTCTGGCTTTATCCCTTATTTAGACCCGACTTTCTATAACTAAACTTAGACTGGGTGACGTTGCTCCCTCGCCTTCTTCAAATCCAACAAAAATTGGTGCTGCTACCATTTTAAAGACATTATTAAATGTTTCCAGAGGTCAGGAAAGGTCAGGCAGAGCTGGTGTTAGTCAAGTTAAAACTGCCTTCTGATGAGTTTTGGTTTGAATATATCGGGTAGAAAGGAGTTTTTTTTATCTTAAATGCAAGATGTAATTATTTTTCTAGATTAAGTTTCTCCTTAATTACTAGTGGAAAGATGTTTTTTTAACAAATGGCCTTTTTTTACAATTAATCAATAGTTAAATTAGTTGACAATTACTGCAATAATTGATTAATACAATTGTTTTGACTCTAATTGGGAGAATGCTTTTAGGCTGATGCACTGTAGGAACAAATGTTAGTGCAGCAAAAATTTGTTGTGTTTTTATCATTTTAAAAGATATTAGTAAATGTTTCCAGAGGTCATGAAAGGTCAACTAATCCCCGTTTTTCTTCTAATCAGACAAAATTGGCAACAATCAACTCAACTATGTTTGTTCAGCAAAAGTTCTTGTTTTGTTTTGCTTTGAAGATATTAAAGAAAGTTTAAAGGTCAAAAGGTCAACCAGCCCTCCCATACAACTCCAGTCTAACAAAATTGGTGTCAGATTTACAGCAGAAGTTTTGTTTGTTCTGCTATCATTTTAAACATTTGAATAAAAAAGTCCCCAGACGTCATCATCAATACCTTCAAAGCAAAAGCAGAACAAACACAATTTTCTACGCCTCAAACGTAGCCGAGTTGATTGACACTAAATTTGTTCTGATTTTGTAAATGTGAGATGGGAGGGCCGTTGGTTGACCTCTGATGACCTCTAGAAACTTTCATTTGCATTTTTAAAATGATAAGGGAACAAATCAAACTTTTTTGTACAAACGCAGCACAAACAATTGACACCAGTTTGTTTACATTTTGGCTGGTTGACTTTTTAACCTTTAACCTGTCATCAAAATTTTCAAATCAACAGCAGCTACGTTTATTATATCATACTATGTTGTATATTATGTTATGTAAACATTTTGTTTAACCACGTAGGTATATTACAGTGTATCTTTTTGCTTTAATTTTAAAAAAATCCCCCAAACATTTTTTTTGTAAAGTAAAAAACATTTCTCCATTTGTTCTGTTGCATTTATCCTGCAAAATTGCGTGAAAAACTAATTTATTCAAGGACAACAAATAAAACGTAAATACATGAGGAAATACATGTGAACCATTTCAGCATATTTGTAAATATTTGTTCATTTTCCCGTTTCATCCTGCTGCTGGTATCAGTCGGGATGTTTCATGTTTCTGCTTCACGAGAGACAACATTTTTAATCACAAAAAGTAATGAAGTATTCCTAAACTTCAAAGTGTTCCCTTTTTTTGTGTGTGGCATGTCATTAAATAAAATCTTGATTTTTGTTGAGATAAATACAGAAACCGCTAACAAGCTACATATTTTTTAGCATATTTCCAAAGTTGTGTCGCTAACGGTGGCTAACGGTGGAAGCGTGTTGGAGCAGCTCTGATCAGTTTTTTTTCTTTTCTTAGTTGAAATGTCAAATATTTGGACAGTCATTGTCTCTGATTTCTGGATTAGAGTGGCAGTCAGAATCAGGCTTATTCAAATTTGTTGCAAGACTGACTGCTACTTCCTTACAACATGAATGACTCTTTTGAAGACAATTGCATGATATGCGTTATAATTTAATTTGCCTTTTGCTTTACTTTTGAGTTGGATATAAATCCAATAATTCAGTTGGTGTTGAAACCGTTATATGGTGACTTTAGTAATCACTGGGTGGAAATCTTTGGATGTTTTCAGTTCGATTTGGGACCAAAATTGCAGCATTTTTTACATTTTCAGCTACTGCGGTTCTCTTTCACACTGCACTGTGTCAAACAAACCAAACTAGCTGAAAAATCTGTTCCCCTCCTCACCTGTGGAGGCGCTGCGCCAAGAACTGCAAAAGGAAACAACACAAACACCTCTACAGAAGGCACTGAGCTAACTTCCTTCTTCACAGAATGTAAACAGAAACGGATTGGTGTCAGATCTCTTTTTCATTTTGGTTAAAAACCATGAGGCATTTCTGCCGCTAGTGCTAGGCTAACGCATTTGTTTGGGTTGTATATATCCAGAATGCCCTGTGTTGTAGTCCACTTCCTGCTTTTAGAGCGGACTAAGCAGTGATCGTAGCTCATTCTTTGTCGATGTCAAATTTATTTACATAACCCTTTAAAAAACAGGTTAAATCTTCACCAAAGACATAAAACTATAAACTCACAGTAGAATAGAACAACAACAAGAATAAAACTAAAACATCACAACAAAAACGTTACAGTTGAGCTGATCTGTGAACAGATCTAATCTGGAAATGTAACTTTTTCCAGAAAACAGGCGCAACAACAGAGAAAGCTTCAATGCTAACAAAATGCATTCACTTTTATTTTTGCAAGAGACCAAATTCAGTTTTAATTATTTAAAAGAATAATAAAAAAAATGTTGCTTTAGGCAATTGATAAATGAATTGCATGATAAATTAAAAGGATCTCCATTATTTCCATTCTGATGATTAATATTTTTATTTATGGTTTCAGTTGTGTGTGGATTTCACTTTCATTTTTATTTATTATTTTTGGTTTTTGTGTTTTATTTTGGGTATTTGAAATATCTTCCTATTCCAGTGTTAATTTTTATTTACAAAATTAACATTTATTAATCTTTGAAAGGGCAAACATGCATTATAATCCCATTATCGACACATTATTTGAAAATAGTCTCAAAATAACAATATTATTGTTGATTATCCAGCATATTATTATTATGTTTTTATTTTTAATTGGCGTCTTTGTTTTTTTGTGAATTGAAATAAATCCCTTTTATGTTTTGCTACTAACTCGAGCCTTCAGGTCAGCCTTAGATCTTTTTTTTAAAGAACTGGATTAATGCCAGCTGGAATAATTTATTTATACCTGGACTTTGCTTTGCTTTGCTGCAGTCTTCTCACATCGCCTCGTTTTAAAGGGCAAACGGTTGTTTAATCTTTTGACAGTTTGTTGCAGAGGCGAAGGCAACGCTCAATACAACCTTAGATTTTAGTGAAAATTATGAATTTATGCTATTAAAATGAATTATTCATGATTTTGTTCTGATTCAAAGGAAGGTTTTGTAAAAACTTTGATGTTAGCTATATTTTTTAGCCCTAAGTTTATTGATTTTTGATCTGCTTTTGGTGGATATTTTGTTTGATCTTGTGGATTTACCAGCTTGTTGTCCTAATTTTCTCAGTGACTCGAGCGACTTTCTGTTAGCTGCTCTTCATCATCCGAGACCTTGGAGCATCCGCTGGTCAGCAGAAGGAGGAAACGTGATAGTGACAGGTGCAGGCGGCTAAAATAGGAGCAGAAGAAGAAGGGGGTGCGGAGTGTGAGAAAAAGAGGCAACGGAGAGATAATAAGAAAATATCGCATGAGAAGAACAATCTGCAACAAAAGCTAAGGTTTTAAAATGGAATGTTGCAGAGTTGGGTGATTTGTCTTCTGTGCATCTAAAATTAGATTTTTATTTTACTTTATTTTATAAAGTTTCTGTAGAGACAACTTGCTCCAGCTGGTAGATTTTTAAATTGAGGCACTGAAAAACTTTCTGCTTCATTTTTCAGTTCTAAATGTCAGGGTTAGGTAGTAACTGATTACATTTACTCAATTACATAAACTTTGGATAATATCAGAAATGTTCTAAAGTTTGATAAATCAAAAATGTGAAAAACCCAGAAATAGAGATTAATTTAAATATTTTAAAGAAAAAACAAAAAAAGGTCAATTTTTCAGCTAGAAAAGTCAAAAATTTGCAAATAAAAAGAAATAATTTTGAGATCTTAGAAATAGAAATAGGACATTTCTCATTTCAAAAGTTGATAAATTTGAAACTTCAAACTCTGAAAATTGCAAAAGTCAAAAGCGCTTCACTTTGGAAACTGAAATTATTTTTTTTCTATAACGTTTTTCGAACTCATCTCAAGTTTTCAGTTTTTAAACACATTTTTGACTTTTCAAACTCAGTAACTTGTAAAAAGAAAAAAAAAGAAAAATTTGAGTTTGGAAATTTGTAAAAAAAAAAAAAAAATCATGAAAATTTGAGTTTTGAAATTAATCAAAGTCAAATTGAGTTTTCGGCAATTAATCTCAAAATACGAGTTAAAATGTGAAGAAATGTACTCTTTTTTCCCCCTACCTAAAATAGGCTCGTTGTATCTACATATAAATATCAGGGGTGGAAACCATTTCTGAACTACGGAAGAGGATTAGGGCCACTGGGAAAAAAATAAAAGAGTTCTGACTTTGATCTCAGAATTCTGAGACTAATGTCAGAATTCTGACTTTAATCTCAGAATTCTGAGAAAAAAGCCAGAATTCTTTCTTTCTTTTTTTTCGGTGGCCCTAATCCTCTTCCGTACCTAAACACCTGGGTCAAGCTGAAACACTGCAGCCTGGGAATCCGCTCCCTTCATCCAACCTTTGTGATTTCTGCTCGATTCGCTCATTGAGCCTCGCTGACGCCAGCCGCCTCGATCCATCGATTAACTTTCTGAAGAGTCGGAACCAGCACATCGCTCTGCATGTGGGTGGAGGAGAGGAACTGTTTGAGGAGGCAGAATCGTGACGGGGATTCCCTCCTGACAGACGCAGCTGTAAAATCAGCGGTTTCCCGGCGTGTTTCCCCCTCTCAGTGTGACGTCATAGGCCTCAGAGAGGGGAAATCCTCCACTGCAGCGTCTGCTTTTCTCCAATTTGACAATTTTCAACTAATATAGTGGTGAGAACACGTTCTCAAAATAAATAAGCTTCAAATTCTAATGAACATTTAACAGCATATTATTATTTGATTGCTATTTGCTTAAATATTTATTTAAATATCCAAAACAAATAAAGCAACAACAGGTGATTCTTGAGAAGAGGTCAGAACATGTCTGCTGGATAAAGTACAAAATTTGAATAAAATATACCCAAAATATAATTTCTTCAAACATTTGTTTATTTTGTGCAGTAGGTGGATGATGTCTGTAAAAGCCCTTGTCCTGGAGCAGAACACAATATAAGGAATACTAAAATAATAAGTATTCAAATAAGTAATTATTTAAGAATCAATGAATTGAATTAAAAATATTTGTATATGTCTTCCAACTCAGTCAGAAATAGAAAGAACATTTTTTAAAAAATCAGGCATTATTGGGGGGCACCTGAAATTCTGAGGACCCCGCGACCTCTATGAGGCTAGGCAGCTCCGGTAAGCTAATGTTATTCTTTAGCTTTTTTTCCGTTTTATTCCTAAATTGTTCATCACAGTCATATTATGTCAACACCACAACTGACAATCAACAAAATTTGATGAAATTTTGTGAACTAAATGCTTAATTTTTTGTTATACTGTAAAGATTTCAAGGAACCGATGAGCTACAAGATGGCCGCCTTCAGAATAATGTCATATTAAGAGTTAGTACGGTTTTTTTCAACCCGTCAGTTTTCAGTTGATAGTGTTCACAAAACTGACGTAAGTGTGAAGTTAATTTATCTTAATGTTTTATGGCATAACTGCACATGCATCAGGTTTTCTGTTTATTTTCAGAAACATACTTTTATGAGCTATGAAAAATGGAAAACAAAAAAAGATATCAAGGAAAGAGAAAGGATATGCTATTCAACATTTAAACATAGTTGAGTGCAGAGTTTTCTTTTTACTTAATGGTTCATCACCTGCCTGTCAATTCCGTCAGATGGACTTTATATTGTTTTTTGTTTTAAATAATATTTTGTTTGTTTCTTGAGCAGCATTTGTCTGCTAAACTGAGTAAAATCATCTGTCACAGTTTCATTAAAAATAATCATTTTTACTTTTGTCTGATGGTGTTGACAAAGTTCTGGGTAAGGTCTATTAAAATGGTAATTTTCAAAGAAATGTAATTGGGAAGATGTAGCTCCCAGGAAATTTTTACCTATTTTGTCCCATATTTGAAGAATCACAGATTTACTCTGCAAATATGTTGGTCAAAAAAGTCTGTTTATAATTTGATCAGTGTGTTATTAAGTCTTTTTTTAAAAATTCTGTTCTGAAATGTAAATTAGGCGTCAGTCACTCTGCTCTATTAAAACTGGCACTGCGTCATCATCATCCAGGCCAACTAATAACAACATCTGTGCTGTGATTTTTCATTCAGCTTAAAGTTGCAGATTTTTTAACACCATTTATGAAAGCTTCCATGAGTAATGCTGCTTTTCTCTTCGCTTAGGAGAACACGGAATGATTGAGTGAGGATTTTGTCGTGCTTGTTTGCCCCCTCCATGTTTTTTGGGCAGCGTTCCCGCTTGTCTGCGCCGTCAAACGGCCCTCATGGTTACACAAAGGTGTCTATTTCAAAAGGCTGTAAATCCTCGGCTCTTTTATTGCCCCCATGTAGACTAACTGGTGTGTTTGTTTGTCTGAGTCTCTGCCACATTGTCCCTTCCTCTACCTTTGACCCCGACTAACGCATAGCTACAATCTTTTAGCCACTGAGAGATAGCAGGGTTCGTTTGCTAACACACACTGGCATGTTGATCAGATATTGAATGCGTTTCATCAGGCAACTTAAAAATGAAAGTGCAGTTAGTAGATCTGATGACAGCCACTACATTTAGACTTTTACTCAACAGTTTGTACTTGTTTTTGGTCCATCAGAGATGAATAAAATTAAAATAAGGACTAACAGGTTATGTTTTTGAATAGATTTTAATATTTTGGAGCATTACTTTTATCAAATACTTTTTTACTCTTACTTTTTATTTCTTGGACAGCTATTTTTTACTTTTACTTGCGTATAATTTTTGACTGCTCTACCCACCTCTGCCACTGACTTATATAAACAATTCAAACTAACCAAAATGTTACTCCTGTCCACCAGCTTCCCTTCTTGATGTTTCGTAGAATCATTTCTGCTTTCTCGCTTCCTGTATGCTTTTAGCAGCTCTTGATTTGACCTTTGAGTGCCATAGCTCATGTCTGCAGTGAAACGGAGAGGACACATTGCTCCAGTTTGTGAAGTGCATAGTAGAAAATGCGAGGACAGGACCAAGGAGACGTTTCTAGGCTGAGAGGAGATAGATGACAGCCCTTTCAAAGGAAGAGGACGCTCTTTGGCCAAATAAACTCTAGAGGCCTTTAAGCTGTAAAGGAGAAGGAGATATTATGAGGTCACTGATAAACACTAAGTTGTATTAACCTGTTATGAGCTGTAAACAGCTTTGTCTGCCTGCGATTTAACTTTAAAGGGGAGCTATTGTGGAAAATTCATATTTTTGTTCTTCAATTTGCATCTCTACTTCTTCTAAAAACAGTTGAAGCGCTGAAAACAGAGAAACACCCAGTCCTTTTTTGGAAATAAGCTGAAAATAAACTGCTTCAAGTCTTCCCAATTGTTAAGTCGGATTCAACTGTGCAGATCCCTAGCAACCCGGGCCAAGCAGAGCAATTTACAATGGCTGCTGGAAAAAACACGTTTTGTTTCTGACTTACCATCCAGAAACAACTTGCTGCATTCTTGTTGGTTGTGCAGGAGGTTCCACTTCTGCTTTTCAAAAATGTACGGTTGTAAAATTACTAGGGCTAAGACAATTAATCATGATTAATGACAATTAATTGATTATTGAAATAATGGTAAACCAGTTTGGTAAATGATTAATTGCTAACTGCAGTTTTCAGAATCAAAAAGATCATTTGGAGAAAAAAGTTTTTAGCAGTGAGATTTTTATTTACTTGTAAAAAAAGAACTATTTGTTTATTTGCGTCTTCTAAATAATATCGTTTATACTTTAAAATTCTAATCCTCTTCATGAGACTGACTTGGAAAAACAAACTGTCTTCAGTCAGGGACTTCTTCAAAATCACTGCAATACAGACTGCTACAGGAAATCCTTCAGGTACTTCGAATTAATACGAGTTATAACATTTAATTTCTCTTTGGGATCAATAGAGTATTTTTAATTGAATATTTTCTAAAAGTGGCTTGAGTAGAATATAAATTTTTTAAAATCTGATTAATCATCAGAATAATCAATAAATTGATTACTAAAATAATTAGTTGCTGCAGCCCTCCCAATTACACATCTGTTTGCAGCTGTTTTCTTGTACAGTGTGAACATGTAATTAAGGGGCGTGGCCAACAACAGTTTATTTGGATTTAAAGTGACAGTGACGTCATAAAACATCTCAGTCTGAAAGGAGCTCAGAATAAACAGAACTGAGACTGAAATCTCATTATCTAAGAAGGATTTTGTGCAAAAAATGCAATGATCATATTTTGTTTAGCACATAGACCTGTCCTAAAGTGTTCAAGGACGCGTAATAGGTCACCTTTAAGAACACTCTAAGGATCCTGTGTCATCAGGATAAAAAGGTAAAAAGTCTTGATTTGGTCCAAGAGTGTTTAGCCGTTTAGCCAGAGAGGAACATTAGGGTGACGCTTCCACTTTGATGAAGGTTAGCAGCTGAGAACGCTGCCTGTCAGGTGTTGGTTTCTCACAGGACGGGTGTTTATTGCTGCCTTCACACTGGTCTGTGGCATCTCCAGGGATTGACAAGGGAAACAATTACACACTGTTAGTTTTATCATTCAAGCCGCTGGCGTCTCCTGGGGTTTACAGCAGCGGCGTCCTGCATGTTGTGATTCTCTTCTTGGAGGTACCTGATTCAAGTGTGAACCAGAGAACTAAGACATAAAGGACGCCGGACATTAAAAAGTGACTTTGGACATTTCAGTCTTCTGAACAGACCAGTTAAAGTTTATCAGCTGATTTCTCTTTCTTTATCCTCTCCAAATGCCACTCGCAGTTTCTGATATGTCACTGATTTCTTTTTCTCCATTTGTCTTGTGAAAAAAGACCAAAGCTGGAAAAACCATAAGATCTGGAATAAAATAAAATTTTATACGATTAATATGAAATATTATTTTCTTCTTATTAAAGGAGGGGATTGTGTTGAATAATTGTATTATCTGGTAATAAAGTCGTAATATATCATCTGATAATAATTTCCACCACAAAACTCTTAAAGTCAGAGTTAGGATTTGTGCTAAAAGAAGGCAATAATTATTAAATAGTGAATAAAAAAAACCCAAAGTTGATGTTTCTTTACTTATTTGGTAGCATTGTCTAAAGGTTTGCAATTGGGGGAATGTTCTTTGGAAATCCCTGGTCCAGAGGACCATATAAGAAGCTTTGCTAGGCCAGATTTGGCCCCCGGGCCTTAAGTTTGACACCCCTTAAATAGAGTGAAGAAAGGTACTAAATAAACGTGTTTTTGTGCAGGATGACCAGGTGGTTCTGCAGTGCACCGCCTCCGTTCTGAAGGAGCAGCAGATCAAACTCTGTCTCTCCTGCGAGGGCTTCGGGAACCGACTCTGCTTCCTGGAAACCACGTCCAACGCTCAGGTAAGTTCCTGCACTCTGCGGCTGCTCTTCACCTCTTCCTGGTCACCTGTGGTTCACCTGTGGCTCTTGCCCTGCAGAATGTTCCCCCGGACCTGGCCATATGCACGTTCATCCTGGAGCAGTCGCTCTCGGTCCGAGCGCTGGTGGAGATGCTGGCCAACACAGTGGAGATGACCGAGGTGAGCTGAATACTTATCTAAAAGCTGCAGGATGTAACATTTATTTTAAAAAATATATACTTTTGAGGACTAAAGTAATAGTATCAATACTTCAGCATATTTTTACTCAAGTAAAAGTATGAAGTAGCTGTTCAAGAAATCACTCTAAGTAAGAGTAAAAAAGTATTTGGTCAGTTACTGAAGTACTGAGTAACTGATCAAATGATCAATAATTTAATATTTAGAAATTACATCATCAGACAAAGCAAAATATAAAGTTGAGTGGAAATTTTGGAATTTCAAGACCCAAAATGACAATAATTTATATAAGTAAGAAAAAATATGAAAAACAGGTAAAAGAAAATGTTTCCAAATCTGTTTCTTTCAATAAAAAACTATAAACTTTAATAAAAACTGCAGGTCTGTGTCTGGTGAATTTTAGGTTAAAACATGTTTGTTTTTCATTCAGTGGATAGAAAATCCAGAGATTTTACTCAAATAAGAGCAGAAATACTTGATAATAAAATAACTCAAGTAAAAAAAACTTTTTTTTTTCAAAGTTACTCAAGGAAATAAATGTAATTGAGTAAAGATAAAGGTAATTTTATTTATGCAGCACATTTTCAGCAACAAAGAAATACAAAGTGCTTTACAGGAATTAAAACACAAACAAAATAACAAAGTAAAGGAAAGAGCAAAAGAAGAAAAAGCTAATAATGTTGATCCAAAGTAAATAAACTAGATACTCCTATTCAGGGTTGGTATATAAGTAAATATCCTCTGGTCTGATTCCTGTTCTGCTTTGGAAGAATAGGAGTCTAAAACGTAGTTGCTCAGGTAGTTTTTCTGGGCTCCAAGTTCTGATTCCTGTTTTGGGTTGCTAGACAATTACAAGTGTAATTATCCTCTGGACTTTCTAAGTGTGGACTAAATTTGTAACAGTAATGAGAGCTCCACACTTTCTAAGTAATAATAACAAGTAATTTTTCCTGTTCTGGGAGAATTTTTTCTGGATTCTAAGTTTGTTCTAATTCCTTTTCTGGGTTAAAAGTGAGCAAATGTAGTCGTGATTTTTATGTATTTTTTTTACATTGGTAGAATTTAGATTTGCGCATATTTGTAATGAAAACATTATTAGTGAATCTCTAAATATTTTAATAATTCTTCCATTTGCATCTCAATAATCATCGACCCCAAACTTTCTTTTCCTGTTTGACTTTATTTGGGAATTAATTTAACATGCTGCTTGTTCACTGTAAGACATCTACAAATCCCAATTATTGGGTTTATGAATATATACATTTTATTTTATGCCACTTCTTTTTACCTGCTCTCTGACTCCTCCTTCCCTCCCCTTCCCATTTTTGCTTCCTGCCAAGCAGGCAGTCGATTTGGACAAATGGGTATGTCTGTTAACATGTTTTACTTCCTGTGTGTCCCAAATGACTCGACACTTGTCCTCGTTCCCGTCCTGTTGGTTGAAATAATGTTGTACATACTGATTAATTTATGTTTCCCTGTCATGCACACAGTTGGTGTTTTTTTTTTCCTGTTTAACTGAGTACTTTTACTCTGCTCTAGTGTTTATTGATGCTATGTAAAGTCTTGATGTTACCTAATACTTGCAGCCCTGTGTGTCTCTGTATCCGTCATTTTCATTTCATGCAGATGTTTCCCTCAGTTCGCAGCGTTGTTGTCAGTTGTTTATATCAGGGGGGAAAAACTTGATTTGAGGTGACTTTCACTTTTTTTCTTGAAGCCAGAGTTCCATGAAGAGCAGGTTTATTTAAAGCGACAGAGACCTAATTTTAAGGATTCAAAGATATATTTTTTTATTATTGTCATACCAGCTCACTTTGCATATTTGTGATACAAAATTTGGTCTAAAGAAGCCAAATAAGTAATAAATAAATGATAGAAGACTATAAGTATGTTGCACATTGCGACGCTGGAAGGGTTATTCTTTTACATGCCATCAATAGCCGCGCTGCCGCAATAGAACAATTATATTAACTAAATCAAACCTGGAGATGTAGGTATTATTAGTTTAGTGCAGTGCGGCACAGCAAACTGAAAAAAAAAACCGCACAAAAACCTTTGAAGAATAACTCAAAAACACTCGTTTTCTTCTCTTTTCTCACTCTCTTTGTGTCGGCTACGCTACACACAGAGTCATTACCATAGCAACTGACTGACAACACCTCCAAATGTATTAGGATTCAATGCTAAAAAAACACACCAACATTTGCCACACTGAGAACATTTGCCACACTGAGAACAGAATATTCAGTCTGTTACAGTTTTATATTTTTAGGCTTGATGTTTATTTTGCGATTATTAAGATTAGCTACTGCTGCTATTAGCTAAGCTACCTTTTCTCCGAACAAAATCAAACACACCAAATTCTGCAGCACATCTACTAGTTAAGATTGTCATAGTCAGGCTAGCATATCTGCTAATGCTTTTTCTTTCTCCCTCGCTACTTTTTCCTGACCTTCTCTAGTTGTCAATTAGTGGAAAAGCACTGCATACCTTTTTCTTTTATATGTCATGTGTACATTTAAGAATTTAGAGTGTTATGTTAAAAAGTTAACAGCTAAAATCAATGCTAGTCATAATCAGGGAGCAGCTTCTTACCCTCCAGCAGGAAGAAGGAGGGTGACGATACGCTCCGATGTGTCTATATGTATGTGTAAATAAAATGAAAAAGGTATAAAATTACAAAATGAAATTTCTTTTAAGATACACACAGCTTATGTTGAGATAGTTACTTGATTGTGCTGTTGAATGGCACTTTGAGGCCGGAAAACACATAGTACTGTCCCTTTAATTATTGTTGTTGCATGTTGCATAATTATCTCACACAGCAGAAGGAGTTCATTCTCACAAATTAAAAAAAAACGACTGGCTAGAGGATTTCATCTGAGACATTGTGTGAGTGTTTATTGACAGGCAGGTCAGGCTTCGCAGGAGGATTGGAATAGCCTGGCCTGCCGCCCGCCACCGCGTCCCACCTGCCTCTGTCAGAAAAGGAAGAGGAAACTGGACACCCACGGCGCTCTGGATGCGCCCCCTGTTAACACACAAGCACTCAGGATATCACCCACAATGCCACCACCTGTCCCAACAAACCCAGTGCTAATGCTAACTGGGGTTAATGGTATCATGCTACCACTTTACATACCTGCCCCCAATTTATCCCGTTGGATTATAGCTGTCCACAGGTTTCCTGTTGGCTGAACTAAATCATCATTTGACTTTATCCATTCACAACTGCCACATTAATTGTTTTTTTGTGGTTCTGTTTGTGATGGATGCTGAGAATAAACGGTGTGTGAAATATGGGTGTGACGCAAGTTTGTGGTGACTGATTTTAACGGTTTTAGTTTGAACCTCATCTTCCACATCTTGATATCCTCTGAAAAAAAGCAGAGGATAACTCTTTGTTATTGTGACTGTTCTGTCTTATGTTTGCATGCTTTGAAATGAGTTTTCTCAAGTTTTGTTTTAAAGCAGTAATTCTAGTGGAAGTCTTCCTCTGTTCCCAAAATGTTTTACCTCGTTACATTATTTTCTCTATCAGTGTGACGGTGAAGACCACAGTAAAAACCTCAGTCTGGTTGGTTCATCATGCATCAAATCAACCTTCTTCCATGACTATCTCAGTTCCTGGAACGTAATCCAGTAGAAAACCTGAAGCAAAGATAGAACCAGAAAGGATGAAGACTCGATAATCAGCTGGATTTTTAACCTGAATGTGTTTTAAAAATAAACCAATGTTTTTTTTTTTCCTTTCTTTCTTTTTCCCACTCAGTCGTCGCAGGGTGGAGGCCATCGCACTTTACTGTACGGTCACGCCATTCTTCTAAGACACCACCACTCGGGCATGGTGAGGCTTTAATCTTACTCTAATGGAGTGATGCTAATTAGCTACATATGTGTTTTCCTATGAATACAGTTGAAAATAATTTATGAACACAACAAATGCTGGTTGACATATTTGCCTCTTGCGCTAAGGATAATATTAGATGTGTTTTGATGCCATCTGGTGGTCAGAGGGTGAACTACATGTGTTTCAGGTTAAGTATACAGATGTACAATTTTGCTAATAATCCCAGTTAATTTTCACCCTGTATTTGTTATTACAGGGTTGTTACATGTGTTATTTGTGTAAAAAATAATATTTAGGCTGACTAATGTCTTCTACAGCTGATTAAGTAGAATACACAACCTGTGACAAAAATTCTAAAAAGTTTTAAGTTTGAAGCTTTTTAACGACACGAGACAAATAAGGAATGATAACAGTTAATACTAGTATTAATAAACAATATGTACATTTTAGGAATAATGTACTTGCATGTATTTTGATTATAATATATTAGAGATTACAAAATATTATATAAATAAAAACCCTTATAGAATATTTTTTATATTGTGAAAAGGAGATAAAAAGCGCGTAGGACAGTAAATTAAAAAGTAAATGTGTTAGTATTTTACTATATTTGAAACACTGGGTTGAAGACAAATTGTTGAAAAGTTGTTAAAATTCAGATTCTTGTATTGATTTCATTTAGCAAAAAATGGGCTAGGAACAGAAAAGGAAGTCTGTATTTAAAACAGAGTAATAATGACAATTCAGTGGTTGGTCAAAAACATTTTGACTCAATTTGAACTTTTATTTGGGCATTAGTAATATTTATAAAATAATAAACAGTCTGAGATTGAAAGGTTTTATTCCTTAGGTGCCGAGGGCGTCTAATTAGCATCATACCTAAATTTATACTTATCACAGTGTTGTAATTAATAATCTCTCAGTTTATTGACAGAAAAAACGCAATACATTTTTTGTGCAATAGGATATAAAATCAGGGATTAATAGTGTAAGTTTCTGTCAGATCCAGGCTAAACTGATGGGTTTTTTTCAGTATCTGAGCTGTTTGACTACGTCTCGATCCCTCACTGACAAGCTGGCCTTCGATGTGGGCTTGCAAGAAGATTCCATTGGTAACACATTTCTATAAATGCCCTTTAAATCAGCTTTCTAGATATTTTATGACAAAACGTTCCCACATGACTCACCTGTTGGACCGTGCTCTCTCTGCAGGTGAGGCGTGTTGGTGGACAATTCATCCAGCCTCCAAACAGAGGTCAGAAGGTGAAAAGGTTAGGGTGGGTGATGACCTCATTCTTGTCAGCGTGTCGTCTGAGAGATACCTGGTGAGGCTCGTTGTGATTTTTATTCTCCGCCTTTTGCTTCACCAAACTGATTCTCCTTCTGACCTGTGTCCTCAGCATCTGTCCTACGCCAGCGGAGATCTGATGGTTGACGCCTCATTCATGCAAACTCTGTGGAACATGAACCCCATTAGCTCGGGATGTGAATTAGCTGAGGGTAAAAACCGTCGCTCAGATTTTTCCAACACGTCTGGCAGAATGAGTCGTAGCATGAAAAACCAATATGTAAATCAAATCAGGGTTTCTCCCAGAAAACTTGCTAAACCCGACGATGGAGCTCGGCAAGTCCTCATGCCGTCTTCTGTGTTTTTGAGTTAAAAATGATTAAACTTCACAATAATTGTCTGTTTTCTGATGGTCAATTTCATAAATTCCCAATAAGATTCAATTATGGTTAAAATGCTTAAAAGTTAAACTACAGAAAATACATAAATATTTGTGAAGTAAACAGATTTACTTTGAGTTACACCAACTATTATGTTTTAAACAAGACAAACATTTAAAAAAATACAGTTAAAATAAATATAATTTTTCTGCAATCCAATTATTTCATCTTAATCAAAGATTTTTATTCTTGATCTGTGATTTGTCACTTCATTCCCTGAAGACAAGCTGTGATTATGGAGCTCCGGTGAATAAAAATATGTTCACATATGTTGCCATTGTGCTTCCAACCCTTTCATCAAACCCGTCTTTGCTCTTTTACTGGTGTATAATAAATAACCCAATAATGCTTCGACTGGAGGGGCCACAAATAAAGTCCAGCCTCAAATACCGGTTTATTAGCAGAAAGTCTGTTAAATGCTTAATTAAGACAAAAATGGTGAACTCTTAAAACCTAGATCTAAGTTTGGTTGAAGTGAACTGTGGTGGAATTTGAATGCATATGTGAACGCCAAACGGATCGCAGATCAGTATAAAAGGAAGTGGATTGTAGAGCAGGGCATTCTGGGTAAATACAACCAAACCAAACAAGAGTCTATTGTTAGAGGGAGAAATGGGTCTTATTTTTTTTACCAAAGAAAAAGAGGAATCCTACAACTGCTAATATTTTATGCTAGTCCATTTTTGTTTACATTTTGTGAAGAAGGAAGTTGTGTTAAATGTCTCCTTCAGAGGTTTTTATGTCAGTGGCTCTCAGTGCAGTGCCCCCACAGGCGAGGAGGGGAATAGGTTTTTGAAATAGTTTGGTTTGTTTGACGCAGTGCAGTGAGAAAGCAAACAATTTCTGTGTTGCTATATTGAATGATGTGTAAGAGCACATGTGTAAGGAAACACCATGAATTTATGAATTGAACAACAAATTAAGTATTTAGGCTCCCATTCTGAGTCATACTCATAGTCAGTTGATTCTTTAGACTCTCTGAGAACAGGTTCAAAGCGAAGAGGCTAATTCTGGGTGTTTGTTGGTTCTTCCAGGATATCTGACGGGGGGCCACGTCCTCAGGCTGTTCCACGGCCACATGGACGAGTGTCTGGCCATCCCTACGCCAGAGGAAGGAGAGGAGAAACGCAGGTGAGCAGAAATGGAACCAGCAGGTGTCGTAAAGCGTGACGCTTCCGGCGTGTAACGTTTCTGCGGTTGCTCTGCTGCAGGACGGCTCACTACGAAGGCGGTGCAGTGTGCAGTCAGGCCCGGTCCCTGTGGAGGTTGGAGCCGCTCAGAATCAGGTGACGTCACGAGAATCGCATCTCTGCAGCCATTGGTTACTTAAATTAACATGAAATGTGGAGATGCAGGATGCAGCCTGCTTATTTGTGACAAGTGTACATTAGTGGTGGGCAAAAAAATGATATCGCAATATATTTTATTTAAATACCTTTATGATAATATCACAAAGTATTTTCTTGGGATTTTCTTTTTGGGGGGGATTTGTGACTTCAAAACAGCTTTTTTAACTTTATGAAAAAAAAAAACCTTAAGAATAAAAAATATGTTAATTTATACTGATTTTACAAATCAGTATAAATTATATATTTTGTATAAACATATCCAAAATACATATATTTTGTATTATGTATGTATATTAGATAGTTGTTGGACAAAATTAGTTTAATACTGACTTTACTGCACCATTGTATTATCTTTTAAATAATTTTTCAACTACAAACGTCAGAGCGTCCTGGATTTATTCGATCAGGCCTCTCGGCGTGTTGTTGTTGACATTGTTAAGTTCTGGTTTCTGTTTGCTGTCTGCAGTTGGAGCGGCAGCCACATGAAATGGGGCGTGTCTTTCCGTATTCGTCACATCACCACCGGTCGGTACCTCTGCATGGATGACGACAAGGTCCTGATGGTGGTGGACCCGGAGAAAGCAAACACCAAAATGTCTGCATTCTGCTTTCGTATCTCAAAGGTGGGGTTTAGTTGAGGTCTTTTGTTTTTTTCTTTGGACGTCTTTCAGACCCAATCGTTTTCTCTTTGGCCGCTCTGATTGATAGTTTCTGTTCCTGAGCAGGAGAAGGTGGACGTGTCTCAGAAACGGGACGTTGAGGGAATGGGAATTCCTGAGATAAAGTACGGCGAGTCCATGTGTTTCGTCCAGCATGTGTCCACAGGGCTGTGGCTGACGTACGCCGCCCTGGACGCCAAGGCTGCTCGGCTAGGAACCATGAAGCGAAGGGTGAGAATCAGTCCAACACGTCTGACCAGCGACGTTTTGATGGCGGGCTCAAAATTAAAAAATGTTTAAGAATATAGAGACGTTATGGCACCATATTTAGATTCTGTGATTGTAACACGTTTTCCAAACTGTGAACTGAATTACAGATAAAAACATGTATATATTTTTCAAAGCCGTTAAACCAACTGAACAAATTTGCTGGAATTCCATTTGTGTTGCTAGGTAACCGGGGTTGGGCTGGCTGGGGTTGCTAGGTAACAGGAAAGTGCCTCTTGGTTACGGCTCAGTAATCGGAAAGTTTGGCAACAGTTTGTTTACTTATTAACTTGTTTCCATGAAACGTCTGGGTGGTTTTGTTTAGTGTATTTGGACTGTTTCTAGAAGCAGTTGGGACCCAAATGGACGTTCAAAACAAAGCCAAGCGGTGAATTTTGTCTGCTAAATGATTGTGATGTCCGTGTTTTCAGGTCATTCTGCATCAGGAAGGCCACATGGACGACGCTCTAACTGTGTCCCGCTCCCAAACCGAGGAGTCTCAGGCTGCTCGGATGATTTACAGCACCACAGGACTCTTCAGGCAGTTCATCAAGTACGTTCACATGTCCTGCAACTCACATATGCGAAATTAAAATAAATTCCTCTAGTCAGAAGGATACGGGACTTTAGTTTGGATGAAATGTGACTTTTATTTGCTGTGCTCCAGGGGATTGGACTCTCTGGGTGGGAAGAACAAGTCTCCAGGGTCGGTGTCGCTTCCCCTGGAGGGAGTCATCCTGTCTCTCCAGGATCTCATCTTCTACTTCCGTCCACCGGAGGAGGAGCTGGAGCACGAGGAGAAGCAGACCAAGCTGCGCTCGCTACGCAACCGGCAAAACCTCTTCCAAGAGGAGGTAGGAGATGCATTTAAAGGGCAACTAACCCCAGTGTGAAAGGAAAGGCCAAGCCTCTGGCAAATATAGAAAGATTACTACAAAGTGGGCGGAGCCAAGAGACACTGAGGGGCGTGGCCAACTTAGGATAGAGCTCCAGACTACAAAACATGTTCATTAAATCTTTTCATTGCCAAAACACAAAATTTGTATCAAAGCTTTTAGTGAAAATCACAGTTCACTTGAAATAAGACAAAAAAATGACAGATGCATGACTTTTTTTTGCTCTAGGGAATGATCACCATCGTGTTGGAGTGCATCGACCGGCTGAACGTCTACAACACCGCTGCTCACTTTTCTGAATTTGCCGGCGAAGAGGCGGCCGAGTCCTGGAAGGAGATCGTCAACCTCCTTTATGAGCTGCTGGGTGAAGAAAGAAACCTCAAACTCTGGAAATTCACACACCTCTGTTAGACAAATGATCAGTATTATTCTTTGTTTTTCCACCTCTCAGCTTCTCTTATCAGAGGGAATCGCTCAAATTGTGCGTTGTTCTGTGACAATCTTGACTGGCTGGTCAGCAAACTGGATCGTCTGGAGGCTTCCTCTGGTAAGCTACTGGAAAGATTCATTAATGTATCTTCGTGGTAGGAATTTAAAATATTTAATGACGTTAACTGCAGGGTCTGTATTCAATACATCTCAATTAATTGCAACAAAATAAGCAACATTTTTAATTCAAAAACCCTTCTTGATGCTAAATTATTGAATAAATAGACATATGAGCTTAAAAACAACTTATTCAATGTTTTTAATTATTTAAATATCATTCAGCTTTCCAGTGTTTCAGAAGCTTTTTCAGGAATGCCAATTGTGGATGCTAACATTAGCATTAGGGACATCTGTGCTTGGAAGTTCAGCATTGAGATGCTATTTTAGGCTTGAATAGCTTTGCTAACCGGCTAACTCCATTTAGCACAGCTTTTACACGATAATAGTGTTTACCAGCATCACTTCAGATTGTTTTTACAATTAAAACTTAACCCCCAGTGAGCCAAGAGAAGCAGTTTTGTCGTCTATTGCTGATGTTTTTGGATGTTGTTGTGCGTCAGATTTACAGTTGTACCAGAAACATGCTAATAAGGTTCCAGCCAGAACTTTCTATTACCATAAAAAAAGGAGATTAATTAAAATTAATTCAGTAAACTGTCAAAATTAATGTGTCAAATTACATTTAGTTTTCTTCCTGATATTTTTTTGTACATTTTCCACCTTTTTTTGTACAGTTTTTCGGGAATATCCTCACATGAGTGTTAAAATCCTCCGTTGTTTGCATTCAGGAATCCTGGAGGTGCTGTACTGCGTCCTGATTGAAAGTCCAGAAGTTCTGAACATCATCCAGGAGAACCACATTAAGTCTATCATCTCACTGCTCGACAAGCACGGAAGGAACCACAAGGTCCGCATTTGGCCTGTGGAATATAATCATGCTTTAAATTCTGTTTTTGATCTCAAAAACTTGAGGGTGGTTCTGACGTGTTGTAACCTATTTGTTCCTTGAGGTTCTGGATGTCCTGCGCTCTCTGTGTGTGTGTAACGGTGTTGCTGTGAGGTCCAACCAGAACCTCATCACAGAAAACCTGCTGCCAGGTCGAGACCTCCTGCTGCAAACCAACATTGTCAACTACGCCACCAGGTCTGAAAATGGCGTCTTATGCTAATGCTAATTTCTTATATCATTTATTTTTTATTTAGCCTCTGAGTCAAAACTTAATAACATAAAGCTACATAATTTTTAAGGTTCAATCAGTAGTAATAATTATGATTTCTAGGGTAATGTCAAATTCTCATAACAGACATTTTGAATAATGTCAGCTTTGTATTAAAAGTGTCATAATTTACTGAATGACTGTTTATGACAACAGTCATGAAGAGCCATGAAGACTTACTCATGTACATGACAGGTGTTATGTCATGTTTATGACGGTGTCCTGACAGTCTTATTACCAAGTCGGGTCTGGAAAAGCCAAAATTCAAAGAGCTGCTAGCTTAAGTAACTGTTAATGTTGCTTCTGTCTCAGTGTGAGGCCAAACATCTTCCTGGGTACCTGTGAGGGCTCCACGCAGTTCAAGAAGTGGTACTATGAGATGATTGTGGACTACGTGGAGTCCTTTGTGACGGCGCAGGCCACACACCTGCGCGTGGGCTGGGCCATGACCGAGGGCTACAGCCCTTACCCCGGAGGAGGTGAAGCCTGGGGGGGGAACGGCGTGGGAGACGACCTCTACTCCTACGGCTTCGATGGGCTGCATTTATGGTCAGGTAGGATGTTTGTTTATTTATTGCACCTGTTTTGTTTATTACAATGTCAGGGATTTATACTGACTGAAAGAATTCAACAGGGATCTTCATTTATTAAAATTAAGTCACAAAATGTTTTTAAAAAATTATGAATTTGGCCCAAAACAAATTCCAACATAACAGATTTCAACTCATGTATAGAACCAGTGCAATAAGCAATAAATCAATTAATCACATGATAAGTTAAAATGAGCCCAATAATTTTAATTTGCATGATTATTTTGCTTTTAATATTTAAAAATTACATAATCAGACGGACCAAAATACAAAGGTAAGTGGAAATTCTGGTATTTTAAGAATCAGAATGACAATAATTTATATAAGAAACAAAAAATAATAAAATCAGGCAAAATAAATATTTTCTAAAAATTACTTCTATAAATACTTTTTATTATTATTTAAAAAAAGTTATTCAATTAAATGTAATTTAGTAAATATAATTATTTAATACTGGTCTCTAAAAATACCATTATTTAATGTTAGGATAATAAAAACAATTAAAAACTGTCCAGTTATTAACATATAACCTCATTTTGAGAATGACAGAAACGTCACCATTGATCATCATCTCAGGTGTCGTTGACTCTTCGCTGTGTCGTCCAGGTACGGTGGCCCGCCAGGTAGCGTCGCCCAACGCTCACACTCTGGCGGCGGACGACGTCGTCAGCTGCTGCCTGGATCTGAGCGTGCCCAGTATCTCGTTCCGCATCAACGGCCATCCGGTTCAGGGCATGTTCGAGAACTTCAACGTGGACGGTCTCTTCTTCCCGGTCATCAGCTTCTCCGCTGGAGTCAAGTCAGTTCAGATCATCAATGATTTCTGATCCTCTGATGATTGATGGAGTTAAATTGCAGGTCTTTTCTGTAACTAATTCACTGTTTCATGGGGAAATTTGGAGGCAATGCAGTGATAAAGTTTCTGTTTTTCTCCTTCGCTGGAATTTACATAGAAAACTGTAGATTAAATATAATATTATAAAAGTATAATACACAGAGGGAATCCCTGAAACTTAATTGTATTTCACAGGACTTTTATGTGATACCCAGTGGTGTCCAAAATACGGTTCGGGGGCCATGTGTGGCCTTTCGGGCTGATTTTATGTGGCCCACATTGACAATACAAAAATGGAGCAAATTTAATTTTCTAACTTGATTGGAGATTGATGCAGAAAAAAATATTCAGAAAAGATGCTGATAAATTCACATCAACATTTGTTAGTAATGTTTTAAACTTTTACTTTAAGGTCACAATAATTAAAAATGCTGGTAGTTTTTTTTTTATTGTCCCTTTTAAACGAGCCAGAAGAGTCTTCATGAATGTCGCAGTTTAAAAAAGACGAGGACTTTGGTTTGTGTGACCTCAGAGTTCGGTTCCTCCTCGGTGGTCGACATGGAGACTTTAAGTTCATGCCGCCGCCAGGCTACGCGCCGTGTTACGAGGCCCTACTGCCCAGAGAGAGGATGCGCATCGAACCCATCAAGGAGTATAAGCACGACTTCGAGGGTGTGCGCAACCTTCTGGGTCCCACACTGTCCCTCACCCACACCTCATTCACCCCCTGCCCAGTGGACACGGTGCAGGTACCGCTGTTTGGTCAGGACACAGCATCATTTACCAGTTTTCTGTTGTCTGACTGCTAGCTTCACTTTTCGTGCCTAGATTGTGTTGCCACCACATTTGGAGCGTATCAGAGAGAAGCTGGCAGAGAACATCCACGAACTTTGGGCAGTGACTCGAATTGAGCAGGGCTGGACCTACGGCAGCGTAAGTACAACTGCAAGAGTGTTCTCACACCCCATGGTCCGGTAGATTCGGTCCAATATGGACCAAAGTTGTTACATTTGTAAAATTTTTTGGCTGATATTTTGTTATATTTTGTTGACCTGGCTTAATATGGAACGATTATAAAAGCCCTGATTTATGAGTCAAGATACATACAAAACCATCCATAAATTCTTCCCAATTGAAGTTTTCTTCCTTTGTACCATAATTTTGTGATTATCCACAGTTCAGGGATGACAACAAGAAACTCCATCCTTGTTTGGTGGATTTCCAAAGTCTTCCTGAACCAGAGAAGAACTACAACCTGCAGATGTCAGGGGAGACTCTCAAGTGAGTTTGAAGTTTACTGATCAGGTTGTGTCCAAGTCAGGAATTATGTACCCTATAATTTCTCTGAATTAATGTTTTCTCACAGGACTCTACTGGCTTTGGGTTGCCATGTTGGCATGGGGGATGAGAAAGCAGAAGAAAACCTCAAGAAGATCAAGCTCCCGAAAACGTACAGAATCAAATCCATATCTCTGTTAGCAGTGGTGGGCACACTCCTGCTAATCCTTTAACGCGCTAATAACTTAGCTAGTTCTTTTATTTAGCATTTTTGCTAACTCTGAAAACACTTAATTTCTCCTAAATTATGTTTTCAGGGTAAATTCAAAAGTGATAATTTGCTTAGCTGTTTTGTAAACTTCCCAACCAAAGCCCTACCGCGGTCACTTAGCCAAAGTTAGCAGCAGAGTTAGCAATACTCAACAACTTTAAAACTGAAAGCATGAGCGAAAGGTCTGTTCCAAAGAAAGTAACAGCTTTGATCCTGCGTTGGGTGATATATGATGTTATACCAAATGTTGTGCCATTGACAAGTGGTTGGTATCAACACAGTTGAATTTGGCATTTTAATCAATCAATCAAGCATATCTGTATAGCACATTTCAGTAATGAGGCAGTTTAGTGCTTTATGTCATAAAAACACAAAAAGAAAACAAGAGTCAGTAATTAAGAAACCAGTAACAAACATTACATTTTTTCCAGTAATTGTAGTTAAAAAGAAACTGTAAACGTGGTTTTTAGCCTTGATTTAAAGGAACTCAGCTGTAGCATTAGCATCTGCTAAATACTATGTTGGTATAGCGCTTTAGCCTTAGCGAAACTAATGCTTGCAATTAGTGCTCTAGGGTTAGCGGAGCTAGCATTTTAGCTAGTGGTGCCCTCCACTGTCTGTTTGCATATAAACAATTGGATAAACTGTTCTGTTGGCCTGAACATGAGTTTCTCTGTCCGTTAGCTATGTGATGACCAATGGCTACAAACCCGCACCTCTCGACCTCAACCACGTCAAACTCACACCGAACCAGAACCAGCTTGTGGAGAAGTTGGCAGAAAATGGCCACAATGTTTGGGCGAGGGACCGGGTACGCCAAGGATGGACCTACAGCATTGTGCAGGTGAAACTGTTTCCAAACTTTTAGCTCTAATGTTCAAACAGACACTCCAAGACCAAAAGTTTCACAGTGAAATTTCTGCACTACAACCTGCAGGACATCGTGAATAAGCGAAACCCTCGTTTGGTACCATACAACCTGCTGGACGAGAGAACGAAGAAAACCAATCGAGACAGCGTTAACAACGCTGTCCGCACGCTAATTGGCTACGGCTACAACATTGAGCCTCCAGATCAGGAGAGCAGTAAGTTGTAAGGTGTATAGAGGAAACATCATTTATGAGAAAGTGATATAAATGTGTGAATTCAGACAAAGTAATTAATTTGATCAACACATCAGGAGAGAGGATGTACGGGTCGGTTTCTAAGCTAGCTGTTTCTAGCTTTTGTAAATCCCGTTGTCCATGAGCCCCAACCAGGTGTGTGACGTTCACAGACAAATCAGCTCGACTTGGAACAAGTGGAAGAAGCCATGAATGAACTGGCAAAGACAAATTTGGGAAAACAATTTTAGTCGCTCAGTTCAATACTCCGGATTCTCACTTAAAAACGTCCAACATGGCGCCTTGAATATTTAAGTGGCGTAGTTGTAAAGGGTCAATAGGAATCTCTGATTTTCCTTCGATGTCTCACCTGTTTGCTTTGATGCTGCAGCTGGCCAGGGCCTTGAGAACACGCGCGGGGACAAGGTTCGCATCTTCAGGGCGGAGAAGTCCTACGCCGTCACCCAGGGGAAGTGGTACTTTGAGTTTGAAGCCGTAACAACCGGAGAGATGAGAGTGGGCTGGGCCCGACCCTGTGTCCGCTCCGACACTGAGCTTGGAGCCGATGAACTGGCTTACGTCTTCAATGGCAACAAGGTCAGTCTCTGTCTTCAGTTTAATCCATATTAGAGTATAAAAATTATACAAACAGAAGAAAGAAAGGTCTGTTTCATTCAGTTGTTTTTGTATCAAACTTTCAAGGAGAGCTATTGTGCTTCCTTGAATGAGTGAGGATATGGGCTAAACAAAACACGTTCAGTGCATATTTTGCACAAAATCATTCTTGGTCTGGTCAGTTTTAGGCTTCCTGTCACTTTAAATCCAAATAAGCTACTGCTGGAGCTCAGCTTGGGTTGCCAGGTGACGGTGATTTGTTACCTTACATTTCGAAGGTTTTTTAAATTCTCCAGACTCCAAACTTATTACCAATAAAACCGACTGTATGAGTTTTTTATTTGCTTGGCCTAATCTTAGAAGCAGTTGAGACTGAAGTGGAGACACTAAAATGTCCAAAATGTCAGTTTTGCATAATAGGTTGCCTTTAAGTAATGTACAATCCACTGAAATAAACCACTTACATACAACTGGAATAAAATTAATCGTTTTTATCCTTTTTAGAAACAATTTCTCTTCCAAAAAGTTCCAAGTGTTACTTTTAATGTTTTTCTGCATCATTTAAATTGAACTTTTTATACATATACACTGATTTTCTTATGTTTTTTCTTTTTTTTGCATTTACAATTTCTTCAGTTCAGTTAAAGTAATTACAAAAATAAATCCCAAACCGTATTAACATAGACAGACATGGCTGCTGAATTTTCTGGTGTTTGTTAATGCGAAGTTGTGACGTTTTCCAGGCCCAGCGTTGGCACATCGGTAACGAGCCATTCGGTCGGCAGTGGCAGTCCGGCGACGTCGTCGGCTGCATGATCGACCTCAGTGAGATGAACATCATGTTCACGCTCAACGGGGAAATGCTGATCAGCGACTCCGGATCAGAGATGGCGTTCAAAGACATAGAGATCGGGGAAGGTGATTTTCTAAATCCGGAAAAAACTAATTAAGATTGAGATTCTGGCAAAGTGAGGAATCGTCAATCCTGCAGGATGTTGCTCAGGTGTTTCAGTTTTCAGTAAAAATAAATAAATAAATTAGAGAATGTTTTTGTTTACATCTTAAAGTTCAGACTTTGTAATGTAGATCCAAAATTATAGAATCAGCCTGAAAATTGTATTTCTAAAACAAATATCAACACACAAATAAATACATTTGGTGAGGTTCATCCTTCCTTCTTTCCTTACTTTTGTTCTTTATTGTTTCCTTTCTTGTTCCCTTATTTAATTCGATATTTTCTAATTTCTTTCCCTATTTACTTATTTCTTTCTTGTTTCCTTCCTTCCTATCTTGTGTCTTTACCTTCTTCTTTCTGTCCTTTCTTTCCTTCTTTAATATCCTCTGTCCTTCCCTTCTTTTTTGTGTCTTTCCTTCCTTTCCTGTCCCCTTCTTTCCATCTGACCTTTCTTCCTTGATATCTTGTGTCCTTCTTTCCTTCTTTGTGCCCTTTCTTCCTTCTGTCATTCCTTAATTCTTTGTGTTCTTTTCGTTTTAGTTTCTTTCCTTTTTTTCCCTTCATATTTCTTTCTTCCTTTCTTCTGAAACTGTTAAAAGCTAAATTGTACCTGAAGTTTTCAATAAAACCCCCTAAATATTGGAACCTAAAAAAACTAAACCAGCTGCATCAACATCCTGTAAATCTGTGGTTCTGTATTTTATGCATTGTGTTTGCAGTCTCCTGATCTTTATTTTTGTGTCTTTTCCCCGGCAGGCTTCATCCCGGTGTGCGCCCTCGGCCTGTCTCAGGTCGGCAGGATCAACCTCGGTCAGAAAGTCAGCAGCATGAGATATTTTGCCATCTGTGGCCTTCAGGAAGGATTCGAACCGTTTGCCATCAACATGAAGCGAGACATCACCATGTGGTTCAGCAAGAGCTTGCCGCAGTTCGTCCCAGTTCCCACAGACCACCACCACATCGAGGTAGCGCAGCATTCAAATTTAATAAAGCTTTAACTTTAAATTTAAGCAATATTTAAGTTCAATTTATACTCAATTTATAGAATATTTACTGAACACCAATATAAGCTGCACTGGTGGCATTATTATGGCACAATCTCCTTAAAAAAATTTATTTTTATAAAAATCACCTTTCTTCCTGAAATTAACTAAATGTCTGTCACATTGTACAAAAGATTAATTTATTACTGTATTTTTCTTCATGTTTGATTATTGTACACCGGCACACGCATTTACTAGATTTTTCTCTTTTCAGAAGCAGTCTTGCAAAATGCAGTTAAACTGTTTTTATCTTTATTTCTTATTTTCTTTAAATCATATACCGTTTTTCCAAAATAAATAAATAAAAACGAACGGAATGAGGTGAAAGCTGTGGATAAAACAGGAAAGGTCACTCCACCAGCTTGGCTGCATTTAAGATATTTAAATAAAAAAAAACTAATCAACACACTGCAAAAAAATTAAATCATACTAAATATTAATTTCTTGTGCAAATAACTTAGTACGCTTGAAATAAGACAAACGTAACTTACAAGTAACTTTTCAACACATTATAGTCAATATTAAGGAATTACTGAGTTAAAACAAGCTCCTATATCTTGCAGAAAGTTACTTGTAATTTAGTTCAGTCTTATTTTAAGTGTAATAAGATTTTTTCACTAGAGAGTAGAGCAGTTTTTTCAGTGTATGACATGAGGTGCTTATTTCGACCAGCTCTGATAGTATTGACCCTAAAAACATGTTCTCTCAGGTTTCCCGTGTGGACGGCACTGTGGACAGCGCCCCCTGTCTGAAGCTGACCCACAAGACATTCGGTTCGCAGAACGCCAACACGGACATGATGTTCCTCAGACTGAGCATGCCCGTCGAGTTCCACGAGACGTTCAAGGTCCCAGCCGGCACCACGCCGCTCACCCGGGCCCTCACTATTCCTGAGGAGGAGGTGGTGGTGGTGGAGCCCGACTCCGAGTTCGAAGTTTTAAAGAAGTCTGCCAGTCGAAAGGAACAGGAGGACGAGAAGAAGGAGCCCTCAGTGCCGAAGGAGGTTTCCGTAGAAAACGAGAAGGACACCATGTCCGAGAAGGGGAAGAAAAAAGGGTAAAATTTCAAGTTATTTCATTATCAAAGACTTTTAGATTAAAGGGAACCTTTACATTTTGTCTGGTTTCTAAAAATATCCCAAGAGCTTAAAAAAACACCCAGTTATTTTGGGCAATAAATAAATATTTTTGGTCTTCAATCTACTAAAGACAATAAATAAATCTTTTTTTACGAGAATCAAGTTCGAAAATTGTGAGAACAAAGTCAAACAAACATTAAGTCAAAATAATATGAGCTTAGTCACATCTTGAGAATAAAGTTTTAATATTTAGAGAAAAAAAGTCATAATATTATTAGAATAAAGTCATAAGATTTGGAAGATTGTAATGTTGTGACTATTCCTGTATTGCTATATCTTTATTTTCATAATTTTATTACTTTATTTTTGAAATTTAATTTTTTTACTGTCTTAGCATGGCCTTGATACTCTGTCATACAAACCGGCAGGGACAGTCTGTTACCTTGCAACCCAAGTTGAGCTCCAGCACGTTTGGTCAGCTGTATGCAACGTACAACGGCTGCTGGCAAAGATAAATGCTTTGTCTTTTCCAGAAACCACTTTCAGCATTCTTGTTGGTTGTGCAGAAGGCTCTACTTCTGCTTTTCAAACACATATGGTTGTATAATTGCGCATCTGTTTGCAGCCAATTTTATGTACGATTGTAATAGTTGAGTTGGGGCCGTGGCTAGCAGCAGCTTATTTAGATTTAATGTGACAAGATCCCCTAAAAAAAGTCATTTTGATAGGAGCACAATCATTTTAAGCAAAAAATTTACCTGTCAGGTGTATGCTACATTTGGCATTACATTCCTTTTTTTCCACTGTGAAAAACAGATTCTTCTCCAAAGCCAAGAAAGCTGCCATGACTCCTCTTGCTCCTCCTCCTGCGCCTCCAACTGTCCCCCGATTGGTTGAAGATGTGGTCCCAGACGACCGAGACGACCCAGAAATCATCCTCAGTACCACCACTGTGAGGAAACCTCAATCTCTGTTGCTCATCTCCAGAGGAGGAGGTGAATAATTCACACATTTTCTTCTTCTCCTGTCAGTATTATTACTCGGTGAGGATCTACGCCGGTCAGGAGCCGTCCTGTGTGTGGGTTGGCTGGGTCACCCCTGACTACCACCAGTATGACCCCACCTTTGACCTCTCCAAGGTGCGCAACGTCACAGTGACTGTGGGAGATGATAAAGGCAACATTCACGACAGGTAAATGCGTTTACATCAAAAAGATGCTCCAGAAACACGATATTTAGCTAAAGCTAAAGCGCTAAACAGCTAATTCAGACTATACAAGCTTTAAGTCTCAATTTAACTTTATAATTTACATGTTCTATAATCTCAATAGAAATATACATTTTTATGTCTTGTTCTCTGCTGTCCATGTTTTACTTCGTTTCTGTATATTTCTTGTTTTAAAAAAATAGTGAGAATGTGATTAGAGGAAATGGAACAATCTTCACCCACTTCAAAATAAAAGCATGAATATAAACATCTAACTGTTATTGACAGTTGATACCAAAAACTTCAATGCAGATGTTGAACTTTATTCAACTGGATGTTTACAAAACAACCAAATAAATTAGTATTTAGTTGATTAATTTAGTAAAAAATTAGCTAGAGCGCTAAACAAAACATTAGCCTCACCGTTGGCGGATTAGCATAAATTTGCCCACTACTGTTGACTGCGATCTTAGATGAATCTTTAGATTTTTTTTCTCCTTATTAGTAAAAGAAAATAACAAGCTCAAAAATCTGTATTATGATTTAAAATTATTTGAATTTTACTGAACATCAGACTTTGTACGTCAAATCATATATTTTGAAAATATTTTGTGAATATTTCTAAATTATTTCACAAATTTTGATTGCAAAAAAAAAATCACAAAATCCTGGAGGGACTGATCAGTTTCAAAACATGTTCAATATTATTTAATTATAAGAAGTACTTTTCAGATGCAGACACCGGTATTTATTAACACTTTAACAGTTTGTTAATGGGTTTTATAAATACCTTTTGTCACAACTGGATATGGCCCGAAATGAAAATGAGTTTGACAGCCCACCATTAGTTGTTTCATTTCTAAAACTCTGAAACTTGCCTGCAGCATGAAGCACAGTAACTGTTACATGGTTTGGGGGGGAGACCTGGTCAGCAACCAGCAGACTCGCTTCAGCCAGGAAGACATGGTGATTGGCTGCTTGGTGGACCTGGCGACGGGGCTCATGACCTTTACGGCTAACGGAAAGGAGATCAACACCTTCTACCAGGTAAGAAAAGGATGGAATTGTAATGTTCGCTCTGGTGGTACCCAGAAGGTTTTACCATTTTTGTCCTTCAGGTGGAGCCAAACACCAAACTGTTCCCTGCAGTCTTCATCCAACCCACCAATCAGAACATGGCTCAGCTGGAGCTGGGCAAACTCAAGGTTAGAGAGAAAAAAAAGCCTCAGCCTCTGCTAACCAGATCTAAATATCCAACCGTTAGTTTTCAGGTTTAAGACCTAGATAAACTACTAACTTTTGGATTATACTGGTAACTAAGAACAATTGGAGGTTTTAGTTCAAACTGGAAAGTAGAATAAATGCAGGACTAATTATGGAAGGAATTTAATTATTTTTGTAGAAATAAGTAAACAGCACTTTTTCACAAAGACGAACAATTAAAACAAAAACAAAAAAAAAAACACTAAGCAGAAACCTGTGTGAAGAAAAATGTACTTAGTTGTTTCTGAAAGGGGCAGTGTTATGCAAAAGCAACTTCTTTGTGATTTCCATCAAGTTGTATCATCCCCTCATCAAAAGCTTATTATTTTATACATGTTTGAGAAATTCTTTACTCTCTATGGCAAACATTCGACCTTCGTGGACCAAGCTCCTCCTCCAACCTGCAGTTTCCAAGTTTCTGTTTCAAAGAGCAGCTCCTTCAGACTAGCTAACAGCAATTAGCAAACATTGTTAAAGGGTTAATAGAGGAGCCATATTGTGAAGACTTTCTGAAGGCGGAGTTTCAGAAAGAGCAGAAGCTTCTTAAAAAGACAGAGGCCCAATTTCAAGCCATTAAATCAGAAAATAAAATTTCTTTTAAGTCATATTTTATATATGTAGCATTTTCATAGCTACTGAAGGTAGCATCGTTACTTGATTGTGCTTTAAAATGGCAACATAATACTGCCCCTCTAAAAGACTCTGTCTCTCTTATTCCAGAACATCATGCCGATATCAGCGGCGATGTTCCGCAGCGAACGGAAGAATCCCGTCCCCCAGTGTCCTCCCAGGCTGGACGTCCAGATGCTAACGCCAGTCATCTGGAGCCGCATGCCCAATAACTTCCTGAAACCGGAGGTGGGCAAAGTGAGCGAGCGCCTGGGTTGGTCGGTGGAGTGTGTAGAACCTCTCATCATGATGGCCCTCCACATCCCAGAGGAAAACAGGTCAGAGAAAGGGCCTTTAAACATTAAAACCACCTGTTCATTTAGATTCATTAAAAACCACCTGTTCATTTAGATTCATTAAAAACCACCTGTTCATTTAGATTCATTAAAAACCACCTGTTCATTTAGATTCTTTTAGTCAAATTACTTGTGCTAAGTTGGGTATTATGGTTTAGACCTACACTGGAGTAAGAGCCTCAGCTGGGTAGCACACTGCTTATTTTTGGTATATTTTGTTGTACAAATATCTAAGTACACCTGAAATAAGCTAAAATGAACTAACAAGTAACTTTTTAGTAAATATGAAAGCTTGTTTTTAGTCTATGTTTCCACAAAATGCACATTTTGCTTTAAAATCCATATTTTTGGGCTAAATGTTTTTACATTTTCTGTTTGAAAATGTACCAAACTTCTCGATGAAAGTGGTTTTCTTGTTTTGTTTATTTCAGGTGTATTGACATCTTGGAGCTGTCGGAGCGCCTGGATCTCCTGAAGTTCCACTACCACACGCTCATGCTGTACTGCGCCGTTTGCGCACTGGGCAACAACCGAGTGGCTCACGCGTTGTGCAGCCACGTCGACGAGTCTCAGCTCTTCTACGCCACGGAGAACACGTACCTCCCCGGGCCTCTGCGCAGCGGCTACTACGACCTGCTGATCAGCATTCACCTGGAGTCGGCCAAGCGGGCGCGTCTGGGCACCAACAGGGAGTTCATCGTCCCCATGACGGAGGAGACGCTCAGCATCAAGCTCTACCCTGATGTGAAGAAGGCCCATTCTCTGCCTGGCGTCGGACTCACCACCTGCTTACGCCCAAAGCTGCACTTCTCATCGGTCAACTTTGTCGGCACAGACCCAGATATTTATACTCTGAGTCCTGTTTTTCCTTTACAGGTAAAACAAAAAAACCCCAGACAAACAGAATGGGTTAGCAGATGAATGGCAGGATGCGAATCATCAAATTAATGAGTTAATTGATCTTATTGGTTGACTAATGATTAATTGATAATCACCCACTTGAGTTTTCTATTGTTTTTTTCATAATTGCCTAATTGAAAAGAAAAAAAAAACTTTTAAAAATATTTTTGTCAACTTTGTTAAATATTGAATGATATGGCCCCCCAAAAAAATCCAACTCATCCAAACTTATGTAAAAATTCATGTATCTATCAAAATTAATTATTTATTTTCATAATTCTAATTTCTGCAATTTTACAATCAGTGGAAACGCAGCTAGTGAGGAGGAGCACAATCATTTTTGACAGAAGTTGAAACTGCTCTGTCATAAAATGCTCTAAAGGTGAAAATTAAGGCGCTTGTCAAGTGTTTACATTTTACATGTAACTACATACATATGAAACATTTCTGTTTTGAAATATACCTTATTTTAAAAGAGAAATGTGGCGCATAAAGAGCATTTTCATCCGAAACCAGACTCCATTTAGACAGTTTCTCTTTCCCGTTCTGGTATGGCCTTGCCTTCTTTATTTCTCTATCAACTGGCTTCACTTAGCTATGACCAGTGGCGCCCTCTGCTGGATGGTGGCCAAACTATGACACCAAAAGAAGGTCTTAACTGAACATTATTAGTTAATCGTCTGGAACTAAGTTTAATTTGATAAACCATTCAATTAATAATAATAAATTAAGTGTCTCCATCCCTATTTGATGGTTTTGGGGGTTTTTTCCCTGCAGGAGTTGAAAACCAGAGCCATCAGCATGGTGACAGAAGCTGTGCTGGACGGGAGCCAGGCAATGCGCGACCCAGTAGGGGGCAGCGTTGAGTTCCACTTCGTCCCGATCCTGAAGCTCATCAGCACGCTGCTTATCATTGGCATCTTCAACGACGAGGACACCAAGCACATCCTGAAGATGATCGATCCCAACGTCTTCAGCGGCAAAGAGGAGGAGGAAGAGGAAGGAGAAACCGCCGAAGAGGGGGAAGCCGTTGAGGGAGAGAGCGAGGAGCACAAGGAGGAGGAAGCGGCTGATGCAGAGCTTGAAGACGAGGGGGTCGGCGATGAGGAAGAGGAGCTGAAAGAGCTGGAGAAAGGAGAGCAAGAGGGCGATCAGGCTGAGCCGAAGGAGGAAGGCGGACCTAAGGAGGAAGAGGAGGTCAAAGGAGGAAAAGTGGATGGAGAGAAAGCAGAGGAAGAAAAGGAGGAAGAGGCAGTGGAAGCAGAAGCCAAAGAGGAAGAGGAGGCTCCAGAGGAAGGACTACTTCAAATGAAGCTGCCGGAGTCCGTCAAGCTGCAGGTGATTAGAGAGTCTCGCCTGAATGTTATTGTTTACGTCCGAAAATTTTTCTTTCACTGTTAAGTGATTGTTGTGCAACATTAGCTGCTAAATTTAAACACCTGCTCTACCAATGATCTGCCAGAGTTTGTGAGGGTCACCTTTTTTATTCTTTAATTGAACCAAAACACACAGAATTCCACATCACATCTATATGTTGAGGTTGTCAAAGTCAAGCCAGCATAACTGACCTACTTCCCTTTCCCTGAGTTTGTTTTAATTCATGAGATTAATAGATTTATTGCAACATTCCTACCTCTGACCTGTTCGTTTTAGGTGAATATTAATATCAGAGAAGAGGTCAGCACCTAAAACTCTGGGCTTTTCTTTCCAGATGTGCACCCTGCTGCAGTACTTCTGCGACTGCGAGCTCAGGCACAGAGTGGAAACCATCGTCGCCTACTCGGACAACTTCGTCCAAGACGTCCAGAAGAACCAACGCGTGCGCTACAACCAGCTGATGAGAGCCTTCACCATGTCGGCCGCAGAGACCGCCCGCAAGACCCGCGAGTTCCGCTCGCCGCCTCAAGACCAGGTACCAGCGGAAACAGGAAACAGGTGCCCCGCCAGGCTTATAATACACTGGGGGAAACCCTGCAAAATATTTATTAGAATTATACTAATTTGGAAAGTATTTTGGAGAAAACTAAAAATGTTTTTTGTTTTAAAAATAAAAATTTGAGTCTAGATCTGCATTTGCAAAATATTAAGATGGATCACCTTTGTTCTAATGCCAAAAAAAGAATAAAAATCTCAAGCTACACTGTATTTTTAGTGAATTCTTGTTAGTTTTATGATCATCCAGGCCAAATTTAATGAGGATTTTAGTCCAGATTTCTGAATCTGACACAAAATGATGCTAATGTGCTTTCTCCACTTTGCGGCTCTTGTAGGTGATTTTACTGACCAACTTTAAACACGGTCCAGAGGACGAAGACTGTCCTGTTCCTGAGGATGTGAGAGAAACGCTGGTGAATTTCCACAACGACATCCTGCTTCATTGTGGTGAGAGGTTCTTCCTATTGGTATCTTCAAATGTTGATTGCTTTCGTCAACTTGAATTTCAATTTTCAGTTGCTATTTCTTGCAAAACAACATTACGAATGCTAATCGGTATTCTATATATTCTAATATTTCCCATGAAGCCAATGGAGGTGGAGGAGTGTTCAGGGAGTGTTTTGAAGAAACATACACATACAGCAATGGTGCTTATATTCCCTCAAAGAAGATGCCAGTGGCTACGTTTTGATGCAAAAAAAAATTTTTTGTGCATCAAAAAAACAATAAAGTTTGAAAAAGCCTCAGTTGCTAGAGAGTGCACTCTGGCAGCTGAAGAATGCTAAAAAACTGAAAATCTGCATGAAATTTAAATTGTAATTTCAGAAAAACCATGAGAGATATCAAAAAGCTGAATCATTTAAAGATAGCAGAACATCTTGTGACTTGTTCAAAAGTTGAATGGAGTTTCTAGGTGGAAGGAGGCACAAGTGGTAAGACGTCAAAGAGTGCAAGGTTTGCTGAATTTTGTGGAATCACTATTAATTTCAATGGAGTTGAATTTTTTCCATAAAAGTTCAAATATTTAAATTACTGTAAAAGCTGAAATGACCAAAACATATATGAGAAGTCTCCAGAACAAGATGAATGTTTTGAGATATAAGTTGAAGTATGGAAAAGTTGTTAAGGGAAGAAAAATATTCTGGAAGACAGAATAATGAGAAAGAAAAACATGATTTTGATTTGATTATGCATCTTAAGGGATTCATATCGAGCATGAAGCAGAGGAGGAAGAGGTGGACACGTCTCTCAGGGGTAGACTCCTCAGTTTGGTGGAAAAGGTGAAGAACTTCCGTAAAAAGGAAGAAGAGGAAGTGCCAGAGGTGGAGGAGGAGCCAAAACCAAGTATGATAAAAATCACCTAATTTTGAAAAAACTTGAAATAAAATGTAATTCCAAAATGAATGAATCTCCTCTGTTTCACTCAGGTACCCTTCAGGAGCTCATCTCCCACACTATGATCCACTGGGCCCAGGAGTCTTTCATCCAGAACCCGGAACTGGTGCGTCTGATGTTCAGTTTGCTCCACAGGATGTACGACGGGCTCGGCGAGCTGATCCGCGCTCTGCCCAAAGCCTACGCCATCAACGCCGTGTCCGTGCAAGACACCATGGACATGCTGGAGTGTTTGGGGCAGATCCGATCGCTGCTCATCGTCCAGATGGGTCCAGAAGAAGAGAGGCTTATGATCCAGAGCATCGGGTCAGAAGATTTTACATTGATAAAGTTTTGTTGTTTAAAGGTGACCTTTTGAATGCTACTAAGCTGCTGCTGGCCACGCCCCCAACTCAACGTCAACACGTGAAAATGGCTGAAAACAGATGCAGCCGTCCAGCTTTGAAAAGCATTTGTAGAGCCTCCTACTCAACCAGCAAGACTGCAGCCAAAAAAAGATTCAATAGAGAATGGCAATAATTAATCAAGTCAGTCTGCTTACTTTTATGTAAAAAAATATTAAAATTGTCTTTTAATTTAGGAAAAAGCCAGGTAGCTAAGCCAACCTAATCCTGGAAAATTAAGTTACAGAATTTTATTTTTGTTTAAATATAAACTGATGGAATTTTAAACCTTCTAAACTTGTTTTAGAAGATTCTTTTTGTTTAATCATTTAAACTGAATCTCTAGACTGAATAGAAAAATTGGTTTATGAATCGAATTGAATCAAGGACGTATTAATTGGAATCAAATTTGATCTCTAGATGCTGGAGGATTCACATCTCATGTTTCTAAATCAACAACAAGTGCTTGTGTTTTCCAGCAGCCATTGCGTAGCGCAATGGCTATCCAGTGGTAAAACCAGCTGACCAAATGTGCTAGAACTCCGCTGGGATTCCTAGGCAACAGGTCTGCTGGGGTTGCTAGGTAATGGGCTGTGCTTGCTAATTTGTTGCATTACGTTCTGGAAGTTTCGGACATCGCTCACTTCCCAGACACCGACAAACGTGAACTTGTTTCCAAAAACCAGCCTGGGTCTTTCTACATATTTTTTCAGTAGCAGCAGAGAATGAAGAAAGTATTTTGCGTAGCGGGTCTCCTTTAGAAGTTGTTTCTGTGAGTCATGAACTCCATATGCAGTCAAATCGGTGACATGTTTTCTGCTGCATTGCAGGAACATCATGAACAACAAGGTTTTCTATCAGCACCCCAACCTGATGAGAGCTCTTGGGATGCATGAAACCGTCATGGAGGTCATGGTCAACGTGTTAGGTGGCGGTGGAGACTCAAAAGTATTTTAAAATTGTTCTGCACCTTTTACTTTGAAGCACTTCTTCTTCTACTTCCCTTTAGGAAATGGTGAAACGTTCTTTTGTTTCCAGGAGATTCGGTTCCCCCAAATGGTGACAAACTGCTGTCGCTTCCTGTGCTACTTCTGCCGCATCAGCCGGCAGAACCAGCGCTCCATGTTCGACCACCTGAACTACCTGCTGCAGAACAGCGGCATTGGCTTGGGTCAGCGCGCTCATTTTCAAACCTAGATTACATTCATTTAAATCCAAATCTTTTGAGGATGGAGTAAATCTGTGAGAGGAAGCTAATAAATCAGCAAAAGGAAAGAAATGCCAAAAATAGATGCAAATGATCCTTATTCTGTTGCATTGTGCTGTCAGTAAGGTGGAGAATAGTTGAACGTTTTTCTTCTTCATGCAGGCATGCGTGGGTCAACGCCTCTGGATGTGGCTGCTGCCTCCTGCATTGACAACAATGAGCTGGCTTTGGCTTTACAGGAGCAAGACCTTGAAATGGTTGGAGCAATTTAAGCATAAAACACCAAAACCAGGAGAACTCTGTGTGAGAAGGAGTTTAGAAAAATCCATTTCTCTGCTTAACGTTGACGCTGATGTAGGTGGTGACGTATCTGGCCGGCTGCGGACTGCAGAGTTGTCCGATGCTCCTGTCGAAGGGTTACCCCGACATCGGCTGGAACCCGTGCGGCGGAGAGAGATACCTGGACTTCCTGCGCTTTGCTGTTTTTGTTAACGGTCTCCTACCAATATTAGCATGAGTTAGCACGTTAGCTTAAATGCAAATCAGCAGTTTCCTAGACGTCCATCTTCCTCTTCCTCGCAGGAGAGAGTGTTGAAGAGAACGCCAACGTCGTTGTGCGTTTGCTGATCCGTCGCCCCGAATGTTTTGGCCCAGCGCTGAGAGGAGAGGGTGGCAACGGTCTGCTGGCGGCCATGGAGGAGGCCATCAAAATCTCCGAGGACCCGGCGAGGGACGGACCAACAGTGAAAAAAGACAGGCGCTTCATGTGAGGGCGTGACGATCATACGACGGGAAGTTAGGGGCGTGGTAGATAGGAGTATATATCTGGTAAAGATCTTAGAAATGTTCTGTAAAAAAAGGACATTTCTGAGCTTGAAATTTTTTTTATTTTGCTAGAAATAAATTCCAAAATTTTGGGATTAATCTCACATTTTCTGGGGAAAAACCTCCGATATATTTTAGAGTTTGAAAAGTAAAACATTTACTAGAACTTTTGAGATTAATTACAGAAATTCTGTACAAAGAAAGTAAATTTCTGACTTTGAAAAGTGAAAAAACATGCCATAATAAAAGGAAGGGTATATTTCCACCAGGAAACTAGAAAAATACTGGAAATTTCTGAATTTGAAAAGTGGAAACATTTCTAGGAAAAACTAAATTTTTGAGAATACAAATTTTCTAGAAACAAAAAGAACAGTTCTGAGCTTGAATAGTTGAAAATGTGCCTGATAAAACTCAATAGAAAGAACTTTGAAATTTCCGAGTATCGAACATAGAAACATTTCAACTTTTGAGTTTCAAAATTTTAACATTTTCAACTTTTGAAACTCAGAAATTTAGAATTTTTTTATAGATCAACCTAAAGATTTTAAGTGTTTTTTTTTTCTCTATCTACAATGGCCCTAATATTTCCTCATGAGATCAACAACTTCAATAGGCCGACCTGAGTCCGGTGGTCTGATTGGTTGGCAGGTTTGGAGGTGAGGGGCAGCATGAGGAGAACCGGGTTCACCTGGGAAACGCCATCATGTCCTTCTACTCAGCTCTCATTGATCTGCTGGGTCGCTGCGCTCCAGAGATGCACGTAAGAAACAAGTTTAATGGGTTTTAGACTAACGAGTTAATATAAAATTATCAATAGACTACAGATTACTTCTTAGATAATTTAACTACTCTCTTAACTTCAAACTGTGCTTTTTGTGTATCATAGAACATTTTCAAATGAATGTTTTAATTTAACTTTCTAAATGCTTTCTTACAAACTTTTATTTTCAATCTAATCTACCATTAATCAACAAATTAATATCCTAAGTAATTGTTCCCATCCCTACTTAATTATTTTCATTTAAAACCAAACAGAAAAAACAAAAAATTATATAAAATTAGGCCCAGGGATCTCTGCTGAGGATAAACAGTATGAATGTCTTTATTTTTGTTTATTTGCAGCTAATCCAAGCAGGAAAAGGTGAAGCTCTACGAATCCGCGCCATCCTTCGATCTCTAGTGCCCATTGAGGATCTGGTGGGGGTAATAAGCCTGCCAGTACAGATACCTGCCTACGGTAAAGGTACGTCAATTAATATTTTTGGATAAATAAATGTACAAAATGGCGACCTGTCCAGGGTGAACCCCGCCACTCGCCTGAAATGTTAGCTGGTCTTAGGCACCAGCACCTCCCAAAAATTGATGTGTAATTGGTGTAATATCTTTCAGTAGAGATCAGACAACCAACACAAAAAGACTCAACCAAAACTGTCAGATGATGATAGTAAAGTTTAATTGGAAAGTAGAGAGACGTGAAACCAAACTGCAACATATGAAAAATACTTTCGTAATGTTTTTTTCCGACCAGCTGGTCCAGTTTCTCAGTGGATCCATAATATTTTGATGATTAATATCCTCTTTCATCCACAGATAGTCAGATCATAGAGCCAAAGATGTCTGCCAGTTTTGTGCCAGACCACAAGGCCTCCATGGTGTTGTTCCTCGACAGAGTCTACGGCATCGACAATCAGGACTTCCTGCTTCATGTGCTGGAAGTCGGCTTCCTGCCTGACATGAGAGCTGCAGCCTCTCTGGATACAGTGAGTTCAATGAAGCAACTCCACATATTTTAAGTGTTTGAATGTGAACCTTAAAGGTGACCTGGGCCACCTAAGTTGGTGGAATCAACTAACTTGCTTGACAGCAGTTTAATGTTTCACCTCTTAACGTCTTGAGAATAAAAAGCAATGAAATGGAGTGAAAACTGTGTCTAACACAGGAAAAGTGACTTAATTTGTTAGACAGTATTTCAGATATCTACAACAAAACTAATAAATAACGATCCCATGTTGATTTTCCAGGCAAACTATTGTATCAGCAAGTGGTTTCTGGATGCTAGGTCAACAACAACCCATTGTTCAGTTCATGCAGCGTTAAAACCAACTGAGTAAATGTCCTGGAACTCAGTTTGAGTTGCTAGTTAAGGGCCAGAACTCTGCTGGAGGTTTTTATTTTCTCGACACCGAAGAACATTAACTTATCGGCAAAATACTGTAAGTTAATGTTCTCTAGACGCTGGAGGATTCACATCTCATGTTTCTAGATGGTAAATCAACAACAAACTCTTGTGTTGTTTCAGCACTTTGGGTGTTTTTAGAAGTGGTAGAGACCCACACAGAAATAAAAACCTAACCTAACAGGTCTACTTTACCGACTGTTCTGTCTGATTCAGGTGGCCTTCAGTACCACTGAAATGGCGCTGGCCCTGAACCGCTACCTCTGCTCGGCTGTGCTGCCGCTGCTCACCAAGTGCGCCCCGCTGTTCGCCGGGACGGACCATCGGGCCATCATGATCGACTCCATGCTTCACACCATTTACCGCCTGTCCCGGGGCCGAGCCCTGACCAAGGCCCAGAGGGATGTGATCGAAGAGTGCCTCATGTCACTCTGCAAGTCAGTATTACACATGCTAGAGACTCAAAGTAGTTTAATACAAAATTAAAAAATTATGGTTGAATTCTACCTTGTGATTCAAACTCAGTAAATAGTTTGTTTCTAGTCCATAAAGTGTCACTTATTAAAGGTTGGGGTGATATCTGCAGGTACCTCAGACCCTCCATGCTGCAGCATCTGCTCAGACGGCTGGTATTTGATGTACCCATCCTGAATGAATATGCAAAGATGCCTCTAAAGGTCTGCTTCCTGTTTAATCACCTCTTATATTCTGTATTTCAGCAGGAATTGCATAATTATTTGGCTTATTAATAACTACAAGTAACAATTTTGTCTACAATACAGTTTATATACATTACATTTAATACCAGATCCATTCAAATTCACACATGCACCTACACATCCGGTGGTTTTGTGACTGTTTGTCTAAATATCTACTATTATCAAATTCCCATTTCACCTTTTTTGAATTTCAGCTGCTCACAAATCACTATGAACGCTGCTGGAAGTACTACTGTTTACCAAACGGATGGGCAAACTTTGGAGTGACCTCAGAGGAGGAGCTTCATCTTTCTCGGAAGCTCTTTTGGGGAATATTTGAATCGTTGGCACACAAGGTGAAAGATTCGTTTCAGCTTGTTTAATTTCCATAGGATTTATGTCATGATTAGTTCACACAAACAGGAGCAGCAGCGGGTAAAGGATAGTTCAGATGTACTTGTCGGATTTTCTGTACATTTACTCGTTTATCCTTTAGCTAAAAACATAACTTTCAGAAAGGTTTACGAAGGATCACATGGATAGTATCAGTCCAGGGAAGGGGACCAAAAAATTATCCAAAATATATCAGCGTAGCTAAAGTTAGCACATTAGCATTATCCGCTGCTAAATACCTAACTGGTGTGGAGAAACTAATTTTTATAAATTATGTAGAACAAATATTGGGTATCAACATAGTTGAAGACAGTGTGTTAGCATTAGCCTCAGTTAAATAGTATCTTAGTTTAGAGCTTTAGCATTAGAGGACTTAATTTTATAAATTAAGTAGATGGCTATCAATGTAGCTGAAGCATGTTAGCATTAGCCTCCTTTAATAACCATTTTAGTGTATCAATTTATCATTTGACAAACTAATTTTACAGATTATGTAGAACAAATGGTGTATTAATATGGTGACGTTAGCTTGTTAGCATTAGCCCTTGCTAAATACCTGATTGTTGTATTGCTTTAGCATTAGAGGAGCTAATATTTAGCAGTAGTGCTTTAGGCTTAGCAAAGCTAATTTTTTAGCTGGCCGTGCTCACCACCTGTCACCTCTGCAGATATACCAAGAAATAAATTAGAACAAAGTGTGACAAAACAAAAACAAAAGAAAGCTTTCTTCCCTGATTCACTCTTCAGAAATTTGATGCTGAGCTTTTTAAGATCGCCATGCCGTGCCTCTGCGCCATCGCGGGAGCCATTCCTCCTGACTACGTGGATGCTAGCTACTCCTCTCACACGGAGAAAAAGGCCTCAGTCGACGCTGAGGGCAACTTTGATCCCAAACCAGTTGAAACCACAAAGTAAGTTCTCCTTGTTATCGCTTTTTCTGTATAAATTACAGCGTTGTAATGGATGTAGATTTGTTTTACAAAAATACTTTTCACATTTTAACAAGTATTTTTGGTCTAGTTTCTAGTGGAAATATCTTGAAATAAAATAAACTAACTGAAAAGTAACTTTTCAGCAAAATGTTTAAAATAAATAATTCCTTAATATTGATCAAAAAGTTCCCATTTCCATGTTTTAAGTGAGATAACCTGCTAGCCAGTGGAACTAGAACTTTTGTATCAATATTAAGGAATTATCAAGCTTTTCTTTTTATCTTGGTGAAAAGTTACTTTTAAGTTGGTTTATTTTATTTCTAGTTTACTAAGATATTTGCACTACAAACTAGACCAAAAATATTTGGTAAGATTTTGTGTGTTTGCAGTGTAGGGGTCAAATTTCGCAATGTAAATCAACCATTTTCAAAAGCTAATCTGGATATTTCAGTTACTGGACATACATTAAAGACAGTGAATTCTCCCACAGCACCATCATACCAGAGAGGCTGGATGCTTTCATCAACAAGTACGCAGAACACACTCATGATAAGTGGGCTTTTGAAAAGGTCAGTGAAAAACAAAATGTACCATCTGATGAAAATATAGTCCTGTCCTTAACGTTTACCTCCAAATGGTTTCCCAGATTCAGAACAACTGGACCTACGGAGAGGTTCTAGACGAGAACGCCAAGACTCACCCAATGTTGCGGCCGTACAAAACGTTCTCTGAAAAGGTGACGACTCCTCTGCTTCCTGAAAAATTTGTTTTTAAGTGTGTTTTATTTGTGAGTTTATTTTTCTTTGGGCCTCAGGATAAGGAGATATACCGCTGGCCTATTAAAGAATCAATCAAAGCCATGCTGGCATGGGAGTGGACCCTGGAGAAAGCCAGGGATGGAGAGGGAGAGGTGGAGAAGGCGGCGACACGCAAGATTTCCCAGACTGCTCAGGTACGACACACAGCAGAAAAACATGTATTCATGGGAGTTTTTACACTGAAAAAACTTATTGTTGATTTATATTTGTTTTTATTTGTTATTAGGCCACATATGATCCCAGTCATGGCTACAACCCTCAGCCAATAGATATCTCAGGGATGGCTTTGTCCAGAGAACTTCAGGTATGCAAATTTCTGTTATTTTCATCCTATTATGCTTTGAAATCTGGACAAATTGTGTCTCTTTTTCTTTTCATCCAGTCTATGGCTGAGCAACTGGCTGAGAACTACCACAACACCTGGGGCAGGAAGAAGAAACTTGAGCTGCAAGCTAAAGGCAGGAGTTATCATCTTGTTTATTATTCAGAATTCACATTTTAGATCCTGGAGGGCATAAAGCTACTCACTAACAATAATTAGCTTTGGTTTTAGCTGTCAATTTGTCAACATAACGCGCTAAATCTTAAATGTACTCGTGATATATAAAATGCTGAGACAGCTAGATAATAACAAGGTACAAGGGTAACATGTTTCACAACTCAGGAAAAAGATTTAATAAAAAATACAATAAAATAGTGAGGCATAGGGAAGTAGATTAGTTATGCTAGCTTGACTATGACAACCTGAACATGTAGATGTGCTGTGGAATGCGGTGTGTTTCGGTTCAGTAAAAAAAAAAGAAAGAAAAAAGCAGGTGAACTTCTGAAAACTTTGTACCTGACAGGCATCTTGGTCGACGGTTGCTATGAGCTGTTAAGCTAACAAAATTAGCTTAACTGATGTAACTTATATCTGCTAGCTAAAACAGACATGTAGCCTACATGTTTGTTACTACCTGTACTTACTCTGCCAGTCATCAGAACCTTGTTATTCACACAAAGAGTTCTTACGTCCTTTGCAAAGCCGTTTTAATATTGATTGCGTGCTTCCATGGACTTCAGGTGAAGCTCCTCCATTTTATACGCTCTCATTGTGTTCAGTCGGCGGCTAACTATGTCATAGTATGAAATCGGAGACATCTTGTCCGCAGCGCCTGACCATTTTCCTTCTCCATCTCATGCGAGTCGATCTTGACAGGAGCCATTTCATTCAAGTATTTTCTGTGTTGGTCTTGAAAACATGGTTTGTTTTGAATAACTCTGTGATTGTCTACTAAGAGGGCCAGTGTAGTCCAGTTCAGACTTGTGGGAACTATGTGTTGAATATCTTTAAGAGAGCTCTGATCAGGCTAATATTGCCCACCAGGTGGCGGTACACACCCTCTGCTGGTGCCGTACGACACCCTGACGGCCAAGGAGAAGGCCCGCGACAGAGAAAAAGCCCAGGATCTGCTGAAGTTCCTCCAGCTAAATGGTTACGCTGTGACGAGGCAAGCCGAACAATCAATCAATCAATCAATCAATCAATCAATCAATCAATCAATCAATCAAATTTTATTTGTGTAGCACATTCCAGCAAAAATGGCAAAAAACTAAGCCCAAAAGCATTTTTGCTGACTTTTGATTTATTAGTTATGTTTGTCATTCTGAATGGATTCAGTTAGCATGTTGTTAATGCCCCACATGCCACAGTATGTAAGTTAACCTTAGTATTTTTGGCTAATATTAGCTTATATTTCCTCTGTTTGCACACTGAATGCAGTTTGTCAATATGCTAGTGATAACCCTCATGCTAACAATAACCTACGACATAAAATAAATATTTTAGCTAATTGTTGATTTATTGGCTGTGTCTATCATTCTGAATGGACTTGGTCGACATGCTGGGAATATCCTACATCCTACTTAAGCTATTTAAGCTAAGCTTAGTATTTTGACTACTTCTAGTTGATACACTGATGTTAGCATACTAATATGCTAACATCATATTAGCATATTAGTGGGCTAATATGCTAATATTAGTATACTAATATTAGCTAATATTAGCTGAATTACATATTTTCTTGTAATCAAAAGACAGAATTTTGAAGTAAAAAAAAGTGTTGAATATGTGTTGGGCTTTTGTTGCTTAGTCAACACTAGCTTAGGTTGGCTAAGCTATTGTTCACCTTAGCATTGTAGCTAATTTTCAGCATCAGAATTCTGGGTTCCAACTGACAGGCACGCTTTGGCAGGACCTTTTAAATTTCTTCATAAATGTTCTAGTGTTCTCTTTATAATGCTTCAAAAGGTGGGTTTTTAGTCTTGACTTAAAGGAACTCAGTGTTTTGACTGTTTTGCAGTTTGTTCCAGATGTGGAGAAGCTGAATGCTGGCAACAGTATTTTAAAGTCTATTCTCGGAGCTACAGTGTCGGGACTGTAGAACTGGGGTGATGTGCTTCATCTTCCTGGTTTTAGTCAGAACGCCAGCAGCTGCGTTCTGGATCAGCTTCGTCCTCATCTGCTCGGCTCACTGACTCTCTGTCTCTTTGTCTGGTCCTCAGGGGCCTGAAGGACATGGAGCAGGACATTTCCTCCATCGAGAAGCGTTTCGCCTACGGATTCCTCCAGAAGCTTCTCAAATGGATGGACATCGCTCAGGAATTCATCGCTCATCTCGGTGCGCTGGTTTTAAGAGAGAAGCTCCCATTTCATTCCTGCGCTGAACTAATGAGCAACTTGTTTTCTCGTTGATTAACAACAGAGGCCGTAGTTAGCAGTGGCCGCGTAGAGAAGTCGCCACATGAACAGGAAATCAAATTCTTCGCCAAGGTGAGCTGAAGAAATTTAGCCTTGAATGAATTTAATGTTAATTTACTTTCAGCACCAAAGGAAGGATTTAATAGCCAGAGTCTGGAAATATTTGGGGAGTTGTATAATGTTCTGACGAGACATAAAACCCGTTGAAACAAAAGTTTCTCATTATAACAAGATATAAAATTTGTTCAAATGACGTTTCTGGTTATACAAACATAAAATTTGTTGTTTCACCTTTATAACACAAAATTTGTTAAAAAATAAAGTTTTAAACTAACGGATGTAAAATTAGTTGAAAAAAGAGAGCTTGTTCTTACAAAATTATACAAAACTCATTAAAACGAGGAAATTTCACGTCGCAAGAAGATAAAAAAAGGGAGAAAGTTTAATTTCATAATGAAGTGCGAAAAGATTCCTGCTAGAAAGTTTTATTATCAAAAAATAAACTCTGTTTTACTTCAAAATTCTGTGTTTTGATTACAAGAAAATATGTAATTTGATGTAATTATACATTAATTACAGCAAATCTTACTTTATTCTCACACTTCCTCTGTGTTTTTGCAGCTGGACGGTCATTTCTCTATCTCAACGGCAAATTTATTTATATAGCACATTTTAAAAAGCCATAAAATTTACACCAACCGTCGTAACAAAACGGAGATTAAATTCAAATAAAAATAAAACACAGAGATTAAACAGAAAACAGGAAACTAGTTGAGTAAAAGTATAATATTTTAATAAGAAAAAGCAAACATTTCCCTACTGGTGGCCTCCATTTTGAAAAACGCTGGCCTGTCAGGTGATTATTTTCCGCTCTGGAAGATTAAACGTCGCCTTTCCTTTTCGCTAGATTCTCTTGCCACTCGTCAATCAGTACTTCAAGAACCACTGCCTGTACTTCCTGTCCACTCCGGCCAAGGTCCTGGGCAGCGGCGGCCATTCCTCCAACAAGGAGAAGGAGATGATCGCCAGGTTTGTGTTTGCGTTTATGGGCCGGCCGGACCGCGTCTGTCCTCTCCTGCTGCCATGTCCCTCCATATCTCTCGTGTTAGAGATGACCCGTTATTTCCTTGACCTCTCTTATGCTTTTTGTGTACCTGAAACGTTTGACCTTTGCCCCCTCCTCACCATCCTCCCTCCCTGCCCCTGCTTCTCCTCTTTTCTCCTCCGATCTCAGTATCTTCTGTAAGTTGGCTGCCTTGGTGAGGCACAGAGTTTCTCTTTTTGGTAAGGAATTTGCATGGTAGTGGTGTTTTTTTTTTATCCCGTCTTCTTCCTGTTTTTCTTTTATTTATTCACTAATGAGGTTTTCCACTTTATCATTTCCTCCCACATCACTGAGTTTCCTGTCTAATGCTTCCTTCTCTGCAGCTCAGCTCCTGCTTGGCTTCTATTTTTTCTGCAGTTTTGTGATTTTAAAAGTTGTCTTTTTATGGCTTCCAAGATGTTTATCAAAACAGTGTAAACAGAATAAATCAGGTTTAATATAGAGAGAAGTTTGTTCCAATGTGATTGTAGGCAAAGATTTAAATAGAAAAATAAAAATGTAGGAAAAAAATTTAAATACTCTGAGAGTAATTTACAATATGTATGCAATAGAAAAACATTCATTTATGCAGTTTTCAATTTCTTTGGATTTTATTTTTAATTCTTTTTTTTAAGATTTCTTGGTTAAAAATATATTAGCCTTTTTTCATTATTTTTCCATTTTTTAAAAAAAAGGAAAAGTTGAAAGTTTTTCAAATTGTATGTTTTCAATTTAGGTTTTTATATTAAAATTTTGTAGATTTTATTATCATTTTTTTAATGTTAGTTATTCACATTTTAATCAATTGCTTTGAAAGCTTTTCAGCTTAAATTTCAAATATTTTCTTCAAGTTTTGTTTTCAAATTTTATCTATTCAAATATAAAAATTTAAAAAAATTTAAAATATTTTATTTTTTACAATTTTTTTTCATATTTTATGTTTTCATGTTTTATTTCTTTAGATTACTTGTTTTATATTTTATTTTTCCAGAAGAAGCATTTTAAAAGGATTTTTTAAGATTCTACTTCAAATTTTTACATTTAAAAAAATGATTTTTGAAATTCTTTTTGTTTTTTCTTATTTTTAATTTTGAGGCTTAGCGTTATAAATTGCACTCTTTTCAAATCTTGTTCTATAAATTACATCTCACTCCTTTGGGAGGCGGGACTTCCTGTGACGGCTGTCAGTTCTATTTGTCTCAGTGAACGTTAGCAACAGCGTTCCTATTGGTCGGTGTAGTGCAAGTTGGAGCATTTTTATTGGTCAGAAGCTACAAAGCGCTTCATATTCTCCTCTTTAGTTGTAAAAAGTTAAAAATACGGTAACAACTTGCTGTCAAATACGTTTAGACATGTAAGATTTTCAACTATCTGATACACATTTAAATTACCCTCAAAACTTTGTTTTTGATTTAGAGGTTTTTCATTTTTGAAAACTTTTTTAGTTTTTAATTTTAGATTTTTGAAACATGTTCTTTGGTTGCAGTGATATTGGAACAAATGTCTCTCCGTAGCTGAACCACTGGTGTTGCTCTGCGGCTCTGTCATGTGTTGCCAGCCTGGCTTGTAGGGGCAAAAGATGCTGTATCTTCATTTTTATCTGCTTCACCACCATGAATCTCTAAAAGTCTCTTTTATTTGAGTCAGCGGTCTGATCGATGGCGAGCACAGAAACTTCACAGAAATGAACATTTTTATTTTTTATTCTGGCTTCTTGTCATTTATTAGTGGCGTTCAAAACGTTGTTTCTCTTTCGGCTTCATCTGCCTTATTTTCTTTTAATTTTTTAAGAGCACTTCCATTTTATGAGAAATTGAGTCATCAAATTGATCAATTTTGCACACATAGAACAAAAGGAACAAATTTAACAGATTATTTCAGAATTGATTTAATGGTAGTCTGTGTTTTATTGTTTTCTGACATCATTTGATTCAAATATAATTCTGTGTTTTGTTTATGCCAAACATTTAAACAGAATGTTTTGAGTATTGACCGGAAAACTGACGTTTTTAATCATTTAAGTTATTTGAGCTTTTTTATTGAATTTGTACGGAAGTAAAGTAGTGACGGATCATAATCTGTGTGCCGTTTACAGGAACGGACGCACCTGCAGTAGTAAATTGTCTGCACATTCTTTCGCGGTCCCTTGATGCAAGGTAAATCACGACCATCATCAGAGAGGCAGAAAATAGACACAACGCTCTACTATTTGATCATAATTTTATTTTCCCAGGACTGTTATGAAGTCAGGCCCGGAGATTGTGAAGGCTATCCTGCGCCAGTTCTTTGAGAGTGCTGCAGATGACATAGAAAAGATGGTGGAGAATTTGAAACTGGGAAAAGTGTCAAGTAAAACACAGGTGAGCAAGAAAACAAATACAGGGAGTACAAAATGTTAGCAGTGTGTTTGAAAAATCCTGAGTAGCTTCCTATTATTTTACGCAAACTACTAATGTGATTTTTGCCAAGTTATTTTTTTTCTTACTAAAACAGTGATGAAACTAATTAGCCGTGCTAGGAACCACTAACTAAGAAGTTAGTTTTGCTAATCCTGAAACAGTAATCATAAGAATTGGTTTCTGCTAATGCTAAAGCTCTACCCCAACAAGGTATTTAGCACAGGCTAATGCTAACGACTTGAAGAATTCAAGTTGATGATCAAAACTTCAACCCAGATGTTGAACTTTATTTAACTAAAAGTTTATAAAACAGCCCAGGAAATTAAACCTTTCAAATGTATCCAGAAAAATTAACATATGGATGCTAATTAATGTTTTCAAAGTTAGCTAAAGCACTAACTTTAACCAATTAGCACCAAAACTGCTAATTGGTGGAATTAAAGTGCTATTTTTTAAAAATACTTTACTTCTGTTACGGTCTGTAGTTTCACATAAAAGCCAGAATTAGATTTTATTGTTGTGAGCTGAAATCTGTTTGCCGTCTTGTTCATTTAGGTTAAAGGGGTTTCCCAGAACATCAACTACACCACAAACGCCTTACTACCTGTCCTCACTTCGCTGTTTGACCACATTGCCCAACACCAGTTTGGCGATGACGTCATCTGTGAGTCATTTTGGTCCACCCTAATGAATCCATATTTTTGGTTTGTTTTCATTAATACTTTACCGGAAACTTACAAAAAAATCCTCTTTTATTAAATCCACAGTGGATGACCTGCAGATATCCTGCTATCGTTTGATGTGCAGTATATATTCTTTGGGAACTGTCAAGACTCCACATGTGGAGAAGTAAGTAATTTTGATTTAAAGTTTTAAATGGTACCTGATCAGGATTTTGTACACTGTAGAAATATTAGAATTATTTGGCCAATATTTTACCACATTAACATCAACAAAACTGACATTAGCATAACAGTGCTAACGTTAGCATTTTCATTTTTCGAGACAAATTTTGATTTCATTTGACTTGACCTAATTGAGAGTGTTTCCTAAGGATCTCAAGTTATGCCAACATATGAAAAACGCTAGGTAAGCTAAATGCTAGCTAGCTTAAAGTTTAGTTTACGGAAACGTCAAGAAACAATAACCTACATGGTCTAACAATTTAATTTTATGCTTTTTTATGGTTATTGTTTCCGATAGTGTTAATAATTGTTAGCAACAATATGCTAACAAAGCAAATTTTTTATTTATTTTGTTTCATTTAGGGCTTTAAGTTTGCTTTTCTTCTGACAGCTTCATGCATTAGACAAGGGCTTGGAGCTGTTAGCAAATGAAAAGGCTAGCATTAGCAATTGCTAATAGTAACAAATTTTTTGGTAATGCAATTTTAGTTTTGTTTGTTTTTTTGACAAAATGTTTATGCTATTTTATAAAATCAATTTTTCCTCATGCCAATTTGAGGTAGCTGCTAATATTTATGTTTTTACTAAATAGCAAGTTGGATTTGACTGATTTTCTATTGTGGAGGCAACATCTGGCAAGAGTTTGGTACATTTTGCCCCCACCAATGTTAGCATTTTTGTTTGCGTATTTATTTTAAAAGCTAGCTGGCAGCTACTTCATGACGTAATGTCTCTACCCTGTTTTGCAGACAGCGGCCGGCGCTTGGAGAGTGTTTAGCTCATTTAGCAGCAGCTATGCCAGTAGCCTTCCTGGAACCAACACTCAATGAATTCAACTCTTTCTCTGTTTACACCACCAAGACTCCAAGAGAGAGAACTAGTGAGTTACGATTTTTCCTCTAAAATACGTGTGTCAAAGTGGAGGCGAGGGTCCAAATCTGGCTCGCTGTAGCTCTTTATGTGGGCCTCTAAACTCCAGAGGCAAAATTACATCAATCAGTCCCTCCAGTATCTTGCAATCGATTCAAGTGGCTTGGAACCAAAAGTCACGTTTAACATTGTATACAAGCACAAATACAGCAAAGCTCTTAGCAAATATTTCTAAATTAGCCCCAAAAAATCTGATTCTGACCGCAAAAAATTTCCTCTGTTCCTCTCCAGTTTTGGGACTTCCCAACCAAGTAGAGGAGCTGTGCACCGACATCCCAGAGCTGGACGTCCTAATGAAGGAAATCCACGACCTTTCTGAGTCTGGAGCTCGCTACACAGAAATGCCCCATGTGATTGAGATTACGCTGCCCATGCTGTGTAACTACCTGCCCCGCTGGTGGGAGAGGGGGCTGGAGAACTTCCCGGAGCAGGAGGGGCAGCTGTGCACCGCCGTTACGTCGGAGCAGCTCAACCAGCTGCTGGGCAGCATCATGAAGATTGTGGTCAACAACCTGGGCATCGATGAGGCGTCCTGGATGAAGAGATTAGCCGGTTGGTGACGCTTACAAACAAATCGATTTATGAAAAACATTCAATCTGAAGGCTTGAAAACTTATATGTTGTACTTTAAAAGGAACCTGTTATGCTAAATCTGCATTTAGCTTTCATACATTTGGGTTTAAAAAAACAAAATAAAAGTATTTTTGGTCTAGATTCTTGCACAAATATTTTAATACTCCTTGGAATAAGACAAACTAACTTGAAATTAATTTTTCAATCGATAATAATTCTCTTTTATCGACGAAACAAAACAACAATTCCACTGGTATAAGTCATAACCCAACATTTTTTCTGTGTTACAAGTTAACTTATCTGCCAATAATATAACTTTAAAGTACCGAAGTTGCTGCTCAGTGATTGACTTTGTCATCGATGATGTTCAGTTTTCGCCCAGCCCATCGTCAGCCGGGCGAAACCGGAGATGCTCAAGTCCCACTTCATCCCCACCATGGAGAAGCTGAAGAAGCGAGCGGGAAAGGTGGTGGCAGAGGAGGAGCACCTGCGCATGGAGGGCAAGTCGGAGGTGGACAGCGAGAACGGGACCATACGGGACGAGTTCGCTGTGCTGTGTCGGGACCTGTACGCCCTTTACCCCCTGCTCATCCGCTACGTGGACAACAACAGGTCAGAGATCCGGATCGGCGCCGTTTGGTCACCACAGCTGCTTGAAATACAGCTACTACCTTTTTTAGTTACATCAAAACTCATTTTTAGATGTTGAGTTCATCTTTCATCAGCAGAGTTGGGTTGGAACGAGTTACAATTACTTAAGTAACTTTTTGAAAAACAATTTACTTTTTGGAGTATTTTATTATGAAGTATTTCTGCTCTTATTTGAGCATGAATTCTGGATTTTCTACCCACTGAATGAAAAACAAACATGTTTTAACCAAACATTCACCAGAAACAGACTCACAGCTCCAGATTCTGTTAAAACATCATCAGTTTTATATTGAAAAAAACTGATTTGGAAACATTTTCTTTTGCCTCATTTTGTCATTATGCTTTTTATATAAATAATTTAAGTCAGAAAATACCAAAATTTCCACTTAACTTTATATTTTGCTCTGTCTGATGATGCAGTTTTTAAATATTAAATGATTAATAACTTGATCAGTTTACTTGAGTAATTTCTTGGATACTTTTAACTTGAGCAAAGATATGTTGTGCCTCTCTTACTCAGTTTTTTCTGTTTCTGTGAAAAGGGCGAGGTGGCTGACCTGTCCGGACCCGGATGCAGAAGAACTGTTCAGGATGGTGGGAGAGGTGTTCATCTTCTGGTCCAAATCACATGTAAGGCTCCATCATTTTGGAATCTCTTTCCACTATTGAACTCTTACTTTATAAGAACAAAATGTAGAAAACTGTCAAAAGAGTTTTAGTAATGTTTTATTCTCTAAAATGGTTTTGCTTGGACTTAAAAAGTCAACAATTAATTGATTAATCTGACAAACAATTGGCACATTCTGCTAATTTTCATTTAAACCTACTTTATACAACATTTAAGTGTGACCCGGGGGCCGTTTGCGGTTCTCTGGGGGATTTTTACCAGAGGTTGATGGATGGAGTACCAACATTGTACTCCACTAAGAATAGCACAACTATAACACATTTTTACTCAAAAGTAAAACGTATCCGTCCAAGAAATTACTCAAGCAAGAGTAAAAAAAGTGTTTGGTGAAACATCTACTCAAGTTCTGAGTAACTGATCAAATTATCAATCATTTAATATTTAAAAATTATGTGATCAGACGGAACAAAATGTGAAAATTTTGGTATTTTAAGGACCAAAATGAGAAGAATTCAAAAAAATAACAAAATCAGGCAAAAGAAAATGTTTCCAAATCAGTTTCTTTCAATAAAAAACTGATGAAACTTTAACAAAAATTGCAGGTCTGTGTCTGGTGAATTTTTGGTTCAAACATGTTTTTTTTCATTCAGTGGGTAGAAAATCCAGAAATTTTACTCAAATAAAAGCAGAAATACTTCATAATAAGATTACTCAACGTAAAAAAAACTCCTAGAAGAACATTTCTTTCAAAAAGGTTACTCTGGTAAATGTATGTAGTTGCTACACAACTCCTAAAATTACCAAGTATATATATATTTTTTGCTCATTTAGATTATGGAGACAATTAAGTGAAATGTAAAGACTGTTTTGTGTTTTTGTTGCAGAACTTTAAGCGGGAGGAGCAGAACTTTGTGGTGATGAATGAGATCAACAACATGTCCTTCCTCACTGCTGACAGTAAGAGTAAGATGACCAAGGTACGAACAAAACATTCCCTTCTCTCCAGATGTTTGATCCGCCACATACTGAGACATAACACATTAAGAAACTAAACTCTAATAATTTATGTATCACTAACACTCCAAGCAGAGAACGGCGTCAAAGCAATCCATTCATATATTCACATCGTCATTTCCTGTTTATTCTGAAAGTTAAACACATGGCTAATTAATTATTATTTCATTCATTTCACATTAACGGTTTTGTAATAAATGAAATCTGACACATCCTTTTCCAGGATAATGTAAGTGGCGGTTTAGTGTCGCTAACTGTGTTTTCTCCATATATCCGATGTCGGTGGTTGGACGCCGGGTCACTAGGCCGGAGACGGAGAGGTTAGATTGTGTTTGTGCACGAGCGCTGTGCTGATCGCATGGCACCCTGAGTTTGAGAGGCTTTTCATCGAGCTCTCCCCCATTAGTCACACAAATACATTCACATAAAGGAGATTCTGTGCTTATTCACTGTTGGAGTCGGCATCACTGTGGGTAAAAGCAGGAAACAGTCGGGCTCCTGTACACCAAACTGGACAATTAATCAATAACAATACAATATAAATAGGTTAGTTTATTTTACTCAGGAATGAATTTAGCGTTTTAGTATTTGCTTCCACTAAATATACCCAATACATAGTTCCCTCGAGTTAGCTAGCGCGTAAAATCTACATTAGCAAAGCTAATTTTGCTAGTTCGACAGTAAGTGCTAACTTAAATACCACTGATATGTATTTTGTTTGATGTCCAGAATACTCAAAAATTGTAACCAAGAAACAATTGTAATGTACTTATATTTTTATAAATTAGAAACGAGGCGAGCGCTAGTTCTAAGCTTGTGGCTTGTTTATTGTTGTCATAGCAACTCTGTAGCAACTGCCTGCCAAGATGGCTGTCAGTTATAAAGTTCGCGGAAATATTTGTTATTGTAGTGTGTTAGCTAAAGTGTTTAGCTAACACGTTAAACCCTAAAGCACTAAACCAAAGTGTATTGCTTTGGTTTAGTGCTTTAGGCTTTAATGTGCTAGCTAAACTAATGTTTAGCTAATCCTAAAACACTAAACCAATGTTTAGTTCTTAATAATTGCTACTTAATTATTTATCTTTGGCTGGCAAAGTTTTTACAGCTGTGTAAGGTAGCAGCTGCAGATCATTTGCGGCTTACAGTCCAAGCTGTTAGCAGCATCTGTTTGGTGTATAGGAGCGCTCATAATGCATTTAAACAATGTTCCTTGCTTTTCTCAGAAGTGCTGTCTTCTTGTTGGATGGGGCTGTGGGAGCGCTGGTTTTTCATGTCTGTTTGTGTGATTACGGGGTGTGGAAGGCTTAATGAAAGCCATTTGTAGATGGTAGTGGCCTGACAGGTTTCATGGTGCTCGGATGAGCAGCTGAGCATTTGCTCCGCTGCAGCCGAGCGTCATCATCCATAGTGTTTTTGTCTGATCAATAAACACTTTGCCTTTAGATCGGCCCTGTTGGATTCAGCTGTGGAGCTCGTTTGCTGTTTGTCGAATTCTGTCCCTGACGCTTGGATTTTTGTTTTTTATTGTTTTTTTTTTACAGCATTTCTGCGCCGGAGGATTCTTCTCGTTTCAGCATTTGTATTAACTTTGTGCTCACTACCTGCTTGCAACCAGAAAAGGATTTTCTGATCCTTGTGCAACATTTCTCAAACGGCGAATTTGTCAGGGGAATCTAAATCTACCCCATCTGTCCGCAAATCGACTAACTGGACTCATCAATTCTTGTCATGCTCATTGACCACATTAAAAATGCTAAATAATGCAACATTTAATCATTGTGTAACTGATGGTTTATACAGTTTCTATTAATTAAATCTTATGTCTTCATATGTAAAGTCCTTACTGTAGTCAATGTTTTTAAGGATGTTTTCACATTTGATAGTCCGGTGGACTCTGTTCGATTGGGGACCAAAATTAAACCGTTTTCTACGTTTTCAGCTGCCCATACTTTTTTTCACACTGACTGAGTCCAATAATCCAAACTAATTGAAAAAGCTGTTCCTCTCCTTGCCTGTGGGGGCGCTGCACCAATAAACACTGGGGGAAAAAAAAACGTAAAATTCTTTGACAAAGACTCTGAGCGCAACTTTCTTCATCATGAGGTGTAAACAAAAATGGAGCAGGATCGGATTTTAGCGGTTGTAGGATTTCTCTTTAGTCTGGTAAAAAACCACAAGCTGTTTCTCTTGCTAGCACTAGACTAGCATTAATGTTTTGGTTGTATTTACCCAGAATGCCCTGCACTGCAGACCACTTCCTGCTCTTTTAGCAGTCTGATATGCATTCGAACTGCAAGACTGTGGTTTGTAGGTGGACAAGAGTTCACTATTTTGTCCACCAAACTGAACTTTCTAGGTAAACAAACTGCAGTTTTAAAGCGAACTTAGCAGAGCTGTGAGGACGGGTTCTTAGAACCTGAAGTTCCACTATTTATTCTTACTTACAGGGTGAGACCAGACAACAGTCAAAGTGTGAGAAAACCTTCAAGAGCTGTCAATAGGGAACTTTGTCCATCACACTACTAACAATAAGGCTGAGCTGTGTTTAGCAGTTGGGGCTGAAGCAGCGATGAACCAAACTGAACAGGAACAGTTCATGTTGGCAGGAAAAAGTGTTTACACACGTTGATTCACTTTGTCTGCATGTCGTTTCTCATGTCGGTCTCTGTGTATCAGTCCGTCACCTCGTCCTGTTTTGTTTTGTGTTAGTTTTTCTGTTTTAGCCTCGTCTGTTTCCTTCGATCTTCTTCAGTTTTCTAGTCGCATGTTCTCTGACCTGCCGTTCTTTTCAGTCTGGAGGCTCGGAGCAGGAACGTAGCAAGAAGAAGAAACGAGGGGACCGCTACTCTGTGCAGACCTCCCTGATTGTGGCGGCGCTGAAGAAGATGCTCCCCATCGGACTCAACATGTGCTCTCCTGCTGACCAGGAGCTCATCAATCTGGCTAAGATCAGATACTCACTGGTACTGTGTTCACTGAAATGAATTGACTTTATTTAAGGAACAATATTGTTGTGAACATGTTGTGTTAATTTCCTTCTGCAATACAATAGTTTCATAAATAAAATTAACACCTAAATAAAAATAACTGTAAAAATACACTGTAAAATTATAAAACCTGACAAAGTATTTATAGTTTTCATCCAAATATCTTGAATTAAGAAACTAACTTATAAGTAACTTTTCAGCACCATGAGTTTGTTTTTAATTAAAATCCCAGTTCCATTATTTCACTTATTATAAGATATTCTTCCGAGGTTAAAAGTGAAACAATCAGCCAGTGGAGCTAGAACAAGCAATATCTGATGACCACTAATATTATGATGATTATGGAATCACTGTTTTTGCATCATACGAGTCACATGGTCAACAGCCGGATGTTACTACTGACGGAAATGACGAAGCAGACAACAGGAAGTAGTAGTAGCATGATGATTTTTTGTTTCTGGCTCCTTCAGAGCTCTCACAACAGTTCTTAAAAAGTTGTGCGTCATTTGAACGTGTTGGTCTTCTGTAAAAATGGCCGACTACAAATTCTCCAAAATCCCTGTAGTGGGCGGGGCTTGTCTCTTCAATTCCTGAATAAAACTTTGACATCCCTTCTGATTGGCTGATAGATTAATATAATCTTCTGTAACTGTTTCCATTTGATACCACTGTGTTTTTTAATGACTAATCGCGTGGAAAAAAACTATTCCCACGTTATTTTAAACTAAATTTCTTATTTCATAGAAACCTTGCGATTACGAAGTAGTTTTTCTCGACATTAGCAGAAAAAGTTTCAAACATTTGTAATGGAAACGCAGCTATATGTGTGTTTTAGCTTTATTTTGTAACATTAAGAAAACTGGCTCTGTAAATGCTTCGCATATTTAGAGTAAATACTTCTAAATAACCAGCAGCCTTCACAATGATGAAGTTTTTTTCAATGTTTTACCTTTTAGAAAGACACAGATGAAGAGGTGAGGGAGTTCTTGCAGAACAACCTTCATCTGCAAGGCAAGGTGAGTCGATTTTCTTTAAGGTGGTTTTCAGAAAACTTTTACGTGAAATATGATGTGGAACAGACACTGTTTTAAATCTTTTGCATCTATCACATCCTTTCACATTCATTGTAACAGTTTAATTTAAATTGAGTGTGTAAATAATGTATTTTAATTAATTTCAGTTTGTGTCCCTTCTATTAACAGTAAATGGCATCTTAAGTTCTTATAGTTATTTTTGTAAAACACAGATAATAAATCTAAAACAAGCTCATATATCCTAGTTGTTTCTGTGTTTTTACAACATTTTGTATTTATTTGTTATTGTTTACGTATTTATTTGAATTCCCCTCTACAGTTGATGATTTTAAAATTTTGTTAATGAAATGAACTTTGATTTAATCCAGTTGTACAGGCAGATGTTCTTTACAAAATATAACTTTTCTTCGTTTTTGAGAGTGTAAATGTGTGTCAATATGTCTAGAAAATTTGCCGTTTCAAAAACCTTCCAGCTGTTGACAGGGCACTGCACCGTTGCCTGGCAACGCCAGCCAGTTACCTGGCAACGCCAGCCAGTTACCTGGCAACGCCAGCCAGTTACCTGGCAACCCTAGCCAGTTACCTGGCAACGCCAGCCAGTTACCTGGCAACGCCACCAGAATTCCAGCACTTTGCTGAGCTACTGACCAAATTAAAGTCTCATTAAATGATAGAATAGATAGTAGATACTCCACAATAACTATTTGAAGAATCTGAATTAGCCTGAGTTACAACAATATTTAATTTCCACTTGGGATCATTAAAGTATTTTTGAATTTGAATAACTTAGTGCGAAAAATATGATGAACATGTTTTGTTTAGCCCATAGATCAGAGTTTCTCCAGTTAAACCTTTTAATGTTAATATACACAACCTGAAATGAAAATATTAGTCTTTATACTCATATTGTTGTTTTCTTTGTTCATTCTTGCTGACAGAAATAAAAAAAGAAGTTGTTCTTTACTACAAGTGGTTGTGTGCATTAATTATATGCGATTTAGAAGCACAATAAAAGAAAAATAGACTTGAGTTGCTTTGCTAGAAACAAAAATCCTCTTCTGTACCATGAAATCTAAAATAATCCACCCCTATTATATTTATCTATTAAATTATTTTTAATTATTTCATTCATTTTTGATTAAACAAAACTAACAATAGCTGTAGTTCTGAAACCCGTTGATGACAAAGAGCCGTTCAAAGAATCAAATCATGGGTTAAGTAAACATGACATTCTTTTCTTTCTACTGTTTTTGTTTTGAGTGACCCGCTTAAAGGCATTTATTCATTATTATTTTTAAACATAGTCCTTTGCTAAGCTAACTGTGTGCACAGCAGTTTGAGCTCACAGCACCACAAATGGTTGTTTACATGCAGTACCTGGTGATGGACCACAAGGGGGCGATCACAGTTTGAGGAAGGAGTTGTTCAAGGAAGCATAACGGGTCACTTTTAGGATTAAATTTGAGGACAGGAAGCCAGACCTTAACAACATTGTTGATTTGTTTGGGTCCAGGTGGAGGATCCAGCGATGCGCTGGCAGATGGCTCTTTACAAGGAAATGTCTGGAAAGGCTGAAGACGCCGAAGATCCAGAGAAAGTGGTAAAAAGAGTACAAGAGGTTTCTGCTGTCCTTTACCACATCGAGGTGGTGAGTGTCGCTACAATTCCCCCGGCTGTGGAAAAACCCATAAAAAAACAGATTAAAAATGGCTTCTGTCTGCTTTTGTTCTTCAGACTGAGCATCCCTACAAGTCAAAGAAAATGGTGTGGCACAAGCTGCTGTCCAAGCAGCGCCGCAGAGCTGTGGTGGCCTGTTTCAGGATGACGCCTCTCTACAACATCCCAACGTAACGATCCTCAACTCTTCCAATGAAACCGTCAACGTTTCAACAGACCAACAGTCCTTTAACTCTTCTGTCGCAGGCACCGAGCCATCAACATGTTCTTAAACGCCTACAAGCGCAACTGGTTGGAAACGGAGGGCTACTCGTTTGAAGACAAGATGATCGATGACTTGTCAGTAAGTAACTTCTCGAACCGCACAAATGTTGATTTAAGCTCATCCCCTTCATCAGGTGTAAGACAGAAACTTTTAAAAATAACATATCATTAAATTAAATGTACAACAATCTGTGCTTAAAAAAAAAGAGATTTATCTACGTCAGTGTTTCTCAAACCTTTTCACTCTAAGAACCCATTTAGCAAACACTCACAGACCACCTAACTTGGCCAGAATAAAATGTCAACTCTGGGCATTTTGAGTTATTTACAGATTTTTAAAGCTTTCCAGTGATATAAAATGCATGGAAATCAAAAAGTTTCTCTACTACAAATGATTTTTTTAAAATAATATTTCACAAATATCTGTAATTTAGAAGCATAAGAAAAATAGTCTTGAGTTGCTTTGTCAAAATCAAACATTTCCTGTTAGTAATTTTATTCTTGGTGTTGAGATGCAGCTAGTCAGCGTGGGGCGCAGCACCGTGTAGCATTCAGCACAAATCTGCATCAGAACAAACTTCTTTTGGCACTTTTAACTCTTTCAGAGTTTTTGAGAAACACATTTGATTTGTTTATCGTAACTTCCCAATGGTACCAGGGGCAAACTCCCAGACATCAATGTGTTTTTTGTCATTTTTCTTACTAAAAACACTTTCTGGACTGGGCCAGATTGCAGAATGTCAGGATAAGATCAAAGCAACACTGAAAAACGTTAGAGATTTGGTGAAGGTCAAAACGCCAACAGAGTCCACACCTCTAGGAAGTGATCGTTTCTAACAACGTGGGCTAAGCGAAGCTAGAAGAAAACAAACATTCGCTCTCATTTAGAACCACTGTTGTTTCCCAAAACTAGAAAGCCTTGGAGGAAGAGGAGGAGGAGGAAGAGGAGACGGAGTCAAAGCCGGATCCTCTTCATCAGCTGATTCTGCACTTCAGTCGCACGGCTCTGACAGAGAAACTGTGAGGGCGGGTTTCAGCTTTCGCCTTTTTGAAGATGTCAGTCTGTCTTTCTTTCTTATTTCTGTTTATTTTTGTTTTCTCATTCCAGGAAACTTGAAGTCGACCGTCTTTACATGTCTTATGCTGATATTATGGCAAAGGTTCGTTTCCTTTATTATGTTAAATTAACTTATTTTTTTAGCTTTACATCATGTTGTAATGTGTTTTTCTCTCATGAAAGTCACACCTGGAGAGTTGCTTTGATTCTTTCATGCATGTTTGAGAAATCCTTTAATCTCCATGGCAACCAAAACATCTAGGTGGATCTAGCTCCGCCTTCGAGGACGAAGTTCCTCCCTCATTCGGCTCCTCCAGACTAGCCAGTAGCAATTAGACTAGCCAATAGCAATTAGTAAACAGCTGCTCTTCTGCTGAGGTCATTATAGGAGCTACTTCTCAGTCAATGCTGGTACAAACGTTGCTAAAGGGTTAATAGAGGAGCCATTTTGTGATGACTTCCTGAAGGCAAAGTTTTAGAAAGAGCTTTTCACACTACAAAAACACCAAATGTTACCAAGTATCTTTGGTCGAGTTTCTCTGTACAGCTAAAATAGGATAAAACTAAGTTACAGGTAACTTTTCAGCAAGATGTAGCAGCTTATTTTTAGTCAATAATTCCTTATTATTGATGAAAAACTAGTTCTACTGCCAATTATTTCACTTACAACAACTAATAAGTGAAATAATCTGCATATTGAACCAGTACTTTTTCATCTATATTAAGAAATTATTTACTTAAAACAAGCTTTTACATCATGCTGAAAAGTTACTTTGGTTTCATTTCAAGTGTCTTAAAATTTTACTTGGCAAGATTGTTGTTTTTTTTTTATAGTGCAGGAGACCCGATTTCAAGGCGCTATATCAGAAAGTATAATTTTTTCTAAGTCATATTTGATTTATAAAAAGCATTTTTTAACAACTGAAGGTAATAGTTACTCTATTGTTCTGTAAAATTGGTGGTGAAAACATAAAACCTCCCCAGTAATGGATAGAAACTGATATTTTGATGAAGTTTTTAATGCTCTGATTTTGTGGCCGTCTTCCTGCAGAGCTGTCACATTGGTGAGGAGGACGAAGGGGGAGAGCAAGAGGGGGAGGAGCCATCCTTTGAGGTGCGGCAGACAGAGATGGTATGGGGGGGCCAGGGGAGGGGAGACAGGGGAGTCAGCGGAGAAGCCGCTCCCCGCGCGCCAAGTGACCTCACCGTGACATCACACTCAGCACACCCCCCCACCCAACTCCTACCACAGCATATTCCTCGTTTTTCTTTTTGTCTCTTTTTATTCTTTATTTTTCGTTCACTCACGCCACTCGTGTATCTCCTGCAGTGGTGGACTGACCTGTGCATGCCTTTGCTGGACCGCCGGCAGGATCGGTGTTGTTGGTTCAAAACGTCCCGAAATTGCATGACTTGAGTGCAGAGAGATGGTGCAGCTAAAGACAACAACAACGTGAAGCCCAGAGCAAAACAAACCCAAGTCGTTACCAAATCACAGCTTCTGAGCCTGAACTTAAAGAAAACCACATTGAAGGCAGATATCATCTGTTTACGACAGTAATATTAATTTTCACCATAAAAATCCTGATAGTGGCCACCGAAGTCACATCTGAATTCATAATATGAATTACAATAACTTACTGAATTTTGGTCCTAAAAACTCAATTTAATTCCTCAAACATTGACTCGAGTTTAATATTTAATAGTTAAATAATAAATATCATTCAATATTTAAATATTAATGAAATAATTGAAGTATCCTTGTACAATCAGAATACAGCTTTATTCAAACTTTCTCTTCTTCATTTAGCTCAGACACAAATTAAAAATGAGTTAATGCTAAAGCTAATCGCCTAAGCTAAGCGAAATCAATCATCAAGTTAACCCAGAATTAGCAGGAGCTTTTGTAGTAAGAAGACGTTCGTAATTGTTAAATGAAACATTTTTTGATGAGAGACAGTGGTCAATGGTTAGCAGACCGCTAATGCACTAATAGCAAAGCTAATGTTCTACTTAGTGTTTAGCACTTCTGCTAGCAAACTTTGCTTCACAAAATTGAATTTTTCCAAATAAATTTTAAAGTGTTAATTTAATTTACTTTGAGTTGAATAAAGTTTGACGTTGGCGTTGAAGTTTTGCTCATCGACTCTGAAGAATGTTTCAGTTAGACATTTATATCCATGCTTTTATTTTGAAGTCTTTTTAGCAGCAGTTCAATTTCTTCTCCTCAAGTTTTTATTTCTTTAAAGACACTTTAAAAGGTGCTTTTAAAATTACTTAATGGCTTTTAAAATGAATGAAAAGGCCTTTGAGATTGATTTGTTTCATACTTTCAACATATTTATAATTTTTATTTGACCCTGATATATGATATTTGCCTTTTAATGATATTTTGAGTCTGATTTCAGTTTTGGACGCTGTGATTGTGTAGTTCTACTGATACAAGCTTTTCTAGAAGGGCAGCATTACACAAACTTGTACTGAAAAAATAATTTCGTTTTGTAAGTGCTTGTGTCTGAATAGTTTTTTTTTCTGGCAGAAACTGTTTTCTTGTGGAAAAATATTTTCCACAAAAATGCACCTACTATATAAATACTTGTATATAGTAAGACAGAGTGTTAGGGCCAGGCTAAGAAAAGAAACAAAAAATATGAGAATAAAGTCAGAATATCATAAGAAAAGTCAGTATTACAAGAAAAGAATCGTAATAATACAAGTAAAAAGTCATATTACTAGAATAAAGTAATAATATTATGAAGTTGTGAATAAAGTTATTATATAAAAAGTCAGAATGTTATGAGAAAAACAATAATGATACAAGAGTTACAATAATACGAGGATAAAATTATTTTATGACAATAAAATCGTGGCAAAATGTGAAAAAAAAAATTATATAAGGCTGAAGTAATATGTAAAAATACATACGACAAAAATGTATATTATTAGAATGAAGTCAATAGTAATACTTTAAAAAATTTAATAATAGCAGAATAAAGTTATAAACTTGTAGTGAGAAAAAAAAATCATATTATGAGAATAAAATAATAATACAAGTAAAAAGTTATAAAGATACAAGAACAAACTTATATTACCCAAAAAAAGTAGTAGTAATCCATGATAAAAGTAATAATGATATCAAAATGAAATCATAAAATTATTAGAATAACATCTTAGAAAAATGTGAAAAAAGTCAGAAGTGTTTGACAAAAATTCAAGAGATTGAAGTTGTAATTTTATGATAACTCCTACATGAAGTTATACTTTGGTATTAGTTTAATAGGACATAATATTTAACACATCGACATCAAATTATTATCAGTAGCACAACTTTGAATAATCAATTTTACTGATATTATTACTGTCTTTATTCCGCTAACATTATGACTTTAATGTTATTTTTATTTTAAAACTTTCTTAGTCTGGTCCTAATAACATAGATCCGAAAGTGAAGTGACTTCTGTAGATTTCTTTAGAGAAGCACACGCACCTCCAAATTGCACATATAAGCTGCTTGCTGGGTGACCAAAAGTTAAAAGTTGTGGGGATTTTAGGGGAGTTTCAGAAAACACCGGATCTTTAAAAAAAAAAACTAAATAGACACAACTTTTACTGTTTCCATCTGAACCTGATGGGAAAATGTAACGCTGTCCTTCGTAACCCGGTTGAGTGAAAACATATCAGTTATGATATCAAGTACTTACTAACAGTGAAACAAGCCGTTTTATTTTTATTGTGCTGACTTTGTGCATTTGCGGCAAGTTACTTCCTGACTTCCTTTTCCTGGCTAACACGTCTTAGGCTACGTTCAGCCTGAAGTCACACAAATCCGATTTTTTTGTCTGAATCTGATCTTTTCTTGACAGTCGGAACAACTTTAAAATTGTAAACTATGCTCCACCGTTAGCATCCATGTTTACTTCCACAAACACTGAGCTCTTCTTCTTCTGCTGCACACTCTCCGTGTGACGTTACTGCGCCCTCTACTGCACATGCAGGACACTTTCAGCCATTTGCAGTTCACCCTGGAGAACATACATATATTTGCAGAGTAGTAAAGTAAAAAAATAAATAAAAATACTTTGTTACTAAGTAGATTTTTCAGGTATCTGTACTTTACTTGAGCATTTATCTTTCTGAGGCCTTTTTACTTACATTACATTACATTTACTTTACATTTTAAGAGAAATATTTTAGTTCCTTCTCCTTATATTCTCACATGTGTCTTCTTTCTTCCATGATAAAAAAGATAATGAAAAAAAAAAACACTGATTGTATAAGAAGAGTATTACAGTGTTGGTGTTTCACCGTTCAGCTGGATGCAACCAAACAAAGCAGAAGAAGAAGACACTATGAGGAAAAACAACATGGATGGAGATATTAACCATTTGTAGAGTTATTTTTTTTTAAAATCCTTTCATGATTTTGGCTCAAAGAATGAAAAGTGATGAATGTGCTGCGTTTTGTGCAATCTAAATGATCCCGATTGAGATTTGGATTTAATTTCCTAAAATATGTTTTACATGGCCATAACTTTAAGTATTTTAGACTTATTGGAAGTCATTTTGTTTTATTCAAATTAAAAATTGAACTTGAGTAAAACAAAATGTACTTTTACTGTTACCAGAGTATTGCTTCTGCTTAAGTAGAGATTGTGAGTATTTACAGCTCTGGAAAAAACAAGGAGCCCATTGAAAACCTGCTGGTTATTCAAACAAATGCTGATTTCTAAACTCTTCTGGAGTTAAAATGCTAGTATTGTTGTTTTCTTTGCAATATCTGAGGTCTGAAAGCTCTGCATGTTTTTTTGTCATTTTGATCATTTCTCACTTTCATGAGAAAGAAACATGTTGTCAGGAGATTATAGGATAAAAGAACAATATTCATTTTACTCACATATATTTATAAAAAGTAAAATCAGAGAAACTGATAATTTTAAGTGGTCTCTTAATTTTTTACAGAGCTGTGATGTGAACAAAAATCAAAATTAAAAAAAAAGTGGATTTCACAAGAAATTGGATTTGATGTTTAAATCCTGCAGTGTGAACGTAGCCTAACTCTCACCTACTAATCCAGGTGTTTTCAGTCCTTATCGTCCTGAAGCTCCACTTTGAGTCCTAACCACTGATGACTAACACAGACTTGTCTTTAGTTTGAACTGGACAGTCTCCCTCTCTGTGCACACCAAGGACTACAATAAAAGCCTGCACAGTCCAAGCCCAAGCTCACACTTCAAACCACATCCAGACGTGCACTTTAACCTTTCACAATAAAAGACAAATAAGGAAACAGGAGCTCTGTAACCAGAGGAAATCCACAGCGCTTTCATTCATGTCAGACTTTTATAGGGCGGGGTGGAGGGGTGGAGGGAAGGGGTAGATGTAGTTCTGTGTGCTTTGGGAGGGGTTTCATATGCATGGTATGCAGAGGGTGAGGCTGGCTAACCTCTTTTGTCAACAGGATGGTTCCTGGACCCGAGAGGCAGATTACAGTTTAATTCCATCACTGCAGAAACACAAAGTCCCGCCAAATCTTTTTGGCTACTTTCTTGTTCAAATATCTTAGTTCACCTGCAATAAGACAAACCCAAATTACACGTCACTTTCCAACGACGTATAGGAGCTTGTTTCAAACTGAAGTACAGACTTCAGTTTAAGTCTATACTCCTAAAATAAACACAATCCAGACGTTTTGTGGCTATAAGTTCATGTTTTTTGCTGTCTTCAAAATGAGCTGTTTCAAGAACCTCCGGAATGCAACGTAACAAATCAGCGAGCACTGTCCGTTACCTAGCAACGCCAGCAGAGTTCCGCCCATTACCTAGCAACCCCAGCAGAGTTCCGACCGTTACCTAGCAACCCCAGCAGAGTTCCAGGATGTTTGGTCAGCTGGTTTTTACCGCTGTATGCTCTGTATAATGTCTGCTGGAAACAGTCAAGTGTTTTCTGTCGACTTATCATCCAGAAACTAGACGTTTCAGGGTCTAGAGATTCAACTCAGTTGTAATATTTTCCTTTATTCTCATAATATTTTGAGTTTATTCTTGAACGACGTAATTCTCAAAATTTTAGTAACCCGTCCTACAAATCAGCAGGGACTTCCCGTTACCGAGCAAGCCAAGCTGAGCTCCATCACGTTTGGTCAGCTGGTTTTACTGCTGTACAATGGCTGCTGTTGTTGACTTATCGTTCAGAAACCGCTTACTGGTTGTGCAGAAGGCTCCACTTCTGCTTTTCAAAGACGTATGCATCTGTTTGCAGCCTTTTTCATGTGTGAGTGTAAACGTTGGCGAGGCCAACAGGAGCTTATTTGGATTTAAAGTGACAGGATGCCCTAAAACAGCTAATCATAGGCAGAATTTAGCAGATTAAAATCTCATTTAGAAATTATGTTGTACAGCAAAAAATAGTAATGGAGATGTTTTGTATAGGCCATAAATCTATCCTAACCTCTTTTGAAGAATCGAAGTACTATTTATTTTTAAGTAAATAATTGCATAATATTGATTTTAAAAAGTTCTAGTTTAATAAGCAACTTTGAAATAATCTTCACCACTGGAAGATTATTTCACTTGTAACATTTTTTCCAATTTGTAAGTGAAATAATCTGCCAGTGGATCTAGAACTTTTTGTCAAAATGCAAAAAATACTTAGTTAAAACAAGTTGTATTTCTTACTTGCTAGTTTGTCTTATTTCAAGTGTAATAATAATAATAACGCACCGGAAACTAGTCCAAAATACTCTGCAGTGTGTTGCTGTTATCTAATAAAAAACATCAAGACGCAACAAAACCTGCAGAAAATGTTTTCAGTTCTTTAAGCTCTAAAGTTTCTAATAATTTACCAATAAAAACAGATTCAGGATGAAGTCACTGAAGGACGTCCAGGCAGAAAACCGTCCACCGTTCTGTTGGAAGCAGAGGTTGCATGAAGTGGAAGAGTGTGTGTGTGTGCGGGTGTGTGTGTGTGTGTTATGCTCTGGGGCAAAGTGTCGGCTGCCGTTGAGTGTTTGCACCTCTGATGGATGTCAACAGTTGGAATAATAACTGCCTCCATGACTAATACACACTGTGTGAGAGTCGAGGTGTGTGTCATTATTGATGATGTGATTATTTTTTATGCCGACTGCAGGTCGTTAAAACGCTTTGCCGTTTTAATCAATGGGAAAATCAACATGCAGTAGCCACAGCTCAACCAAGAGAGGGCAGCACTGAGGCAGTTTTAGGCAAAATAATTATTTTTTTACACCAAAGTGTCTTAATTTACAGAAAAGCGGAACCTTATAGGATCCGTTTTATGTCAAAATGAACAAATAAACTTAAGAGAATAAAGGAAAATACTGATAATAATCTGATTTTTGTGTGTTTAATACGACTTTATTCTGGGAATATTCTGATTTATTTTTATATTAATATAACTTCATCCTCATGCAACTTTATTCTCCTAAAACTATAATTTTATTTTAAAAAACACTTTCTGGTAATATTATGACTCATCTCTTGTAGGAATTTATTGTATTAATACTCCTGCTTTATTTTAATATTACCTCTTATTTCTGTTAATATTATAACTTTATTCCTTTATAGTTCTGACTTTATTCTCATAAAACTATTTTATTGCAGTAATATTGCGACATTATTCTGGTATTTCTATGGTTTTATTCTGGTAACATTATGACTTTATTTTCTAGTTATTTTGACTTTATTCTCATATCAGTTCAACTGTATTCTTGTACAATTTAAGACTTAGTTATAATTTTATTATTTTTATTTATTTGTTTTTCTTAGCTAGGCCTTAATATGCTGTCGTACAATTTAGAAAGTTTATCTATATAAAAATTTGGATTTTAGTTACTGTTTAAATTTAGATTTTAGTTAGCATCCAAACCAATGTGCATATCTAAAAAATAAAATATTTAATCAAACATTTCTCATTCTCTAAAGCGAAAATTGATTTTTCAATTTAATAATGTTGTATTTTTAGTTTGTTTTACTGGGAAAGATAAATTTTATTGAGGCTGAAGCACTAAGCTAAGTGAAATTTAAGTGATTTATTTACACTTGTTTGTAAATAAGATGCAACATTAGATGTAGTTTTAGCAGGAAGGCCTTCAGAAAGCGGATCAGAGTGAAGGTGTGTGTGTGTGTGTGTGTGTGTGTGTGTGTGTGTGTGTGGGGGGCAGTGCAGATTCAGTTGGCGGGGTTTCAGCTCTTCTTCTCTTTTTGCTCCACAGGAAAAGGAAATGGAGAAGCAGAGGCTTCTGTACCAGCAGTCCCGTCTGCACAACCGCGGGGCTGCAGAGATGGTGCTGCAGATGATCAGCGCCTGCAAAGGTCAGAGCTGCTGCCACTCTCTGCCTGCAGCAAGCTACATTTACCCACTTACATTCACTTCAGTTACCTTTTTCAAAAAATTAACTTTTATTTTACTTTTACTTGAGTAACATTTCTGGATTTTCTACCCACTGAGTGAAAAACAAACATGTTTTAAGCAGAGATTCACCAGACAGACACAGACAGATCTGTAGATTCTGTTAAAGTTTCATCAGTTTTTTATTGAAAGAATCGGATTTGGAAACATTTTCTGTTCTTTGGTTTTGTTATTTTGTATTACTCATTTTGGTCCGTAAATACCAAAATTTCCACCTAACTTTACATTTAACAATTTTGTCATTTTTAAATATTAAATGGTTAATAATTTGATCAGTTACTCAGTTCTTTTTCCAAATACTTTTAGGAAGGATACTTTTTACTTAGTAACTTAGTAAAAATGTGTTAAAGTACTGCTTCTCTTACTTGAGTACAATTTTTGTGTACTCTGCCCACCTCTGATTGTTTCACACATATTTTTATAAGTGTCTATAGAAGCCAAAGTGATTATTTCTGTTTCACACCTGTTGGCATGGAAGTGACTGAAACAAATACTTTTCTTTTTAGTTTGGTCAAAAGTAATTTTTGTGCCAGAAAAGTTATTTATTTATTTATTTATTTATTTATTTATTTATTTATCAGCTTTAAAAACATCTGTTCAGACATTGAACTTCAGTAAGCAACCAAGTAAATTAGCGCTTCATAATTTATCCCGAAAATGTATTTAGGGGAAGCTAAATATTATGAAAGTTAGCAAAATTGCTAAATTAACAACCAGCTTCGATATTAGCACATCGGCAGAAGTGTTACTTCTTGTATTTAGCATCATTTCTTGATGCTAGTCAACCGAGAAGATAGAGATATTTACCAGATTAAACTGGATTGAGCTGGATTAAACTGGCCTGTCGGTTGTGATTGTTCCAGGCGAACCAGGAGCCATGGTTTCTTCCACACTCAAACTGGGAATCTCCATCCTCAACGGAGGCAACAGTGATGTTCAGCAGGTAAATCCACCTGGAAACGTTCCCCACAGCTCAACGTTTAGACTTTTAGCTGTTTATCACATAAACGGCCTTTTATGTGGCTGTGCAGAAAATGCTGGACTACCTGAAGGACAAAAAGGACGTGGGATTCTTCCTGAGCGTTCAGGCTCTGATGCAGACCTGCAGGTCTGAGTGGTTTCTTCATTTAGTTGTCAGAATAATCATCAGATTAATTGATTGCTTGAATAGTTCTGTTTTTTTTCTGTTGTTTAATAAACTTGTTCTTGACAGTGTTTTGGACTTGAATGCGTTTGAGAGGCAGAACAAGGCGGAGGGACTTGGGATGGTTTCAGAGGAAGGAACCAGTGAGTATCGTCTCTATTTCACCACAAAAACTGATTCACACTGAAAAAACACCAAATATCACCATTTCATTTTACCTAGTTTCTATTGCAAGTATTTTAGTGCACTTGTAAAAAAACAAAACTAACTTAAGAGTCAGATTTCAGCAAGATACAGAATTGAATAATTCCTTAACGTTTATGGAAACGGCTTACATTTTCCAAGAAGTAAACTTTCTATCAGTGGAACCAGAATCTTTCCATAAATATTAAGGAATTATTGACTTGTAAAAAGCTCATACATCTTGCTGAAAAGCTACTTGTATGTTAGTTTTCTCTTATTTTCAGTGTGCTGAGATATTTACACTAGAAACTAGATAAAAGATGATCCTTGTAAAGATTACTTGTTTTTGTAGTGCATCTTAATTTCATTGCATTGTGATGCTGCCGGGACGTTTTTGGACCCGGCTGTGTAATCTGTGTGCTTATATGTGCGTCTGTTGGTGGACGGCTGCTTCCAAAAGAGCTACACTGCAAAAACACAAAATCTAACCAAGTATTTTTGGTCCAGCTTCTGGTGCAGATGCCGTTTTAGATTTGAACTCAGACAAAACTGACTTACAAGAAGCTTTTCAGCACGATACAGCTTTTGTTTTCAGTCAGTAATGATTCCTCAGTATTGATAAAACGTTACAGATTATTTCACTTATAACAAGACATTTTTCCTGTAAGTGAAATAATGTTTTGTCAATATTGACAAATTATTGACTTAAAACAAATAAGTAAATAAAATCTGCTGAAAAGCTGTTGGCTTCAAAGATATTTCCACTGGAAATTCAACCAAAAATACTTGGTAAGATTTTGTTTTTGCAGTGCACCGCTGACTTTAATGTTTATAAATGAATTTTTTGATCATCCACTGCCAGTCCTGAGATTTCTGGACTCACTGAGTCTCTGTTTTTCTCTCCCTCCATTTTGTTCATTTTACGAACCTCTTTCCTCTCGTGTCCTTCCTCTGCGCTCAGATAAGAAGCTAGAACGTGGTAAATGAAACTTCGCTGACGTAAATTTTCTTTCTCTCTCTCCTTCCTGTCCTCCCTGTCTTCTCTCTCTCTCTTGTTGGCTCCTAATCACATGACCAGTCTTTAATTGCTGTGAAATTAATATGCATTTCATTTCACATTCAAGGAATTGATTAAATTAATCTTTGCCGTTTTCCTGCAGCCATTGCAAAGTTTAATTCTCATCCTTGAGTGTTTCATCTCAGATCTACTGTAACTCCAGTAATCTCAGTCACAGGAGGACGTTCAGTCTTTCTCTCCTGTTCTTAAAACTGAAATGAATTGCACACTGTAAAAACACAAATCCTTACCAAGTATTTTCAGTCTGGTTTCTGGTAAAAAAAAAAAAAAAAGAAAGAAAAGAAAATCTTAGTGCACTTAAAATAAGACAAATAAGTAGCTTTTCTGCAACTAGCTAGTCAACAATTCCTTAATATTGCAGAAAAACTTCTAGTCCCACTGGTGGAATATTCCACTTATAAAATGTGAAAAATGTCTTGTTACAAGTGAAATAATCTACCAGTGGATCTAGAACTGAATCCGTATTCAGACCAAAGTTACTTCTAAGTTAGTTTTGTCTTATTTCAAGTGTAATAAGCTAAATCTGCTAGAAACTGGACAAAAATACTTGGTAAGATTTTGAGTTTTTGCAGTGCAGAAGCAGTGGGAATTAAACCAAACGTCGCCATCAGGTCGATCCTAACAGCTGCATCAAATCAGGAAATTATCTCTGCAATGTTTCCTACATTCAACTCTTGGGGGGAAATGGAGCACGAAAGTAATTAGAAATGCACAAAATAAATAAATAAAAATGTTACTTCAAAAGGTGAGATTATTTAATTCATTTTGGATGAAAATTTGCAGTTTCTCCCTTTTCAGGGTGAAACAAGTTAAGTGCATGAAAAGTTGGTCAGTCGTGATTTTCAGTCCTTCAGAAGTCAATATGTTTATCAATATGTTTGATTGATAAACAGCTGATAAAAACACTTAGCTTATTACTTATAGCTATATTTTGCATCAAAAAACTAATTTCACCACCTCTAATGTTTTTAAAGGAGATGTTATGTGATGGACCAAGTGACAATAATTTTTTCTGATTTTTATTTGTAACTATCTTTGCAAAAATAATTACAGTTCAGTTGAAGCAAAAACACAAAATCTTCTCAGGTTTTTGTCTAGTTTCTAGTGAAAATATCTTATTACGCTTGAAATAAGACAAAACTGACAAGTAACCTTTTAGCAAGTTGTAGTCAGATAATTTAACTTATAACATGAGGAAAGTGTCTTGTTATACATTAAATAATCTACCAGTGGAGCTAGTTACTGTCATCAATATTAATCGATCACTGATTTAAAACAAACTCCTGTATGTTGCTGAAAAGTTACTTGTTTTGTTTTATTTCAACTGTACTAAGATATTTCCACTAGAAACAAAGAGAACTTGGTAAGATTTTATGTTTTTACAGTGCAGATCTTTCTCCTCGTGTGGCATTTTGAAACTTTATTTTTTGGCAACTTTTGTCCAACAATAAGTTTTCTTTTATTGATCTGGACAACTGTGTGCATGATAACAGGGAACTCGTATGGATGAGAAAAAAATTACAAAAATATCAGCATATTTAGCAAAAAGGAGAAAATATACAGAATTGTCAAGTAACAGTAAATAATTTATGCTGCTGTATTAAGTATTAAAACCATCCTTCCACCTTTTGCTTTTGTTCTTTTGTTTTTTGTTTTGTCGCAGATAAGTTAGCGATGTTTGTGCATTTCTGTTGGGGAGCTATCAGCTAAATCTGACAACTTTTAGGTCAAAAAGATGCTTTTCACGTATTTCCAGAGCGAAGGAGTTTTCAGAGCATCCTTGTATTTGGGTGCAGTAGATCTGCCTGCATGACGGCGTGCTGTTCTGCTCGTAAACCTCTGATGATGCTGTTTTCCCGTCGGGTCTTCAATGGTTTGGTGTCCTCATTTATCTGTTTTTTATGTTCTTGTTGAGTGTCTTTTTAAGTGATGTTTGTTCTGGTCCATGTCTGAATTTCGTTGTTTTCTGTTAAATGAGTTTAGAAAAAATAAAAATAAAAAAAAGTCTGACAAACTAACTGGAACAGAGAAAATTTACTAGCATTTGCTAATCAGAACAGAATGTTATGATGTGATATTTACTAGCATCCTTGGTAAAAGTGAGTAAAAAATAAATATTTCATATCTTCATATTCAATCAGAGGAAAATAACCCACTTTGAAAACTTTATAATATTGCATATTGTCTACAACAGTTGTAGTCACTCCTTTTTCCAATAGAACAATGTTTTGCTATGATATTTTACATATTATGTATTTAATTATGTGTTCTTACTCTGCCTCAGACGAGAAAGTGATGGCAGACGATGAGTTTACGTGCGACCTCTTCCGCTTCCTGCAGCTCCTGTGTGAAGGCCACAATAATGGTAAATATAACTATCAGTTATATTTAATAAAATTATTGGTAAAAATTTCTGGTTCTGTTTTGCTTAGATTTTCAGAACTACCTGAGAACTCAGACAGGAAGCACGACGACCATCAACGTCATCATCTGCACTGTGGACTACCTGCTTCGACTGCAGGTCACTAAATTCATTTTGTCTTAAGTCAGTTGTGTTAAGATATTTGTATCAGAAACTAGAAACTAGACAAAAATACAAGTAAGATTTTGTGTGTTTGCATTGTAAGGCAGAAATTACACTAATATAATAACTTTATATGTACAGGAGTCCATCAGCGATTTTTATTGGTACTACTCAGGGAAAGACATCATCGACGAGCCCGGAAAGAGGAATTTCTCCAAAGCCATGACTGTGGCTAAGCAAGTCTTCAACAGCCTGACTGAGTACATCCAGGTGAGTCAAGATAACTTTCATTCAAATCTAAATGTGGATTAAATTAGCTCATTGTTTACATATGGAAATTTTACACAATTGCACAAAGCTGAAGGATAGAAACACGATTCTGTTACTTCCCATCAAGAATTTCATCAACAAAGTGAAATTTGGAGATGCACGAAGTATTAATTCAGTGCAGTTCGTCACAGCAAAGAGAAAATAACAGAAAAACCGCTGAAGTCTGTTAGTTTTATGTTTTTAGCCTTGATGTTTATTTTGCAGTCATTAATAAGTGATCGCTGTGGCAGATTAGCTGCTACTCGCTAAGCTAGCGCAGCAATGATTTATTAGCTAATTTAAACACTTGCTCCACCTTTTTTTGTTTTGTTTTTACGTAACCGAAACACATAGTTCTGCAGTGCATCAACATGTTAAAATTGTCATAGTCAAGCTAGCATAGCTGACACGCTTCTCTCTCACCCGCTATTGTTGGTTTAATGAAAACTTTTTCTGACTTTGTTGTCGTGGCGTTAACAGCAACAGCACAACACGCTAAACACATTTCAGATTTAGCACGTTTTGTTGACAACTTAACCGCTAAATCCAATGCTAATCATCGTCAGCGAGCAGCTTTTTGCCCTCCACCAGGGAGATGTCGGAAGACGTCTCGCTGCAACGTGTCTATAGAATAATTTGGGTCAGAAAGATGAAAAGATTTCCTTTTAAAAACACGCGGTTGGATGTTTTGTGTGTTTCAGGGCCCCTGCACTGGTAACCAGCAGTCTCTGGCCCACAGCAGGTTGTGGGACGCTGTTGTGGGTTTCCTCCATGTTTTTGCTCATATGATGATGAAACTGGCACAGGTGAGGAAAAACCAAATACAGGAAGTTATTTTATTGACTCACAATAATCAGTTGATGATTAATGAAAATTAGCTCAATAATTTCCATTCTGATGATTAATAATATTTAAGGGCAGTGTTGTTCGCTGACATCATATCTGTTTTATTTATGGTTTGGTTTAAGTGGAGTTTTTATTTTATTTTTAGTTGTGTCTTATTTTGGATATCTGAAATATCTTAAGAGGGTGAACTTGCATTATTATAACATTATTAATGTGTCACTAGAAAACTGTGTCAATATTATTATGTCATGTAATTAATGACATAATTTATCATTCAGGAAAATGTGTTATTTTGACAGGGTGACATCCAGTGATAACATTCAGAAATGTTGATTTTTATTTCTGTTTTGATGCTTTTATTAGTTCTTAAATAGACTGTGGACTCTGTTCTTTGTAAAGATGTAAAATTATTTAGATCTAATATAAATGTGTAATTCTGTTAGATGCACCCTGATCCTGGACAAAGAAATGTCGTAAGATTTTGTGTTATTCCAGCACACCTTTCATTCCCAGTTCTGTCGTGCTTCTTCAAGGATAACGCATGCTTTACCATCATTCTCAGCTCAGTTTCAGTTCTGTATCATTGATTTATTCCTCTTGTTTTCTGGTAATGCACCAATCAGTTGCTTATTTCTTCCATCCTGCAGCCCTTTTTTTCACAAACAGCATTGCAATATTTTATTTTTTTGTCCTTCTTCCCATAATTTAGTTCAATTGTAATACTGGTGAAGCTAAACATGAGTATTTTTTGTCTATAAATGCAAACCCAGGATCATTTTTGGAGTAGAACACACTCTGAGGTAGTGATTTATATTTAATTTTTAAACAAATTTCTCAAAAGTAGCACCAGTGGTGGGCACACTTTCGCCAATCTGCTAATAGAAGAACCAATTTTTGTTTTGCTGCCTTTTAAAACGTTTAAAAGTTATATAAACAGATTATTTGAAAGAGAGCCTGAAACATAAATGTCTCATCATTTATGTTTGAGCTTTTGTAAGTATTTTGATTCAAATAAATAAATAAATTGATACTGAAAATGGGAGCTACAACCAAAAACTTAAATGAACTTCTGCTAATGTGCTAACATGCTAAAAGTGAAGCTAATATCTTGCTAACTTTAAAAACGTTTAGCGCACTTAGCTTCCCCCATATATATATATATATATATATATATATATATATATATATATATATATATATATATATATATATATATATATATATATATATATATATATCTATATATATATATATATATCTATCTATATATATATATATATATATATATATAGATAGATATATATATATATATATATAGATATATATATATATATATATATATATATATATATATATGTGTGTGTGGAGGCAGGAAAACTTCAGCTAATATGCTGGTAGCAGAGCTAATCTTTTCATTTTTACTTTTTTGCTAACTTTGAAAACATTTAGCGCAAACATACATGAATACAATAAAACTCATTCTCATAATGCTAACTTTAGCATTAGCTTCTGCTAAAGATTGTGTTACCATAGCACTTTAGCATTAGCAGAACTTTTAGTTAGCGGTACCATCTTTTGTCACTCTTTAGCACCACAAACAATGTAAATCTTGACATTACAAACACAAATAAGCTAATTTCACTGATTTCAAAGCTGATTAATGAAGATAAAAATATTCTGGCATAAAAAATTGCCAGAATATTTATGCAGATGTTTCCTTTTTTTTTCCTCTCTAAAACATCTAATTTACTTGTTTCAATCAATTCCCTGCTCACACACGTGAAACGTAATCACTTTGCTTCCTACAAACATTTGTGAAAGAATGGGAGTGTGTGTAACAGCCACAGGTGGGCAGAGTACTGAAAAACTGTACTCAACTAATTGTGTCACTAATTCAACATATTTTAAGTAAAAGTAAAAAAAATAGCCTCCAAGAAATTACTCAAGTAAGAGTGAAAAACGTATTTGGTTGCTGGTATTTAGATTTAGCTTCCACTACATATCATGTTGATGTAGCGCTTTAGCATAAGCAGCGCTAATGTTTAGATTAGTGCTTTAGCGCAGCTAACATTTAAGCTAGCAGTGCCCACCATTGGAAGTACCTGTATCTTTCAGTTAAGCTGTAAAATGTAGTTGGATGTGAAATGTGTGGCGTGTTGATCTTGCAGGATTCGAGTCAAATCGGCCTGTTGAAGGAGCTGCTGGACCTGCAGAAGGACATGGTGGTCATGCTGCTGTCTCTACTTGAAGGTTGGCTCTCTAGCTACAGATTTTCTTTCTGTTTCGGCTGAAATGTCCTAATATTTTTTCACACCTTGCTACTTTTAGGTAACGTTGTGAACGGCACCATTGCCAGGCAGATGGTTGACATGTTGGTGGAGTCCTCCAGCAACGTGGAGATGATCCTCAAGTTCTTCGACATGTTCCTCAAGCTCAAAGACATCGTGGCGTCCGACGCCTTCCGGGATTACGTGACGGATCCACGCGGACTCATCTCCAAGAAGGATTTCTCCAAAGCCATGGACAGTCAGAAGCAGTACTCCCCATCAGAAATCCAGTTCCTGCTCTCCTGCTCTGAGGCCGACGAGAACGAAATGATCAACTTTGAGGAATTCGCAGATCGCTTCCAGGAACCGGCAAAAGACATCGGGTTCAACATCGCTGTCCTGCTGACCAACCTGTCTGAGCACGTGCCCCACGACACACGCCTGCAGAACTTCCTGGAGCAGGCGGAGAGCGTGCTCAACTACTTCCGGCCTTTCCTCGGCCGCATTGAGATCATGGGGGCCAGCCGCAGGATCGAGCGCATTTACTTTGAGATCAGCGAGGCCAACAGGAACCAGTGGGAAATGCCGCAGGTCAGGGAGTCGAAGCGGCAGTTCATCTTCGATGTCGTCAACGAGGGTGGAGAGAGCGAGAAGATGGAGATGTTCGTCAACTTCTGCGAGGACACCATCTTTGAAATGAACATCGCGGCGTCCATCTCTGAGCCCGAGGGAGACGGCGAGGAAGAGAAAGACGACGAGGAGGAGGAAGAGGGCGGCGGAGAGGAGGCGGAGTCTGGAGAGGGCGAGGAGGGCAACGGCGAGGCCGCCGTTCCGGAGTCGGCATCGGCCTTTGCCGAATTCCTCAAGAGCGTCATGAACTTCTTCGGCATGTTCACCTTCCGTAACCTGCGGCGCAAATACCGCAAACTCCGGAGGATGACGGTGAAGGAGATGGTGATCGGACTGGTGACGTTCGTCTACACGGTTCTGATGGGAATCCTCATCTTCGTCTACAACGTGTGCAAGGGCTTCTTCACGCTCATCTGGAAGGCTCTGTTTGGTGGCGGCCTGGTGGAGGGAGCCAAGAAGATAACGGTCACAGAGATCTTAGCCAGCATGCCGGATCCAACCCAGGACGAGGTGCATGGAGACCTGCCGCCCGAACCCGGAGCTAGAGAGGTCCAGGAAGCGGACGGGGGGGCGGACCTCTTGGACACGGCTGGAGGAGAGGAAGAAGAAGAGGATGGCGAGGAAGGGGAAGGTGGGCGTCTGCCTGGGTTTGACAAACCGGGAGGTCTCGGAGATTTTGGAGAAACGACAACAGAGGAGCCTCCGACTCCAGAGGGAACGCCGCTGCTGAAGAGGAAACTGGTGACTTAGTTTTAATTAGCTTTGCTGTGTGCTTGCTAGTTTTTATTAGTTAAATATTGCTTAGTTTTAGTTTACTTCTCAGTATTTATAGTAGTACTTTCATTTATTTCATACTATGATGAATTTTGAGGTGCAGAGTTCAAACAGATCAACAGTATTGTGAAAATGAACACTTTAATTGCCAAGATACTCCAAAAACACGAACGACTAAATTGTTACAAAAAGGTAAAGTGTCAAGATTTTGTTTTGTCTTATACAATATTTGAACGCCATTTGAACAGTTTATTTTAAAAAAAAACTCACAAATGAGAAATGAGACAAAACTAATATACATCTAACATTTCAGCAAGATATACGAGCTTCTTCTAAGTTATCAACTTTATATCAAATACATAATATTGATAAAAAGTTCTAGTTTCGTTGGCAGATTATTTTCACGGAAAACGACGGGCAAAATGTCCTGGCAAAAATAAAATAATCTGCTAATGGAATTACTGTTCCATGAATATTAAGGGATTATTAATAAAACAAATTCCGATGTCTTATAAGTAAAGAACTGGAACTTTTGTATCAATATATATGAATTATTAACTTAAAACAAGTGTTTGAAAGTTTCTTATCCGTGTTATTTGCGTTTTTATCCTTGTATTTCTTATTGTGGTTCACAATCAACCTGCCAGAGGGACTAAATATGGAAATTAACTACGTGGCTATTTGCATGTAAACGTTCATTAGTACATATTGCCCGTTTTTAAAAATAAACTTGAACATGAATTTGGTATCGGTTCATTTAGTATAAACGTTTTGCTTGTGTCACTGTAACTCAAACAGCTGGCTGCAGTGGGAGGACAAGGAGAGGAGGAGAAAGTGGAAGCAGCAGCAGAAGAAGAGGTTCCCCAGGAAACAGAAAAGGCCGAGTGAGTTTAAAACCTGCTGCAGGTGGACAGATAAAGAGCCTGTCTTTAATATTTGATCTAAAGTCTAAAAGCCATGATCGTCTTTGATGTTTTTTCTTAGAAATGGAAGCATAAAAGCGTGTAAAATGTGATTTATAGATGCCCTTTCATTGTTTCTGGTTGCTTCTGTTACCGGATGTCAAGCCGGTCTGTTTATATTTTTTTCCAGTATTGAGAATGGAGAGAAGTCGGAGAAACCCGAGCCAGAACCCGAGGTGAAGGAAGAAGAACCAGAGGAGGTGGAGGAGAAAACGGTGAAAACAAAAACCAAGAAGGACAAGAAACCTGCGGAGGGCGGCTTTGAGTTGTGGAACGAGCTGGAGGTGCAGAGGATTAAATTCATGGTGAGGCGCTCTCCGTCTTCACCGCAGCAGCAGCTAATCGGAGACACAAGCCATAAATGTCAGCCGGGTAATTCAGGAATGTCTGATTCATCAAACGCTCTGATTTCTGTTTCCTCCCAGAACTACCTCTCTCGTAACTTCTACAACCTGCGGTTCTTGGCTCTGTTCATCGCATTCGCTCTGAATTTCATCCTGCTCTTCTACAAGGTCAGTAAATGGAGACTTTATAGTTTGATTGTTTCATTTTTCCATCTGACTCGATGCAAAGCAAAGGTCCCGTATCGATGGTTCCCCCCTCTGGGCTCTCATTCCCTGTTGGACCTTTGCAGGTGTCCGACTCGCCTCCAGGCGAGGAGGAGTTTGAAGGTTCTGGTCTGTTTGAGGGCTCCGGCCTGTTCGAAGGCTCCGGCGCTGAGGAAGACGGGTCCGGATTGGAGGAAGGTGGGGAAGATGACGACGAAGAGGGCCCGTTGTACTACTTCCTGGAAGAGAGCACCGGTTACATGGAGCCGGCTCTGTCTTTCCTCTCCATTGTTCACACCATCATCTCCTTCCTCTGCATCATCGGCTACAACTGCCTGAAGGTTTGGGCCGATCCTCCCTCTCTGCACCGACACGTTTGGTTTTCGCCTCACCGTCTCGTCTGCGTCCCTCCAGGTTCCTCTGGTTATCTTTAAAAGAGAGAAGGAGCTGGCCAGAAAGCTGGAGTTTGATGGACTTTATGTCACTGAGCAGCCGGAAGACGATGACATCAAGGGCCAGTGGGACAGACTGGTCCTCAACACGCCGTAAGAAATGCCCAGAATTATCCCTGGGCATGTATTTAGCTGAGAATAAGATTGATTAAAGTGTTTTTACTCTTTACCTAAATACAGATCCTTCCCAAATAACTACTGGGACAAGTTTGTGAAGAGAAAGGTGGGTTTAGGTTCACGGCTGCCAGCAGCCACCACTAGCTACAACATCTACAATTAAAATGAGTTACAACAACATTTAATTTCCCTTAATAAAGTTTTTGTGAATTTTAATTCACTTTAACCCAAACATTTCCGCGTGGCGTCCAGGTTCTGGATAAATACGGCGACATCTACGGCAGAGAGAGAATCGCCGAGCTGCTGGGCATGGACCTGGCGTCGCTGGACGTCAGCGCCATGACGCACGAGAAGAAGCCTGAACCGGACACCTCCATGTTCAGCTGGTACGCGCGCATGATTCACAGCTCTGGGTTTCCGCTTCGGTTTCTGCTGCTTTGAACAAACACCCTGCCGCTTTCGGCTGCAAGTTTATGGTTTTTTTGTTTGTTTCTGGAAAATAAGATGTTTCAAAAAACTCTCAACAGTTTAGAGAAATGCTTTTTTTAACAGCCTCTAAATATGACACGTCTGACGCCAAAAGGTCGGGGTGACATCGTATCTTTCATCAAGTTCTTGGGCTCCTACTGTCAGTTTCTCTTTAACGCTGAGGCTAAACTTAGCGACTTTAGCTCTGGCAAAGCTTTCTCTGTTTACAACACAACATCCACATTCTTACCTCTATACGTTGTGTGTCTTCAGTAAAACCACCTGCAGATTTACTGATGAAACTCTTTCTACTGTTACGCTCTAAAACACCGTTCATGTGTTTTATTTACTGAAACTAAACTGTTGGATCAACTCAAGCAATGTTAGCAACATAAATGTTTAGCCTGAGAAACGTACTAGACAAGACTTGTCGTGTGTAACTTGAATATTTTTGTTACGGGAGTGAATTGTTAGAGTAGAGCAGTGGTGCGGGACGCTTTCAGAGCGTTAGTGGACTTACCAATTGGTAATCATGAGTGTTGAGTTGGGGGCCCAACTCAACACGCATCTTATTTGGATTTAAAGTGACAAGGCGCCCTAAAATCTTATTATCAAAGAATGATTTAGTGAGAAAAGTTTAATGAATAGGTTTTATTTAGGCCATGAATGTGTCCTAAACTGTTCAAAGAAGCATAATAGGTCCCTTTAAACCAGAACAGAAGTAATAATCTCTCCTCTCTCTGCAGGATAACGTCTATTGACATCAAATATCAGATCTGGAAGTTCGGGGTCGTCTTCACCGACAATGTGAGTAAAACCAGCCGCCTGGACGTCAGAATGTCAGGATGGATGTTGCTGATCCGCCTCCGTTCGCCTCCCAGACATTCCTTTACCTGGTCTGGTACATGCTGATGTCCATGCTTGGACACTACAACAACTTCTTCTTCGCTTGCCATCTCCTGGACATCGCCATGGGCGTCAAAACGCTGCGGACCATCCTGTCCTCCGTCACCCACAACGGCAAACAGGTGGCGCGCCCGTCCAAGGTGCATTGTGGGTGTTTAGGGGTGAAAACCGTGTCTGACCCGAGTGTTTGCTGCAGCTGGTGATGACGGTCGGCCTGCTGGCCGTGGTGGTGTACCTCTACACCGTGGTGGCCTTCAACTTCTTCCGCAAGTTCTACAACAAGAGCGAAGACGAGGACGAACCGGACATGAAGTGCGACGACATGATGACCGTGAGTGGAGATGAGCTCCGGAAACAACAACAGCACTGGAAAAACACAGAACCCGACCAGTTCAGTCCGGTTCAAATATGTTGAAATCAAACAAAAACAACGTAGAAGCAACTGGCTACCAAGACATAGTAGCCAGTTTTCACTAAATTCCTTTTTCCTTGATATTCATGGGAAACACAAAATTAACTTTCAAATAACTTTGGTAAATATAAAGGCTTGTTTAAGTAAATAAAAAGTATTAATTCTATTCTCCAATGTTATGAGTGAAATAATCTGCCAGTAGAACTACAACTGGGTTGCTAGGTAACGGGCTGCGCTTGGCAGGGGTTGCTAGGTAACGGGCTGCGCTTGGCAGGGGTTGCTAGGTAACGGGCTGCGCTTGGCAGGGGTTGCTAGGTAACGGGCTGCGCTTGGCAGGGGTTGCTAGGTAACGGCGCAGTTTTCCCATGTAACAAGTTAATTTTTCTGCCAGTGGATTTGGCGCCTTATTTCGTGTGATATTTGCACTGAGAACTGGACCAAAAATACTTTTGTCTTTTTGAAATGAAGCGTATTAAAAAGAAATAATAGATAATAAACTGGTGCCATCAATTTATTTAAAAAATGAATCCGATTAATTACGATGTTTAAATCAGGATTTAAGTATTTGCAGTCCAACCAAAGTAAAATGTAAACAATTGTATTTCCTATGTGAAAATAACTAAGAAATAAATCAATTAAGGTTTTATTGTCTCAAATCAAACGTTCTCAGTTTTACAGAAAGCTTTAAAGGAGTCATTTTGTTTTTAAAGTTAATTTACAAACTGTTTATTTTCTATCATGTTGCAAAGAGATGAAATAAGTGAAACTTGGAGCTTGTGGACGTTCAGGCAGACTGACGATGCAACACAAGACAGTTAAAGATGTTAGTTTGTTTAATCTGTGTTATGAGACACGAACAGGTTAAAACCTTCACACTCCTAATAAGCTACATTTTCCCCGTTTCCTGGTTGGCAGTGTTACCTGTTCCACATGTACGTCGGCGTGCGCGCCGGCGGAGGCATCGGAGATGAAATCGAGGATCCGGCCGGGGATGAATACGAGCTCTACCGAGTCGTCTTCGACATCACCTTCTTCTTCTTCGTCATCGTCATCCTGCTGGCGATCATCCAGGGTGAGCGGGAGACGCTAACGCGAAACGCTAACGCAAAACGCTAACGCGAAACGCTAACGGCTTCGTGTTGGACGTTACGAACTAAACATATCAAATGTTTTTTCGTCATCAGTTGGTCAATTTTCATGTTTCAGGCTTCAGTGAAATGAAAAAATATTAAACAGAAAATGAGTAAAGAGTCAAAATAAATTAAGTTTTGAGGAATCAGGATTTCTGAGTTTAACGGTTTTTAGGTAAAGAAATAAAAAGATAGAAGGATTTTATAGTTTTATGGATGCTGGTTGGATGCTGGTTGGATGCTGGTTGGATGCTGGTCGGATGTTGGTTGGATGCTGGTCAGATGTTGGTTGGATGCTGGTTGGATGCTGGTCGGATGTTGGTTGGATGCTGGTTGGATGCTGGTTGGATGTTGGTGGGATGTTGGTTGGATGTTGGTGGGATGTTGGTTGGATGTTGGTTGGATGTTGGTTGGATGTTGGTGGGATGTTGGTGGGATGTTGGTGGGATGTTGGTTGGATGCTGGTTGGATGCTGGTTGGATGCTGGTGGGATGCTGGTTGGATGCTGGTCAGATGTTGGTTGGATGCTGGTTGGATGCTGGTCGGATGTTGGTTGGATGCTGGTTGGATGCTGGTCGGATGTTGGTTGGATGCTGGTTGGATGCTGGTTGGATGCTGGTCAGATGTTGGTTGGATGCTGGTTGGATGCTGGTTGGATGCTGGTCGGATGTTGGTTGGATGCTGGTTGGATGCTGGTTGGATGCTGGTCGGATGTTGGTTGGATGCTGGTTGGATGCTGGTCGGATGTTGGTTGGATGCTGGTTGGATGCTGGTCAGATGTTGGTTGGATGCTGGTCGGATGTTGGTTGGATGCTGGTTGGATGCTGGTCAGATGTTGGTTGGATGCTGGTCAGATGCTGGTTGGATGCTGGTTGGATGCTGGTTGGATGTCCGTCCTGCCATCCATCTTCCTGTTCTTTCTGCAGGTTTGATCATCGACGCCTTTGGGGAGCTCAGAGACCAGCAGGAGCAGGTCAGGGAGGACATGGAGGTGAGCCCTGACCTTTGACCTTTGACCTGTCTCTGCCGCCTTCAGGCCCTTTCGTCTGAACTTCCTGTTTCTCTGAACTTCCTGTTTCTCTGAACTTCCTGTTTCCCGTTCAGACCAAATGCTTCATCTGTGGGATAGGAAGCGACTACTTTGACACGACGCCGCACGGCTTTGAGACTCACACCTTGGAGGAGCACAACCTGGCCAACTACATGTGAGCTAATCTGAGTTTAATCTGGTCATTCTGAGAGGAGGAATCCCTGCAGAAACACTCAATCCTACCAAGTATTCAGCAAGATACAGGAGCTTGTTTTAGCAAATAAATTAGCACATAAGATTATTACACTTAAAAAATAATCCAATGTTACTGGTGGCCAGTTAAACCAGTAACAAAGTGGTTAAAAAATAACGAATGTTCCAGAATTATTGACTGAAAACAAGATCCTATAATTTGCTCAAAAGAGACTTCTTAGTTATTTCTGTGTTATTTCAAAATTTGCACTAGAAACTGGACCAAAAATACTTGGGAACAGTTTCTGTTTTTGCAGTGTACCAAAGTGATTTGAAGTTCCAAAGAGAAGCTAAAATCTCAGAATCAAACATTTTATAGGAAGATTTTTCAGTTTCTGGGAACAAAATCTACATGCAAAATGTCTGTGGGTTCAAAATATTGGTCTAGTTTGTAGTGGAGACGTGTTTTTACACTTTAAATAAGACTAAACTAACTTAAAACAACATTGGGGTTTTCTTCAGTGTATTATAAGCCTGGCGGGCCTCCAGGCTTTACTTGTGTCCCCGCCAGGCTAACCACTGCTTATTTATGTAAGTTTTTTTTAAATGTTTGCATTTTTTAAGACTTTATAGTTGGTTTTCAGATATTAATCTTTCAGCTACACATAATGATCAAGTGATATTTTAAAATTTCCTGTCAACTTTAAACATTTTATAACTCAAAAACATGGCTGCCGCTGGATGAATGACTGCCCCGACCGCCAGGCTTAGCAAGTTTCCCAGGGTTTGTGTAAATTATTTTAAGTCAATAAATCCTAGTTCCATTGGTAGATTATAATTTGTTTTTCATGTTATAATTGAAAAAAAATCAGATTTTGTGATTTTGCATTGAAGAGTGGATGTTTTCCTTTGTTCAGGTTCTTCTTGATGTATCTCATCAACAAAGATGAAACAGAACACACAGGACAGGTCAGTCATTTCCCTTTGTTATCATCGTTACTTATTATTTTATTATTCTGTTTAATTTTAATAATTTTTTCCCAGGAGTCGTATGTGTGGAAAATGTACCAGGAGCGATGCTGGGACTTCTTCCCCGCTGGAGACTGCTTCAGGAAGCAGTACGAGGACCAGCTGGGATAAACCGCGCCGCTTCCCGACAGGAAACGGGACGAAACGTCCTGAAGTTCAGAGCTGGAACATCCGTGTCTTAGTTTTGTCATTTGTCTTGCATTTCTTTCTCGTCTGTTTGAAGCTATGCACACCTTTCAACCGCACTTTTCAGCAGCAGGTTGGAGAAAACGACCCGGGAGGCGAAACGAAGCTCCTGCTGTGATCACATGGCCTTTCCTGTCTAAATTAAACATAGACTGCCTTGTATATGGACTGACGGCGTGGCGGCTAACGTAGCCGCTAGTGCTGTAAACGTTCCAGTGCCTATAGCGACGTCACTGCTTTAGCCGTCAGTCTCTGTAGCTTCTCTTTGAGGTTCAACCTTTTCCATCAGGTCTCATGGAAAAATCTGAAACGGTCACAAACTCACGACTCGAGACGACTGGAGTTCTTCTTCTCTTGTTTTCGTAACGAGGTTTAAAACCTGACCTAAAATGGCGTCTTCAGTTCTGATCATGTGCCGGAAGATTTAGGGTTTTTGGTCATTTTTAAGGAAAATCAAACCCTGTGAGCCTTTTGGGTCGTTGTCATTTATGTGTCTCAGAGTATTTGTTAGCATGAGAAGTCCGTGTTTCTGGCTGCTTTTGTGTATTTTGTCGAGTTGCTAGCAGTGGTGGGCACACTTCTGCTAACATGCTAATGGCAGAGCTAATTTTTTGTTTGCTACTTTTGCTAACTTTGAAAACCTCTGGCACATTTAGCTTCACCTAAATTAATTTTTCTGGGTAAATTCTAATGTGCTAATAGCTTAGCTAATTTTTTGTTTAGTGATTGTTTTCTTTGAAAACACTTAGCACACTTAGCTTCCCCTAAATTTATATTTCTGACTATCTTAGCACAATTAGCTTTCCCTACATTTATTTATTCAAGTAAATTCAGATATGCTAATAGTGGAGCTAATTTTTAGCTTAGCGATTAGCTAACTTTGAAAGCTTAAAACATGCTTAGCTTCCCCTAAATGCTTTTCAGGTAAATTCTTATGTGCTAATTTATTTTTACTGTTTTTGTAAGCTATCAGCTGAATAACGTTTGACAACTATGTCAAAGTTTTTGGTTGTCAACTGTCAAAACAGAAATTATACAGGAACAAAATTAAAAGTAAATACGTCTCAGAGCTTTGTGAGACTGCAGATTATATAGGGTCAAAATTAAATTCAACGCAGATATAATTTAAATTTAAGTTAGCGCTTCATAATTACTTTCTGTTAAATATGTTATTCTTTACAGTTAGTGGAGCTAATGTTTGTGATTAGTGCTTTAGGGTTAGTGCTGCTAACATTTCGGTTAGCGCTGCCCACCACTGTCTGTCAGTTCTGTTCTAATCATTACGTTTTAATGCAGCCGAACCTCAGTGTGGCTTCAGCAATCTGAAAAATTGTCACAAACCCAGAAAAACACGTTATTCACAGATCAGAATCAACCTGCTGGTTTCCCTTCCTGTTTGGGCATTTTGCATGTCAATTCTGACCCAGTCGATCATTATTTTGTTTCTCGTTATCACAGGAAAATGACTGGAGACGAAGTGACCGATTTTACGTCTATTTGAGTTTCGCCGTCTCGAAACGAAAGATTCTCACAAGCAATTATGAACTGCTTGAACTCGGACCGACTTGACAAAAACCCGATTTTTGGAATAATGATCTGTTTAGACACTCTGCAGTCTTACAATGTGGACTCCCGTCTCTCTGCCATAACCGATAGTGAGACGAACACACATCCGAGGGGAACGCCGAGGTAATTTATTCTGTTTTACGCAGACTAAGCCATTTAGAGAGACTTTCTGCACAACGTTGGTCCACTGAAATAAGTGTTGAATGTATCTAATAAGAACTTGATGAAAAGACATATTTTACATACACCATGGATTCTTCTATTTATTTTTCTTTAAGGCTCTGATGTATGGAAATAATTTAGTTTTCAGACATGAATGTGTCTCAAACTGAAGATGGTGAAGAGATTTAGTCTTATAATGAAAATGGCCTCCGGTTTGGAGAATGTTTGCTTTTGTTTCGGCTCGTTAGCTTTTTACCATAGATATTTTTAGAAATTCAGCATTTGGATAATTTGTCTCAGTCAAAGTTGTGTGTGTGACGCATTGATTTCTGACACATTCACAAATTCTCCATGTCGTACAAATGACCGGTTGGAGACGGAGCGTTTCGGTCGGTCCGATGGTTGGAAGATGAACGGAGGTCACAACTTTCCACTTGACCGGGAGTCTCTGACTAAACTCTGCGTTTCAATATGGAATAAACAAATTATTTTAAGGACAACTGGAGCGTCTGGTCATTTATTTGAGCATTTTGTGCTAATCTGCTAACATGCTGGTAGAAGAGCAAACTTTTTTCACTAACTTTGAAAAAGTTAGCACAATTAGCTACGAGATAACGAGGTAACAATTGATGGAGACACTAAGTGGGGCTAATTTTTCATTTAGCACTTTTGTTAGCACACTTAGCTTCCCCCATATCTAAATGTCTTGAAGTAACTAGTGATAGGGAGAGTAATGCTAATATGCTAATAGAGGAGCTAATTCTTATTTAGTGCTTCTGCTAGCCTGAAATTGTTTAGCTTCCCCTAAATTAATTTTTCCAGTCTATTTGAGACTTTCAGTTGATTAAAGTCTTCGTTGACGTTTTGGTTATCAACTGTTAAGTTTTTATTTATTAAAAACACAAACAAAATACAACAGACAGTAGAGAGCAAGACATAAATACAACATCTGAAGGATTTATAAAATGTATAAACTATATCAAAATTAAATCGGTGCCTGTAAAGGCAGATATAATTTGAATTGAATTTAACGTTAGCTTGCCCTAAAAGCTGTGCTGTAGCATGTACCTCTAGCACAATAATTAGCGCGCTAGGGTTAGCTCAGCCTGTTTTTAGCTAGCTCTGGATTTCATGTCATCAACCAACAGGTTGAGGGGGAAGACATGTCTAATACGACATGTTTCTACATTTTTTCATGTCTTTTTTAAATCTGAAAAGTGTGGTGTGCCTTTGAATTCAGCCAGCCCTGTAATCTAATCTCCAGCAGTTCTGTGATGCTTTTAAGAGTGATACTGAACAAAATCATTAGATAATGAGAATTTCAGTTTTGAATATTTTAAACCTCCTGAGTTTTGACTGGACTTTTATCTTTAGGAAATATGAAGGATTTTTTGGAGAAAAAAGATGCAGATTTTTTATTAACTTGCCGCTTTTGTTCCCTGAAACATTTGTACACATACCTTCGCGCTGAGTTTACAGGCGTTTATCGGATTAACCTCCCACCTCAATGCAGCACAAAAGAAGGAAAATACCTGCAGTTACCAGAGCTGGAGAAGCGAATTAGTAGAGTTTCTGTTTCCTGAAAATACTCAGAATCACTTTTAATAAATGTAACATCAGAGGAGAAAAGAGATTAGATTACAGAAACTTCGTTTTGAATGTAGGTGCAATAAATATTAGAGTTTTGGTTTGAGATGTTGAAAGGTGAACTGGATGGTAAAAACACACCCTTCATGTTTTATTAACTTTTTCCAGCTAAAGTCAACAGCAGTTTGTTTGTCTGCGTTTCTCTTCCCTCCTTCGTCGCTCATATAAAGTGAAGCTCAGATTTTCCTGCTGTCTGTTCATCATCATGACTTTCGTCGCTCCTCCAGGCTACCAGCCCGTCTACAACCCTGTGAGTATCTGCTGCCGGACTTTGACTGGACCGATGGGAACGGACGAAAACGGTCAAAAAAAACGGCTTTTACTTTTTATTTAACTTTTCAAAGTTCCAGATTAATTTAACAATTAAATCTGAGGCAGAAGAAGTAACTTAATTACTAAAGAAAGGAAAAAAACAAATATGTTAAAATACATTTACGAGAATAAAGTTGTATAATTTCGACTTTTTTCTTGTGTTTTTAATTTTACAAATAAAATGGATCCGTTAATATTAAACGTCTCCTAGCAAGTTGAACTTTAAATAGTTTTTGTGACCATTTTTTTTTACCATTCTTCTTAGCAAAGGTGATAGTTTAATTATCTTTACGGCTTTTTGAAAAACATTTTAATCATTTTCCTTTCATTTGACTTTATTGAATCTTTAGTTAAGGATTTTAGTAAATTACTTTAAAAAAATTCCACAGTAAATTCAAACTTGTTTTCGTTTTTAAAGGTACTGTTCCACTTTGAGAAATTGTGAAAGTTAGTTGGATGGTAAAACTTTAACACTCTCAAATTGCTTTTCACTTTTTTAACCTCAGAAGTTGCATTCAACACTTTTTTTTTATTTGTCTTCAATGATCACCTCCCAGCTCTGAAAGTTGCTAATTATTCTAATTAAATCTGAATTATTTTGCAGTGCATTCCGTACCTCGGCCCCATTTATGGCGGCATTCGGGTCGGAGTGTCCATCTACATCCAGGGATCGGTTCCTGAAAACATCACCAGGCGAGTTTCTAAAACATTTGAATCTGAAGCTTTTCTATCCATTAAATCATTTTAATTAGCTCCAGAGAAACTCTGGTGTGACCTCTATCGCCCTCTGTGGGTGGAGTCTGTTTCTTTAACCCACCGCTCGGCTTTTGTCTTCATTTTTAAAAATAGAGTCGTATTTAAAGGCTGTAATCGGCTGAAACACACAGAGAAAAATGTTTATCTATTTCACAACATCTTCTGTTTCCGGATCCACCTGTTTACATTCTGCAGTTAAGGGTTAGGGTTAGGATAGGGTTAGGGTAAGGTTAGGGTTAGGCTTCGGGAACGATTTCAGCCTGTAAAAGTTTTCACGGTTCTTTTTATAGAAAGTATTAAGTGTGGCAAGTATTTATGGTGGTGTAGAAAGAAAATAAAAGCAGCAAATTTCCACAAAGAACTTTTCTATTAATCTCAGAAATTTTCTAGAAAAAAAAAAAACGTGAAAATTTTCTGATGACAAAAATATCCAAAAGTTTTAAATAAATATTTGAAGATTTCTAGAAAAGCCCAGACATTTTGAAATTAATCTGAGATTTTCAAGATAAACTTTTGAAATTGCTGAGCTTAAAAAATCTGAAATTTGTTGAAGTTAAAATAAATAAACAAAATTTTTTAGATTAATAGGATTTTGTAGAAACAAACTCAGAAAATTCAGAGTTTGAAAAAATATGAAACATTTGCCAGAAAAAATGTTTTGGGGAGTAATTACAAAAATATTCTTGAAAATGTCAATTTTTTTTGTCAGTTTTGGAACTCAGAAGTTTTCTCTTTTTTTTAACTTTTTTTTAGAAAAAGTCTGAGATGAATCTCAAAATTCCTGAGTTTTTTGGCAGGAATGTTCTCCCTTTGTTTGGCCGTCTGAACACGAACACTCGGCACGTCGCTGACGCAGCTCCAATAAATCCTGCAGCCGCCTGCAGTTGCAAAGTGAGAACAAGTTGGAGGGAAGCTGCTGCTGTTGACCCGGTTCTGTCTCTGCCAGGTTTCGGATCAACCTTCTGTGCGGAGAGTCGGACTCCAGTGACGTCGCCCTGCACTTCAACCCTCGGTTCGACGGCTGGGACAAGGTGGTTTTCAACAGCCGTAAAGACGGATCCTGGATGTCGGAGGAGAAGATCCGCAGGATGCCTTTCTCCAAGGGCGAGTCCTTCGAGTTGGTCATCATGATCACCTCCGAGGGATTCCAGGTGAACGACAAGCGTGTGGTTTTAAAGGGAACCAATGAATCAAAATTCACATTTTATACTTTTTATACTCCCATCTGTTTCTCCACCGGTTCTAAAAACACCTTGGAAAACAAACCACCTCATCAGTTTTTGGCAGGAATGTTTTTTTTGTTTGGAAATTGAGTCGTTTCAAAAACCTCTGACTCAGCCCGTTACCTAGCAACCCCAGCAGAGTTCCGCCCATCACCTAGCAACCCAAGCTAACCTCTAGCATGTTTAGTTAGCTGGTTTTACCGCCTTATCCACCAGATGCATTCTTGTTTGTTGTGCTGGAGGCTCAACTTCTGCTTTTCAGAGATGCACGATTGTATGATGTCACATCCGTTTGCTGCCATTTTCCCGTTCGTGTGTGAACGTTGAATTTGAAGGCATGACCAGGAGTGGCTAATTTGGATTTAAAGTGACAGAGAATGGATTTATTACTATTCTCATTGATTGATTGATTGATTGATTGATTGATTGATCATGTTCTTCTTTCTGCTCCAGACTAAAGTCGACGGGAAGGACTTCTTCCTGTTCCCTCACCGGCTCCCTGTGGAGCAGATCCGGGCCATCCAGGTCGCCGGAGACGTTTCCATCCAGACCATTAACATCATCGGGGTGAGTCACGCCAGTTGGCCATTTTTATTTCAGCAAATAAATGTAGCAGAAGGTTTCGTGAACGTGTGTCTGCCTCAGGGCGGCGGCGGCGAGTTTCCTGGAGGAACTGGAGTGAGTACAACATTCACACTCAGCTATTCGTTTCCTCCATTTGGTCTCACGTCATGGATTAAACTAAACATGGCTTCTTCACAGGGCGGATATCCAGGATGCAGCATGGGGGTTTGTATTTACAATCAATTTATCCATGTAAAATACATAGCTAACAAAAAACCAATAATTTATTTTGGCTTTCTTCAACAGATTAATGTAAGAAATATGAAAACAAAACAGATAAAACATTTTTAAATAAAAATAATTTTTAAATTAGGCAGGTCAAGTTTGTGCGCTCAGCTAACATGACTATGAAATACTCAGTGGTTTAATGGTCTGCTGGATGCAGCGTCGTTGGATGAAGCAGGAGATTTTTCTCTGTTATTCCACAAATGTTCAGGATTCTGGCACAAAAAGAATAAATGTTTCTTTTTCTTCTAGAAGAGAGTTTGTCAGAAATAAATTGAAAGAGAAAATATGTTCTTCCCTCCTTTCAGCAGGGCGGATACCCAGGAGGCAGCATGGGGGTGTGTACCTTTAGAAACTTTCAATAGTTTTCTTTCAGGGTGGCTCAAAGAAAATCAAAATATGTTTTTTAAATTATTTTTCTGACAAAACCCAGGGTGGATATCCTGATGGCACGGGCGGAGGAATGGGAGTGAGTATATACACTGTAAAAACACAAACTCTCGCAAACATCTCGGTACACTTCAAAAACGGCAAAATAAGAAAACTTTCAAATAACTTTTCAACAAAAGATACAGCAGCTTGTTTTAACTAAATTATCCTTTAATGTTGATAAAAAAGCTTGAGTTCCACCGCACTGTTACCTAGTAACTTTTCTATACGAAGTTAATTTAATATTTTTATTTGTTTTTTAAGCAGGGAGGATATCCTGGAGGCCACATGGGGGTCTGTAACTATTTATTATTATTATCTATAATAATTTCTTGTATATCAAAATAATTTAAACGACTTTTTCTGGCTGATCTCCAGGGTGGATGTCCCGACAGCCTGGGAGTGAGTTCAGATAAGCACATCAGTAATGGCTGCGTTCAACATTTTCTCCTATTATAATCACTTGAAACGTGTAAATATTTGCAGGGCGGAAAACCAGGAAGCAACATGGGGGTAAAATCACAACGTTGCAGTTTATCACTATCAAAAGACGGTTTGTGTCATAATTATACTCCTTCCCAAACAGGGAGGTTTTCCAGGATCCCACTTGCCGGTGAGAGAAAATCTCAGTAATATTGGCAGCATTATTATTCCATACTGACGTTTTCTGATGCTTTTCTCATTTTTATAAATCTGTTCGCAGGGGATGGGAGGGCAGCCGCTCTACAACCCAGTAAGTGTTTCTACCAAACACTTTTATCTCTTTTTTTATATAACTACGTAATTAATGAATTACAGTGTTTGTTTTTAAAGTTACTTCATTGTAATGTTTGTTTATTTACCGCCCCCTTGTGGATCGGGAACTGAGCTGCAGTTTGTTCTTGACGTTTCTAGTTCATGTTTTCAGAATCACAAAGTGGTAAATAAGCATAAAAGTTGATTAAATAATTTCCCTGCACTGACAAACACCTATCAATAAACCTATAGATTATTGATTTCTTCAGTGGTTTGTTATACAAGAATAGCATCTGGAAAGGGATTAGAATTATGGCTGAAATTGGGGTTAAGAAATTAAATTGTGCAACTGAAATTATTTTTTCCATAATTAATAACATTTCATTTCTATTTTTTAAATGCTATTTAAAACCAAAGAAATTATATGTATGCATTTGTCGTCTTGGTGCGGCGCTCTAAGGGGCCCTCTGGTGGTCTGGGGGCCCCAAGCGTTTGTCTTGGCACCGGCCCTGGTTTCCAACCTGTGATGTAACAGCTGTGTGATTTAGTGAAACTTGCTCCCGTTCTCAGCCTGTTCCGTTCGCCGCCCTGATCCCCGGAGGGATGTACCCTAAGAGGACCATCATCGTCCGGGGCCTGGTGCCCTGCGGGGCCAAAAGGTTCGTTCTCGCTGCCCGGCTGCACAAATCCTGCCGATAACCGAGCGCTGACAGAACCTGGGTGTCCCAGGATGGGCTTCAACCTGGTGGTGAGCAGAACCCAGGACATCGCCTTCCACATGAACCCCAGAGTGAAGGAGGGCGTCGTGGTGCGAAACGCCCGGACCGGAGGGCGGTGGGGCAACGAGGAGCGGGAGCTCAGCGGGTCGCCCTTCGTGGAGGGGCAGTACTTCGACGTGAGTTTCGCTTCCTGATCGGGTCCGGCTCCACTTTCTGATGTGTTTTTCTGACGGGTTTTCTGTCTCCAGATGTCGATTCGCTGCGGCAACCAGAGGTTTAAGGCGTTTGTGAACGGGCAGCACCTGTTCGACTTCTTCCACCGAACAAACTTCAGCGAAATCGACAAACTGGAGATCGACGGAGACGTTCAGATCTCCTACGTCCACTTCTGATTCGCTACTTCCTTTTGTGCAGTTTTCAGTTTTGCATCAGTTGTTTGCATTGATAAAGCTCAGGAAGAAAATGTGCTTTTGAATTTATTCATTTCTTATGCAAAAACATTGTAAAATTAAAGCTGCAAGCAGCCTCGAACGGCCCTCGCAGCCAAGCGCCGCTCCGGCCTATTGCCACCGCGGGGTACGAGCAACCGCCGCCTCACGCCACCACAGAAGCTCTCACGCAGTTTTCAGCGCCTCCGCCCGCACCGCGGAAGCTGTTGCTCAGTTTAAACTTCTCCAACTCGGTCCAACAGAGCCTTCTTTCTCAAAAGCGTGGTTCGGATTTGCAACTCCAAAATCCAAGCAAAATGTTGAGCGTAGTCCAGTTCTGTGGCTCCAAAAAGCAGGCAAAATGTTCAGGAAAACTTCGCAGCTCCAGCTGTCGCCGGCTGACTGTTATTTCGTAGAGTCGATCTTTTTTCTCATTGATGGAGTACCACTGCCTCCTGCTGGGGCAATACTGGTATTGCACTAGCAGTACCAGTATATCGCCACAAGGTGCCAGTGGTACTCCATCAACACTGACCCCAGTGTGTTCTTACTTCGCTGTGTCATAAGTTTTGCTGAATGACTTTGTTTGTATTATTTCTAGCAAAAATGAATGAATGTTTGTACTTTAACCCACGAAATAAACTTATATATATATAAAAAGTTATAATAATGTATATTTAAATAATTAATAACAACATAACCTATGGGCTGCTGTTTTCTAGGGGGCGCTATAGAGAAATTAGGCCACGCCCACCAAATATTGTGATGGATTCCTGTCGGGGAGTTGATGGGAATCCATCCTTGTGAGTTTGGAGCAGCTGTGGCCAAAAATGTGGAATTGAGAGCCAAACTTAGATGGCGTTACAGGTCACTTCGCCACGCCCACCTGCTGCATTGAAGCTGGTCGGGGTTGGAGTCCTCAATACACCAACATGTCTTCGGTGTCTGGGCACAGTTTCATGTTGATGAGGTCAAAGGGGTCAGATAGCGACCGTTGACAGTAAAACATGACACTTCCTGTTCTCAGGGGGCGTGGCCTAAGTGATGTCATCACTTGACCATAGGATATTGTAGGAGACCCGATGATGATCAATCACAGTAACTTTGGTGCCTCTGTGAGGTTCTGTGTAGGAGATATAGCAGTTTATGTTTTTATGGCGTGTAGGTGAACTTTGACCCGTGCTAACCCCCCTTCAGCATTCTCAAAAACTCACCGTTTTGATAACTTTAGATGGGACATGCCTTATGAACAGACTGACCGAGTTTCAAGCCGATCAATCGAAATCCCTAGGAGGAGTTCGATCAAATACCAAGGCTGTAAATGTCAAAAATGGGGTCAAAATTTGAACTTCAATCTAAAATGGCCGTCTTCCTGTGGGGTTTCGACCATGGCTCCGAGAGACTTTTTTGTAAGTCCTGACATGGTACACATGTGTACAAAGTTTCGTAATTGTAGGTTAAAGCATGGCTTGGGGCTCATCATTTAAAGTTTTCTAGGGGGCGCTATAGAGAAATTAGGCCACGCCCACCAAATATTGTGATGGATTCCTGTCGGGGAGTGGATGAGGATCCATCCTTGTGAGTTGGAGCAGCTGCGCCCAAAAATGTGGAATTGAGAGCCAAACGTATGGCGATGGCGTTACAGGTCACTTCGCCACGCCGCCACGCCCACCTACTCCATCGTAGCTGGTCGGGATTAGAATCCTCAATACACCAACATGTCTTCTGTGTCTGGGCACAGTTTCATGTTGATGAGGTCAAAGGGGTCAGATAGCGACCTTTGACAGTAAAACATGACACTTCCTGTTCTCAGGGGGCGTGGCCTAAGTGATGTCATCACTTGACCATAGGATATTGTAGGAGACCCGATGATGATCAATCACAGAAACTTTGGTGCCTCTGTGAGTTTCTGTGTAGGAGATATAGCAGTTTATTTTTTTATGGCGAGTAGGTGAACTTTGACCCCTGCTAACCCCCTTCAGCATACTCAAAAACTCACCGTTTTGATAACTTTAGATGGGACATGCCTTATGAACAGACTGACCGAGTTTGAAGGCGATCAATCGAAATCCCTAGGAGGAGTTCGATCAAATACAGAGGCTGTAAACGGCAAAAATGGCCTCAAAATTGGACCTTCAATCCAAAATGGCCGACTTCCTGTGATACTTGCACTATGACATTAATTGTAAATTTTGAGCATCTTGGGAGCTCTACAAGTGTACCAAATTTCATGTCTCTACGATGAAGTAAGTGAATAGCAAAGGGTCCTTTGAAAATTTCTAGGTGGCGCTATTGAGGCATTTCTTATGGGATTTTTGCGATGACCTTAAAATACAAAATTTTGAAACTCCCTTTACGCGTCTGCCAAGTTTGGTGAGTTTTTGAATATGATAAAGCCCCCAAAAAGCCAATTCATTTGGGTGGAAGAATAATAATAATAATAAGAAACAGTACAGAAACAATAGGCCTTCGCAGCGCTTAGCTGCTCGGGCCTAAAAACATCGGCAGTGACAAAATCAAAGTAGTTATTGTACAAAAATCCTTAGAAATGTAGAAACACCAGCAGAAACACATTCAACAAAATGCACAATACTGGCTCTTTGAAGGCACTTGGGAAGGTTGTGAAAGCTGATGAGGATAATGAGGAAGAAGAGAAAAGGCTCCATGTACAGGAAACAGGAAGTGAATCCAGCACCTTTTTTTTCTCTGAAAGTACCACTGTATTACAAAAACAACCCAGAAAAGGGAAATGAAGTAGTTCTCCATAACATTCTGTAACGGTTTTAAAGTACCTTTGATGCTCACAAAGAAGCACAGCACGATTTCTTCTCCCAAGACGGCAAAACCTAATCTGAAGACTTAATACAGGACTACAAATAAACTGTTTATATACATACATAAAAATATAAGTGCATACATGTTGCAGCTCCTCCTCAGTGCAACAGTTGGAGAAACCGCAGAAGAAGAGCAGCTGGATGACGGTTTTTGCGCTTTTTCCCAGGATTTGTTCTCCTTCAATTCATTTTTTTTTTAAGTTTAAGGGAAATAATGTCTAAACCACTGGAAGTCATTAGTGCAAAAGTTGAAGAAATACAAAAAATCTGCATAAAAACAAAAATCTGAATGATATCAACACTGAAACATTTCCTTGTTTGATCTGTTCCTTATTGCTGCTGATTGGAGGTTTCCGCTCAACAAGAAAAACTACCGGAATGTTCAGATTTCTCTAAAAAAAAAAAAAAAAAAAAAAATTAAATGTGGAAATTTAGTTTGATAGAAAAAAAAACTCACATTTTGAGATTTTCAAGAAAATTCTGAGTTTGAAAATGTGCAAATCTTTTGACGTTTGGATATTTAGTTTCAAAATTTCTGATTTTCTTCTAGCAAGTTTCTGATTTCTGAAAATTGTAAATTTCCAGATTTCTTTCAGAACAAAGATCAAATCTGATAATTTTTTTTCTCTAGCAACATTTTAACTTCTCAAACACAGAAATGTTTATTTTCTAGAAAATGCCTGAGATTATTTTCATTTAAAACTCCAACTTTCTCTTTAGAAAATGTTTCTTTTGAAAATCAGACAAAAATCTCCCAATTTCTTTCTAGAAATTTTCATATTTTTCTAGCAACATTTTGATATTTCAAATTCAGAAATGTCAAACGTTTTTTTCTGTTTTTTTAAGAAAATGTCTGAAATTTTTCTCAAAAGTTTTCTAGCAACATTTAAACTTTTCAAACACCATAATTTCCAAGATTTTTCTATAAAACGTTTTACTTTTGAAAGTTTTTGTCCGTTTCCTCTACCTATGAAATGTAGAAACACCTGATGCCCGGAGGATCAGGGGTCATGCAGGTCGTCACGCCCGTGTTGGAGGAAAGGTGCAGGATAGTATGTGTTGCGGACCGGACCGGGTCAGATCCAGTTTCAGGACGGGCTTCAGATTCAGACTGTTGCTGTTTCAGCGTTTTGTCACAACCACAAACCCTGACACGCCCAACTGGGATTTTATGTGATTGTGCCGTTTGTAACGCTAAAGAGTCAAAGATTAATTGGGGTCATCAAAAATAGTTCAAAGCAAAATATTTAGCTACACACTGTTGGAGTATTGATCAGTTCTAAGTATTGACTGGTTTTAACTCCTTCACTCTGCTGTCGGTTTGTTAAATAAATCATATTTTCAGGTTTGTGGTTGTAACAAGATGAAAAGCGGAGAAAAGTCCAAGCGAAGTGAAGCGTTTTTAAGTGGCTGTTTCTGCTCTCTGTAGTCTGACAGACCTGGGATTGTACCTGGTATTTCACACCGCAGTGATTTAAACAGATATGTCATTAAAATACTTTACAGTCTAGAGATAAACCGACTGAAACGAGTCGTCCGTCTGAGTGGGATCGGTTCAGTCTGGCAGTGTCAGCTGGTTTCACAGGGTCGGTCCAGCATGGCGGCGTCTCATTGGAGAGGAGGAGAAACTTCATCTCAGTAGCTGCGTTTCCATTCACCTTCAAATTCAGCAAGTTGGAATTATGAAAAGAAATTCATTAAATTAAAACCTTGAGCATTGGGTGAGGCAGTGATATGTTTTCCAGGCACAGAGTGGCTTATTTTCACAATGTAGCATTTATGTTTTACTTTTAAGTAAAATTTCTTGAAAGAAATTGGGTCTTTGTCACTTTAAGAAGCTCCTGCTCTTTCTGAAGCTCCGCCTTCAGGAAGTCATCACAACATGGCTCCTCTATTAACCCTTTAACATTTTCACCAGCGTGGCTGTGGTGTTTGCTAATTACTGCCGGCTAGTCTGAAGGAGCTGCGGCTCGAAGGCGGGGCTTCGTCCACCCAGCTAAATGGATTTAGCTGGGTGCATTTCTTCATGCATTTCTCAAAAATGCATGAAGGAATCAAAGCACCAACATGATGAATCACTGAAGGTTGGTTTTACGTGGTACTGGAACCTTTAAAGGAAATGATGTGGCAGCAAAATTCAGTTTTTTTACATTAGAAGATGATCAAAAACGTTTTGAGCATTTTGTCATGGAAACGCAGCTCCAGATTGTGCTGCAAATATTGGATCTGCAGCATAAAACCGTGAGCGTCTCCTGCAGTTTGCAGGATGAAGAAGCGTCTTCAGAGCCCCTTGGAAATCCTCTCATCGGCCTGAGGAAGCCTTCGTGCCATGAGCATGCTGTGGTGAGTTAGTGCTTTGGCTCAGTTACTGCCAGGGCATCCTCCTGGTCGCCTCCATGTCCTCCAGCAGCTCAAACGTCGGGGTGGGGGCCGGGGTGCGGTCCGGCGTGGCGTGGCAGGACGGCTGCAGCGGCAGCGTCGCGGCGGACGACGACACCGGCATGTCCAGGCTCTCCAGCGAGTCGGAGAGCGCCCGGCCGGCCTCGCGGCGCGGGCACAGGACGTATCGGCTGGGCTGGTGGACCTCCGCGGCGGTCACCGACTCCAGGCCCTTCAGGCACAGCGGCGAGGCCTCGGCCGGGTCGCGGCCGCCCACGGCGCCCAGCTCCGAGGACGACTCGTCCATGTTGACGTAGAGGATCTCGTCCGGGTCCTGCGGGTCCGGCAGGTCCTCCAGGGCTTTCTCCAGCTCGCAGCGCAGCGTCTCGAAGGACGGCCGGTCCTTCGGGCTCAGCAGCCAGCAGGAGAACATCAGAGAGTAGCTGCAGGTCGGACAGAAACCGTAAACATCGTTTTCAGCTTTTCTCTTGTCAATCAGCTGCTCTCTGTTGTAAACCATCCTGTTGCTATGGTTGCACCGCATCACAAAACAAGCAGAGTGAAAAAATGTTGCTAAAAGTCTCCCCAACTACACAAAATAAACAGAAATACACACTTGAGGAAGTTCAGCCCATTTATGCTTTTAAATAAGCATAAATGTGAAGCGCACTGCAAAAAATCAAAATATTACCAAGTATTTTTAGTCTAATTTTGTCTTTTAACACTTCAAATAAAACAAAACTAACTTACAAGGAACTTTTCAGCAACATATAAAGTCTAGTTTTACGTAAATAACGCCTGAATATTTATTAAAAAGTTCAGGCTTCACTGGCCCGCTACCTAGCAACCCCCAGCCCGTTACCTAGCAACCAAGTTCTGGTTGTACTGGCAGATTATGCAAATCAAATTCCTTCCTTAATCCCAATGGAGACATTAAATATTGTTACACTTTCATCAATATTAAGGAATTATTTATTTGATTGTAAGTTAGTTTTGCCTCATTTCAAGTGTAATAAAGACATTTTTACTATAAACTAGACCAAATATTCTTGTTAAGATTTAATATTTTTGCAGAGTAATGATCATTTGGTTACTAAGTTAGATTATTTGAGTTCATCCGATGAATTGTCTCCAGCGTACTCACATGGAGTCCAAACAGTCTGGAGGCTGTTTGAGTCGGTTCCCTTGTCTCAAGTAGTCATAAATCTCACTGTTTTCCACCCCGGGGTAAGGCGTCTGTCCTCGCGTGGCGATTTCCCACATGGTGACTCCGAACGACCACTAGGACGGAAAACAGGACAGAGGGAACGGTCAGGAAGCGCCGCCTCCCTCCAGTCGGACATGAACTTCACAGAAGAGTTACCGCCGTGGATGAGGGTTATGGAGATCGTTATTTGTATGTTAACAGGAAAATACCCATAATTCACAGCTCAGCATGTATCTTTCTGAGGTCCTGAATGACTTTACCAGCTGCAGCAGCTGGCGTCTGTCCCAGAGGTTTGGCCTCAAAAACATTTCACCAGATTCCTGCTATCTGGTTAAAGTTGAAACATCACCGAATTCGAATAAAATATCAATAATTTGGCAGATTTTCCTACTGCAGATTAAAAACAAAAGAAAACATCACAGCAAGAGAAAATATCACACAAGACGCAAATATCAAAAGTAAGCTAAAATTTGTTCTGCATAACAAATTTCTCTTTGCTGCTTACTGTAAGAAAGATACTGACTCCTCATATTTACTCCACATAACCCCTTCTCTTTCTGTTTCCTGCAGAGCTTTGTTTCCTGTTAGTGTCATTAAAAGGTAGACGGATCCAGATGTTTTGTCTGATCTTTTCCAAAGTGAAACTGTTTCAATGTGTTTAGTTTTCATGGTGTGAGCAGAACAAACAGACTGCAGGTGAGTCCAGGTGAGTGCAGGTGAGTGCAGGTACTCACCACGTCACTCTTCGTTGTGTAGACGCGGTCTGCTAAGCTTTCGATGGCGATCCATTTGACGGGCATCTTGGAGATGCGGCCCTGTCTGTAGTAGTCGCCGTTGTAGATCTTCTTGGAGAGGCCGAAGTCGGCCACGCAAACGTTCATGTTCTCGTTCAGCCTGAGGCGGAAACAGACAAGTTTATTTATTAAAGATCACATATGATGTTTATCCCAACATATGAACAGATTAGCATGTCCACTCCTTTTTTGTTTCGTCTTTACCCTCTGCCTGAGAAAAGAGAAGAAGAAGCGAAGGAGACGACCTGCGGGGAACTGAAAGAGAGAAAAGTGGAAGAAGCGTTTTCCTTACATGCAGTTGCGCGCAGCCAGGTCTCTGTGGATGAAGTTCTTGCTGCTGAGGTACTCCATCCCTCGGGCGATGTCGGCCATGAACTTAACCAGCATCTGAGACGGCAGGTACTGCAGGGCACAACAGAGGAGAGGTCATTTACTCGTTACTCTCAGCAGAGGGCGCCAGCGTCCATCTTTCTACAAGTACAACTAATTTTCCAGCAGACTGCCTGGTTGGTCCTCAGGGAACCATTGTGTGCTTGTTTGTAAAAGCTGGCCCGCTTCATAACCGTTTCAACATTCTTTATAGGTCTTGCTTTGATTAGAGTTTCCCAGCTCTTCTGGGGATTTAATGCATATCGCTCACAGCTGGCGCCAAAAACACTTTGTGTTTTCGAGTGCTTCTGCTGCCAGAGTGGGAGTGGTTGGAGGCTTATTTAAGAAAAACTTTACAACTGTGCTGAACTTTGGATCCAGTTTTGCTGACATTCATGTGAACTTAAAAACCATAAAGTGTGTGAAACTGCGAGTGCTGGTTTGTTGCTGACTTGTTGCTTTTGGGCTGTTTGTTTTCAGGCGTACCACAGGGCAGTCGCCCAGCCTGGAGTACAGCAGGTAGCTGTGCAGATCGCCGTGCTTCATGTACGGCAGGATGACCACAGGCGACGGGTAACCTTCGCTCTCCACCGTCTGCAGACACACGCCTGAGAAGAAAGTCAGCAAGAAAAAACTCATCATCCACACAATGTTCACACAATCTCCTCTATTTATGAACTGAATCAATGGAAAATGCTGCATTTGTCGCTGATTGCATTCAATAAGCAGGACGCCAAAAACAAAATGTCTGTCTTCTTCTAGCAACTTTTAAAACTTTCTGTTTTTCTATTAAATTTCTGGGAAAGTATGTTTGTGTTTCTACAGTGTGATAATCTAAAAAACTGTTTAATCGCTTGCTGATGTTCAGCTTTGGTGAATAAACCACATTAAATATGTTCAATCATCACTAAGTCCTACTAAAATCTACTGTGCAACATGATTTCTGGGTTTTTGTTCATGTTGTGAAACATGAAACTCTTTTATATTTTTATGCCCTTTCTTTCACTTCTTCTTCTGGTGGTAATAAATCTGTGTTACTAACCAAAACTGGTTTCCTCTTTTTGAAAGACCATAAATGTGAAAATTTTTTAAATATATATACATTAAGATATTTTTCAATCCAGCAGCTTTTTAAAGAAAGCTTTTAAATGAACAAGAAATGAACAAACAGTGAGAGCGACTCAGTTTCATGTGATTTTTGATAAACATGTATGTAGAGATTTGCAAAAACATTAAATCTTACCAAGTATTTTGGTCTAATTTCTGGTCCAAATAAGACAAAAGTAACGAACTAATAACTTTAGAAGCTTGTTTTAAGTCTAAAGTTCCTTTACATTGATGAAAAAGTTTCACTGGCAGATTACTTACATTTTTATATCAATGATTTGTTTAGTTTTTTCTGTTTACCAAATGGCAAATTACTGATTTTTCAAGCTTGGAAATGTTTTCCGTATTACATTTTTTAGATTAACCTAAATTTTTCTGGGTTTCTTCTATAAAATTTCCAACTTTCCAAGCTCAGAAATTTCAAAAATGTTTGTCCTAAATTTCTCAAATTTTTCTAGCAAATTAAAAAAAAAAAAACTTTGAAAGTTTTTCTATTGAATTTCTGGCAGGTTATTTTCGGAGGTGAAATGAGGAAAATGTCTCGTTATAAATGACACGATCTACCAGTGAAACTAGAACTTTTTCATCAATATTCAAGTTTTATTTAACTGAAACAAGCTCACACTTTGATGAAATGTTGCGTGGAAGTTTGTTCCTGTTTTATGAGCAGTAAGATGTTTGCAATAGAAACTGCAGAATAAATACTTGATAGGAGAGAAAGTTTTGAAGAAAATGTGCATGATGTGTCAGGATCCTCACCCAGGAGCCTCATGACGTTGGGATGGTCAAACTCCTTCATGCAGGCGGCTTCACGCAGAAAGTCTTCCATCTCTGAGCGCGTGCAGATCGCAACTGCAGGAACGACGGTTCACATCGATCAACTCGTTTGCAAAACTTTGCACACTTTCTCTGATTAATAAAAAATCCCATGAGGGTGGAGCTGCTCTACCCCACAACTTTGGCTCAAAATTACTTCAAACTATTTTAATTTTGTGCTTTTCTTCTGCAAACACCTGACTGACGCTGATTTACTTCTAAAACTGAGATCTGTAGATGTTGATTTATTTTAATGTTTACTCACTCTTCATCGTCTTTACAGCCACCTTGAGAACAGCTTCTTCCTGATTTAGCAGGCCCTCCATCACAGAGCCAAACTCCCCTGAAAACACAAAACACAACCAGACCTTTAATAAAACAACGATTCTGTAAAAAGAAAATCATCAGACACAACCAACACTGCAGAAACATAAAATCCTACCAGGGGATTTATTCTTGATCTGCTTAAGATATACAAAAATATTTGCTAAGATGTTGTGTTTGTTTTGTGTATTATGTGTTTCATACAGCAAAAACAAAATCTTACCAAGTATTTCTGGTCTAGTTTCCGGTGCAAATTTCTTATTACACTTGAAATAAGACAAAACTAACTTACAAATAACTTTTCAGCAAGATACAGAAATCTGTTTTAAGTCAAAAGTTCACTAATATTGATGAAAAAGTTCCAGTTCCACTGGTAGATTATTTAAATGTTGTAACATAAGTGAAACAATCTGCCACTGGAACAAGTTTTTTCTATCAATGTTAAGGAATTGTTGACTTAAAACAAGTTCCTATGTATTGCTGAAAAGTTACTTTAGTTAGTTTGCAAGTTAGTTTAGTATTATTTTAATGGTACAAATACATTAGAAACTTCCAAAATACTGCTAATATTTTGTTTTTGCAGATTATAAACACCCAAAAAGTATTTTTGTGTAATTTCGAGTGAAGCTATTGTAAGTAGAGTAAAATATGTGGTAGGATTTTGTGTTTCTGCAGTGAAGGCAGTAACATGAAGCCGTCTTTATTTGTGCTTACCTTCTCCCAGAGTTTTTCCCAGAGTGAGTCTGTGTCTGTCCACCATCACGTCTTGGAGCTTCTGCTTCAGCTCATCGCTGATGCCCAAGCTGTTCACTGGAGGAAAACCAGAAAGGTTTTTACTTTGCAGGAAAACAGCTGAAATGTGCAAATAAATGCATCTACACACTCCTATTTATGTTACTTTTAGAAAAGAAGAAGATAAATTTATTCAAATCAGGATAAAAATCTGAGATTATCAGCCAGCCTTACAAGGAGTATCACTTGTTATCACTGTAAATATTTTTCTCCAGTACAAAATAAACAACTTTCTACTGCCTGTTCAAAGTCTTTACATTTTTAATGTTATGGTTTAGCTCTAATTTAAATAAACAAGACACCATTATTTACATGTTCAAACTAAATATCACAGGAAAAACATTTTCAAAAGAAACTCAAAACTGAAGGTTAATTTCAGACGTAATGTGCTGACATCGAGTTTTAAGATTATTGGTAACTTTGGGTTTTTTTCATCTATTTGTGATTACTTGTGTTAAACGATTAAACTGCACTGTAAAAACACATTTTACCAATTTTTTTTTTTTACTTTTGGTTGAGTGTAAATATCTCAGAACACTTGACATAAGACAAAACTGACTTAGAAATAACTTTTCAGTGAGATATAGAAGCTTGTTTTAAGTCAATACTTCCTTAATATTGGTGAAAAAGTTTGAGTTCCACTGGTAGAAAGTTCCACTGGTAGAAAGTTCCACTGTAGAAAGTTCCACTGGTAGAAAGTTCCACTGTAGAAAGTTCCACTGTAGAAAGTTCCACTGGTAGAAAGTTCCACTGTAGAAAGTTCCACTGGTAGAAAGTTCCACTGTAGAAAGTTCCACTGGTAGAAAGTTCCACTGTAGAAAGTTCCACTGTAGAAAGTTCCACTGGTAGAAAGTTCCACTGGTAGAAAGTTCCACTGTAGAAAGTTCCACTGTAGAAAGTTCCACTGGTAGAAAGTTCCACTGGTAGAAAGTTCCACTGTAGAAAGTTCCACTGTAGAAAGTTCCACTGGTAGAAAGTTCCACTGGTAGAAAGTTCCACTGTAGAAAGTTCCACTGGTAGAAAGTTCCACTGTAGAAAGTTCCACTGGTAGAAAGTTCCACTGGTAGAAAGTTCCACTGTAGAAAGTTCCACCGGTAGAAAGTTCCACCGGTAGAAAGTTCCACTGGTAGAAAGTTCCACTGTAGAAAGTTCCACTGGTAGAAAGTTCCACCGGTAGAAAGTTCCACTGTAGAAAGTTCCACTGTAGAAAGTTCCACCGGTAGAAAGTTCCACTGGTAGAAAGTTCCACCGGTAGAAAGTTCCACTGTAGAAAGTTCCACTGGTAGAAAGTTCCACTGTAGAAAGTTCCACTGGTAGAAAGTTCCACTGGTAGAAAGTTCCACTGTAGAAAGTTCCACTGGTAGAAAGTTCCACTGTAGAAAGTTCCACTGGTAGAAAGTTCCACTGTAGAAAGTTCCACTGGTAGAAAGTTCCACTGTAGAAAGTTCCACCGGTAGAAAGTTCCACTGCGCCGTTACCTAGCAACCCAGTTTTAGGTAACTGGCAGATTATTTCTTTATACCATGGAAAAATCTTTTGTTGTAAGTAAAATAATTAGTCAGTGGAACTAGTATTTTTTAAATCAATATTTAATAATTATTTACTTAAAACAAGTTTCTATATTTTGTTGAAAAGGTTCATGTAAATTTGTTTTCTTTTATTTCAATTGTACTTTGATATTTAAAGTAGAAACTAGACAAAAAAATACTTGTGTTTTTGCAGTGTGGTGAATTTTTTAAAATGTAATTTTAAAAAAGGATGTGAAGACTCCCAGTGTGCCGGGATGTTTCCTCCAGCTGGGCAGACGTTCCTTTTTGTTTTCCTCCAGACTCTGACAGAACAACAACACGGTCGGAGATCGCCTCCAGCTGCTGCTACACCATCAATCTGACACAGCTTGGCCCAAAAATGCGCTCAGACCACAGGCATGTTGCGACTCATGCTGGTATGTCCGGTCGCGGAAACAACCAGAACGTCAGGAACCGACGACGTCTGGTCAGCATCAGATCCATCTAATCCAACCCTTCCTTTTTCATTTTATTATTCCTCCTCATGAATTGTTTACCTCCTGTTAGTCTTTCCTTCTTTCTTTTCTAACCCAGCATGTGGGGACCTGCTCAGAAGGACCACAACATATTTTCTGGGGACAATGTCAGGGCTTGAATGTGACCCAGCTGGGTGAAATCTGAGCATTTGTTTTCAGGTTTGAGTGTCTCTGATGTCTCAACATCACAAAGAAACGTTGCAGACTGGTTTCGGCACACAAAGCAACGCAAAATGATCGACTCTGATTGGTCCTCACTGTCACCGCAACCCATGAATTTAGCTTTCATCTTCATTTGGGTGTTTATGTCAGTTTTTACAAACAAATTTAACTGTAAAACATTTAAATCTGATGTGAAGCATTTCAGCTTCCTTAACTGAAATTTGTTATTGCAGATTCTGCAGCAGGCGGTTTCAACATGAAGTTGGTTTCACCAAATTAGAGTCCAGATATCTGAAATTGGTTTCTGGTTAAATTTATATATTGTTCCAGTTTAGGGCTGAAACAATTCGGCGAATGATTCGAGTACCTTGATTATTAAAATTCCTAGAGGAAAACTTTCCTGCCTCGAAGCTTCGTTCACTTACATTTCGTTATTTAGCGGATCGTGTTCCACTAAATGAAACGTGCTTTAGATGTGTAGCTTTACGGACAAACCGGAAAATTTATTTCATATCATCCTGGGTGGCGGAAATCATTGTGGTGGTACCTGGCTGGTAGATGAGTTTCTGTGTGTGTTGCTATAAATGTCTGTGCAAGGTGAGAGTTCATCTATTAAACTGACTGAAGTTTAATAGTTGACTAAACTCCAGAAGCTGAAGTATTTTATTAGTGCATTTGTGAGCCTGTCCATATTATTGAATTGAATATACTTTCAGATTCTTGTAGAGCTTTTCTTCAGGTTAACTTAGAAAGTGAACTATTATTGTTACAGGTTAGTTTTCTAAACTACAGAAAAGTAACTGTTAGGGAAGCTCAAATGTGAAAAACTGAAGTGATCTGGATATCCGATAGTAACACTGCTGTCATGTCAGATTTACCAAAAGTATGTTATCCTTTTCTTATCCAATAACTCCATTAATCATAAGAATAATTGATAGAAAACTGGCTTACTAAAGTATTCATTTACAACAGCCTTATTCCAATTCCAATTAAAACTCTTGCTCTTTCTGAAAACACATGGTTCAAATCATGGCTCCTCTTTTTACCCTTTAGCGGTTTTTACCAGCATTTCACTGAGAAGCAGCTCCTATGATGAGCTCAGCAGATGTGCAGTTTGCTAATTGCTGATGGCTAGTCTGAAGGAGCTGAGTTGTGGGGTTGCATCTAGAAGGCGGGGCTAGCTGCATCTAGAAGGCGGGGCTAGCTGCATCTAGAAGGCGGGGCTAGCTGCATCTAGAAGGCGGGGCTAGCTGCATCTAGAAGGCGGGGCTAGCTGCATGTAGAAGGCGGGGCTAGCTGCATCTAGAAGGCGGGGCTAGCTGCATGTAGAAGGCGGGCTAGCTGCATCTAGAAGGCGGGGCTAGCTGCATGTAGAAGGCGGGGCTAGCTGCATCTAGAAGGCGGGGCTAGCTGCATCTAGAAGGCGGGGCTAGCTGCATGTAGAAGGCGGGGCTAGCTGCATCTAGAAGGCGGGGCTAGGTCCACCCAGGTTTTTCACACAGCTGAATGGTTGCCATGGAGTTAAAAGGATTTCTCAAACTTGCATGAAATAATCAAGGCAACACTGCAGATGTGACTTTGATGAAGAAAAAGCTTAAAACATCATGTAAAGCTAAAAAGAAGTCAATTTTACATGAAGCTCCTCCTTTAAAACATTTTGAATTATATCTTAAGATATCTTTAATTACAATTATGACTAGTCAGAACAAAAGTTTACTTCATGGCTCGTAATAAGCATAAATATAAGCGGTGAAACTGATTTTATGTTGAAATGGCCTGCCGTATCTCTTCATGTTTTACTGTGGTGGACAGAGCAGTCGCTGCGGGGTGAGGCGCGGCGTTTCCCGCTCATCCAATGTTTTCACTCTGAGGGAGTCAGGTCTGGGCATGCAGCTCAGAGTTTCTGCTCCAGGTGCGTTCAGAGGAACTCACATGTCGCCTCCAGCGGCCTGCGGCTGTAGCTGCGGCGCGCGCGGTACCTCACCACCAGCTGCCCGCGCTCCATCATGGGCTCGAACGCCTCCCTGCAAAAACAATCAAATTTTATTTGTACAGCACATTTCAGCAGCAAGGCATTTCAAAGTGCTTCACATCATAGCAAACACAAAAACATAACATCTGGAAGGTTGAGACAACAACAGCACATCTTTAATGTATTGTGGTGCTAAGAAGTTCAGTGATTTATAAACTAACAACAGTATTTTAAAGTCTATTCTTTGAGCTACAGGGAGCCAGTGGAGGGACTTTAAAGCTGGTGTTTTACACAACGGCAACACAGATGTGGTCAGTCGGGCGAGTGTGTAAACAACACTGGAAGTGTGGCGGCGTAACGCAGAAAACGTCTCACAGAAAGTAACAAGCAATGGAGTCTGGAAGGGACGGAAAATATTATGGTTTGGCCCGAGTGGCCGGGTCCCTCCCTTCCACCCACAAGGAGGACAAACAAACCTACGCACCCGAAGCGTGTCTCTTTGCGCCGCAGCTTGGCCACGTAAACAGCCAGGAGGATGGTGAGGGCCACGGCGCCGGTGACGGCCATCACCACATACCACCAGTGCCAGGAAAACGTTTCCGGATCTGACGAACCTGAAAGGACAAGGGATGAACTCGGTTTAACAGCTCAACCAAAGTTTGGACAGGTTTTACACTGCAAAAACATAAAATATCACCAAGCATTTTTGCCTAGATTTTAGAGCAAATGTTGAAATAAGACGAGGCTAACTTCGAACAAATTACTCAGAGAGAAACAGCGGCTCGTTTTAAGTTAATAATTTTTTGTTCTAATTCACTGGTGGAATATTCCACAGCGCCGTTACCTAGCAACTCCAACCCGTTACTTAGCAACCCCAACCCGTTACCTAGCAACCCCAACCCGTTACCTAGCAACCCAGTTCCAGTTCCACTGGAAGATTTTTTCACTTATTATAAAATGTTTTTCCATGTTGCAAGTGAAATAATTTGCCGGTGGAATTAGAACTTATTCTCCAATATTAAGAAATTATTTTGCTGCAACATCTGGATGAAAATTTACTTGTAAGTTAGTTTTGTCTTAATTCAAGTGCACTAAAATATCTTCACTAGAAACTACACATGATAAGGTGGAAGAAGGTCTTAGTGCTGCCAATCAACCTAGTGTACGCAGTGCTAAATGTACTAATGGCAGAAAATCAACCTTTTTTTTTTAAATTTACTATTTAATTAATCAGATTTTAAAAAATTGGCACATTTTGCAAAATTTATGATCCTTAACATAAAAAAATCATAATGTATTTCATATAAAATATTAGAAATACATTAAAAGAGAAAAACTTAATGAAATTCCATGAATATTAAACATTTTATTGCCTAAAATGCAATAATATAGCTTTCCTTTAGTAAATCTGCTTTTAGCTTACTGTAAAATGTGCGTACATATTTTGTATGGTTTTAGCTGAATTATTGCTCTAAATATGTTTTCTTTTTCAGCAAATGGCCTTTTTTTTAAATCTGTAAGCTACGGGTAAAGTTTAATTGATTGCTAAATTAATTGACAATTATCTCAATAATTGATTAATCGATTCAACTTTTTCAACTTTCTGTTTATCTTGCAAATTAGCCACATAGGTCAAATGTAATCTAAAAAGACGTGCCAAAAAAATAAATATAAGCATAAGCCAATAATTCAACTTATAAATTTAACGGTTCTGGTCAAAAGTTAACATGTACTCATCATGAGCGTCATAATAATTCATAATAAACTAGAACTGACTTTGGACTGGCTAACATTTCCTTTCTAGAATAATTTTCTTAAAAGTTGAGTGTAACCCAAGAAACCACAACCAATTTAAATAAAAACTAATTATTCTGCTAAGAAAAGTAGTGAAATGTGCAGCCCAGAAATGGAGAGCATCACCAATAAATCCCAGCTTCTGCATCCAGTTCCTGTTTTATAGTTAATTGATTTTGTTTAACATTTTCAATAGTAGCAGCCAAAACCAAATCTGACACTTTTTTCCACCGTGGGATTTAATTTCATCTCTGGCGACAGTCCTAAAATTTTTTTTTTTAAATTATTTTATTTTTTTAAGGGAGGAAGGAAAATCTGTTAAATATCTAATGTGTTTACATCACATTTGTACGTTGAAAATGTGAATTTTTCCGCTGTCTTCCATGTTTCCGTGGAGGTTTTTCTGAATTGCAGTTAAACTCTTTCAGAAGTAATGTCTGCCTTTGGGATAAATCTACCACTAATATCCTCTTTCAGTGGAGCTGCTGCCATCCCATCACTCATTCTGAAATCTTCTCTCAGTCTTTCGCACAAACTGCAAATAAAAACCTCAAGCTCCTCATCCTCCCCCAACTTTCCCTGCCTCCTTTTCACTTTTTTCTTCCATCCTTCTTGTTGATGTCTGGGTCTTTAAGACAAAGCAAACAGAGGTGCTACACTGCCTCAGCTTGATATAAATATTTATGACGCGTCTCCCCCATTCAGCCTCTCTTCCCTCCTCTCTTGATTTTATCTTCTTTCCTCTTTTTTTTTTTTTGAGCGCATACAACAGAGGAAGCCCGTGACACAATGTGAAAAAGAGAAGCTCCGAAGATCCCAGAAAACATCATTAGCTCACTTCCACCAACAGGCCACCGGTCATTTTGTCACAGCAGAGAGAGAGTGTGAAGGGTCTGCATGTGGACTCACCTCTGAATTTCCCCGTTTCTGAAGAATGAAGAAAAGAACAACTGTTATATTTATTTACAAGAGAAAAACATTTAAAATCATACATCAAGTATTAAATAGTTTCTCATTTCTTTACATTTTTCCTTTCAAACAGACATTATTGTGCATTGATGGCTCTGCAAACTTTGTAAATGGCTTCAAATTCTTTAGATTTTGCATGCTATGTTCAGCGATCAGGCTACCTATCGTTAGCTTGTGTACAGCTACCTAACCCAACTAGTTAGCATAGTTAGTTAAGTTAACTAAAGTCAGTGTAAGGAAAAATTAGGTCAACTATAATTAGGTATAGTTACTTAAGCATAATTAGCTCAAGTTAAAGTTACTTAAACTCAAAGCCAACATGAATAAAATCTCTTGGACTCCATCCTTATTTAAGCTGGAATTGAGGAACGTGATAAAAATCTCTACAAATAATTATTTTTATTAAACATTACTCAAACTATCAATGTTTTAGCTAACCTCATTATTTTAGAATAAAAACCACACCCTGGTAAATAGGATTTATTAATATTTGTTATTGATTGTTCTTGTCACTCACCAGGCGAATTGAGGACCAGAATCCTGATCGGGCTCCAGGGTCCAGGACCGGCCCCTGTGTAGGCGCAGACCCGAAAAGACACGTTGGACAACGGGACGGACAGATTGATGGAGAACTCTGTGTCCAGTCCAGCGTCCGCATTAAACTGGTGACAAAAAGAAACAAAGATGACCCAGAAAACCAAGTGAACTGGTCATTTAATGACAAATTCATAAAGTTTAAGAAAATTTTTAGTTTTGTTTATGTTTCTTGGTTACAAATGTGGAAGATTGTTGTTTTCTGATCCAATTAAATGGTGTCAAGTTAGCAATTTAAAAAATTAGAACATCCTATTAATTAAAGTAGCTGTTACTGTGTAACAAAGAAATAAAAAACTTCTAGATTTTTAACAAAATGTTGTTCTTGCACTCATTTTATCGGTTCATTTCTTTAGAAATGATTAGAATCCATCACTTTTATCATGAGCTTTAACAGACTTTGAGATTCGGGATGTTTTTCTTTTTTATTTAAGTTGACATTGCATCTGGGCTGGAAACTGTCCGCCAGATCTGGCAACCCTGAAAGGGACTCTATTTTTAGGCAAAGCAGTAAGCACAGCTAAGTAGAGGCAGAAGTAGAGCCTTTATTTTGAAAAATGAGTCATTTTTGAAACATAAACAAAACATGTACACCAAACTTACTTTTCTCTAAAGTTCATTTTCATGTATTCCTTGTTAATAAATAGTTCTTGTGTGATGTCACACTCCACATGGACTTTGGCAGACATCTTGGCAGGCAGTTGCTATGGACTTACTATGACAACAAAGCCAAAGGCTTAGAACGAGCTCTGGCCTCTCCTATTTAACGTGTGAACAATGAAAGTACACTACAACTATTCTACCCACTCCTGTGTAATACTAAGATAAACATCAGTGATATTTACTGGAGTACTTACTGCAGGAACTAGCAAAATCAGCCTAGCTAATGTAGCTCCTCCAGGGTGTGCGCACTCTTCGTGTTCATCAGATAGTATGAGGCAACCTGTCTGCGTCATCTGAGGTGTTTTACTTCTCCGTGTCATTTGGGCCGTTACCGACAGCAGCCATTTTGATATTTAATCTCTCTCTTGCACATTGGTCAAGAGTGTCCACATATTTTCTTTTGGTCGGTCTCAAAGTCTTGGGTCCTCTATGCATGTGCCAGTTTTCTGACATGTTTGTTTTGCCCTCAACCCTAACCCTGCAGGGTTAGGGTCAGATTCAGCCACAATGTGGTAGCTAAATCTGTGTGGTTTAAATCACACTTCATTTACATTAATGGACGTGTAAATGTCTGCTAATGTTTCAGAGAATCAACCTGTGTTGTTTATTGGGGCTGACCTGTGGCATGGAGGGTATGCTGTATTCCACCCGGTACCCCTGCAGCTCCCCGTTCAGCTTCCCCGGAGGCTCTTCCCACGACACCAGCACCTCGGTCCCGTTCGGCTTGGCGGTCACGTTGGCTGGTGGGCTGTCTGGCACTGAATCATGGGCGAGAAGAACCACGACATTAAAGTCAGTCATCTTCAATAGGTTCTGTGACTCAAGGCGGTTGAGGTTACCACTAACTAGCATGCTAGTTAGCAAGCTTTTTGCATCTCCCTGCATTTTCTTTTTTTTTTTTCTTCCATATTTTTTTTCCAAGGTTTTTGTGGGCTCTAGTGGCTCTTATTCTAAAGTAGGCTGACAGGAAAGAGGGCAAGGAGAAAGGGGAAGACATGCAGCAAATGTGGCCGGGTCCGGGAATCGAATCCGCGACGGCCGCGTCGAGGAGTAAGGCCTCCAAACGTGGGTTGTGCTAAACCACTACGCCACCACAGCACGCCCTTCTCTCTGCATTTTCATTAGAAACGTGAGCAAAGCTTTGTCTATATTTCACTAATATAGAAAAAAACTATTTCGTCAATGTGACGTTTCCATTAAACAATTAAAAACAGCTTATATTTCCAATTGGGACTTAACTAGTGGACAGCCGTCGTCTTTGCCAATAGCTGCATTTTCTTGATCACATAATTACATAAAGGAAACACGGCAAATTTTTGGGGAAAAAAAACAATATATATATTTTTGATAGTTATTGAGGTGACTTTCCGGTTGTATCAAAGTTTGTTTTGCAGTTTTGTATTTTGAAAAACTGCAATGAAAACTTTTATTTTTTGCAATATACAGTCTCATGACTAACAACCAGATGCTACTCCTGGCAGAAAAGAAAAGCAACAGGAAGTAGATAATGGAAACATCATAATTGCAAAATTTTTTTTTTTTTGATGGAATATTAAACGTTTTACAAATATTTATAATGGGGGGGAGGGGAGGAGACCCCTATATAAATATCCGATTGCCTTTAATATTCTTCTGCCGTGACACAGAGCTTAAATTTAATTAAAGTCTTATATTTGAGTTGGCGAAACCTGCAGAAGCCGGGGGAGCCAGCAGCTGGGTGAAAGAGGCCGGAGGCTAATCAGTTGTTTTCACAGCTTCCAAGGCTTTAGGATGGTTGAATCTGCAACATCTGGGGGGATGAAGTGGGAGGAAATGTGAAGAATCCAGCAAAGGGGCACATGAGGGCACCATGGACAGGAGAGTCAACTCCCTGACCTCCTCCTCCTCCTCTGGTTTACTCTCCTCTGTCTGTTTCTTTTTTTTCCTGTGTGAAAGCAGTTGGAAAATGTTCCAGGAAAGAAATGAGGAATTTGTTTTGAGATTGACGCTCCATGTAGCACAGAACTCCAAAAATCTATTTCTCAAGTAGGAGAGCTGGCTTTGTTTCTTTTTGTTATGCTTTGTTTCTGTGGGGGAGGCTCTAAAGAACCACTCCACCCACCCACCCACACCCACACACACACACACACACACACACGCACACCACACACACACACACACACACACACACACCCCCCCCCGGTGAAGTCACTGTGAGTTTTGGGAATCATTGCCCAGCCTACAGTATGGATGATGTTATCAGGAATCGTTTTGCGGTTGATTGTTTCCACATGTCGGTCGTGTTCTCCCGGCGAACGACAACGAAAACAGCCTCAGAGTCGGTCCGGCTCCACCTTAACGCTCCTCCTTCTCCTGCGCTACACTTCTCCTCCTTGTTCCGATAAACCTCTTTTTTCTCTCCTTTTCCCAAAGATGCCAAGATTTCTTCCCTCTCTTTTGGGCCTTTTTCAAACAGATTTCAGCTCCAAAGCGTGCAGATCCAACCAGCTGGAAATAAGGCTTACTTAAAGTGGAAACCATTGTTTAAAATTAAAAAATCCAGAACTTGCTTTTGATGTTTTATCCTGTAACAAAAACGAAACTTTTCGGCAAACGAAATGGAGTTAAAGCGGACCAAACAGGGGTGGAGTTTCCATACCCTATGATTAAACCATACTTTATTTACTTAATAGATGCCTTCTGAAAGCAATAGGTTGTGTTGAATTTTATGCAGAAGTGTCAGGGTGGAGAAAGGACATTACATCCCAATAAAACATGTGTTGGAAAGTACAATGAATTGCACAACTACCCTGATTCTCTCCTTTCAATCTTAGTGAGGGTTTCCTTGTAAAAGGCTCAACCTGACCTCTAAGGCAACCCTGGAGTCCCAGCAGCAATCTTATGCTGCTCATAACTGTTATTATATGCTGCATGTTGCAACCTTTCCGGTTTGGATGTAATTTCTGGCTCCTCTTGGACTTTTTAGTTTGCATAAATAGAAATAAACGGACCAATTCTGTCTCGGTTTAATGACTTTCATTTCAGAGTACAAACAGAAGCAAAAATTAAACCGTTTGTGCTTTTAAATGTTTTCTTTTCTTTTGTTTCAGATTGGATTCATTCGCTGCTCACTCGTCCTCCTAGGAGAAAAACAAATTTTGAGAAAAACCGCAAAAAAAATTGTGTTTTCTCAAGCTCTTGTTCTCATTTCCCACTGTCAAACCTTTTTTTTTTGTTTTTGCCTTCCAGTTTCCTTCTGCTCAACATCGCTTATTGGATTTTAAGTAAAGGAATAGATTAAACGCAAGAACACGAGGGGGAGTTTGTTCAGGAAACAAATGATGGATGTGAGAAACAGAAACAGCTCTCAGGATCTGGATGTGTAACACACTGAGGAAGCAGACGGATGATATGTTCAAGGGACCGAGCAGAACATATTTGGACAGTGTTAGAGAGAAAGACAGCAAAGAGGCGACCAGAGCCAGAGAGAGAGATGTGGAAAATGTTGCTGATCTGTGACCAGGCCACCGCTTTTTTTTATCCTCTGACTCATTTAGACAAGTGCAAAGACTTTTCTCTCTTAAAGAAATTCATAAACTTCTTTTTTTCTTTCTCACCGCTAAAAGGAAACCAAGATTTATAACATTTTTTTGTGAAATAAAGAACTGAAACTGCTAAATGCTGCCTGTGACCAGCACTTCAACAAGTCCTACTTCCCTCTTTTCTTTTTCCTGTTTATGAGAAAATGAGAAATGCTGCGTTGAAGCATTTTTCAATGATTGGGGGCGGCTTTCATCACGGAAAGCCCCTGCCAAAACCTTCTCTCTCTTCTCAGTATCCTCTATTTCCAGGCACTTTTTTCAAATCCATGGATGGAGTCAGCATGAGTTGGCATGGAAAATCCCACCTCAGTTTAAAGCAGTGCTTCTCAATTATTTTCCGTTACGCCCCCCCTAGCAAGAAGAAAACTATTCGCGCCCCCCACTCCCCACCGTGACTATCCATCTCTGCATAACATTTTTTCCTTATTAATTTCGCTGAAAAAACTCTACCGGCTTATCGGCGTGATTGGGATGTAACGTATTTAAGTGACGCGCTAATTTATTTGGCTTCATGCTGTCCGCTGCGAGCATTTTTAGACACAGCAAACACACCGGTCTTTCCTCTTCTCCAACTGTAGTCACAGTGAAGCCAAGCGCTAAATACGCTTCGTCATATTTCCTCTTCTTAGCTTTTGGTTGACTTTCTGTTGTCTCATTATCTTTGTCTCTCTCCGCTTTTCTTTTCATCCCTGTGAAAAACTTTTTCATGTTGGGGGTTGTTGAACAACGGAGGCCATAGACAGAACGCAGTCGGAGCTTTTTGTTGACTTAACACTGCTAACCAAGGCAAACCTGTTGTCTTGTAAGTCGTAAAATGTTGCACTGTCGCAAACGTGACAGAAGTAACAATGAGCGCACCACTGCCGCCTACTGTGCGCAATTACACTTTATACTAGTTCGGCCAAAAAAAGCCTGTTCCCCAGGATCACACGCGCCCCCCCAGGTATCGCACCGCGCCCCCAAAGGGGGCCCGCCCCACCATTTGAGAAGCACTGGTTTAAAGTCAAACACACCGCTGCTTAACATTACCGTTTGGAAGGACTCAGTGAAGCCTTTCAGGAGACTTTCCACAGCGTTTTCCATTTCTGTCCCTCCTAAAGCGGCCTGTCATCTGCTAACGGATGAAACTGGGCAGACAGAGGCACAGCCTGGTTTCTTCTATAAACAGTTGGACTAAGAGAGATTTACGGCCCAAAATCTTTTAAATAGAAGTTGGAAATCTGCGTAAGGTGTTTTCACACCTGATAGTCCAGTAGAATCGGTTCAATTGGGGACCGAAGTGGTAAGCAGCTACATTTTTAGCAGCTGTGGTTAGTTTTCACGCATTTTTGTGCGAAATGAAGCAAGCCCTGTGTTTCAGTCCAATTCCTCTCCATTCCGCTTGGCGTTCAAATATGCAATCAAACCGATCCACATCAGAGTTCAGTTGAGCGTTCACACCTCCCCAAATGAACCAGACTTTCAAAGTAAACAAACTAGAGTTTGATTAAAGTGAACTAAACAGGACTGATAACAAACCTTTTTTTTTTTTTTTTTGCATGACACACAAACTTGTTTAGGATCTGTGATGCTGGGAAGCTTCGCCATGAACCCATTAAATATTTTCACGATGAATCTGCTGGCCTCGTCCCGAAAAACTGAAACATTTTACTAAAATCAAGCATGTTGTGTGACGTCCAGACTGCTGAAGATGTGAAATTAAGTTTCTACAGTATTACAAACAGAAACAGTCAGGGGTGCTAATGATGTTTCAAAATAATCCAATAAAGTGGCTTGTTTGCTTTCCCCTCTGGTATGCAGTAGAAATGCATTAAAGTGACGGTATTATGCATTTTCCAGACACACAGTTCCATTTTATAGCATAATCAAGTAACTATGTTCATTCAGTTGTTATAAAAATGCTACATATGTCAAACATAACTTAAAAGAAATTTGACTTTACAATTTAACGCCTTCAAATTGGACCTCTGTCTCTTTAAGAAGCTCCTGCTCTTTCTGATATGCTGCCTTCAGCACATCGTCACACCGAAGCTCCTCATTATGCCGTTTAGAAACCATTCTTAGGAACTCAGTAAACCAGTAGTTCCACCAGGTATTTGCTAATAGTTGCTGCAGCTAGTTTGAAGGAGCGGCACATACAAAAGGATTCCTCAAACATGCATGAAAGAATGAAGGGAACAACACTGTAAGATGATGTAAAGCCCTAAAAAGTTGATTTTACCTCCTTGTCTATAGTGTAGGATTTTTCCCTAAATGGTCAGTTTGAGATAAAGCTACACCCCTGGGGGCTTGTCCGGGGTCTTTCTGGGTCTCTGGTCCCCTTCCGTTGGGGGCTCTTTGGGAGATTTCTCTTCCTCTGTTCCTCTGGGATTACTGGAATTCAGCTTTCTGTTTATTTTCGGGTGCTGAGAGTTTTAAGGTTTATGCTGTTCCCAGCATTATTACTTCCTTTCAATTTCAGGTGACAGAATATCTCTCACGTGCATAAAGCAGAAAGGTAAGATCAACACAAGCTCATATTTCATCATGCAACGTCTCTATACTTTGATACCTGATTTAATAAAGTCAGTCACATGATTAGGATACCATGCCCAGGTATCCATTCGTGGAACAAAATGCCTTGGCGTATGTCAGTATCCAGCTTCTTTGCATGTTATTTCTGGAATATTGAAAGAAACTAAGAATCATTTTTAAAAAGCCACCAACACAGCATTTGTGTTCCTATTCACGTGTCTGAAACTGCTTACTCAGCTCACTCAGACTTTCTTTTCTAAATAACCCAGAAGTATCTAAAAAAATGGAAACTAGCCTACATCTAACCACCACTAAATTTCGATTAAGCAGGTTTTTTTTGCATCCCGTTTCAGGGAAAGCACTGACTGACCCTTCATAAAGGGGAAACTAATCCTGCACGTATCAGGAATACTTCAAATCAACATGAGGTCAGGTCACAAGTCTGTTGTTTTCATTAGTAGTAATTTGACAGAATGTAATGTTTATTGCTTTTTTTCGCAACTGATGACTGTATCTGTCAATGATGTAAAGCACCTTGAGTTGCCTTGTGCTACACAAACAAACAAGTTGTAGTGAAATGAATCGATCTAAATATTTGACTTTGGTTTGCACCTGCAACTTTCACTGGCGCGTCAGCCCAAAACTAAAGAGGGAGGAAACTTGGAGATCACTTAGAAGAAACATTGCAGCTTTGACCTTCACATACTTCCAACACAAACACTGACATTCAGAGGGCTAGGGAAAAAAAATCATCACCAATCCTCTTGAGAGACCCACCTCCTTCTTGTGTGCGAAGCTCCACCCAGGGCGACCAGTCAGACGGCCCCTGGCTGCTGTCGCAGGCCACCCTGACGGCGTAGCGCGTGTGGGGCTCCAGGCCCTGGATGAGATGCGTGGCTGGTGGGACGTTCACTTTCTGGGTGTGTATCGTCTTATCCGAGTCTGCCGGGAAAGAATCTCCCGACTGCTTGGCCTGAAACGTTCAGATAACACAGCGTTATGTTGTTGCGGCCTTTGTGCCGGATTTAGCAGCTGTAGCCGTTCTACTGTGGGAGGTTTATCTGTTTGTTGTGGCTCACCCAGAATCAAAACATTGGAAGAGAAAACAAAAAAAACCCCAATTTAATACAATTGTAGTAATATTTTGAGCAGAACAGCAAGAAAAAGAAAATTATTTCTAATACTAACGCAGCAAAAACACAAAATCTTAAGTTTCTAGGAAGTTCAAATAAAAATATCTTAGTTCATTTGAAATAAGAAAACTAACTTACAAGTAACTGTAAAAAGGGAGGGTTGTTTTAAGTCAATAATTCCTCAATATTAATGAAAAAGTACTTGTAAGTATTTGTGTTTTTCACAAAAAGACATTATTCCTTGTTTTCAGTAAAATAATCTTCCAGTGAACTAAGAACTGGGTTTCTAAGGGATGGGCTTTGCTGGGCTTGCTAGGTAACAGTTGATTGTGAAATAATCTACCAGTGGAATTCAAACTTTTCACCAAGACTAAGAAAATGGTGACTGAAAACAAGCTCTTATATCTTGCTGAAAAGTTACTGATAAGTCATTTTGTCTTATTTCAGGTGTAAAAAGAAACTTACACTATATCTACAAAAACTTGTGGATGTTTACAATAATTTGAGTTAAAAAAGAATTAAATAAAATAAAGTTAAAGATCTTGTTTGTCGGTAACAAAACTGGCTTTTTGAATTCAAACAGCTACTGACCGCTCTCGCTGTATGCTCCCAAAAATGCAAAAATCATTAAAGCGGGAGGTTTTCTAAAGCTTCACTGTGCCATCATGATGATCCAAGAACAGATTAATGTATTTGTAATCATTTTAGTAGTAGTGATACTTAATCGTAATTTTTAATAATTAATTTCAGGGACTGTGATTCAACAAATCTTAATCAAAAACTATATATAAACAAAATAAGCAACATTTTCAGGCCATTCTAAAACTAACTTATTGAATAAATAGACATGAAAGCTCAAAAACAAATATATTTATTCTATTTAATGTGCTTTTAGGTAATTTAACCATCTGACTGGTATAAGTGTTTAGGTTCAGTGTTACAGGAACTCCTGATGTTTCTTGAAACCTCTGAAATGTGGACTGTGGCTGTTAACGTTAGCATTGGGAACGTGTGTGCTGCTGCTACATGTTTAGCACTGAAATCCCATTTTAGCCTTGAATAGTTTGCTGATAAGCTAACTGCTTTTAGCACGACTTGAACACAGCAAGTCTTTTTCAGGGTCTCATCAGAACGTTTTTTTAAGTAAAAATTTACATCCGGTGGGCCAAGAGAAGCAGTTTTGTCTTGTTTGCAAATGTCTGAGTGCGTCTGATTTATGGGCCTATCAGAAACACGCTGGTACAAAGGTTCTGGGCTGAACCTTTACCTATGTTCACGGTTTTATCAGGTCAAAATCTATGCAATGAATTAATCAAGATCCCAGGGAGCCTCACTATATGTTTATATGTTTTCCTAATCTTTTTATTCTTGTGTTACTTGTGCAAGTTTAGCATGGATTGCACCTTCTGTAGGCTGGGACAGTGGGAGGTGTCATTAAGTGCTAATTGTCTGCTGTAAAACCTGCTGAACACGCATATCGCTCAGCAAGGTGCACTGAAAGCAGCTGCAAATCAGAGCCAGAAACCTGCTGCCTCTGCAAACTCTGCAGTAAACACATTTAAAAAAAGGGGGAACAACAGGAAAAAATCTTCCCTGCAGGAATCCCAAAACCACATCAAAGTTGTTTGTTCAGACCATTGTTCTGCTGCTACACGCTACAGACTGGATGTAGTTATTCTATAAATGAGCCACACACTGTTAGCTTATGAGCCTAAGAGCTGCACTGCAAAAACACAAAATCCTAACAAGTATTTTTGGTTTGAAGTTTCTAGAGCAAATATCTTAGCATGCTTAAAATAACACAAAATTAGCCTAAGTGTTTGCACAATTATATGTGCAGAAATACTACTTTTACGTCCAGATTAAGGATTACAAATCTCCTATATCTTTCTTAAAAGTTACTTGTAAGTTAGTACACGTGATCTAAAACAAAACTAGGATATATTCACAAAAAATAGACCAAAATTCTTTCCAAATATTTCTAAAAATTTGTGTTTTTGATCGAAAATAAAAAAAATCCCCAAATCCTGGATGGACTGATCAATATTATTTAATTTTACTTTACTTTTCTGATTGATTTATTGCTATTTTCACAGTTTACTGGGTTTTATTAATACATTCTGGAACAACCGGCCTTTTAAGCACATTCAAATTTTAAATGAAAATAAGTTTGACATCCTTGACTTTTGTCTTGCTGAAAAGTTGCTTATAAGTTAGTTTTGTCTTAAATCCAGTATGCCAATATGGTTCGACAAGAAACTAGACCGAAACTCCATGGTAAGCTTTTGTGTTTTTGCAGTGTGGTGCTGCTGCTGCTGATAATGCAGGTTTAAAACCCTGGATGACTTTTTCTTTCATTTGAAGAAGTGTATCCTACTTTATTTTTGCACTCTGTGCCCATTTTTACAGTGAAGTCAACTAAATAAAAGCAATATTAGGTTACAAACTGTCTGTTTTTTGGCAGGTTTTACAGGAATTGACGCACGCAAAGGTTGTTTTGACGTCTGTCATGGAGGAGTTGGCCTCTTCCTGAACCTCTTACTGACACTCATCTTGTCAAGATAGCGCTAAATCTTAAATGTACACCAGATATGTAAAAGAAAAAGGTGCTTACTAGTTGTCAAACACTAAGACAACTAGATGAGGTCAAGAAAAAGTTTTAAGAAAAAAAATTGTGAGGGGGAGGGACGTAGTTCAGTTGAGCTAGTTTTACTTTGACAATCTTATGTAGATATGATGTAGAATTATGTATCTCATGGCATGAGCAGAAAACTCAGGAAGAAGTCTGAATGATTCAGGCGAGCAGATGAAAAAAACAATGGTGTGAATCAGCGCTCTGAGTTGTAAAACAAGTGTTTCATGTACTGCTATGGCTCTGCTCTGACTCATCCCTGAATGACTCAGAACCACAATACCTGCTGTCATGGTTTTTCCTGTTTCCTTTCACTCTCTCTTCTTCCTGCTGCCTTTCATGTGAAACACAGTAAAGCCTTTCTGCTCAACATCGCAGCCTTTTTCATGTTACTCCTCTCTACACAATAAACTGTTAAACTCAGATTTTTGCCCCACTTTGCTGAGGCTGGCCCCTTGTCTTGTTCCCCCGTGAAGAGGAGGGGGGCAGCTTTATTAGAACCAGACGTTTAGGGGTGGTGCTGCGCAGCTCGACTTCTCTCTCTCTTTTTTTTTTCAGGAGGAAAACTTTTCTCCGTTCAGCTACAAGAAACGCGGAGCTGGATGGTGGCAACCAGACACAAGGAGAGGGAGTGGTGCTACATGAGATTAGTTCAGGAGGCCACTTTCCCAGAGCGAAACCTGATCCACGCATGAAGACAGCAGGGAGGGGAACAGGATGAGCGAGGCAACCTAAAGAAAGGATTCATCCTTTTCTTTAAAATTAGGGTTGCAGAAATTTGGACAGAGTTGGGCAGTAACTCCTTACATCCACTCAGTTACACAGCAAAAATAAATATTGCAAATACCCTAGAACAGTTTAAATAAAACAAAACTGACTTACAATAAACTATTCAGAAATAAATATGAGGTTTTTTTCAGTCATTAATTCCTTTACCTTTATAAAAAAAAAAGGTTGTAGTTCCTCTGGCAGATTACTTCACTTCTAACAGCCAAACGCATTTTCAATTTAGCGCCAGACTGTATGAATAAAAGCCAAACTGATAAAATATCAATAAATATCTGTCTCTGCGTCCGATTAAGTTATAATAAGCTCACAAGATGGAGGAGCTGGTTTTAAGCAAATGATTCCTAAATATTAATGAAAAAGTAGATTATTTCGCTTATAGCAAAATTATTCCCAAGGTCCGAGAGGAATAATCTAACATTTTTAAATCAATATGAAGAAATTATAGACTTAGAACAAGCTTTTTAATATTAAATAACTGGTGTTTTGATCAGTTACTGAGTAGTTGAGTTGCCTTTTGACAAATAATGTCTATGATCAATTCTGCAAATACAAAAAGAGGAAGACAATATTTAACATCCAAGTCAAACCGTTGGAGACTTTCGGGTTGGATGTTGTTTTCCCACTTATCGGACTCCGTCTCACCTGAACAGAGCAGCGTGTTATCGGGTAGATTCCTCCAAAACCAGGCAGCCAGGACAAACGAACGGTGGTCTGATTGATCTCTACAGCTTTGACATTATAAGGTTGGGATGGCAACACTGAAGAGAGAAAAGAAACACCCAAACAAGAAAGTAAACAAAACTCCTGCAGCAGCGAATTCAGCAAAGACTTTTTAAAGGACGATTACCGGTGATGGTTCCAGACCGGGAAGTCGTCACACCCTTCCGGTTATAAGCTTCACAGGAGAAAGTGCTGGTTCTGTTCAGACCTGGATGGAAACAAAGTCAAACGATGTCAGTCAGTTCAAACCGAAACCCCTGGCTCAGCGGTGGGAACAGGAAGCGGCATCAACGTGAGAAAGTTCACGCTAACTCGAGAAAAGTGGGAGGAAAGCCATTTCCACGGTCTCCTGATTATAACGCTAGTTTTCAGGACATTAACAAAGAAGCTTTTTCGTTCCATGTGAAATCTTTCTCCATCTCTCAAAAAATGCACTGCAAAAACACAAACAATCATCAAGTATTTTTGGTCTAGTTTCTAGTGCACATGTCTTAGTACACTTGAAATAAAGCAAAAATAACTAAAAAGTAACTTTTCAGCAATAAATAGCAGCTGGTTTTAAGTGAGTAATACCTTAACATTGATGGAAAAAGTTCTAGCTCAATTAGCAGATTATTTTATTTATAATAAGTGAAAAGGTCTGCCAGTGGAACTAGAACTTTTTCACCAATATTAAGGAATTATTTACTTAAAACAAGTCTTTTTATCTTGGTGAACAGCCACTTGTAAGTTGTTTTTTTTATTTCAAGTGTACTAAGATATTTGCACTAGAAACTAGACCATTAAGATTTTGTATTTCTGCATGCACTTTACAAAAGTTTATCAGTCTTTGAGAGAGCAAACTTGCATAATTAGGCCATTATCAATTGAAAATGGTCTTAGGAGAACAATATCATTTATTGCGAAAATTGCTCAAACAATTTATACTCAAGCAAAATTTGTTATTGCGATAGGTTTAGATCTAGACAGAATAAAGTAACATTTAAGTTTTGGAAAGTAAAATGTCAGTTATGTGAAAGTACAGTTTGGATTACATATTGTTTTGTCTATTACTATTAAAGAAATTAAAACTAAAAATGCAAATCCATGAAAGACAAAGAAGTCTGGATTTTAAAGTCTTTTGAAGCAATTTGTGCATCTATATTCAAAATAACCTTCAGTAAGACTATTTCTAAGACATTCAGCCATAAAACCTCCATGTTTTTGTCTGCACTTGCACATTTTGCATAGAGATGAGCATTTTAAAGTCTGCAGAATATATCGCAGTCAGAACCAGTTCAGGAATAATACCCAGCGTTTCAAACAGAGGAGTTAATTAGAGGACATCGCTCAGGCTGAACAGTAATCAAAGGGTGAAAATGAAAGAAGTCAACATTATGGGAGGCTTGTCTGGCAAAACAGTAAACACACAAAATGATAGACATTTAATGCCCTAAACACCAACTTAACTAGATTTTTTTTTTTTTTACATAAATTCTAAACCTAGCTGTTTTAAAAAATACCTGAAAAATCTACTTAATTACAGTAACAAAGTATTTCTTTACAATTTTGTCAATGTCTAAATTAAACTGTTCATGAGATCCAAAATCTTAAGCTTAACTATCATAAAGAAATAAAATAGAAAGCTGCATGTTTTTGGTTCTGAACTTGCTGTTACTGCAAGAATGTTGCGTTCTGGAGTGGAGTTATGTGAACAAAGAGTGGGGTGGCGTTGGGGTCTAGGTGAAAGACTGCAGCCCTTGCAGGCCTGGGGCTCCTCTGAAGGGGACAAGAGCATGACACATTCTGACTCCCAACAGAGAATGAATCCTCTCACACACTGACTCACAGTGGGCTCACACACCCGACATAACACAAAAACAGGCCAACACACACACACATTCAAGCATGTGGCAGTCAAGTTTCATCACCGTTATCTAACAGCCCAACATCCACAGCCGGCCACAAACTGAGGCTCGCACAGAATCACGTTGTCCAGCGCAGGCGGCACCAAGCCTCTATTGTGTGGAGCCGGAAAAAGAACAGGAGTGTATGATCCGCGCCGCCTGAAGTGAGGGGTTGTTAGCGAGGAAGAACAGGGAGGCGATACTGACGCTGCGCTGGCCAAGCGACAGCTCATCAGGCTGCCCTTGATTGCGCCACATATTTCTTTCCTTCCCCTTCAGCAAACCGCAGAATAATTCGCTTCCCAGCTGAAAATGTCACATTTGTCACGACAAGAAATCCGGATCTTGTTGACTGTGATCACCTTGTTGATCAACTCCGCTGGGATGGGGTCATTAAGCTAAGAGGCCTCTATTATGCTACCATGCTTCATGTTGAAGAAAACCACTTTTTAGTATCTACAACCAAAAGTTTACTAAAAAGACCGCAATCAATCAGTTTGGTGACTGGCTTAAGTTTCTGTGTTTTCATCCAGAAAGCGCATGTACACAACGCTGAAGGGCGAAAAAGATGAACGACTGACATAGAAACTGGCAACAACACCACTAAATGTATCGAGATTCAACACTCAAACATTTCCCACTCAAAGACAGGAACATTCAGTCAGTCACAGGTTTATGTTTCCATATTTGATGTTAATTTTGCAATTATTGATAACCAAAAGATACATAATTCTACATCATATCTACATAAGATTGTCAAAGTAAAACTAGCTCAACTGAACTACGTCCCTCCCCCTCACAATTTTTTTTCTTAAGACTTTTTCTTGACCTCATCTATTGTCTTAGTGTTGACAACTAGTAAGCACCTTTTTCTTTTACATATCTGGTGTACATTTAAGATTTAGCGCTATCTTGACAAGATGAGTGTCAGTTAAGAGGTTCAGGAAGAGGCCAACTCCTCCATGACAGACGTCAAAACAACCTTTGCGTGCGTCAATTCCTGTAAAACCTGCCAAAAAACAGACAGTTTGTAACCTAATATTGCTTTTATTTAGTTGACTTCACTGTAAAAATGGGCACAGAGTGCAAAAATAAAGTAGGATACACTTCTTAAAATGAAAGATCAACAATTATTTACTATGAAAGATTACTATGATGCAATCAAAACATTACAAATGACGGGTCCAGTCATCAGTAACTGTCATGTTCCTGACATATTTCTGGTGTGGCAACATGAATGTTGTGTTGGCGATAAAATTGTGACAAAACAACTTCCCCCATACAAAAGTGGAAAGGTTTGAAAACAACTAATAGTTTTCATTTGAAGTGCTAAAAAAGGTTTATGGTTGAATTATTGTAGCGTTTACCATGACTCCCTCATGACGATTCTTCCCTGAATCTGAAAACTGAAGCCACTGTTACCAATTTCTACTTAAAGTACGGCACTGATTTCTCCTAATTATCCCACGTAATCCAACTTCAAAGACCAAACTACCAGTCTACGGTAGTTTGGTAGTTTTGAATTGTTAGTTATTTCTAACAATTCAGCAGCTTAATTCAAAGTATGAAAGTTAATTGTGTTTTTAGTGTAAAAACTTGGCGTTTCTCATCAAAAGGTTCAGAGTTGCTTTAAAAGGTGATCTATTATGATTTCTTCAACAAGTTAGTGAAGGTCTCTGTCACTTCAAATCCAAATAACCTGCTGCTGGTCACACCCCCTGCCTCAATGACTACACTCACACATGAAAGTGACTACAAACAGATGCACAATTATACAACTGTACATCTTTGAAAAGCATAAGTAGGGTCTCCTGCACAACCAACAAGAATGCAGGAAGTGGTTTCTGGATGGTAAACTAACAACAAAACACTTTTTCAGCAGCGCTTGTACGGCGCACACAGCAGTAAAACCACCTGACCAAACCTGCTGGAACTCAGCTTGAGTTGCTAGATAACGGCCTGGGCTTCTGGGGTTGCTATATGGGCAGCGCCTGCTGATTTGTGACGTTACTCTCTGGAGGTTTTTGAAACGCCTCGTTTCCCAGACACCAAAAATCATTAAGTTACTGCCAAAATATGGCTGAGCTTTATTTATTTTATTTTTTTCCAAGCGCATGATATATTTTTGGAAGTTGAGACCCAAACTTAAGTACAAAAACAATAATAAAAAAAAAATTCACAATAGGTCCTTTTATGAAAAGGAAAAGAGAGGAAACAGCATGAATAAGCATGAGTCACTATTAATTTGTAAATGACTTCTTCATGCCATTTGCTCTCAAATGGCATGAAGTTAATACAAACGTTATTCTTCTTGAATAACCTTTGTATTTAACTCGATTAAATCTGTGGTCTACAAGCACAGCTGCCCATTCCAGACCTGTGAGTGGAGGTTACCGTCAAATGGGTCCTGGTAAACAGCAGGAAGCCCACTGCAATGACTCAGTAGATTCTCTCAAATTAAGAGCCAGTGGTTTTTCTCCTCTATCCCCTCTGACTCAGCCTTTCCTGACACTTCGCTGCTGATTGCCAGACAGCTGTGAGCTGCTGTCTTTCTTCTCCTCCCTTTTTACATCGCTTTTTCTTAGTAACATCCGTTTCTTTACTTCCTTACTGTACTCTGGTTTCAATCAGAGCCACTCAACAGCTTCATAAGATCAATCAGACTACAAAAACAAAAGCATTTCGGGTCAGTTTCTACTAGAAATGTCTTGTTATACTTGAAATAAGACAAAACTAACTCACAAATAACTTTTCAGCAAGTAGACGGTTCTTTTAAGTGAATAATTCCTTCATTTTTATAGGTAACAGGCTGGCTTTGCAATGTAACAACAAAGTAATAGTTCCAGTGGCAGATCATTTCACGTATGACAACAGATTTTCCCATGTTTTAAGTAGAATAATCTGCCAGTGAAGCTAATACTTTTTTATGTTTAGGAATTACCTACTCCTATATCTTGCAGAAAAGTTACTTTTGTCTTATGTCAAATTTACTAAGATACTTTCAATAGAAACTAAACAAAAATACTTTGATTTTGTAATTTTTTGTGTCTCAGTGAATTATTTATTTGCTGGACCTGTTTAAGCTTTTAAAGAACTTTCTGGAAATTTTGACGCATAATGTTCGGCTCAGGTCATAAAAATCTGTCTGATAATACGATTGTTTATTCCAACTCCTGTTTTTGTTTCTGCTCCCCCAAAATACAGGGTAACTTCCATATTTTCTCCAAATGTAATGTGAAAACATATTAAAAAGGTTTTCTATTTACACTTTAAAGAAGAAAACAATGAGCAGCCATCATGCCACAATCCCCGTCCCACTGCTAAAAAATGTCCAATTTTCTCCCTCAAAAAAAAAAAAAAAAAAAAAAAAAAAACATTTCACAAACCTCAACCTCAAACTGCGTCATGGCTGCCCTCGGCTGAATGAAATGCAGTGGAAGCATTTCTGTTTGTTTGTGTCATGTGGTGACCTGGCTCATCTCAAAGTAAAGTTGATCTCAATGTCAATGTCAAATGTATTTATATAGCACTTTACAAACAGGTGTAAAACTGCATCAAATTGCTGTACAAGAACATCAACAACACAAATTGATAAAAAGAGTATCAAACACTACAAATAAATGCCAAAGAATAAAAATGAGTTTCAAGAAGCATTTAAAATGATCCAGTCTGTGGGGCAGATCTAATCTGGAAAGGTAAATTGCTCCATAGAATAGGAGAAACAAAAAGTCCGATCTCCTTTCCTCTTTAGTCGGGTCCGAGGAACTGTCGGTAATAGCTGATTGTTTGACCGTGTGGTTCTGGACAAAGACTGAAATTTTAAACGGTCCCAAAGATAAGGTTGAGCTTTTATTAACTCAATTAGGGACAATCTTGACCATACTCTTCATCAGATTGTCTTGGAGCATCCATCTTCAGTTGATTAACTTATTATTCACTTAATAAGTTAATAAAAGAATGTTAAAATCTATTCGATAAGAGACGGACAGCCAGTGTAAGCAGGCCAGTATGGGCCTTATATGGTCGTGCTTCCTGGTTCCTGTAAGAAGCCTTCTGGATCATTTGAACTCGTTGCATCTGTGGTTTATCCATGCCACTATTTAGAGAATTGCAATAATCCAAACGAGTTGTAATGAAGGCATGGATAAGTCCTTCAAAGTCCTTAAGACAAAAATAGGATTAAACTTTTGCTAAAATCAGCAGGTGATAAAAACTTGACTTAACGACAGAGCGAACTTGTTTATCTAGCTTTAAACAGCTATCAAAAGTAAAACCAAGATTCCTAGCAGAGGTCTGACAAAACCGGGCTAAAGAACCAAGAATCACATCTGAATTTGGAGTGTGAAGAATATAACTTGAGTTTTACTTTGATTGAGGTGAAGAAACTTTTGTTCCATCCAAGATTTGACTTCAGCTAAACAATCTATCAATAGCTGAAGAGATTCATTTTTACCATTTTGAAGTTTAAGGGGCATATAAATCTGGACGTCATCCGCAAAGCAATGAAAGGAAACGTTAAATGTATGGAAAACCTGACCAAGAGGTAATAAATATAAGATGAACAAATTGGGACCTAAAATTGAGCCTTGGGGAACACCGTACTTTAAAGGCCATAACAGCATAAATGTACAAAAAAAAGTAAAGATAGAAAAGTAGAGCGATTAGATCAAACCTGTTTACATCATGGGAGAAGAAATGGAGGTGGTTAAGGGATATAAACACCTCGGTGTTCATCAGAACAACAGACCAGACTGGAGACACAACAATGAAGCATCTATAAGTAGGGACAAAGCAGACTGGTCTTCTGAAAGAAGGGAAGGTCCTTCAAAGTTTGCACCAAGATGCTTTAGATCTTCTACAAGTCTGTTGTTGAGAGCATCATCTGTTGGGGGAGCAACAATAGAGCCAGGGACCTAAAAACGCTGAACAGCCTGATAAAGAATGCTGGTTCTGTTCTGGGGACGACTATGGAACCTCTGGAGATGAACATGTAGAGAAGGATTCTTCATAGGATCAAGAAAATTAGGGACAATCTTGACCATACTCTTCATCAGATTGTCTTGGAGCATCCATCTTCAGTCACATCAACCTGAGTCCACAGCTTCCACCGTCACCAACTCATGATAATATTACATGCAGTTTTCAGGAATAAAGTTTACCTGTGAGGTTGAGTGTTGAAGGCGACAGCGCCACCGGGTCATTCAGGGAGTTCATTTCGGCTCCATCACGCAGCCAGATGACTTTGACCGGATCTGGAGGTCCGTGAGCCACACATCTCAGACTCAAGGACTCATTGGCCACAACAGACATGGGTTGAGGCTCCACAGAGAAATGAGGAAGGCCTGAGAAGGAAGTTGCTGAATCAGTTTTCCTTTCACAGTGAAAACACAAACACATCCCAGAGGTTTGGACGCTCACCTTCCAGCTGAATGCGCCCGACGTTGGACAGAGTCTGGTTGCCTTCGGACTCGACGGCACACCTGTAGGGGCCCATGTCCGACAGCTGGACCTTCTCAATTCTGCAGGGAGGATAGAAATGATGGTGAAGGTCCGGAAGAAACCGGTAAAAACTGATCAAACGGGAGAAACAAGCAGTGTTGCGCTAAGAAAGTTTAAAAAATAGAGCTGCTCCGTACTTGAGCGTGCTCGTGACTGTCCAGGTGTTGTCGGTGATGGTCTGGGACTGGTCCGTGTCTTCGAACTGAAGAGGAGCGCCGTCTTTGAGCCAGACCAGATCGGGTGGGACCGCGTTCTCGTCTCCGGTTCCCTTCAGCTCGCAGTGCATCCTGACCGGTTTGCCCAGGGACGAGATGACGGTGCTGGGACTCTTTTCAAACTTCAGATCTTTGTTTGAGAGATGAGGAAGAAGAAAAGGACGAATTATTTTGAGAGCCAAGAACTTAAAACTCATCTAAAAATAAGTCTTCTGTTTTGATTGTGACAAATACAGCAGAAGACGTTTCACGTTTCCTTACTTTAAAACCACAAACTTCAATGTGTTTTATTGGACATTTATTTAAAAGACCAATTCAAAGTAGTGAGCGATTATGGAAGGCGAGGAATAAATAAAAACTGCAACATTGTCATGATAACAACTTTAGCTGCATGGTAAATTGTCCGAGCATTTATAGCAATAAACGATAATATAATTGTTTTCAGACCAAGTCATAAAATGGTAATAATGCAAGAACACATTCTCAAATATTAATCAACTTTAAGATCTAATAGGTAGATTATAATTTAAACAATTTAAACAGACAAACAAAACAACATAAACTAAAATTACATTAATTATAAAGTTTTTGTCAACAAAATAGTCCTTAAATTAGAGCGAGCCGAGACAAAAAAACTAGTCTGAAGATTTTTATCATCCAGTTTTTGGTAGAAAGACAGAAAAGAGAAAAGCAATAAACCATGCCTGTAATTTCTACCATTCTTGAACTGAAGTTAGGGCCCAAACACAATCAGTCCAGGGGCCACAAATGGCCCTCGAGTCGCAGTTTGGGCACCCTTGCAATTAAAGGGAGAGTAGACTGCATCATTTAAGCAACGCATGCAAACTGTGCTTCTGTTCTCTCACTTTTATTGTTGCTATTTATCTCCCACCACAGATTTTCCCAAGCTTGTCAAACAGTCATCTAAATCTGAGTCAGGGGCCGACCTTTGACCTCTGATCCCAGAGGGTTGAGCTGGAATACTTCTCCTGTTAACTGCAGATTCCACAGTCAGCACTGTTTACTTTCTGCATAACAAATTGGGATTTTGAAGCTGCTCTTCTTTGTTGTTTCTGTCTCTTTGTGGCTTTTGCATCAAAAGTCCTTCTTTCCTTTTATTTCCATGCTTGGTTGAGCTTCACTGTATCCTTTGGCTGCTTTCAGGGAAGCTTGTAACCCTTTTATGAGAATGCAGATATCCAGAGAGCCAGCCAGTGGACAAACTCTGTGTGTGTGTGTCTTTCTCAAGTAATTCATTTGTAGCTAATCCGTCCCCTCGCTTTTGTCCCCCTTTTCTTACGGTCTGAACCCTTCCGAGTTGCATCCATGCTACAGAATCTGAATGTGCACATACCAAAAATACCTCACAAAGGTTGCGCTGTTATCCTCCTCGCATTCCCTCCCCGTTTCTGACTTTTTCAGCGTGATTCCTCCCCTCTGTTTCAGAGCTGCGCCTTTGCCCTTTCCATGCCATTCTTTGGATTCATTGCTTTTGGATCCGGCGCCTTCCTTTTGGTCCAAACTCTTTCTCTTGTGCTGTTGCCCCTTCGGCCCATCCATCATTTCCAGGGCCTGACTCAGACTCAGCGGAGTTGAGTCATGTGGCAAACATTCACACCTCTGAGCGGCCCGTCCCCACTTCTCAAATCATTCCCAAACTTCTAAGACTCTAAGAATTAAAAAAATAAGCTAATTTTAAGCAGTGATTAAATGATTAATCAGATTAATCCATAATTGAAATAATTGTCAAATGATTTAGTTGTTGATTAGTTGCTAACTGGACTGTGAACTGGACAAATAAAAAGACAATTTTCTAAAAGAACAACATATTCAGAGCAGCAAATAAGCCAAATTTGTGCAAAAAAATCTACATTTTGCATAAATATATAATAGAAAATGTCTGTTTGTAAATATGTTGTATTCAGTTTCATGGTTTTGGCTTCACCTGGTTTAAATTCTCTAAGTGAAGCATCAATTATTATTCAAAATATAATCAATAGATCAAACCTGCACTGGATTGCTTATTTGTTTGCTGCAGATGCATACTATGCAACAAATGATCTAACATTCACTGAAGGAATGCTTTATGATTGCATTTTAGGCAATAAAATGTTAATTTTCTTTATTTTAAAAAATAATTTATTTCCTTTAATGTATTTATAGTAATGTATAAAAACAGGACTTTAAGATTAAGTGTTTAGAATGACATTTTTTACCCCACTGATCGATTAATCGTTTAAATAATCAATAGAATAATAGATTCCTTTATTAGCCGTCTGTTACACAGTTCTGTCCCTCACAGCAGATTCCTCCTGAAACACATTTAACTGGTTTCTCTGAGTTTCAATTCTGTTGTTATCCGAGTTAAACAAGTGTTTAACAAGTGCCAAGCGAGGTTCGTTTCCTGCTTCGCTGGTTCGGATTTGAGTGTCGTTAACAGTTTCAGTGTATCTGCAGCTCCAACTCGTCCGTCACACTCTTCAGCTTTCTGAAGAGACAAACTATATTCCTCGCATATCTAATATGAAACAACGTAAACATTTTTTCTCTTCTGCTTGGCTGATTGTGTTGCTTCACTAAAGTTTCCACTTTATCTAGACTTAAATACCTTTTTTGATGGAACATCTCTTTAGGTTCCCACATGGGTTTAATTTTAAAATAAGGATTCTCAGCTGGAAAACAGGACTTTAAGAACAACAACAAGCCGGTAAATCAGCAGGATTTGAAGGCTGATAAGTGTTCACAATATTATCTAGTAATTTTTTGCATTCAAACTAGAATAGCACTATTTAATTGCAGTAAATATTACAATAAGTGTGCAATAACCCAATCAGATGGGACAATCAGAGTCCAATGATTAGTAGAATATCATATTGTAATGTGCCATGCATATTAATAACAAAGCATTTTGAATTGAAGTGAACTGAGTTGCTAAATCTCACATAAATACATAAGAAAGTTTCAGAAAAACATGAGATCACAAGGTTGTTTGGTACACTTTTTTACTCCGTAGTTTTATTTTGTGTGTTATTTATTATTGTGCTTTAACATCAACTTGCAAAAAGATTATATCATTCATTAAAACATTTGTTAACCAGATTGACTCGGTGTGAAAAAGCTTCTTTCCCCTGAGTCCTCATCACTGGTGAGCACTCTTGCACATCTCAGTTAAAGACTTTTAGTCCACTTTTGTTTTCATAATCGATTTAATTCGGAAGTTTTGCCACAGCATCTCAATTAGATTTAAGCCCAGATTTCGACTCGGCCCTTGTAAAAACCCTCTTTCATTCAATTAAAGGTGTATTTACTAGAGTACTTTGGATCACCGTCCTGATAAATAGCTGTAAAATATCCAGTGTCCATAGTTCCATCTGTTATAACAAGAAGCAAAGCAGGTCAAGGTCATCACACCACCACCATGATTAGCCGCCATTACGGCGCTTTGGCTCCTACAGCAGTGATAGCGCATGAATGTAACGGTACAAAAAGTTCCCATTTGGCTTCCACATCACTTTAAAACCCCAAAGAGTTTGGGGATGGCCAAGATAATAGTCGGTAAATGTGACACAAACCCTTGTGTTTTCGGCAGAAAACGACAACTGGAAGGAGAAGCCTTCTTCAGTTCGCTAACGGTCGGCCGTGACGTATCTAAAGCGCCTGTTCGACGCCATGAAGCTTACCGGAAGTGGTCTGCGCTGTGAACAACAACCCTCCACCGCGAAGAGAGAAGTACCGAGCCAAACGAGGCGGCCGCTAATGTTATTCCAATATCTGGAAGAAGTTGACTCACATGGACTGAACGGGTTCGTTCACGTTCTTTGCCGCCATCGCTAAAACTACAAGCGGACTACAATTCTGAAACAGCGCAGAAAATTGACGTCATCGTTCACGACTCCGTCTTCTGTTCGCTGATTGGCCCGGCAGAAATCCAGCGGGAGAAAGCTCGCCTGGCCAGCCTGGATGAGGCGTTCACGCTCTTCTGGAGTAACTTTGGTAAACTACCCCTCCTGGAAATGTTCCCGACTGTTTTAGGTTTTCTTCATTTGAGGACAAAGGTTGTTACTGCTGGAGGCAAAAAGTACCAGGACCAGTTGTCTATCTATTACAATGTATAAGCAACACAAGATTGACTGAGAAAACAATTTAAAATAAATGAAAATCATTTTTCAAATAAATAAGCTAAAAAAAAAGATTGCATTGAAAACATTTCCCAGGCTAATTTCACGCTGAAGTAGTTTTCTGTTAATAGAGTAAATCTGATCCTGACGAATCACAGCAACGTTTCCACTGAGATGCATCACAGAAAAACTTTTCCACTGAAAGTTGTTTTTTCAACTTCATTCTGATTGGAGGACGTGTTTTATAGTTTGGGTGATCAATTAAGCTGCAAGACTGCAACAACAACAACAATAAATGTACATTACCAAGTTGATTTTTTTCTTTAGAGCACTTTATGATATCCAGATGTTGCGGCTGCGCTGCGCCCTCAAAGCAAATTACTTTAATGAGTGAACATCAAAAGAAATCTCACGGGGAAAATTGCCCACTACTTAAACAGTCCCACTGATAAGAGGCGCAAATTAATCCGCATTTACCTGACAGCTGTGCGCCAGAGACAGGCGCAAAAACGACGCCGAGGATGAGGAAGCAGCACCTCCAGCGCGCCATGGTTCCTCCCGGCGGATCACCTGGAGCACCGGGCGGGGAAACAGCCAACCTGGAGCGGATCTGCATCACAGCATCTCCGCTGCGTCTCGCTCCGGTTCGGATGGAGACGCTGATAATGTTTTGATCCGCAGCTGGGAAGGCGACGCAGATTCAGCCGTTTCGTTTCCCCCTTTTCAAAGATGACAAACTTTCTGCTCCGGTTGTTCCTTTTCTCTCTTTGTGGTCAACAAACCTGCAGTTCGTCCACCGTTAAAGCGCGATGCGCTGCCGTTGCGCCGAGATTAGGCTGTACAAAGTCTATTTCTGGCTCCAGAGGGAGTATTTTTAAACCAGCCTGCTTCAGACATTCCCCCCTCTGACTTTCTTTATCCCCCTCTCCCATACAAACAGGATTGAAATTCCTCAACTCAAAGTCTCTCCTCCCTCCTCCTGTTGTTCCTCCTCCTCTTTTCCAGGAGGGTGAGAAGCCCTGCAGCATGCTGATTGTCCTTTTCCTTTCTTCTTTTAATTACGCACGGATCCTGAGAGGCTTGAAACACTGGATCAGGGGAGCAAAACTTAATGCAAAGGGACTTGGAGGTCAGAAAAATGTTCTTGCACCTCGTCAACAATAAACCGAGGATTAAATTTGTTGGAAAACTTCAAGATAAAACAACTCAAAATAATTTTAGCAGGTTTTCTAGGTGTAAATTGGAAAAACAACTAAATTTAGTCAATCTGGATCTTTAGCCAAGTTTAGGAAATGAATTAAAAGTAGATGGAGTTAAAGTCACTGGATTGATGTGGAGCTTGAAGGACAAGGGAAAAGTTTACAGATAAATAATTTATGTAATTTTGAACTACCTAAAAATGGAAAGTCTTTTTTTTAAATAAATGTAAATTAAAAAAAGGTAAAAATATTTATTTTTTAAATACAACAAAAATAATACAGTTAAAATACTTTCTAAATTACAATAATATTGATAATACATGTGATTATTAATTAAACAAAACATCCAAAGACTGTCAGGATGAAAAAATATATTTATTTTGATTCTTCATTAGTTAAATCAGATGTTTTGAATAAAAAAGTTTCATTTAATGTGAATAAAAAAGTCATATCAGCTGATATTCCGGTCCAGATATTCCAAGCAGGGCCGGTCCAAACGTATGTGAGGCCCGAAGCTAATTTCATTTGGGGGCCAACTTTTATTTAAACCCACCGAAAACCAGTGTTTCCAAAATTTCACAGTTGTTTTGTGATTTTTTAAGATATTTTTCAATAATAAAACAGAAAAAAACATTAAACTTTTCCAAGTATTTCTGGTCTAGTTTTATTTAAACTTTAAATAAGACAAACCTAACTTACAAGTAACATTTTCAGCAATATATAGGAACTTGTTTTAAGTTAATAATTTCTTAATATTCATGAAAAATGATCAGTTTCACTTTCAGATTATTTCACTTATAACATTTTGTTATATTTTAATCAATATTAAGAATTATTTACTGAAAACAAGCTCATATATCTTTCTGAAAAGTTCTGTAAATTAGTTGCATTTTATTTCAAATGATCAAAGACATTTGTAATAGAAACTATATCAAAAATACTTGGTACGATTTTGTGTTTTTGCAGTAAATTCCTAATTTTATTGAAGTATTTTGTGATATTTTTGCAATAATTTGTCCCCACTCTCATGGAGAACAGAGGATTACCAATTACTGTGTTGTTTGTGACTTTTTGTTGCTCACTTATTGATTATAAATAATAACTAAACAACTAGTAAAACTGGGGCGGCAGTAGAAGAAATACTGCCCCCTGCTGGTGGGAGTTAGCACCACTAAAACCGATTGATTTTGACAATATTTTGCTAATAAACTCAAAACATTTCCTAAGATCAGATAAGATTTTTTTTCTTCTTTGCTTTTAATTCATGATTATATGATTACACATAAAAAAAAAAAAAAACATTCAGCAAATTTATTGACAACTGAACTGAGTCTGGATTCAGTTTGCATGTTTGTTTTTACGTGTGTTTTTGTATTTGATTTGATTTATTTAGTTGTTTCATTTCTTTACACAGTTTTCCTTACACTGCAAAAACAAAACAATCTTGCCAAATATTTGTAGTTTAGCTCCTGGTGCACATTTCTTAAAACACTTGAAAAAAGAAAACTAACTTACGAGTAACGTTTCAGTAAGAAATAGGGGCTTGTTTTCAGTCAATAGTTTCTTAATAATAACCCAGTTCAAGTTACACTGGGAGATTATTTCAATTATAAACAAAATCATTAATATTTTCATCAACATTCGGGAGTTATTGACTTAAAACAAGCTCCTGAATGTTTCTGAAGTTACTTGTAAGTTAGTTTTGTTTTCAGTGAATTAGAAACTAGAGCAAAAATACTGGGTAAGATTCTGTGTTTTTGCAGTGTGCCTCATCACAAGTTAAAAAATCAACACATCTGTCCCAGACTCATTTCTTCATTTGTGCTGTAGTTTGTTTTTTATAAAACCTTTTGTTACGTTGTGGCTGCTGATTTCAGTCCCATGGAGACAATGGGGAGATGCTGGGATCTCAGATGCGCTGGCCCTTTAAGAGTGTCTCTGTGGGCTGTGTTGTGTTCCCAGGGTCTTTAATGGAAACACAGAGGGACTGAGAAAGACCCCATTGTATATTTTCCTCCTTTCATGAGGAGCCGGAGCAGTGGTTTCTGATAGGAGCCGGGGCGGGGGGAAGGGTCGCGGAGGGGCTCCTCCACTCAGAAACACAAACTGTGAAGCTGAACGCGGCTGCAGTGGATGTCTGGCTTTGGAGAGGGGGGGATGGGCATCAGAATCACCAGAATCCAGCTCACCTGTCTGCAACCTGAAGGGTCCATCACATAAGCACACTGCAAAAACACAAAATCTCACCAAATAGTTTTGGTTCATAAGACAAAACTAACTTACAAGCAACTTTTCAGCAAGATGTCGGAGCTTGTTTTAAGTAAATAACTCATGAATATTGATTTTAAAAAAAGTGGAAGTATAACTGGATAAAATGTATATAAATGAAAATATCTCCCAGTTAAAGTTGAACTTTTTTTAAAATCAATATTAAGGAATTATTGACTTAAAACAAGCTCCGACATCTTGCTGAAAAGTTACTTTTTGTCTTATTTAAAGTGTAATTAGATATTTCCACTAGAAACTAGACCAAAAACACTTGATAAAATGTGTGTTTTTGCAGTAAAGGAAATAACCAAGTGTCTTAAAATATCCACGAACCAAGCCTACACTGAAAAAACACAAAATCTCATTGAGTATTTTTGGTTTAGTTTCTAGTGGAAATATTTTCATTCACTGAAATTAAGACAAAACTAACTTACAAGTAACTTTTTGGCAAAAAAAAAAAAGAAAAGTAAAACAGCTTATTTTATGTAAATAATGAGTTAATATTCATGAAAAAGTTGATTATTTCACTTTTAACAAGACATTTTGTCCCATATTATAAGGATAATAATCTGCCAATGGAAAATTAGCTTTTTAAAATCAATATTAAAAATTTACTGATTTAAACCAAGCCGATTAAAAGTCACTTGTAAGTTATTTCAAACGTAATAAGATATTTACTCCAGAAACTGGACAAAAAAATCTTGGTGAGATTTAAAGTCCTGCTCTGTCAGGATCAAATTCAGGTGATTTTCTGGAAGCAAACAGAAGAAAAATACTTTGTTGTTGTTTAACAGTAGATTCCCCGATTCAGCGTGCTCTGCTGCCCTCTGCTGGTCATACAATGGAACTGCAAGAGAGACAAAATGGCAATCAGAATAAAATAATGTACAAATAAAAAACTTTAAGATTGGCATAGAATTGAATAAAATCTGTATTTATTTCAATGTTATCTTTTTTAAAGTCAGTTCACCTGGTTTCTATTTTTTTCAGTGCATAGTAGAGATTTAGTTGTTTAAATAGGAACTTCATTTAACATGAACATGAATATATATATATATATATATATATATATATATATATATATATATATATATATATATATATATATATATATATATATATATATATATATATGCCCTTTCATTACAACATAATTAACATGAGTCTATTGAATCTCTAGAATCTAAAATAAAATATCCCATAGTTTTAGTTATAAACCTTTAAATCAACTGGTTTCCATTTAACTTGTCCGGTTTTGCAGTGCTCATATTCAGAAGCGCTTTGGTCATCATTGCTTTTATTTATTGCCATTATTCTCCATTTCCCCGACTGTCTGAATGCAATTATCTTCCAACCCATTAGGAGTGAACATGATTCTTGTCGGACTGACGCATCAATGCGCCTCTCTGACTCTCATCCGCTTACGTAACGCAGTTTTAGCGCCATTTAACTCAATTCAACGATTAATCGATTGCTGGGAAACAGGATGTCTCTTTAGAGCCGACATGCCAAGTGATGCACTCAGGTTTTAAAACAATCCGCAGTTTTGGGGGCAGCAGACGCGCAGCCCAGCTGCGGGAATAATAATCCCTGTTTTAATCTGCTTTAGCAGGAGGTGATCCAAACCTCTGGTTCTGAGGCCAACCGAGGCCAGGAGGCGTGACACCGTCCAGCTTTCATCTATCTATCCCAATCTATCCTCGCCGTCCGTGTAGTGAGACTACAGCCTTACATTTGCACGTTGTGCGCTGCGAGAACAGAAAAGTGACGCAGTTCGTGCAGCTGTTGCAGCCTGGCATGCTGTCCCTGTTTAGGTGATGAAGGCCTAGATAGTGCGGATTATTGCTCCTCTCTCCCTCTTGGCCTATTTTCCAGCTTCAGCCTCGTTTCGTTTCAGTCTCTGCTGCAGAAACATGAGCACAGCGGGGGTTCACCGAGGATTCCTGCGGAAATATGGTACCGACTGTTTCTGTTTGCTTTATTTGATGCATTTTTCCTTTAATCGATTTAACTCTCATGTAGGAGGCTGCTGGTTTATTTAAATATTTCAGCTGAAGTGCTTAACAAATCCAGCAGCATTTTCTTTTCTAAATCTCTGCAGATACAGAGTTGGATGGATGGATATTTTTCTTTTATGGATTTAAGTCAAAGTACATTTCTGACAAAAAAAAATGTCTAGAAAAATTCTTGGAAATATTTAAGTTTGAAGAGTAAAAAAAATGGGCTACTATTTTATGTTTTACTTTTGATATTTCTGAGTTTTAAAACTATAAAATTTCCCAGCAAAAGTTTGAGATTAAATGTGGAAATCTCTGAGTTTAAAAAGCTTGAATTTTCTTTACTTTCAGATCTCAAAAGTTGAAAATTGTGGACAATTTTGGAAAAAAAAATTCTATAAAATTTCAGAAATTAATGTTAGATTCATTTTATTTTGTAGCATCTTTTAGTTTGGTATATTTTTCTTTTATGGATTTAAATGTGTGCTACAATTCAGCAGCATGTTCTTTACTTAAACTCCCGTTTTTACTTTCTGTAAAAAAAAAAATGTGTCCAATTTTTGGTCAAAAGGCAAAAATTTCTGTAATTTCCATTCATTTTTTATTTGATATTTTTCCTTTTATGGATTTAAGTCATAGAAAAAAAGGAGTAAATTTTCAACAAATATATAAAAAAAACATTTAGCCTCAGAAAATGTCTAGAAAGATCTCGACTCCTTTCTAGCTAGAAAATGCTCAGAAATGTTTAGAGTGACCCAAGAAATTTTCTAGAAAAATCAGTCAAATATTTTGGAGATTTGGGTCTCAGATGTTAGCGGTGAAGCAGTTTGTCTCCCGTTCCTCTGCAGGAGGCTTCATGTTCAAGCAGTGGAAGGAGAAATACCTTGTGCTCACCATGGAGGGGAGCCTGCTGGTGTGCCGGGACGCCGAGTCTCCTCCTGAACAGGTGGTGGCGTTACAGTCCAACTGTGAGTCGATCGCGGAGGGGCGGGAAATCCTGGACCTGCCCAGGCTGCCCCCAGGGGGCAGAAGGGACTGCTGCTTCGCCCTCATCCTGCCCCAGAACAAGTTCCTGCTGCTTCTGTCGGACAACCCAGACGACTGCATGTGGGTGCCAGATGTTCTTTGTCCCACTTTTTATCAGACCTTATCTTCACATGCAGGGACATCGATAGACTGATGTTCTCTCCTCCTTTGTCCCACTGACCATCAGACTTAGTTTTTATTGCACGTGTTTGTCAGACTGACACAGATCCACCTCTGTGAATGTTTTCCATCCTGGAGGTGTGTCGGAGATAATAACACGTCTTCTCTTACCTTTCACAGTCTTTGGCTGAAGCTAATCAGGAAAGTGAGAGAGGTCAGTCACTGCAATGTTTGATTTGTCCTGTTTCCTCATTAAATCTGTTTTATGGCGGATTTGAGCCTCTGATTATAAGATGCAGATCCAAAAAAATAATGAAAACACAGGAGGGCAGAGAAGCCAAAAACTTTCACTGAACTAAAAGTAGCAACGTATTTTTTACTTGAGTAAAAATGAGACGTAGCCGTCCAAGTATTTGGAAACTCAATTAACTGATCGAATCATCAATCATTTAATATTTAAGAATTGTGTCAGAAGACTGACCAAAATATAAAGTTATGTGGAAATTTTGAAAGTAATTAGTATAAAAAATATAAAACTACAAGAATGGAGTCATAATAATATCAGAATAAAGTCATGCAAAATAATACAAAAATAAACTAATCAAATAATTCACTCATTCTTTGTTGCCTAGCAACGATGTGTTGAGTGACTGGCTGTTACCTAGCAACGATGTGTTGAGTGACTGGCGGTTACCTAGCAACGATGTATTGCGCAACTTGTTTAAAAACAAAAGCGTCGCCATGGAAAAAAAAAAACTGGATAAAACATAAAAAGGTTATAAAATCAAGTTTGGCAGCATTTCAGTCATTTAAAACAAAATAATAATAATAATTAGAGATACAGGCTGGCATGAAATGTTTACGCTGTCATGAGTTTTCCAGTCGTAACATAAAGGATGAGCAGGAAACACGTTTGCTGGTTAGTGGATAATAAATATTAGATGTGAACTGATTAGTAACCATCTCATTTCATCCTTTTTCACTTTAACACAGTTTGCAAGTTGCTCTACTTTTCTGCGTTTGTTTGCTTTCATTTCTAGGGTGTGATGTCACCTTTGACCCTTCAGAGACAACAAAGCCTCACTCCCTGCATCACAGACAGAGAGCCGCTGCCGGACTCTTCCAGCGATAAGGAGCCCGGGTCACCCAGGGTTGCTGGTGCAACGCCGCCTCTGAGCCGCGTCACTGAGAGGGGAGGCTCGTTCAGAGACAGGCAGCCAGGTCCGTCTGAAAGACACAGAAAAATATCAAAACAACAGCTGGAGAGCTCAAATTTGATCTATTTTTTTCTTAGCAGAAATAAATAAATAAAGGCTCTAATCCTCCCTAAGAAGCAGTTATAGATTTCATTTCTAGAATTCAGATGTGGTTTTGTGCTTTGCAGCTGCCGGACCGAGGCAGCCGCAGCGGAGCAACTCCGTCGCCCCGCCTCACCGCGTGTCCGACTGCCTTCGCCATGGCAACAGCAGCGACGCGCGGGCGGTGCGGGCGGTGTGTCTGCTGATGGGCGGGGCGGCGGCCTCCTCCGCGTTGGGCTACCTCAGCTCCTGCGCCCCCAGCTCCTGCTCCCCGTCCTCGCCGCTGGCCAGCGGGGCCCCGGATGTGGCGCCGGGCTCCGGGGCCTTCGCCGACCTCCCCGCCGGCGGCTCCTTCCACGCCTGCGGCCAGGACGTCGACTCCCCGCATTTCAACACCTTCGACTTCGAAGGAGACGCCGACTTTGACGCATTTGACTGCGGAGGATTTGCCTTTTGAAAGGAACTGTGCACACTGCAAAAACAAGCAGGTTGTTTTTATCTAGTTTCTAGTGGAAATATGTGAGTACACGTAAAATAAGACAAAACTAACTTGCAAGTTGCTTTTCAGCAAATTCAGCAGCTTGTTTTAGATAAATGATTATTTCAGGTTATTTCACTAAAATATCTTCCTTTAAAGTTGAACTATTTTTAATCTGAAACCAATCTCCTAAAGATTTACCTGTAAGTTAGTTTTGTCTTATTTCACGAGTACAAAAACATTTGCAGTAAAAAGTCGACAAAAACGGATGTTAACATTTTGTTCTTCACTGCAAAAACACAAAATCTTAGAAGTGACTTTTTGCAAGCTTTAAGCGTTTTAAGTCAATAATTTCTTAATATTGATTTTTTAAAAAGTACAAATACACCTGACTGATTATTTAATTTCTAACATTTTTCCCACATTATCAGTGAAATAATCTGTAACGGGCTGGGTTGAGGTTGCTAGGTAACAGCGCAGTAACTTTTTCATCAGAAACAAGCCGTTACATTTTTCTTAAACGTTACCTGTTCAACGCTTTTGTCTTATTTCAAATGTAATAAGACATTTCCACTAGAAACTAGACATACATATTTTGCAGTGCAGAATCTCTTTACCGGTGTTCTTTAGTTATAAAAGGTTCCTTAGTTATAAAAGTTGTTGCTCATGAATTATTAAGTCATCTGTGCATCTTGATGCATGAATTAATGAAGGCGTTCTTCCTGGCCTCATGCCCACACTTCCAAGGTGAATAATTGATCACCTTGACTCCTCTGAACACAAGCTGTGTGTGTTGTTTCACAGGATGGCCTGACACTAACTGCACTGCAAAAACTCAAAAGCCTACCAATTATTTCTGGTGGAGTTTCCAGTTCAAATATCTTAGTACACATGAAATAAGACGAAACTAACTTACAAGAAACTTTTCAGTAAGATAAAGGAGCTTGTTGTAAGTAAATAATTCCTTAATATTGATTTTTTTAAAAATCAGTTCTAGTTTCTCTGGCAGACTAATACGTGAATGACGTGGAAAAAATATTTTATTATAAGTGAAATAGTACGCCAGTGAAACTGGAACTTTTTTCCATCAACAATAAGAAATTATTTACTTAAAAAAAACTCCTATATTTTGTTTTATTTCCTGTGTAGTAAGACATTTACTCTACTAACTCAATCAAAAATACTTGGTAATATTTTGTATTTTTGCAGTGTGGGATCATTTTATCTCACACTTCTGTTCTTTTTCCTCGTTTTCTTGTAACTGCGCAAACGTCCCACTGTGTTTAATGTCATCTATAGACTTGCCTTTTCACCTGATCTGAGAAGAAGAGCCTTTTCCTACAGTTGGCACAGAGATTTACGACTGATTGTTAAAGAACTGTAAATAAACCCTGCAGTGACTCCGTGGCTTTTACTCCAGTTCAACGTTTGCTCTGTTTGCGTCGGATCAGAGCAAACAGCGGTTCAGGAATCGGAGCGGCGATGATGCTGCAGATTTACACATAAAGAGTTTTATCTAAATGAACCATAACATTTTTCTTAGCGATGTACAATTCGTGGTGCTTGTCATAACTAGTAACTCATCCGAACTGTTGAGCATGGTGGTAGAGGAGTGATGATGGGGGCTTTTTGCAGCAAAGGCAGCTTTCAGTCACTCATCAGCTTCACTGTGAAAACAGGCTGGACTTTCCTGGGGTTGCTGGGTAGTGCTGCAGAAGATTAATCCACTACTATCGTCTCTTTTTCAATTCCAGAACAACGAAGGTATTTTTTTAAATCATACATATGTAAGATTTCCCTTCTTTTCAATTCAAATGCAAACATGAAACTATATTTAAATTTATTTTTTTAACACTTCAGGATTAATAATCTTCAACTCTTAACACTGAAAAATCATAAGTGACTTTATAAAGGTCATTCATGAAGAGACTAAACAGAAAATGGCCGAGCGTAGAGCCTTGTGGGACGCCCCCAGATATATCTTCACTGCAAAAACACAGAATCTTACCAAGTCATTTTTGTCTGGTATCTTGTGTGTATTAAGAAATTGTTTGCTTAAAACAAGCTCCCGTTTCTTCTTGAAAAGTTACTTGTAAATTACTTTTTTTATTTGTATAAACGAGACCAAAATATTTGGTAGAATTTTGTGTTTTTGCAGTGTAGTGTTGGTTCCAAACCAGGTTCTTTTCAAATCTACCATCCACACTTGGAAAGAAACCAACATTCCCTCAGTTTTAGCTCACCATAAACTTTATTGTAGCATTTTTTTCTGGTTCAAAACTCAACAAAAATCTACTCAAATGTCATAATTTGTGACAAAAAAAAAACTTCTGTTTACTGAGGTTTTTGAGCGCGTTTGTCTAGGCAAAAGTGACGAACAGCTTTTCACTGATAATTAGGTGAAAGTACACTCTGTCGGATCACGTGGGCCTCACCGCTCCCTGTTAAATATAAACAACGCATCAGACAGGAAAACCAATCGGTCTGATCGAGAGAGACACCTGCTAACCACAGAGAGAGTTATGGAGTTTTACGCAACCCTGCTTCTGGCAGGGCTGATCGGTCTGCTTTGGTTCGTCTCTGTTAAAAACAACCAGAAGTACCGTCTCCCCCCGGGACCCAATCCGCTGCCGCTCATAGGAAACCTGCTGCAAATAAACAAGAATGCACCTTTTGAAAGCTTCCTGGAGGTGAGTTGGTGAGTCACAGAAGTGAATGGAGTGATTTATTAAAAAAATGGAGTTCATGACATTCTTTGATTAAATACATTTCTCTTAAGAGTAACCAGTAATTATTTACTTAAACCAAGCCCTAGATCTTTCAGAAAAGTTTCTGTGAAGTACTTTTCTGGTTATTTCAAGTCAACTAAAATGTTTTCACAGCAAAGAAGACCAAAAAGACTTGGTAAGATTTTGTGTATTTGCAGCTAACTGTGGTTTAAACATGACTTTTTGTAACCAAACACATTTTGCACATAGGTTTTGTGTATTCATTGAATTTGTGATTTAAACTGTCCTTTAAAACTAATTTATTTCAACAAATACTTTAAAACATTGATTTAGTAGCACAAATTACGTTGGTACACTGCAAAACACTTGAATTAATAAAAAATATATACCTTTCAATTAACTTTTCATCCAGATAGGAGTTCATTTGAAGTCCGTAAGCCTTAAATATTCATTTAAAGAGTACAAGTTTCACTGGCAGATTATTTAACTCACTACATCACGTTTTTCCATGTTCTAAGTCGAATAATCTGAGTGAAACTAGAACCTTTTCATCAATATTAAGGAATTATTTACTTGAAACAAGCTACTGTACCTTTCTGAAAAGTTACTTGTAAGTTAATTTTGTCTTATTTCAAGTGTACTCAGATATTTGCCCTGGAAATTAAGACCAAAAATACTTGGTAAGATTTGGTTTCTTAAAGAAATTCGCAGTTTCTGTTGACGTCTGCGCAAGTAGATGCCCTGAAGAAGGAGAACATTTTAATTAAAGAGCCGGACATGATGCTCCTGCTCCAGCGAATGTGATTATTAACTCAATTTAGCTTGCAAACATACCCAACGATATAGGCTTGAAGCGGCAGTACGTTAGCAAGGGCGCTAATAGTGGAGCTAACACCATAATTTGTTAACATTCGGAGCGTCCGAAAACTACCCGGTTTCTGAAAATTAGTAAACTAATTTACAATCTACAGGTGTGTATACGTATATATATACTAATACCTGAAGAAGGGGAGTATTTTGGTAGAAGACCCGGACACGGTGCTTCAGCGATTATGGAGGAAGTTCCGGTGCTCTTCACTATAGCTAGCGCTAGCTCCCCCTGGTGGTTGAATCTGACCACTGCTTCATCCAAACCAGACTAGTCAGCTTTTGAAATAACCACGTTTCAACCAATCACACACAAATGTCAATTAGTTTTCCTGTTTAAATAATCTTCTGTTTTAACATTCAGTTCAGTAAAACCTACGGTCCTGTGATGACCTTTAACCTGGGCTGGCAGCGGGTCGTCGTTCTGGTCGGATATGACACGGTGAAGGAAGCTTTGGTGGACCAAGCAGACGACTTCATAGGCCGAGCGCCGCTGGCATTTTTGTACAAAGTCACCAGAGGATACGGTAACCACCGACATCCACTGCTGTCGCAAAAACCAATTAATCAATCAATGGCAGCTAAAAATGAGCGCCATAATTTATACCAAGTATTTTTGTCTCGTTTCTTGTGAAAATATCTTAGTACACTTCAGATAAAACAAAACTAACATATAAGTAACTTTCCAGCAAAATATTGAAGTTTGCCTGGATGCCTGCTTCTGTTTGACAGGAATTGGGATCAGCAACGGGAACCGCTGGCGTCAGCTGCGGCGCTTCACTCTGTCGACTCTACGAGACTTTGGGATGGGAAGGAAACGGATGGAGGAGTGGATCCAGGAGGAGAGCAAACACCTGAGGGCTCGCATACGCAGTTTCAAAGGTAAGGCATCGACTTTTTGAAATGAGGGCTAAAAGGTTTATTTACACATTTTCTAATTTAAATCTTCCTACTTCACTACAAGAAACACAATCTTACCATGTGGTTTTGGTTTAGCTCCTCGTGAAAATATCTTAGTATAATTAAAATAAGACTATTTAACTTTCAAGTAGATTTTCAGCAAGATATAGAAGCTTCTCTGAGTCAATAATTTCTTCATATTGATAAGAAGTATTAGTCACTGGCAGGTTTTTTTTTTTTCAATTAAAAGATGGGTGTCAAGGTAAAGGTTAATAAAAACTTTTTCTAGCAAATTTTCAACTCAAAAGGTTACTGTTCAAGCAGTTAAAAAGTAAGCAAATGTTTTAGCTTTTTGCAAGCCTTTGTAAATCAAGTCTGTTGTGTTGCTGTTTCTGCCTCCAGGAGAACCTTTTGACCCCACTGTCCTTCTGAGCCGCACCGTGTCAAACATCGTCTGCTGCCTGGTGTTCGGCCAGCGCTTCAGATATGAAGACAAGCAGTTTCTGAAGCTTCTCGGCGTCATTTCCAGATTCATCAAGTTCAACAGCAGCCCTTTGGGTATGGTAAGTGGGAGGCGGCCCAAAAACAAAAAACACAAAAACACTTCACAAAAACAAAATCTTACCAAGTTGCTTTGGTCTACCTTCTAGAGAAAATATCTATGAAATAAGACAAAACTAAACTACAGAAGATTGTTTGGAGGAAATATTTCCTTAGTTTGGATGAAAAAGTTCTAGTTTTAGATAATTTAACTTATAATAAGACATTTTTCCTTGTTATAAGTGGAATAATCAGTGCCAGCCCAGTTCTAGTGAAACTAGAACTGGGTTGCTAGGAGCATTCTTAGGAGCACTAGACTATTCCACCAAGTGTTTTCTAATTGTTGCTGCCACTAGTCTGGAGGTGCATAGGAGGAGTGATCTCTCTCAGGCTAAAATTAATCACTCGACGTTAGGAATGGATGTGGAAGTTAAAGCACAACGTTGTTCCACAAAGAATTGGTTTTACTATGTTCTGGGAAACAAAGATGCAGCTTTTTCTTCCACAGATGTACAACATCTTTCCGTGGGCCATGGAGCAGCTTCCTGGCCAGCATCACACCGTCTTCGCCAAGGTTGAAGAGATCCGAGATTTTGTGGAGATGAAGATCCAGGAGCACAAAAAGACAGTGGATCCCAGCTCACCAAGAGATTTCATCGACTGCTTCCTCATCCGAGCTCATCAGGTTGGGGAAATTATCAAGATTACTTGATCTTATTAAATAAAATCAGCAAAAGAATGAACATACAGATTGTCTTTCCTGCAGTATATTATTATGAGCCTGGCGGGCTGCCAAGTTTTACTTACCACCCCCACCAGTTTAAACCTGTTTTGTTGAATTATTTTAGTTTTTTTTTATACACCAGTAACAAAAGCTGCATTTCCATTGACCTTATAATTGTGCAAATTGGGATTATTAAAATAAATTTGCCTACTGAAAACATGCAAATTAAAAAGAAAAGCAACAAAACACGTTTTTGGATATAAAGTTTTGGTGCTCAGATGAGATTGTTATAGATTATTATTATTAAATAGATTATTCAGCATACAGTTGTGTTTTTTCAAAATTAGCAGAATATCAACAAAGTTTTACAAACATTTGTAATAGAACTAAACAACAACATAGATGGTTTATAGTTTTTTGGGTGAAACGGTTAGAAGCACATTGGCCACATTAGTCAGTATGTGAACACAGGGAGATGGAGGTCAAGTGTCTTTTTGTTTTCTTTTCTTAACTGCTGCTGGCAATTATCAGTCTAATTGCTGTAATGTTAGCAATTACAGCGAATAAAGTGACATGTCCACAAGGATTGAAAAATACATCATATTGACCTAAATTTAAATTGGACAAAACAACTGAAGTGCATGAGATTTAGATTTATTTTGTCTCGTAGTCATATTTTCACATTTCTTGCCAAATTTAAACAGTTTAACTCAAAACCACGATGGGATGACTGCTCTTACACTGCAAAAACACAAAACGTCAGAAATGCTGGTGTAGTTTCTAGTACAAATATCTTAGTATAAAGTACAAATACCTTAGTATATAAAAACTTACAAGTAACTGGCTGATTATTTCAATCATAATATGGGAAAAATTTATTGTCATAAGTGAAATAATTTGCCAGTAGAACGAGTACTTCTTCATGAAAATGAGGATTTATTGACTTAAAACAAGCTCCTGCATTTAGCTGAAAAGTTACTTATAAGTTAGTTTTCTCTTATTTCAAGTGTACCGAGATATTTTCACTAGAAACTATACCAAAGTTTCTTGGTAAGAATTTGTATTTTTGCGGTGTACCTGGTTGAGCAGGTTTCCTGGTGGAAACAATGAAATATTTTGACATTAATATGAAAAAACTCTTTTTTTTCTCTCAGGAAAAAGACAATCCCTCCACTGAGTTCCACTATGACAACCTGTTTGCTACTGTGCTGAATTTGTTCGTAGCAGGAACAGAAACCACCAGCTCCACCATCAGATACGCTCTCAGTGTGCTGATCAAACACAAGAACATCCAGGGTCTGTAGATAAACACAGTTTGTTGCTGAGACAATAAACGGTATTGTGAAGACTTAAACAGGCGTCCATTTTGCATCGTCTTGCCCAGAGAAAATGCAGGAGGAGATTGACTCTGTGATTGGACGGGAGCGATGCCCCAACATGGAGGATCGGAAATCGCTGCCGTTCTCGGACGCCGTCATCCATGAAATTCAGCGTTTCCTGGACCTCGTCCCCTTCAGTCTCCCTCACTTTGCTCTGGAAGACATCTCATTCAGGGGTTACACGATTCCTGAGGTACTGCTTTGAAAACGTCACGGTTTTTCCTCAGTAAATGTGTTTGTAAAGAGTCTTTAGTAGGTAAAGGATAGCAGAGAACTGAAAATTGTACTCAAGTAGGAGTATTTCACCATATTTTTTACCCTATCTAGTTTATTTAGTAGGTAAAAGTATGAAGTAACTGTCCAAGAAATTAAAGTAGAAAAGTATTTGGTAAAAAGGCAATTCAAGTACTGATCAAAACATTGACCATTTAATTTTTAAACATTACCTAACAGATCAAAATCTAAATTTTTGTGGAAATATTAGTATTTTAAGAGTAACACTTGAGGGTTCAGAAACAAGCGCTAAACATTTTCAAAGTTAGCAAATTAGTGCTAAATAAAAACTGCTATAGGTTTGTCATATCATCAAGGATTCGTTTAGTTGTGGTTTGTTCATGACTTATGTTCCCTCCATACAAAAGAAGGTCTGCTGCACAACCATGACAGATTCTGGTTGTACTGTTGTTGAATATTGCTTCTCCTGTTGTGTCTTTATAGGGAACGTTCATTATCCCGCTGCTGCACTCCGTTCTTAAAGACGAGAAGCAATGGACGACTCCATATTCCTTCAACCCTCAGCATTTTCTAGACCAGAATGGCAACTTTAAGAAAAACTCAGCATTCCTCCCTTTTTCTGCAGGTAAATATAAAATATTAAACATTTCATATCATCAAATGGTTGCTTTTGGTGGAAAATTTTATTATCTGGTAATAAATTCACTGTAACCTAAAATCTGAAGGCATATAATGTAATAATTAAGGAATAGTGAATAAACAAGTTGACATTTCCTTACATATTTGGTATAATTGTATGTAGATTTGCGGCTCTTTGGGAGGGGTCATGCATGGAGAAGATTCTGGATTAAACATTCAGTTAGCATGCACTATAACATGACTTAATGCTTCCATTTTGTGTCCTCAGGGAAAAGAGCCTGTGTGGGCGAGTCTCTGGCTCGGATGGAGCTTTTTATCTTCATAGTGACTCTCCTGCAGGACTTCACCTTTACCTGCCCTGAAGGCCCCGACAGCATCAACCTCAACCCGGAGTACAGCAGCTTCGCCAACCTGCCTCGTTCTCACAAAATCATCGCGACGCCGCGATGAAAGGGGACATTTCAGTTCAACTCCAATGATGCTAACTCTCCCTCATGGACCGAGATGCTCATCTCGTGATGGCCGCGCCTTCACTTAAGCCACGCCCCCCGGTCCGTTTACTTTTCTGAAATAAAAATAATATGATCATAATCTCGTTTCTCTCCTTTCCTCGGGTGACAAAATGTCCGGTTTGTAATTCTTCCTCACATAAGTCTTTGGTTAAAAAGACTCAGTTTGGAAACGTCGCTTCTTCTTTCACTTCCTGTTTACAGGCTAGATTAGGGTCACGTGACAACAGTGTTTACGTAACGCAGCGTCTTAAAGGGACACGAGCCTGACGTTAGTCAACGCAGACAAAAATGATGTTTTTATTTTTATTTTTTTAAACACCGAAAATACGATAGATGTCATATATTAATAAGAATAAAAACAGCTTTAGATTACTGCACAAAAACTCCTAATGAAGACCTCAAATTGGGAGAATTAACTTTTGCTTACAATTTGCTTTGTTTACATAATAGTTTTACCAAGCCTGAAATAATTATATATCTATCTCTCTCGCTCTCTCTCTCTCTCTCTCTCTCTCTCTCTCTCTATTTATATATATATATATATATATATATATATATATATATATATATATATATATATATATATATATATATATAGAGGATAAGATCCACCCGCGGTGGGTGAGAAGGGAATTTTATATATATATATATATATATATATATAATAATAAAATAATTAATTCCCTTCTCACCCACGGCGGGTGGTTCTTATCCTCTGAGCTCGGGTCCTCTACCAGAGGCCTGGGAGCTTGAGGGTTCTGCGCAGTATCTTGGCTGTGCCAAGGACTGCACATTTCTGGACTGAGATGTCTGATGTTGTTCCTGGGATCTGTTGTAGCCACTGCTCCAGTTTGGGGGTTACTGCCCCGAGGGCCCCGATGACCACAGGCACCACTGTGGTCTTCACCTTCCAGGCCCTCTCCAGTTCCTCCCTGAGGCCCTGGTATTTCTCTAGTTTCTCGTGCTCCTTTTTCCTGATGTTGCAATCACTTGGTATTGCTACATCTACCACAACGGCTTTCCTCTGATGTTTATCCACTACGACAATGTCTGGTTGGTTCGCCATTACCATTTTGTCTGTCTGGATCTGGAAGTCCCACAGGATCTTAGCTCTGGTGTTCTCCACCACCTTTGGGGGTGTTTCCCACTTTGATCTTGGGGTTTCCAGTCCATATTCTGCACAGATGTTTCTGTACACTATGCCTGCCACTTGGTTATGTCGCTCCATGTACGCTTTCCCTGCCAGTATCTTGCACCCTGCTGTGATGTGCTGGACTGTCTCAGGGGCCTCCTTGCACAACCTACACCTTGGGTCTTGTCTGGTGTGGTAGATCTGGGCCTCTATTGCTCTGGTGTTTAGGGCCTGTTCCTGGGCTGCCAGGATGAGGGCCTCTGTGCTGTCCTTGAGTCCAGCTTTTTCCAGCCATTGGTAGGATTTACTGATATCAGCCACTTGGATTATTTGCTGGTGGTACATCCCATGTAGGGGTTTGTCCTCCCATGATGGTATCTCTGGCACCTCAACCTCCGTTCCCTGTTGTCTGAGACATTCACTGAGCACATTGTCTGTTGAGGCTTTGTCCCTGATGTATTTATGAATCTTAGTTGTTTCGTCCTGGACAGTGGTTCTCACACTCACTAGTCCTCTGCCTCCTTCCTTGCGGCTCGTGTACAGTCTCAGGGTGCTGGATTTGGGATGGAACCCTCCATGTATTGTTAGTAGCTTTCTGGTCTTAATATCTGTGGCTTTTATCTCCTCCTTTGGCCAGCTAATTATTCCAGCAGGGTATCTGATTACTGGCAAGGCATAGCTGTTTATCGCACGGATTTTGTTCTTGCCATTGAGCTGGCTTCTCAGGACTTGCCTTATTCGTTGGAGGTATTTAGCTGTGGCTCCTTTCCTTGTGACCTCATCGAGGTTGCCATTTGCTTGTGGTATACCTAGGTACTTGTAACTGTCCTCTATGTCTGCTATTGTTCCTTCTGGGAGTGAGACCCCTTCTGTGTGGATGACCTTCCCCCTCTTTGTGACCAGCCGACCACATTTCTCTAGTCCGAATGACATCCCAATGTCAGTGCTGTAGATCCTGGTGGTGTGGATCAGTGAGTCGATGTCTCGCTCACACTTGGCGTACAGCTTGATGTCATCCATGTAGAGTAGGTGACTGATATTGGCCCCATTTTTGAGTCTGTATCCGTAGCCAGTCTTGTTGATAACTTGGCTGAGGGGGTTCAGGCCTATGCAGAACAGTAGCGGGGACAGAGCATCTCCTTGGTATATGCCACATTTGATGGACACTTGTGCAAGTGGTTTGCAGTTGGCTTCAAGGGTGGTTTTCCACAGCCTCATCGAGTTTGCAATGAAGGCTCTCAGAGTCCTGTTGATGTTATACATCTCTAAGCATTCAATGATCCAAGTATGCGGCATTGAGTCATAGGCTTTCTTGTAATCAATCCAAGCCATGCACAGGTTGGTGTGTCGGGTTTTGCAGTCTCGGGCAACTGTGCGGTCTACGAGGAGTTGGTGTTTGGCTCCTCTGCTATTTACACCGATACCCTTCTGTGCCGTGCTCATGTGTTTATCCATGTGTTTGCTTATCTTGGCCGCTATGATGCCTGACATGAGCTTCCAGGTTGTGGAGAGGCAGGTTATTGGTCGGTAGTTGGGTGGGACTGGACCCTTTGATGGATCCTTCTGGATTAGGATTGTCCGCCCTTCAGTTAACCATTCAGGGTGAGTCCCACTTTGTAGCAGCTGGTTCATTTGGGCTGCCATTCGCTCATGGAGAGCAGTGAGTTTCTTTAGCCAGTAGGCATGGATCATGTCAGGCCCTGGTGCTGTCCAGTTTTTCATACCTGAGACTCTTTCTTGGACATCTGTCACAGTGATGGTTACCGGGGCTTGCTCAGGGAGGTTGCTGTGGTCTCTCGTAGAGAGATCAGCCACTGTGCATTGCTGTTGTGGGACGCCTCCCTTTCCCATATGCCTTTCCAGTATTGTTCCGTCTCCAGCCTTGGTGGGTCTGCTCTGTTGTTATTGTTACCCTGCCATTGAGAGTACACCTTAGCTGGTTGAGTGGAGAAGAGCCGGTTAATCCTTCTGGATTCATTCTCCCTTGTGTATCTCTTTAGGCGGCTGGCCAAGGCTTGGAGCCTCTGTTTGGCAGTCTCGAGTGCTTCAGGTATGGGCATCTGCCTGTACTTTCTGAGTACTGGTCTTTTCATTGCACCCTTGTGGAGCTCTGACAGTTGGCTCACTTCCCTCCTTGTTACCTTGATTTTAGCCTCTAACCGTCTTTTCCATGGTGGGTATTGGGTCTCATGGTTGCTCTTATAGCCAAGTATCTCAAGGATCACTGATGCTGAGTTGTAGATCAGCTCATTGGTTTCTGTTATGGTGTTGGTAGGGATCGTTCTCAATGCTGCATTCACATTCTCAATGAGACTTTCAGATGGTACTTCACTCAGCAGTTGTAATTGGCGCCGGGGAGGCCTGGTTGTCATTCGGGTCATGATTCTCTCTCTCAGGTCAGCAGCTGTCTCGTTCAGCTCTGTTTCGCTCATTGGGGCCGTGTATCCCCTCACTGGGTGGGGACTTGTAGTTAAGTCCCCACAGTCCTGACATCCGGGTTCCTCCCTTTTGCCGTAGCATTTGTGTTGTATCTCGTCAATCTCAAGTTGTGATAGCAGTTGCCGTTTGCGGATGTTGGAACACTGAGCTACTAGTTGTTTAGCGCTTAGTGTTGACTGGGGATGTCGAAGTAACCATTCCTTCCCCAGTCTTTGCATGTAACCTCTCTCACTAGGGTTACTTGAGTAGTAGCATTCCAACAGATCCACATTTTCATCTCTCGCCCATTTCCGTCTTGTTCCAGTAGCCCATTTGTCATCAAGGTGCTCTGGTTCCCCAACACCTGACGCAGACCTTGTTTGGCCGGGCGACGTCTGAGCCGGCATGTTATGCAACTTAGTATCTCTCATGGTATGAGGTAGGCAGTAGCTTGAAGGGTCTTGCCTAAGGACCCAGACTGGATTCGAATCCAGTCTATATATATATATATATATATATATATATATATATATATATATATATATATATATATATATATATATATATATATATATATATATATATCAATCACTGTTGTCACGTGACCCTAATATTTTTTTTACTTAACATTTGTAAGGTATTTGAAGCTACTAGACCAAAAATGCCAGGTAATACTTTGTGTTTTGAAGTGAAAATGGGTTTTTCCAGGTGAACGTGCGCTGTGCTAAAGGTGAGTCACGTGGTTCCAGTGTGCAAAACAAAAACAGCCGCTCTGCTTTAACCCACCCAGACAGAGGCGGTGCAGAGCAACATGGAATTTTCTGCAACTTTTCTCCTGCCGGTGCTGGTCTTAGCTCTGCTCTGGTTCTGCTCTGGTAAAACCAGGCAGAAGTACCGTTTGCCTCCTGGACCCAGTCCGCTGCCTGTCATAGGAAACCTGCTGCAGATGGAAAAGGCGGCGCCGTTCAAAAGCTTCCTGGAGGTGAGTTTGGGATTGAAGTTAATCAGCAGGTTGCGCACCTGATCCACAGTTGCAACAACAACATAAAAATATTCTGTTGGGAGTTTAATTTGATGGACTGGTGTCGTATGATCAGAGTTAGGACATTCCCATAGGTTTCCGTAGACAGAATGGAATGCGGGAACCACGCAAACAGATTCACAAACTGCAGCAGTTGGACTGAAAATTGGACACATTGCACTTAACAGCAACATAAAAATGTCAATAATGTGCAGGAAAGGACTTGAACAATCATCTTATTCTAGTTTGTGGATAGAAAGGAGATTAATGTTGGAGGAATGTGGGAAAGAAATGACATTTAATTTTATAAGTATTTCACAGGAAGATTCGGATGATAAAATTATCCACATTTTAATTATTTTTTTACAAACCCTAGCGTATCAGTAGGCGGCTGGTGGTAATGCAACGTTTCTCCCCAAACGCCAAAACAAATCAAGAAAAAGAAGGAGACCTGCAACAGCATTGAACACGGTTCATTCTCTGTGCTATAGGTCCAAGTGAAGATTTCAGTATTGTGAGAAAACGTCAGAAACGTGAGATTAAAATGTCATCGAAAACACACATAACACACTGGGAAAATACAAAAAGCATTCTGATAATAAATAATGAGTTTCATAGTAGAAGTTGCCAGTAACAGAGGTCAGCGCTAGAGGACAAGGGACAAGGACAAGTCTTAACAGCTATAAAGTCAACATAAGAGTGTATCATTTATATTTAGTTTTTCATTCAGTTCAGTAAAACCTACGGTCCTGTGATGACCTTTAACCTGGGCTGGCAGCGGGTCGTCGTTCTGGTCGGATACGACGCAGTGAAGGAAGCTTTGGTGGACCAAGCAGACGACTTCACAGGCCGAGCGCCGGTGCCGATTCTGCACAGAGCCACCGGAGGATACGGTAACTGCTTCAAACATAATCTTAAATTGCTTGTCGAGACTCCCGGAGCATTTTGCTGCAGTTGAACATTTCTGTTTGACAGGAATTGGGATCAGCAATGGGAACCGCTGGCGTCAGCTGCGGCGCTTCACTCTGTCGACTCTACGAGACTTTGGGATGGGAAAGAAAGGGATGGAGGAGTGGATCCAGGAGGAGAGCAAACACCTGAGGGCTCGCATGTACACCTACAGAGGTCTTTATTGATCATGTTGATTAAACAAATTATCAAGAATATCACCAAAAATACATATTACACACTGCAGAAACACAAAATCTTTCCAAGCACTACCAAGTGTCTTAATACGCCTGAAATAAGTTTCAAATAACTTTTTAACATGATATCGGAGCTTGTTTTAAGTTAATAATTTCCTAATATTCATGAAAAAGTTTTAGTTCTACTAGAATGTTACACTGCGCCGTTACCTATCAACCCGTTTCTAGTTCCACTGGCAAATTTATAACATGGAAAAATGTCTTGTTATATGTGAAATAATTTATCCATGGAACAACAAAATCAAGAGATTTAAAGTCAGAACTCTGAGGAAAAAAATGATAATTCTAAAATTAAAAATGTTTTTCTCAGAAAAAAAAGTGAAAATTGTGGGCTTAAAATCTGAAATATTATCAATCAGAATTATGACTGAGAATAAAGTTACATTCCTGAAATTAAGCCAAAAAGGCACAATTCTGAGATTAGAAGTCTTATTTTGGAGGAAAAGTCACAATTGTCGGATTAAATTCAAGAATTCTGAGAACAAATGTCGAATTCTGAAATTAAAAGTCAACATTCTGAGAAAAAATGCATAAATTAAAACAGCTAAATTACATTTGAGAAAAATATTGTAATTTGGGATTAAACGTCAGAATTCTGAAAAAAAATGTTGTAGTTCTGAAATTAAATCTTATTTTGAGAAAAAAGTCAGAATTATGGGGTTGAACTTCAGAATTCTGAGGAAATGTTTTTCTGAGACTAAAAGTTTAAAATCTCAAATGAAATGGCAGAATTTTGGGGAAAAAAGTCAACAGTTTGGGATTAAAGCCTGAAATCTGAGGAAAGACTGTCAGAATTTTTACTTTTTGCAAATCCCGTAATTTTCTGTCACTGCAAAACAAAACAACTATAAAAAAACTGATAAAACTGATTACAGAAAGGAATGTTGGAAATCACTTGAAACAAAAAGATATTGTTTGGCAATGTTTTATTTTCACTTCCAGGTGAATCTTTCGACCCGACCATCTTGCTGAGCCGCACAGTGTCCAACGTGGTCTCCTGCCTGGTGTTCGGACGGCGCTTCAGCTACGAAGACAAGCAGTTTGTGAATCTACTGGCTGTCATAACGATGATCGTCAGGTTCAACAGCAGCCCTGAGGCCTTGGTAAGAGCTGGCGCCTCCGTAAAGTCGGCATTTAATTCCTGAAAGTCTGGACTAGAGTCAGAATTTTGGGATTAAATCCCAGACAAAAATATTCAGAATTTTGGATTCAATTTTTTCATTTTGAGGGATAAGTCATAATTCTTTCATTAAAACTCAGCATTCTTATTGGAAAAGTCAAAATTTTGTGATTAAAAGGCAGATTTATAAGAATAAATATTTAGACGAATCCTTTAATCCTTTCTAATCCCATTATTCCCCCTTTTTTTTCTCAGAAAGCTGATTTCTGATCTGAGAACTCAAACTTTATACCAACCTTCAGTCCCAGAAGATAGAGAAAAATTCTGGGATTAATTGTCAGAATCTGAAAGGAATTTGAGAATTTTGAGATAAAATCTAATTATCAGGATAAAAAGTTAGAAATTTGAGGTTAACAGTCAGCACTGTGAGAAAAATAATCTGAATTGTGAGAAAAAGGTCAGAACTTTAGGATTAAAATCTGACATCTGAGAAAAAAGTTAGAATTTTGAAATGAAACAGTCTGAGATTAAAAGTCAAAGTTATGGGATTATAGGAAAAAGTTAAAATTATGAGATTAAAATGTCTGAATCCAGAGAAAAAAGCTTGATTTCTTAGATTAAATATCAGCATTCTGTTACTGAAAGTCAAAATCCACTAACCACAACTACTAATTTTATTCTGCTAAACTTTCCTGTTTATGATGCGTTGTGGATTAAATCTGCTCCCTCAGATGTACAACATCTTCCCGTGGCTCATGGAGCGACTTCCTGGCAAGCAGCACGTCGTTTTTGAAAAGATCGAGGAGATCCGAGACTTTGTCAAGACGAAGATCCAAGAACACAGAGACACACTGGATCCCAGCGATCCCAGAGACTTCATCGACTGCTTCCTCATCCGAGGTCATGAGGTCGGGAAGACCGGGAAGATTTCCTGTTTCTATAAACCAAATCAACCAACAGCAACATAGAAAATTTACTTCTGACGTTTATTTCCTTCCAAACGTCTTTGTGTATTAAACCTGAAATATTACCGTTATTCTCAAACGACTTTGTGCTCTTAATATTATTAATTTATTCTCATGCTATTATGACTTTGAAGTCATTCTTGAAATATTGACACAGTTTTAAGGTTGTGACTTTGTCCTAAATTTTTACTTTATTCTCATATTGTTTATTCTTTTATTACTTTATTTTTGTAGAATTATTACTTTCTTCTTGTATAATTTTGACTTTATTCTCAAAATAAAGTCATAATTTGAAGGATGGGATGGGTTTTAACACGCACTACTCACCTTGTTGTCTTGAGAAAACGATCAGAAAATTAATTAATCTTGAGAAAACTATTAAAATAGGCAGCTATGAGTTATATTCGATTTCATAGAGGTTTCCAGTATTGGTGGATTTTAGCCATTTGCTGCTAAAAGCTCATATTTTGTGCAAAAGGTGTCTTCTTTGTGAATCCGTAACATTCTGGATCTACTTTTCCGTCCAGGAGAAAGAAAATCCCTCCACAGAGTTCCACTACGACAACTTGGTGGCGACTGTGATGGATCTGTTCCTGGCGGGAACAGAAACCACCAGCTCCACCATCAGACACGCTCTGAGTGTGCTGATCAAACACAGACACATTCAGGGTAAACGAGACTTTACCAACTAAATATCAGGACTTTATTATTGATTGTTTTGATTTCACAATCAAAATATTAGCAATTTATTGCAAAAGCTGGTTGAAAGTGAGTAATTCTTTAATATTGATGAAAAGGTGCTACTGGTAGATTATTTATGTTATCAGTGAAACAATTTGGCAGAGGCAGGAGGATTTGGTTGCTAGGAGACGCACCGCGTTTTGCTTGGGTTGCTAGGTAACGACAACGTTAGGGAAATTAGAGGAAGTCGAACTTTATCAATACTGATGAATTATGGACTGAAAAACAAGCTCCTGAAAAGTTATTACAAGTTGGTTTTCTCTTAAGACGTTTTCACTGGAAACTGGACCGAAAACACGATTTTTGACAGTGTGCCGGTTTTTCTTTCGTCTTCTCCAGAGAAAATGCAGGAGGAGATTGACTCTGTGATTGGACGGGAGCGATGCCCCAACATGGAGGATCGGAAATCGCTACCGTTCTCGGACGCCGTCATCCATGAAATTCAGCGTTTCCTGGACATCGTCCCCTTCAGTCTCCCTCACTACACACTGCAGGACGTCTCGTTCAGGGGTTACACCATCCCAAAGGTCAGCCAAAGGTCAGCAGTTAGCGCCGGTCCTTGGGTGTAACTCTGTGTGCCGCTGTTCCCCTGCAGGACACTGTGATTGTGCCGTTGCTGCACTCTGTGCTTAAAGAGGAACAGCAATGGGCGACTCCGCATACTTTCAACCCGCAGCACTTTCTGGACCAGAACGGGAACTTTAAGAAAAACCCAGCATTCCTGCCCTTTTCTGCAGGTAAATATGTCACCTCAAAACTACAGGAGTAAATATAACAAATAACGTCAGGAAATTATGCCGATAAATTAATAAAATTACAATAAAATTGAACGAGAATAAAGTCAAATAAGAGGGTAAAGTTGTAATAATTTTATAACAAAATAATCTGAGAATAAAGTCATGATATTACCATAATAAAGTCGTTCTAATACAAGAATAAAGTCTAAGTAATCCGAAAATAAATTCGAAACATTCAGAGATTAAATTCTTGTGAGAATGAAGTCGTAATATTTGGAGAATAAAGTTATTTTATTACGAGAATCAAGTCGGAATAATACGGGGAAAAAAAGCATATTATAATAAAATGGGAATAAAGTCAAAATAATGAGCATATCATAAACGACTGAACGCATAATTTAATGTTTGATTTTAACATTCAGTTAGCATGCACTATAACATGACTTAATGCTTCCATTTTGCGTCCTCAGGGAAAAGAGCCTGTGTGGGCGAGTCTCTGGCTCGGATGGAGCTTTTTATCTTCATAGTGACTCTCCTGCAGGACTTCACCTTTACTTGCCCTGAAGGCCCCGACAGCATCAACCTCAACCCGGAGTACAGCAGCTTCGCCAACCTGCCTCGTTCTCACAAAATCATCGCGACGCCGCGATGAAAGGGGACATTTCAGTTCAACTCCAATAATAATTACAATTTAACTGCATTTACTTCACTAATATCTTGATCCAACTAACACGACTGAAACAATGAAGATTTCGCAAAAAAAAAAAAAAAATACACCAGCTCTTTCTTTCCATAAAAATGTTTTAGCAAAACAAAAAGCAAACTGGCTTGAATCTTTCCGGACGTGGATTCAAGCTGTGTGAAGTGTGGTTTGGGCCCAGCCACTCTCAGTCTTATGTTTTGGACCTATTCTTCCTTATCTCAGTTTTGGAAATCTGTTTTTGACTCACTTTCTGTAATTACTTCAGCCACAATACAGCGCTCTCCACTCGCTGCTTTATTTGTGGTCCTCCCCAAAAACCAGTTACTGTCACCCCATCATGCTGACCTTGTGGCCTTCCTTACGCTACTGACTAGACGTATCATTCTGATGCATTGAAAGAATCCTCTCCCACTCACACATTCTCATTGGATAAAAGATGCACTTTCTTTCATGAAACTGGAAAAAATTTAGGCATACTGTCAAAGGCTCTGAAATCACGTTTTCAAGAAGCTGGTCACCATTTTTGGACCATATTATGTCTTTGTCACTTGATGTGACCCCATGAGTGGTGCTCCCCCTGACGTCCCACTTTTATTGACATGTACCCTTTAACTAAGTCTTATAACAATTTTAGTAGCACAGACTACATTAAGCCATTTAGGTGCCCCGTTTTAGTTGTTTTCTGTCTAATTTATAGTTTATTTACTTTCTGTTACCTCTGTTTGTTTATTTTTTAGTTATCTACTTTCTATCCAAGTACTTATGGAAATGATTGGTGGGTTCTGTTTATGTGCTTTGTTTTATTCTTGGTTCTTGTCATGTATTAGTTTATGCTTATTCTCCAAAGTACTGTCTCAAGTGTGACTTGAATGTCTATGCATGTTGCTCATTGTTATGTGGAAAATCTAATAAAAAAATGTTTTAGGCAAACAAATAAATAAATTAGTTTGATGATGCTGAAAAAAGATGTTATGATTACTACATATTTTTTATGCCTAGTTGTAAATATTGATGCTTTTTTGTTACACAATTGTTGGGTTAAATATTAAAAATAAAGAGTTTATACTGAGATTATGTGCCATAATTATCATTTTTGTAAAGTAATTTTCATAAAATAAAACCAAGGAAGTTAATACTTCTAAGGAACCCCGAACCACCTCAAAAACACAACATCAAATTTTAAAATCTGTCTGTTGATCATCCTGCTGCCGTTGGGCTGGAGGCTATGGCGTGCTATTAGCACCAAATTAATATGTTTGTGCTTCCAGCGGTGGCTACTTCCTTGTTGCAGGAAGCTAACTCCTTTCTATTTATGGTGTTCACAATTGAAAAGGTAGAAGGAAACAAACACACACAGTACAACACATTCATTCTATTAGCTGAGAGGTTGCCAGGTGACAAACAGGCAGTTCCATGTTTCATAAGCGAGCAGAGTCCGAGCAGACCTGATAGAGAAACACAAATCGACGTGTTTTCAAGTACAACTTTTTTTTTAAACACATGCGCACTTAGTTTCAAAGAACGTAGCAACAACTAGTGATGAGACAGTCATTCATCCAGCCGTCTTTTTGAGTTAAAAAATGTTTAAAGTTGACAATAAATTTGAAAATAACACTTGATAATGATGTGTTATTGGAAGATTAATACCCAAACACCAACTATGAGGTCTTAAAAAATGCAAACATTTAAAAAAGACTTAAATATGTAAGCAACAGTTAGCCTGGCGGGTGCACAAGTAAAGCCTGGAGGCCCGTCAGGCTTATAATACACTGGGGGAAACCCTGAAATAAAATCACCTTTTTAAATCCACAGCACTGTTAGCATATCTGCCTTAGCATTTGCTACAGAGCATGCTCAGTACCCCAGTTGCCATGGTGCAGACACTAAGGCTTCTATGCCAAGCGGAATGAATTTATCTTTGATGCAATTCGAAGGGCGATTGGTGATGTCACAGTGATGTCACAGTGTTGGTGACATCACCAACTCCAAGAAAACAGTAGAATAGACCAGTTGCTAACTGTTTGCAATCTATAGACACAGAATCCATTATCGGAGTTCACGTCAGAGACACAGACATGGCTGATTTATCCTGGATTGAGAACTTCGCAAACTCTTGTCGCTCTATTGGTAGAAAAATTGCAAAACGCTACAGAAAAAAACAACACTGGAGCCCTGATTATGCAAAGAAGAGAACTGTCGGAGACCTTCTTTGGAAGGTGATTGAGAAGGTTGCAGACATGCCAACACTGCATCATATCAGAGAAACCTTTGAGGTGGCCCACATTCAGCTTCTACGCCAAATTATGAAAGAAACTGGGAAACTAGAGCTGTCCCTTTTGATGGAAATGTCAGACGAGCTAAGCGAACGGATCTTCCAAAGCATCGCCAGAGATTCTTTCCACATTGCTAGCGAGTTGCATTTGTTCACGATACTTTTCTACCCAGAAGCATATCCAAGGATTGTGAAAGAATTCAAGTATCACCTAGAGAATCCCATTCTTCCAGAGCCTACAAAAACTGAGAGATTTCTCTCATCTGTAAGGACAGTGCTCACAAATGCTTTGTTTGACACTGAGAGCTTGTATTCAGATGAAAACTGCCTTGGCGAGACTCGAAGCATTGCTGCTAGAAGAAGAAAATCATTGATAGGGTACATAGAACTAATCAAGCATGGAACAGAAAAGGAACGTCGAAAAATGGTCAATATAGTTGTTTGGAAATTGATTTGTAAGGCCAGTTATAGATCTGCCACCCCGTACAAACTTAGACACACTGTACCAGTTTACCAACGGCTTTCTGTCGTCGTGTGGGAAGAACTACAGGACCTAGATTTTCTCATTTTCTACAAGATGGAGAAAAAACTCAGCAAAGACATCTTCCAACTTCTAACTGGAAACGAGGATATAGTAAGGGATAGACTTTTCCATCTCATGAGAATGGACCACCCAATTGTAGATTACAAGATTCTATGGTGTTTCAGAACAGTCTTCGCACATCCCAGAAAAGTGAATCTCCCGCAATCCTCTCTGACAACTTCTTGGAAAAACATCAAAAGCGCTATCCATACATTTTTCTGTCGTGGCATTAAAGTTCATCCAATCCCACAAACTCTGGAGCCTGTAGAAAATGAGGATGAAGGGGAAGGCGCAATTGAACCCCCATCTTCTCGCAGACAGTCTGCAGACGAAGATGATTTAGAGTCCCGTAAACAGTCTTTAGACGTAGAGGGTTTGGTTATTAGCAAAGACGTGTCCCCTTGTGATCTTGTTTCGGAAGAAGGTGAATCAGTCAAACCGGAAGACCAGGGTGCAACTGAACCACCAGTCAGTGAAGATGAAACTCCAGAGTTAATACGGAAGACAGACACAGAATTTTGACAGTCATCTATGACACCTGTGGAGTTTTTTACACAAACATCTGTAAAAAGCACAGTCTCCAAGATGTCCTACAAAGTGTATTCTGACCAAACCGGAGAGATGGCTTAGCACCATCCAGGTTTTATACAGGTGCCTCCTTACAATCTCGTTTCGGAAGATCAGAAACCAGAGAACCCTGAAAGCCAACAGCCAGTCCTGACAAATGTGAACCTCTGATCTGGTTTTGGAAGATCACCCAATCCTAATCCGCTGAATGGTGCTTCATTATGACGTTTGGCAAACATCTGCAAACATTCACTGAACATTCTGGACAACGTTCAGTTCAGTTGAATTTAAAGCTTTATTGTGGTGAAACTAAATTAGGAATGCATCTCAATGGGACCAGTTAAAACAAAGGGACGTTGTCTGAATATTCCTTGCCAGCTAAACCCAAAATCACAAATTCGGTTCCAATGATTACTCCAAATGGATGGATGGATGGACGGATGGATGGATGGTTAAAAAGTAGGGCCCCACAGTGGGGCATTTCTTCATTACACAATGTTTTGCTCCCTGTGCATGTGTGGGTTACCCCTGGAGTCAGGCTTCCCCGCAATATCCAAAATCTCAAATCTTAGTTCAATTGATTACTCTAAATTGCCCCAAATGGATGGTTGGTTAAAAAACAGGGCTGCACGGTGGGTCTTTCTGCATTAGATATGCATTTTGTCCGCTGTGCATGCGCGGGTTCAGTCTGGTGCTCCAGCTTCCCCCGCAGCCCAGCTAGCAAGTGAATGTTCAGACGACGTTCAGTGAACGTCAAACCAGGAGAACAGGAATGACAAAACATTTACCCATTGCGGAAAACAGTTTTTATGTGTTATAATTCTTAATGGCTGATATTTTCTATTTTTTTTAACCAAATTGTTATGTGTTTGTCTTGTTATAAATTGTGTGCTCTTCTAATGTTCTCGCAGTGTCTGTTGGACACTGTTACTACTACTTCCTGAGAGTTTACATATAATGTTTACTTTCTCTGGTCTCATTATTTTTCCAGACAGGACCAAAGTCTATGATTAACACTGCAAAAACACAGAATATTACCAATATTTTGGCCTGTTTTCTAGTGCAAATACCTTATTACACTTGAAATAAAGCAAAACCAAATCATAAGTCAGTTTTCAGCAAGAGATAGGAGCTTATTTTGAGTCAATAATTCCTTAATATTGATGAAAAAGTTCTTGTTTCTAGATGTTTCCCTCATAATCTGGAAAATGGAACTAGACTTGGTTGCCAGGTGACGAGTTGGGCTTGGCCGGGCTTGCTAGGTAACGGCGCAGTGGTACCAGTGGAACCTTTTCATCAAAATAAGGAATTACTGACTCAAAATAAGCTCCTACGACTTGCTGAAAAGTTACTTATCATTCAGTTCCGTCTTATTTCAAGTGTTCTGAGATATTTCCACTAGGAACCAGAGCACAATGTTTCTTTTATTTTTGCAGTGCGGTGTAACAGGCGGTCCACAGAGCGAGCGGCGTACCGGCGAGCTGCATGTGTAAGTTGATCGGTTCCAGGCCAGGTGATCCCGTGGAGCCGAGCGCCGCGCCGTCAGGCTGCTGCGGCCGCTTGTTCTGATCCCTGTGTCCGTGTCGGACGGCGGGGATCAATGAAGGCTTGTTAAAAATCCATCAACTTGCTCAGAGGATCAGCTGTCATGGCAGGTTTTATTTAACCTTCAGACTTCAACGGGTCAACAAGTTGGACATGGAGTTCACATCATCCTGTGCTGCTTTGTTTTCTACGTGTTTTTGATTTACAACACAAAGTCTCACATTTTTCTAGTGTAAGAGACTCAGAACAGTAAGAACGATGCTTTACATTATTAACCTGCCAGGATGCAGCAGAAAACAGGAACACGGAGTATCAGTTTATGAACGGCCGAAGATAAAGTTGTGGATGTTTTATTTTAAATGTTGGGCAGGTGATATTTATGTTTTACTAGTTTTTTGACATCTGGGGCCGGAGAGACGTTACTGTGAGGCAGCTGAGGAAGGTACTGCACCTGAGAAAAGAGAGAAAACAGAGAAAATGCATTTTAACTGGACAAAGTGACTAGTACACAGAAACACAGCAAATTTTGCTTGATTATATTTGATACTCTTTATCTTCACTTGATTATTTATTTTTAGGGAAACTTCAGTTCTGGGAAGCTCGTCGGTTCTGGTTCTTTTTCTTAGGAATATTTTACAAAACAAGAGGAGGAAGAGTAAATTTCCCCCAAAAAATTTTTTCTCAAACAATCAAGGAAATTTTTACAGAAAAAAATTGCTCAGAAATTTTTAGATTAATCTCAGAAAATTTGGAGAAAAAATGTTTGAGAATTCTGATTTTTGATGAGTTGAACATTTGTAAGAAAAAATTCAAATATATAAAAAAAGAGATTCATCTGACAAATTTCTGAAAAACTTTCCATGTTTTTTTTCTTGAAAATCTCCAAGATATTTTGCAGAAATTTCAGTGAAATTATTAAAACTTCTTTCAAATGCAGAAAGAAAAACTTTGAACCGACAACTTTTACTTGCAGTGGAGTTGGATTTTACCATGAGCATCAATACTTTTACTGAAGTACTCGAGCTGGGTACTTTGTTCACCATGAAGCGGTCTTTACCCCAGCTTGTCTGCGCCGGGACGCTTTGTCGTGTCTTCTCCCCGGGCGCTCCACTTCACGGCTCCAGGTGGCCCCGCCCACGTCCTGGAAGTATGGTAGCTCCAGCAGCTCCTGACAGGACAGCCGCAGCGACGGGTCCATCACCAGGCAGGACTGGACCAAAAACACCAAACACTGTCTCAACACCCACTGCATGAGCGCCAGACAGCTTTCAGGGAAGATTATGTCAGATTACATGTGCTAATAAAGAGTTCAATGTGAGATAAATAGTTACTATAAAGCAGGGGGGTCAAAAGTGAGGCCCAAGGGCCGGTTGTGGCCCGTTGCCTGATTTTTGATTCTGCAATTTTGGCCCATGTGGCAAAAGGTTTGGACGTTCCTGCTATGAAGTATAAGAACAAACAGTTTGCAGCCATCTTTGCTAAATTAAACACAGTTTTTACAGGAGAATCTGTGCCCTCCTGTCCTAGTTGAGCTCTGCTTACCGGTTTACTTTCACCTGATCACAGGAAACAAAGATCGCTCATTAAACTTGAGTCCCAGGCCTTCAGTCCAAATCAAGCCTCAGGTTTTTAAAAACCTGAGAGATTCAGTCTTTGTGTTTTCTCTCTACACTCTGGTAGACTCGGTTCGATTCAGGACCAAAGTTAGAACATCTGTTACATTTTCACCTGCTGTGGTTCTTTTTCACACTGCACTGTATTAAACGATCCAAACTAAATGAAAACCTGTTCACCTTCTCACCCGTGAGGGCGCTGCACCAAGAACTACTGAAGGAAACGACATGAAAACCTCTGAACAAGACATGAGTGCAACGAAAGGTAAACAAAAACGGAGTGATGTCACAGGATTTCTTTGTTGTTTGGGTAAAACATTATGACACGTTTCTCGAGCTAGTGCTAGGCTAGGCTAGGCTAGTGCTAGGCTAGGCTAGGCCAGGCTAGGCTAGGCTAAACTTGGTTTTGGTTGTAATTACCCAGAGTTCATATGAGGAGGACTAAACAGGGCTTGGTGAACGCACCCTTAAAGAGACAGAGGCCCAATTTCAAGTCTAATTTCATTAATATCATGTTCATATAAGCAGCATATTCAAGTAGCTAAAATCGTTACTTGACTGTGTTAAAAAATAGCACTATGTGCCAGAAAAAAAAATAATAAACTGAATAAAATTTAAACTGCAGATGGCGTTCAGTCACCACACCCAGCCTAACAAAATCATCAGCATGTCATGTTTTTACAGCTGCTCACTATATGATGCTTTTGTTTTCATGACCACTTTGAGCTGCCAATAATAAACATGTTCGATTGATTGATTGATTGATTGATTGATTGATTGATTGATTGATATCTGCTGCTGAAAATAAACTTCCTGTCAATAATATGTAAATAAAAAGTGAGTAAGTCATTAATATGAATAAAATGTATAGTTTCAGTACGTTACATTTTATTTTGGTAAATTGTACACCTGTCAGCATGTTCCAACATTTAAACGCTGGACTAAATTGATCACAAACATGATGCAGATTAACATAATTTTCTGCAGAAAGCTGAATTTAAAGTAATCTGACATCATGTTTTAGCAATTTTGATTATTGATCGACTATGTTATAAATAAATGTTTCTTACCTTCATGACCATAAGAGCTTGGGGAGACGCGCCGTGGAATCGCCTTTCCAATGGTTCCTGGGATAAAACAAGACAAGTCCATGAATATTTTGACCAAACGTTGTAATCTTTGGGTTCAGGTGTCTGGTTACCATTGTGTCCGGTTCAGGAATACTGACTCCGGAAAAGAAAACGTTGGAACGGAAAATCTGTTGGTGGTGAGGGATCAAGTCACCTGGAGGACGAAATGTGACCAAATGTGGAGTTAAATTCCTTCCAACAAGTTTTAAACAAATAACTTTTACATTGCCGCAAGGTTCAATCAATTAATCAATCAATTATTCTGACCATTAATCGATTAATCAGAAAAAAAAATGTGGACAATATGCATTTTTTTTATTTAAGTCTTCTTTCAATACAATATTAGAAACACATTAAAAGACAATGAAATTAAATTTCTTTTTTAAATAAAAAAATAAACATTTTATTGTTAATATGCAGGAAAGGCTTTCCTTTTGTGAATCCTTGATCATTTGTAGCAATTGCAGCTAAATAAACACTTCTAACATCAACATGTGAAAATCTCAACCCTGATATATTTGATTATTTTTGGGATTTATATAAATGTATTTATACATTTTGCACAATTTTGGCTCAATTACTGCTACAAGAGTGTCATTCTTTCAGCAATTAGTCTTTTTCTGAGTCTTACAAGATTAGTTGCCAATTATTTTGATAACTGATTAATTACAATTAATCTGATGAGTCAGATTAATCAGCCCTAATGCTAATAAAATGCATCTAAGTTTGTGGTAGTAAAAGTTTAAAGGGTGTGAATACTTCAGAAAGCCGGTGTATATTCGCAGGGAATGTGAAGGGAATCTGTTTTTTAAAGCGTCGTTCTGAGTACCGAGAGTTTTTCGGATGAGGTACAGCTGGTCCACATCAGACTTCCCGGGCCAGAGAGGGTTCCCGCTTAAAAGCTCTGCAAAGACGCATCCAACAGCCCAGACATCCACAGGGGGTCCATACTGAGTGTCCCCAACCAGCAGCTCCGGGGCCCGGTACCAGCGGGTCGCCACGTAGTCTGTGTAGTCATCCTCTGGTCCCGCTGAGTCAGCAAAGACAAAAAAACACTCAAGCAATTAATCGAGAATTAATTTATGGTTCAGTAGATTAAATGAGCTCTAATTGATTAGCTAATCATGTCAAATTAGACATTATTTTAGTGTTGTAGTTTGGCCGCCATCCAGCAGAGGGCGCTGCTGGTCATTCTTAACCGTAGCAAGTTGATACAAGATGGCGGCTGTTACCAGAACGGTAAACAGTCCAACAGGGGTTGGATGTAAAATGCACTTGATCTGTTTTCCAATAGACACTCGACAAGTTTCACTTCAATTTCAGCCAAACACGGAGCTACGTCAGGTTCTCAGTACAATCAGTTGATTTGCTACGAAGGACAAGAAAATATGACAAAAGCGGAACAAATAATAGAGAAAAATTGGAACATAAAGCCAAAAAGAAAGGTTGATGTTTGAGAGACGTTGTGACTTGAAGTACTTTAAACATTCCTTCAAGAGCAACCACAGATATTTCTGTACGAAAGTCAGAGTATCATAAAATACAATACTCAAGGAAGAATAAAATGTATTTGGTAAAAGGTCTACTCAAGTACTGAGTAACTGATTGTTCACTACCCAATTAGTTACTACCCAAATCTGTATAAATGTCAAAGTTTCATGTGAAAAAATACAATTTTCTGCTTATTATCAGTATTTAATGCAACTGACAGACAAGAACGTTAATATTTAATGACTTTTTTATAAAATTCAACACATTAATTTTTAATGAAAAATGAAGCCCATCAATAACAATAAAATTATGACTTTGTGTGATTTTACTTGAATTTGTATTTGTTTACCTGAACAATGTTGGCCGTTTTTATGCATAAACATTTACACAAGATACTGAGCACTAACTAACGTAGAGGAAAGGATTACACGGCATGTTGACATGTGGATGTATGGTAATGTTACCCTGAAACCTGAAGCAGGAGACACACACACACACACACACACACACACACACACACACACACACACACACACACACACACACACACACACACACACACATACACACACACACATGCACCAACTGACTGAATGCTCCTTTTGTGCAAAGGAGTCACTCAAACACAAGAAAGTGAGGAGGCTATCAGCAAAGACCTGCTCCGTGTTCCATGCTGAATAAGTCATTGGAGCTGCATTAACACTAAATGCACATAAACACGCTGGCCTCTGAATAACCTTACTCAGAATGCGGGCGAAGCCAAAGTCACACAGCTTGATGACGCCGCTTTTAGTGAGGAGGATGTTCTCTGGCTTTACGTCACGGTGGATGCACTGAAAAAAATGAAAAAACGAGCCGGGCGTCAGAAACTATCACAGGAAGCAGGTTTACAACAGAGAAAGAAGGTTTCAGTGTGTAATGGACGACAAAATACAAAATATATGAGAATGAAAGAAAACTACAGTGTGTGTGTGTGTGTGTGAGTGCGTGTGTGTGTGTGTGTGTGAGAGTGTGTGTGAGTGTGTGTACACGTCCAGCTGATGGTTGATTTGTGGAAAATTATTACCGATATAATTGTCTTAGAATGGAAAATGTTAAGTTTGTTTTTTCTAATCTACGTTGATTCAGAGACTTTTACCAAACAGCCGACTTTTCTGCACCCAAATCAGCTTTTGTTGAATTCATTAAAGCATTTTGAAAGATAAATTTGTTCAATCGAGCCAGGACAATTTTCTTTTAGCGCAGCAAAATCCTCTTTCTGTTTGGCTCAACAATACAATTAGGCGACTTCATTTGTGTGATTTTGGTTTAATTCTTATTTTCTTGCCCCGCAATAAACAATTTTGACTCGTGTGGCGAAACGTTTGGTCACCCCTGCTCTAATTAAAAATGCTTCAGATATAAAAGTGTGTGTCTGTTACAGAAGAATGTCTACATTGAAGTAAAAAATCCACTGACGTTGTGTTTGTGACAGAAGTTCACAGCTTGCAGAGTCTGCCACACCATGCTTTTCAGCTGAGCCTCCGGGACCCTGCAGACAAACGGACACCGACTCACTCCTCTGCAAGGAACTGAACTTTCCACCTGTGATATTTTTCTCTTGCAATACGTCAGGTATTAAAAACGACACCCAGGTAACCCGAGGCCATCTCAAACAACAGCAGGACCTTTGTTTCCACGAGCAGCTAGAGTTTCTGCCGCACTGCCTTATGGGAAAAAAACCCCCAAACAAGTCATTGTGGTCTGGTTTGCTGTCTGAACTTTGAGGGCAAAGAAAAATCCATTGACGTTCCGATTAAAAACTCTGAGTGGAGTTGCACCAGCGCCTGAAACATCTGGTTGACGCTCTGCATCCTGCAGCAAAAGTTCAGGCTTTCCAACTCCAGCGTCGGCCATCTTGGATGCACTTCCAACTCTCAAAGCGCTTCAACCGCATGGCTACATGCGTGAGACGTATCCTAGATATGGACTTTGAACGTAAACCAGACGCTCAAATCGGGTTCTGTGTTGACATTAGCGCTCATGCTGCATTTAAAGGCAGCTCGGAAAAACCCGTTACAACATGTTAACAACAGGTCAAGCCTTTGTTATGTCTGAAAAAATGCGAAGGATAGATAGGGGAAGTACAGGAGCCCCTATTGTATCAAATCGAGATAGAAATAATAAACACTCTGAGGTAAAAAAGACAAAAAAAACAACTGCTTCCAGTCCATGGGGGCACGGCTGACTCTGTGGGAGGGCAATGCCCTCCAATACCCACCCATGCCGCTGGGCCTCATAGAACTACCTACTGATATTCTGTAATTTGCAACTTTTCTTTACTGGATAGGGCACCAACAAGCCCAGGGGCCCTCATCCTTGGAAACACGGCCCTGTTGATGATGCATGAAAACAGATTGCTCTGCAGAAGAAGGCAGGTCCACAGAAGGAAATGTTTAATCCCAGACAATTATCTAAAATAATTCAAATGTGTTCTTTTACAGTTTATGTAAATACCTGATTTAAAATGTATTTAAAATCAGAAATGTTCATTTCTGCTACTATTCTTCTTCTATCAATTCGTTTGACAGATACATTGAAAAGCAAACCATATGGTTCAACTATAAGTATCTTAACATCACTTCTACAAATAATTATCTCTACAAATAAAATGACCTAAGTCACATTTTTTCCAAAAGAACATACTTTGCATGTGTTTTAAGATGAATAATCTGAATATGGGAAAAGATAGAAGATTAATTAAAACATCAATATGTATATATATTTTTAAATTCTTTTTCGTCCTTTCTAAAGACGGATTTTCTTTTCTTTTCTTGGCGAGCTTGAGATCACGCAAAAGAATCCAAATCAGCCAGAAAAATTAGGATTAGTGGAAATGTAGTAATTTCTTTTACAAATTTCAAACTAAAAGCCCTTTTGCATCCAGTAAACACATATTTCCCTGGACTTTCGCAGATCTCATTGCAACTGTTCCTGTCACAGGAGGTTAATTTGTCCCAGACGTTATTGGGTTTAACAATTATATTGTTGTTTTGAGACCATTTTCAAGTAATATAATGGTGATAATGGCATAATAATGCAAGAACACATTGTTGAAGATCAATAAACTTTAAATTCTGATGAACATTTAACATTTTAAACATCCAAAATGCATAAACAAAATAACAAAAACAACTCATGTTACTTTATGTTTTTCATTAAGTAGAAACAGCCCGTTGTGTCCACAGTACCAAATTAAGTACTTTTATCATCCAGTTTTTGGTAGAAAGACAGAAACAAAAACATTTAGCAAATGGTAATTATTGAGCTCATTTTAATTGATCATGCAATTAATTGATTTTTTGTGACTTTGATGGTGTGTTTATCTTACCCTTGGGGGTGTTTGTCCAGCTCATTGAGGACCGTCTGTTCACAGAACTCAAACACCAAATGGAGCCGTCTTTTTCTCCTGAAGACTTCCAACAGGTTGACCAAATTCACATGTTTAAGCTGCTGTAAAACCAACAGGTGGAAAACAAAACAAAAGCTTCAGGTTAAAGTTTCGTGTTTTACATCAAACCTGATACATTAAGGCGACATTACGGCGCTCACCTTAAGCATACGTGTTTCTCGCTGTGCAATCTTTTTGATGACAGGATCATCTTCAGACTCCACAAACTTCTTGATGGCAACTATCTGGCCCGTTTCTCTGTGCCTGCACTTGAACACCACACCATAGGAGCCCTCACCAATTTTGCCCAGTTTTTCATATTTCTCCATCGAGCAATTTCAAGTTACTATCTGCAAAAAAGGCAAGAAAACCCCCCCTCAAAAAACCATAGGACTCAGTTTCCAGCAGACTGACCGGATGATTGCTTCTAAAGTCAATAATTCATGCAGACCTAATGTTTTCAAATTGTTTTCTAGACGTTCAAAATGAGCTTGTATACATACTCACGTGCAGAATCTAAATTAGCCTCCCAAACAGCAAAGGTTTTCTACAAATATAAGTTCTCAAACCTTACAGGTCTTTGTACTGTCATTGTCAACGCTTCACTAAGGAGGTCACTGCGCCGTCTGCGCTTTGACTGCGTCGTTACCCTGGTAACAGCGTGAGGATCGTTTTCCCTCTTCTTAGGCTCCGTTTTCTAATTTAGAAACATTTCAAATCACGGTAAATGTTTGGCTGGCGCCTCTGGTCTTCGTTTAGAAGGAAAGTGGTCAGATAGAGAAGTTAACTTTCCCCTAATAGCAAACGCAGGGGTAAAAAATAGGCCAGAATACGAAAACACATGGCAATTCACAAAGCTACGTAAGCTAAAAGCTCTTACGTGGGAATACGTAGGCCGTAACCATGGAGAAAAGCAGTGGGAAACGGTGAAATACACGATATTCAGTTCGTTTAGTGTTGAATTCCTGGACTTACTAGACAGCAGAGGTAATGTCGAGGAGTTGCCCAACGTTATTTAAAATCCTGACAAATCGGAGTAGCTTTCTTTGGGCTATTTAAAAAAGTTCTACAATTAGCATAAAAAGTTAAACAGACGCACCAAGATTTCTACGTAAACGTAAACACGTACGTAAGTGCACGTTCGGTAACCATGGAGAAAACAAGAGGCTCGCCATCGTGGCTAACAGTAAAATATATCTAATCCAGCCGATTTGGTTTTATTTTAATATATTTAAATTGTTAAAGTAGATACAACATAATCATTCGTGTGTTACGAACGTAGAAAATAGTGCCAACTATTTTATTTAAGTTCGTTTTTGGCGACTTGAAGTTTCGTTGGTTGTAACCATGGAGACAAGAGCTAGCTGTTAACTAGCTTTTAGCTAGCTGTTAACTAGCTTTTAGCTAGCTGTTAACTAGCTTTTAGCTAGCTGTTAACTAGCTTTTAGCTAGCTGTTAACTAGCTGTTATTATTTTTTTGTGACATTGAATCTCGGGTAAAATCTTCTTTTCTCCCAAATGAGTCACTAATTTGATATGTTTCTGTATTTTATTTTATCAACAATCCAAATAAGTTCAGTTACTGTTAAGTAAATAGTCAAAAACCTGAAGAGACCTTAAAGATGAATCAGCATTTTTATCTCAAAATACAGGAAAACTTGTGTTTTACTTAAAAATATGAAAATGTGGCTGTATGCAACCTTTCAACTGGGTAAAATGTTGTAAAGTTTGCCTCAGAATGTTTTATTGTTTTGTTTGCAAATTTGAGTAAAAAAAATAATAATTATAAGAAACTAAATATTCAGAGTTGGTCACAATGTTTTTAATAGCCTAAAACTAAGAATTACTTAAGTGTGTACTGACTGAGAAAAGACGCCCTAAAAGCGCACAGCTTATTATTCCTTTCCAATGCTTTTCTTAAAAGCTGTAATATTTTCATTTGAGATTATTCTTATTTTATTCATGTCTTTATTTATATCAATTGTAAAACATAAGCTGTATAATATTTAGCCTTGGTGACATAACGTCAGCATTGAAAGCGCGTCAGAGAAGCTACAGCTCTGTGTAAGCTGGTTAGATGATAAACTGACTGTCATTTCTGTGTTGACTGAAAACACCTTCTCCTGTCATCCCTCTTCACAGACTGTGCCGTTTTTCCGCCACTTCACTGTGAATGATGAGAAAGCAGAATATGAAGCCCTCCTGACACAGGCAGGCACCTTGAGGTTCTGGCATGGAGGCCAAGTGGTAAAATACAGAAGGTATGAAATGCCTCATGGTAGCTTGGTCAACATTGCTGCTTCTGGGGACACAGTTACTGTTTTCAGAAGCCCATCCATCCAAACTGTGGTTGTTATTACAACATTTGATGCGTCTTTTTTGTTGTGTTGTCTTCTATTATTACAAATTCCTATTGCTTTTGCTGATCGACACCATTTCATAAACACTTCACTGGAAATTTGTTTATATAACTCCATCAGATGCACGACTGAATGCAAACCAAAACAAAAAGGGAAAGTCCTGGGTTACAAGACTTTCTTGTCTGATTCCTGTTTAGATTGTTATCTGTGGTGTTTCCTTTACTCGGCGTGTTTCCTGGGGTTTTGCTAAACCATAAACACCCATTTGATCAAAAATAAGACCTTTGAGAAAAGAGTGAGATCAATAAACCTGTTGGTGCCTCTTTTTGAGGCCTATAAATTTGGTCCACCAGATGGCAGTATTCACCAATTTAAACTCAGATTTTAAAGCATTAGCTGCTGACATTTAGAAACATCCCCCTGGGTAGTTTCAAGTTATTATCAGAGAGGGTAATCGGACGTGAAGAGGTGCAAACACGAACCGTGGTTTCCTTTACTGAATGAACATTGTTATAAGGGAAACTTTAGGGGATTTTTTTTCTGCTTGAGTGTCCTCTTGTTAAATGCCATTCAATGAATAGCTCTTTATTTAAAGAAGCAGTAGACAATTAGAGCAAAAACCTCATAACAAGACAATGCACTTTCAGTTTGTTTCCACTGACAGACAGAACTGCAGCATCTGAAACCGTCACTGGTTTGTTTTAGTCTTGCCTTCTTTGAGAAAATACACAATCCAACCTCTAAAGAGCACTTAGACCTGGGAGAGGGCACCGCACAACCCTGCCCTGCTGGCTCTGCACCTCATCAAATTCACATTTCTAGTTTCTAAACCTGCTTCCCTGGAGCTGGCTCTCCTCTTTCATCTGGCATTGGGTTGGTTGAGGCCCTTGCCTGACTTGTTCACGTCGCCCCACAAGGAAGAGTAAAGCGGGATCTTGATAAAAACAAAAGCACAAGGCAGCAGAACTCAGGCAGATGTTGCCGTTAGCTTCATTTCCTGGGCGGAGAGCTTCTCGCTCTATTAGACGACTAACAGGAACAAGAGAAGAAAAAAACATAAGAGGGGAGAGAGAGCGAGAGGGTGTACAAGTTATCTGCGCTCGGAGCTCCCACAAATCACTTTTTTGAACAGCAAGCTCTGACAGGCAGCGGGGGGAAACAGAGAGCAGAGACAAAGGAAAGGTGTGAGTAGGGAGCTGTGTCAGAGGAGAAGGTGTGAAGAAGCAGTAGAGGGCATAAACGAGGTGACACCAGTGGATGGACGGAGGGAAAGCTGCGCTCCAGTTTCTCTTGCTACTGCCGGGGTTTTCTGCTGCTGTGTCCGGATGGTTCTGTCTCAGTCTGGAGAAGGTGTGTCTGATTCCTGAAAACTTTTCCTCCGGGGCAGGGTTACCTTGAGGCTGACGCTCTTGAGCTTCGGACCGTAGGCCTGTTTGCACTTCGTTTATCTCTGACGCAGTGTGCACTTGCAGATGAGTCCCTTGCGTTATCATGAGAGCAGATAGAGAGCCAGCTGGCGTGACATTGAGCCGGACGCGTTGAAAGCTGGTTTAATGCAGCTGCGCTCAGATCACATGCTATTATTTGTAAAAAGAGGTAGTCAGAGCTGAGAGTAATCCATGTTTGTCACATGTTTCTCTGCATGAACAGCCCCACTGCTACTTTAGGGTGTATATTTCTCTCTTAAAAGTCTTTTGAGAATACTTATTTGATATTTAATCCACCCAGAAAAGTAATTTGTTGACTTTTGGATGGTACAGAAAGGACAAAAAGGCTGGGGCAGGTTAAAAGCCTCTAGGCACAGAAAGTGAGTAAGTCTGTGTCTGCCAGCACTCGTAATCATTTTCACTCATTGGGCTTCAGCTCTACTCACATTTGCTTCACTTGCCTCCGGGGACATGTAATAAGAGACTGCTTACTGAGCAATACAGCACAGAGCTGACACGTGGAGACGTATAAACTTGCTCTGAGTAAGACAGGATTACGCTAAATATTGCAGGTGGAGGACCTAAAATCACAATCTGGTCTGCAAAGACAGAAGCAAAGACTGCTGAGAGCTGTCAGACTGTTCCTGACGGATGGGTGTTGGAGAAGTCATGCGAGTGTTTGGGGGGCTTTCTATGCTTGGATGAGCTTTATTTAGCTTTTGACAGCTCTGCTCTGGACTGGCTTCACAGTGCGGATCGTCATTGGGTTACCTCTGTAGCTGACTCAGACTGGCTTAACTCTCGCCGTCTGCCTGCCCACTCTGATTCTCTCTCTACCTGCCTTTATGCAAACAAGACGAGTGTTAGGTGGTTTTCTCAGCAGTACAGGGACAGCTGGGGCACTTTTTGGACTCTCCACACTGCTGTAATTGTTCTGTTGTGTGTAAACACCTTGCGTCAGTCACACCTCTCCTCTGGAGTGATTCACTATTCCCAAAGCATCCCTGACTGGAGGCAGGCAGCAAAAGAAAAAGGTGAGGCAGGATTTGCTATCGTTCAAAGTGCAGAAGGTGCTGAGTTGTAAAGTTGTTACAATGAAGCTGGGATTCTTGCTGCTGATGGCTCTGCACATGCTGGAGAACGTGTCCAGTATGTCCACATGTAAGACTGTGGACTTGGAGATCGTGAGGCAAAAGCGCATCGAGGCTATTAGGAGCCAGATCCTCAGCAAACTCCGTTTGCCTAAAGCTCCTGAGCCAGAAGAAGCTGGAGACAAGGAGGACATCCCCACCACCCTGCTGTCCCTCTACAACAGCACCAAAGACATGCTGAAGGAGCAACAGATCGAGGTCCAGAATACCATCTCCCCAGAGCAGGAGGAGGAAGAGTACTTCGCCAAAGTGCTGAACAAGTTCAACATGACGGGTAAGTACAAGTCAAAAGACATAAATCACGAATCTTACAGCACTCTTACCCATTTTCAAGAATAAGGACAATTGTTGACGGCCTAAGGATGGCTGTAAGAATGTCAGATAATTATATGGCTGTGATTTATGGTCCTGCATTCACCGACACTCGCAGCATGTTGCACAACACGTCGAACACAAAGCAGAGTTTGGAGAGCCAGAATCTCTTTGCTTCAGAAAAAGAGATCCATGACCTTCAAACCGCCAAGCAACTCAACTTTTAGTGGAGTTCAGACAATCTGGAGCAAGACGAGCATCAGCTGCCAAATTGATGAGACGTTCATTGAAGTTTGTCATAAACGTCCAAAACACACGGAGGAACTAAAGTGTCTGATAGTGGATGAGGATATGGGAATGATATCTAGCCAAACTTCATCAGATTCCTGGCCTAGCTTATTCTTCCTATATAAAATTCTGCCCAACTCTCATGACCCGTCATCTGGGATTTCTCCCATTCAACTCGATTTGTCTGTTTGAATTTCAACCAGTCAGGAAATGACGTTAATTTTCTTAGCTGTTGTAGAATTATATTCCACCTCGATCTTTAGCAAAGTCGTCGGACGACGTGAATGAAGCCGTTCAGTCCCTGAAGGTCACACTTACAAATATTGAATTAACATTAACAGCCATTATTTCAGCTTGGCACCTCATTCGTCTCAGTGGAGGATGGTTGTTTACACCGCAGGCAATTTTTTGTAAGCTTCATAGAGTCGAACGGGGAAATGTTAGCGGTTGTACGCATTAATACAATCATTTAAAATCCTCTTCAAACCTTGAATAATATTTTACAAAGACTTCGTAGTAGTACATGGAAAACACACAACATTGTAATTCGTTATTAAATAAAATGCTGGTTCGGATCATGTAAAGTTGCTAAAAGGAACAGGAAAAAGTGAACATTTCGACAAAGAGTTGGAAAAACTCCATATTGACCTCATCAGAAAGGCACCAAATGACCAAAACGATCTATAAATTCTTTCGCCATGCACACATCTTCTGATCTGCGCTCAACATCTTTTCTGGCAGCTTTATGAGATCAGAGATCACACAAGTTACAAGTTGGCTGCAGATGATTTGATGTGCTCCGCTGCTTTCATGATATCCACCTCTTTTTTTGTTGTTTTGTTTTTTACGACTTCATTAACACACTTGGCGTGGCTGCATCTGCTGTTTGCACAGCCAAATGGTCTTGGGCTGTAATTGTGCAATGGCTCCCAAGCTATTATGATAAACATAATTTTTTAGTTTGGTTTGAATGCCCCATTGTTCTCTGCATGCCTGCACGCCTCACTTTATCAGGCAGGCATACACATCCCCCCCTTCGCCTTTATCCGCCACATCAAAAGAAAGGCTTGAAGTGGATGGACCACGCTCAGGACCAAAACGGAGAACAAAGACACTCTCAAAACCAAGGGCACAGTTTTGCTCTGCTCAAATGGCAGCCAAAGACCAAGATTGTAAACAAAACACTGCAAAAAAAATTCATTCGTGCCAAGTATTTTTGGTCTAGTTTCTGGTGCAAATATCTCATTACACTTCAAATAAAATAAAAATAACTTAAAGTAGCTTTTCAGCAATAAATAGCAGTTTGTTTTAAGTCAACAATTCCTTAACGTTGATGAAAAAGTTTTCGTTCAACTGGCAGATTTGTTCACTTATAACAAGGGAAAATGTCTTGTTGTAAGTAGCGATGCATCAATCCGATATTAATATCTGTATTGGTCCTGATATATTAAAAAAAATCTAGATCAGGTGACCATGAGGGCAGATCTATTCAGTCTAATTCTATGTTTTGTTCTCTGACAGTCACCATGCTCAATTATTTACCTTACATTATATTTAAAGGTCTAAATTGCACTTTCTGAACCATTTGAAAGAAGATTTGTTTCTGTTTACTTTTTAACAGGTTTGACCAAATTTTAGTTTCTTTATTAATTATTTTTGCTTTGGCTGTTATGCTCCTAATTGATTGAACATGTTTGACCAGTAGCTTCTGAAGCTATTGGTGTATTGCAGTGTGCTGCAATATGAAATACATTTGTAATTCAGTATATTTATGTTTGTGTTTAAAAAAAGAAGCGTTTTAAGCTCCGTTTTTCTGTATCGGATTAATTTTGGCCGATACTAAATCTAAGATATCGGTAGTGAAAAAAGCGGATCAGTACATCCCTCGTTATAAGGAAATAATCTGCCAGTGGAAATAGTCATTTTTTTTCAATACTAAGGAATGATTTACTTAAAACAAGCTCTTATGTCTTTCTAAAAGTTATTTATAAGCTAGTTTTCTTTTATTTGCAGTATAATAAGATATTTGCACCAGAAAAAAGACCAATTTAATTGGTGAGATTTTGTGTTTTCGCAGTTTGGAGTGCAGCCCGTCTCTCTGCTGTTTTCTCTTTTGCTTTCCGTTTTTCACACTGCTGCGTCGTCCCCCAGGGATTGGGAATTTCCGACACTGCAACTTGAGAAATTGAAGTCTTGTTTGCTTATCGTGTCACTCGCACTCCATCATATTTCTCCCCAAGTGATTTCCCTTGAATTCCCGTCTCTCTTTAGCAGCGATTAGCCGTTTTCCGTCCCTCCTTCGGCCTCTAATGCCCCCGGCTCTCGGTCTGTGCGTCCTGAGCGAATTATCAGAGAGTTTGCAGCATGTTTGTGACGAGGCAGCTTGGCAGGAAGGAAGGCAGGCCGATGGCCACTCGGGTGCTGAGTGACTCAGGTCCGGTGCGTTTCCTCTGAATGCCAGAGACAGAACATCCGCCGGTCTCTTGCCTCGCACCCCAGTCGAATCTCCAGATCTGTGAATGCTGTTCATGCTTATTTCCAAAAGTAGAGGATGTTTGTTAAAATAAAAAAACAAAAGGCAGAGGAAATAGTTCCACTTCTCCCTTTTGACTGAATTGCCACATTGTGGTGTAATTTTACGGACCTTTGGTTTTATTGGCACCTCTGGTAAAGAAAACAACTTTTAAAATGAGGTCACAGTTTGTCTCCTTTGAAATATTGTAATTATTGTGGCTCTTTTCTTCTTGTGAAGACTAAAACATATTCACCATGCTTTAGCAGTATGTTCTCTTGTCTTCCCCATGTTGAAGAAATGCCAGAGGAAATAGATCTGCGACATGCTGTTTGTATCCCACAGAAAATGGAAGTAATTGATTATTAAATGCAATTGATTTACTTCAAATAAAAAAAGTAATTAATCCTAAAGGGAAATTAAATAAAATAATTTAAATAAATAGTTAATTTATTTATGTGATATTAGTATAATATAATAATTCTGAAGATGTTTAAATGACTAATTATGTAATTACTAAATTCAATATTCTATTTATTAATTAAATAATTTAATAAAATAAATAATGGTTCCATAAATAAATAGAAGGCATTCATTTATTTCAGATGCTTTTCTATGGATGCACAACTAAAAATAAATGTGCTAAATAAATTAAACAAGTTTTCTGATGAAGTTCATTTGCCACATTTAAGCCAATATTCAGCGTATTTTCATTAAATCCAAATTTCCTTGTTATAAAACGTTTTTCTTTTCATAGGTCTGATGTAATATTCTGACTATAAATGTCATGGTTTTATTTCTGTAAGCAGAAAATCATCAAAATTAACAAACAATAAAGGCTAAAGAATCAAAGTCCAGGGCTGGACTAAGCCTTTTCTGGACCCTGAACATATTTTCATTTGGGCCCCCCGAACCCCCCTCGCCATGCCAACACCAGATTTGTCAACAAGTCTCGTCTTTTCCAGCTATTGTATCTCGTAATTATAATGACTTATGGTGCAGGTGTGTAAAAAAACAAAAACTTTTTTGTGGTACGGTAATTAAAATGTGGCCACATTTTGAACGTTTGGTTACCAGGGGTTCCATTAAATGAAATAGAAATGCATTTTAGTTTTTCATGATCAAATCTGCCGAATGGCTCACTCTTTCCAAAGATCTGAAACCGCTGGAGGCAAAGCATTTTAAAACGTAATCGTTTTCAATCTTTATTGCGGTAATCTCGTCACGGATTAGGCTAAATTCCTCCAGCCACGTCCGTCCGTCAGTAGACCACACAAATTCACCTCTCCCATAATTCTGCTCTTGAGTTATTCTCCAACAGCACAGCAGCAACCACAAAAGGACAGTCTGTCCAGATTTTAGTTCTCTGACCTAGAATCGGTGCCTTCTTGTTATATAAAGCAGGAGAAATGGCGGAGCGTCATCAGTGCATCAGTGAAGGAAGCATGAAGGCGGCAGACATTTGGCCAGCTGCTGGAATCTGATTCCTCCCACTGGTAATTACAGAGCTGTCTCCCAACCTGTCACAACAGCTGTCCTGGCTTACCTGCGGATAGGCCTGGTTCAACACACAAATCCCTCCCCCCGCACCCAGGACGCTTTTTCTGAAGCACGGCTCCCCATTACAGTCCAGCATGAAGCACAAAAACTGAGCAACGTGGAAGTTCAGGTAGCCGGAGGTAACGGTGCTGTCGGCACGCCGGAGCAGCTCTGGACTCTCACCGAGACTTTTTCCCTCTTTCCAACTTTCATTCCTGCCTTTTTCGGACAAAAATATCTTTGTTACGGACAACTGGTCCTTCTTGTTTTGGATGCTGTGCAGTTGGGTTGATTTTTGGCAACATTTTTTATGCTCTTGCTGTTTTGCTATGGCGCGTAACCATAGCAACAGGGCGTTTTACGACAGGGAGCAGCTGATTAACGTCGCTTCCCTTCAGGATCAATAAAGTCTGTTTGAATTTGAAAGATGCAATGTTTTCTTACTCATGTAAGGTAGCCAAGAAATGAAAGAAATAGTCAAATTAATTTCATATTTAAGAATAAAACCAAAATACAAAGTTGTGTTGAAATGTTGGCGTTTTAAAGACAAATGATATAAAATCCAAATCAGTTTCTTTCAATATAAAGATTAAAGAAAATAAAAACAAAATTATGAAAATAATGTAATAATAAAATGAGAAGAGAGAAGTAGCGTTACAATAATAAAGTCACAATATTACAACTTTATTCTTGTAATTTTATGACTTATTTTTTTATTTTTATTTCCTAAAAGCAACTCAAGAAAATGTAACAGAGTAAATGTAACTAGTTACTATCAACAAGGTGCAACTGCAGCATAAAAATATATTTGATTTAAAAGATTTAGAAATATGTACATAATATACAAAATAATTATACTGTACAATATTATGACAAAAATCTGAAATAAAAATATTCAATATGCATATTGAATAATCATTTAGTATTTTAGAATTATAACTTTTAAAGAACTTTTTGTGTCTTTTTTTTAAAGTTTATCTGCTCATTAATAAACTAAAGTGACATTTTTAGTGATTGTAGATATAAAAATAAGATTTTCCGTGATTGCGTGATAAAGCAGGCGCATAGATTCAAACTTTTTGATCATTTTCTTATTTGGGTTGATCGGTTTGCGTTTGATTGAAAGTAGGTCGATGTTTGCGGTTCCAGTTACTCCAAAGCTAAGAAGAACACAGAAATGTCATGAAGACAAAATCCCTCAGAGGGCCGCAAATGGCCCCCGAGCCACACTTTGGACCCCCCTCCACTGAGCCGTGTGAAAGTAGAAGCGAGGATAAAGTTGAGCTGTGAACTCGCTGCAGCAGCCAATAGTCTTCTTAAGGGAAGTGACTTAGTTTCCTGTTTCTGAAGAAGTTCTGTTGACTTTTAACCCAGTTCACTTCAACTTGCTGTCGCCGTACTGGGATTTGAAGCCTCATGCACTGCAAAAACACAAAACTATCTCTGGTCTGGTTTCTGCCGCAAATATCTCAGTTCACTTGAAAGGAGACAAAACAAACTCACAAGTAGCTCTTCAGAAATAAATGAAAGTTTGTTTTAAGTAAATAATTCCTTGATATTGATGAAAAGGTTCCAGTTTTCAGTCTAACTCAATTTAAAACGAGACATTTTTTCCATGTTTTTAGTGAAATAATCTGCCAGTGGAAGTAGAACTGGGTTGCTAGGCAACGGGCTGTGCTTGGCCGGGGTTGCTAGGCAACGGGCTGTGCTTGGCCGGGGTTGCTAGGCAACGGCGGAATGGAGCTTTTTCATCAATATAAATAAATTATTTCCCTAAAATAAGCTCATATTTCTTGCTATTTTGTATTATTTTTAATAGTGGCAGTAGAAACTGGATCAAAAACACAAAATCTCACCTAATCTAATTTAAGCTTGTAATTTTTCATGAACATTAAGGAATTATTGACTTAAAACAAGCTCCTGCTTCTTGCTTACAGATAGCTTAGCATACAGGTTGCTTTAAGTCAATAATTACTTAATATTCATGAAGAATTACTGGCAGATTATTTCACTTAGAAGAAGAAAAATGTCTTGTTAGTGAAGTGAAATAATCCAGAACTTTTTCATCAATACTAAGGAATTACAAGCTCATATGTCTTGCTGAAAAGTGACTTGTGCGCTTCAAGTGTGATAAGACATTTGCAGTGGATACTGAGCCAAAGACACTTGGAAAGGGTTTGTGTTTTTGCAGTGCGTTTCCATTCCTGCATTCTGACCTGCAGAATGTCAAAATCTCGTTTCCCGTTGCGCTCCACATCAAGGCTTTTTCAGTTTCACTTTGGCCCCCTTTACCAACGTCTTGAGGCGTCGACGGGGAGGATCGTGGTGCAGCTCGGGTCGAGCGTGTGCGGGAAGTATGCGGAGGTGGGTTGGGTTCGTGCCGTAGAGCTCCCGGCTTTGGCAGGCTCAGGCAGACCAGAGGATTTGGTCCAGCGCCAGACATTGCATTGATATACATACATCTCCAATTTCTTCACACTCCCTCTCACACCCTACATGCGTTCACCAGTTCCTGCATGCTTTTCCTGCAAAAACACTGACTCTTACCAAGTTTTTTTTTGTCTAGTTTCTAATGCAAATGTCGTACTTCACTTGAAATAAGACAATATTAACCTAAAAGTGACTTTTCAGTGAGATATAGCAGCTTCTTTTAAGTCAATAATTCCTTAATATTGATGAAAAAGTTGTAGTTCCTCCAAATTATTTCACTAATAATTATTGACTGTATGTTTATGACTTTGTATTCTTTGTGTTTTGATGATGAAAAGCATTTTGAAGTGCCTTGTTGCCTTGTAGCGCAGTCAATCACCCTCATGTATGTGCTGTTCAAAATACTAATGGTGGAGAAGCAACTTACTGATACAGGAAAACTATTTATTTGCCAGTAATACAACAGGCTATGCTAGCAGTAGCAGTAGCAGAGAGCATTGTGGGGGTAAGAAGCGCCACACAGAGGATGATTGGCAGCAATAAGACCCTCCTCCTGCCTCTGATTGGTTGTTTTTACTGGGAGAAGGCAAGGAGCTTGATTTTTTTCAGATGATCCATCTCGTATTATGCTGACAGTTTTAACAAATGTATGAACTTTTTTTTTTTTAATAAAAGTTGCACACTGCAGCTTTAAAACAAGCTCCTATATTCTGATAAAAAGTAACTAGAAAGTTTATTTCATCTTATTTCAATTATACTGAGACATTTGCACCAGAAACAGACAAAAAAAATACTTGATAAGATTTTGTGTTTTTGCAGCATTAACTGCGTCATCTTTATGGTTTTTTACACCTTTTACACTTTTCTCTCTTTCCTTCGGCTCCTATCTGTGTTTTCGTTCGTCTCCTTACCTCCTGCACGAAACGTGCAGATCAGCGTTGCTGCATCCATCAGTAGCTTCTCATCAAACATTCCCCTTAATGTTCCCGCTTGTCGTGTTGGGAGGAAAATGCGGGGATTACAGTTGCTGCTGCGCTTTGAGAAAACACAACTCTCAGCTGTAGCAGCTGGAAGAGATAAATGTTTGGCTTCAGCTAAGATCATTGTGTAACACTGTGAAATCTGCAGATGGCCATTGATGGCTGGATTACGAGGAAAGTATTTCAGTAACAAAAACAAGGTTTGGAAGATATGCAGACTTGCAGGATGCAAATGTTGGAACAAAGGCTTAATTTGACACAAGAAGTGTGGAAAGCAGCAAATGCAGGAGGCAAAAATGGTTTAAACCTGTAAATAAATAAACTAGAAGCTCCAACACCGGAATGAAAATCAGTGTTTGCAAAAGAGCACACCTTGTTAAATAATATTTGCCTTTAAACTGGATGAACCTGCTGTCTAGTAAATTAATTAGATCAGTGAAGCACAACCTGCAGATGAAATGAAAAGTAAAAATAATCATTTTACAGGAAAGTAAGTCACTCAGGTTTGGTTTATTTTTATTCTTTTGTTTCCTTCTTGATAAAAGTTCAGCGTCTGAGTTATTGTATTTGCATAAATATTGTAAACATCCCTAATATTTTGGCTCCTCACCTTGCAGTTCACACACATATAAACTTTAATCAATTGCTTCGAAAACTGGATTTTTTCTGCGTTACTTAAATGCTCTCTTGTCTTTCCCGTTTTGCAGAAATGGGATTCTGTTTTACCTTCACTTTGATGAGCAAAGTGAAAATATTCCAGCTACATTTTAGAGGAATATCAGGGGGTCTAGTAATTGTGATAAAATATAAATAAATGTGAATTTCCCCCCCAGGAATATAAAGAGATTCTCAAAAAATATTTGCAATTGTGCCGTAGATACGAGAACGTTTAGTTTTCTATTTTAGCATTTTTCTGCCATCGGTGAAAACATTTCTTACAAAATACATGTTTTTCTATCTTTGCAGTGTTGAATATGATCAAAAATAATTTTTTACGTCAATTTAATCGTCTTCGAACACAGAAAGTAACTAATATGAGAAAGTTTTGGATTTAAAATGAGATTACATTCATTTTGTGGAATCTTAGCTAATTGGAGCAACAGATTGCTTATAAAGCTGAAACGATTAATCGAAATAATCGTGATTAATCAACTAATTAATCAATTAGTAACTGAAGAATAGGGACTTAGGAAGGTCATATGACAGAACCACACAGTCAGAGCAGTAATTAAAACAAAACTGCATCAAATTTGAATTAAGTTATCTGTTTATTTCCATTCTGATGAATTTCTAACATTACATAAGAAAAACTTTAGTGCTTAAAAGAAAAATCTGTAAAATAGGCCAATTTTTAATTCTATTAAATTAATCGATTAGTCATTAAAATAATCGAGGGTTAGGGTAACTCTAACTATTAACATAATCAATGGCTGCAGTCCAATTTGTACTTTAATGTGAATTTATTATCCAAATGAGTTTATTTTAGGAATTTTTATTTATTTTTGCCTGAGTTGCCAATAACTCAGTTGGTCGCTGTGTAATTTCAGTGCAATCTATAACAAATTCACCATCACTTTCCAAGCACAGCTGCAACCGTTTTGACTTCCCACGTAATTAAAATAAAATATGTGAGGACAAACCGACAGAATAACTCGTTTAGTAAAAGAAGATCATGCATGGAGAGAAACGGCAGCCGTGGCGAATCCGTCTGGCGTTTGATGAACGCTTCGGTTTCCGTGGAATATTTTACCGTCCGGAACCGGCTGGAGATATTAGCCAAGCCAAGATAAGCAAGGACTAGTTTGGCATGAAAATGAAAGAGTACAATTTCTCATTTTTGGTTTGAAAGGAGCTTAAAGTGAAATTGTGTTGAGGCTGCTGGACACAGACGGGGGAAAAAAGAGCAAATTTCCACCAAAACCAAAAACCTTTGAGATTGATCCCAAAAATCACTGAGAAAAAAAAAGTTTTTATGTATGTGTTTGAAAAGTTGTACATTTGCTAGAAAAACTGGGAAAATTTGGCTGGAAACAAAGCCAAGTAAGTTCTGAGTTTGAAAAGTAAAAAAATCTGCTAGAAAAAAAACAACATTTTTTTGAAGATTTGATCGAAAAGGTTTTTGAGAAAGAAGACAGAAATGTCTGAGTTGAAAGTTGAACATTTGCTAGAAAAAAGCTGAAATGGGATGAAAAGTGAAAGTAATTAAAAGTGAGAGTAATTTCTGAATTTGAAATTTCTTGTTAATTTGCTTGAAAGAACTAAAAAAGTTTTTGTTTAACCTAAAAAAATATCTGGGAAAGATATTTCCCAGCAATCTAAACCAGGCCTGGAACTATGGCAAATTGAGAATCTGCCATAGTTTTCTAGAAAATGTTTCATGCAAATATTTGACTTTTCAAACTCTGACATTTCTGGTTTTTTGTCCAGAAAATTTCTGCACCTTTCCCTTATTCAATAAGCCTAATAAACCATCTTAATAATCAGCAAACAATCCAGTTAAGTGATTGTTTGACTCAGCTGAATGAAGCTGGTAGTCTTGAGTCTTGCATCATTATTTTCACTCCAGAGGCTGATTTGGACTCCAAAAGTCCAAATCAGCCTCTGAAAAGCTTCGTCTTATTGCACCAGGCTGGTCCAGAACCATTAACGAGCTGTGTGTGTTTTTAATCACAGGCAGAAATAGCACGGAGAGGACCAGAACCATGGTCTTCAACATCGCAGAGATCCGTAACAGTGTGGGGGATTCCCACCTGCTCACCACTGCCGAGCTGCGGATGCTCATCAAGAAGCCCTCCATAGACAAAGAGCAGCGCGTGGAGCTGTACTACAGCGCCGAAGCCTCGTTCCGCTACCACGCCTCCCGCTTCGTGACCAACGCGTTCACAGAAAAGTGGCTCTCCTTCGACGTCACCGAGCCTCTGCAGCAGTGGCTCCGGGACAAAGGTGAGGCGACCGCTGCGCTCAGCCCGTGTTCCTGGTCGAGCCCCGGGTCAGGCTGAGCCCTTTTCCCGCACGTTTGTTTTCCAGAGGATGAGCAGAAGTTCGAGCTGCGCGTGTTCTGCGAATGCGAGCAGCAGACGGCCGCCAAGTTCAGCTTCTTCATGTCGGGCCTGGGGAATAAGCGAGGCGACAAAGCGATCATGGAGACGATGACGGAGCAGCCGCCGTACATCCTGACCATGTCCATCCCCAAGAACATGAGCAGCCACCTCACGTCGCGCAAGAAACGTTCCACCAGCGGACAGGAGACCTGCACAGCGTAAGCAACGCCGCGGGTTTCACATAAAGCTCATGCGAAACACCTGGATCAACTTCAGCAGCTTTGAAGGGGATCTAACACCCAAAACTCACATTTTGAACGTGTTCTGCTTCTGTTTGGGTTTCTACTGATTCCAAAAACACTCAGCTGGATTTCGGCAGCAAGTTAATGTTTTATGGTGTCTGGAAAATGACCCGTTTCAGAAACGCCAGCGAAGCTCCGCCCGTTACCTAGCAACCAAAGCAGAACTCCGCCCCTTACCTGTCAGCTGAAGCAGAGCGACTGTACGCTTGGTCAGCTGGTTTTACTGCTGTACAATGGCTGCTGGAAAAGGAAAGAAACCACTTCCTGCAGTATTTTTGGTTGTGCAGGAGGCTCCACTTCTACTTTTCAAAGATGTATGATTCACTACCCCAAAAAAACAAACAAAAAATAATACTAATTTTCTTTGGTCTACTTTCTAATGCAAATGTCTTAAAATAACACAAAACTGACACTCAAGTAACTCTTCAGCAAGACACAGGAGATTATTAGGTGAATAACTCCTCAATATTGTGAAAAATTGTTGCACCATTGGAAGATTATTTCATTTATAACATTTTGTAAGTAAAATAATCTGCCAGTAGAACTTGTATTTTTACACAACATTAAGGAATTACTAACTTAAAACAAGTTCCAGTATTTAAAAGTTCCTTGTAAGTTAGTTTTGTCTTATTTATTTGTACTGGGTTTTGTGTTTTGGCAGTGCATATTTTGATTTCTCTGCGATTAGAAACAAAAATGAAATAAACTTCAGATGGAAGAAAAATCACTTTAAAAATCTCTGTAAGTGAGTAATGTTGGTGTTTTTTTATATTTATATAAATGGATACATTTTAAATTCATTCCCAGAGTAACGCATGCAGCAAACAGATGAATAAACAATAAATAAAACACACAGAAAAGAGAATAAATTCAGGATAAACACAGAAACAAATGTTCATGAATATAATTTTTCTTTTAGTCTTAGCAGTTATTTTCTGATTATTAATATTTCATCTGATTTTGATGCTAACTCTATTATTATGTCAAACATTTTATCACATTTTTTATTCAATTAGTTAATCATCAGAACAACTGACAGATTATTAGATATCCAGTGAAGTGGTTCTACTGTTGGTTCTTCTAAGAATATTACAGTGTGAAATAATACACTGCTTTTATTTATATTCTTCGGCTCATTAAACCAATTATGTCAAGCGAAAACATTGGCAGGGTGAATCCAAGTGAAGGTTTTTAAATGGTGGTTTGGTTCATGAGGGGATGTTAAAGTTGTTGCCCTCAGATGCAAAACATCGGCTGTGAAATGTAAAAACAGTAACTCCAGTTCATGGAACTAGTTTCTATCTGCCTCCGTTTTCCAGCTACTTTGAGTTTGAGTTTACAAAATGCAGAGCAGTGAAAGAGTAAACATAGTCACACTTACGATGCATTTAAAGCTAAATTTAAAAGGGAACAGCAGTAAAATATATCTAAACTTGTTTTTACAGCCACTCTTCTTGCATCTGCAGCCTCATTTAATACGCTACCGTTCTGGTTTTAGCTCTTCTTCCATTGTAGTTGTGTTTTCTATACCCATAACTCATATTTACATTATCAGTGAACATTTTCAGTTTTAATTTTGTTGTTTCTCCTCTGGTTGCCGTATCTCCGGCCCTCTGATTCGTTTTTGTTCCTGAATGAACACAGACCTTTTACGGCGCCATAAAGCGGCACCAAGCCGCCGTTGCTTGGTGCCGCTTTATGGCGCCGTAAAAGAGCCGGCAGTGGAGCCCTGCAGTGTGCAGCCCCTCACGGTTCACCGCCGCCCCGCGTCGCCTCCATCTGCGGCTCCCGCTGCGGTTCGCCGGAGGCCCGAACCCTTAGAAACGACTTCATGCACCGATGGCGGCAACTTCACTCCTCGTCTGCTCTGGAGTCGCTTTAGATCAGAGACTGTTTGAAATACTTGAAGCTTTTTCAAGGATTTGTTCTGAGAGTTGGCATTTAACTCTTCCTACAGCATGCAGTGAATCACAGCTAATTAAGAGATTTATATGATGGATGACCAGGGCCATAAAAAGATAAAAAATTAGATTACGAGAGTAGAGTTGGAATATTACGAGACTACAGCGTCACTCTATTTTATTTTGACGTTCTTCTCGTAAACTTCCGACTTTATTCTAATAATTTTATTTCTTTACTCTCTTTAACGTCTGACTGTTCCTGTACTATTTTTTTCAGTGTGGTCCTACGGCTCTGTGGTAAATTTAATAACGGCGTCAGTCATATTTTCTATATTTGCTCATGTTGGTGCATGTAAATATAGAAATATGCAAATCAGCATCAGCTGCTCGGTTTCTCATTTCCTCAGTTCTGTGGAGTTAACCCTTGAACTCTTGAACGGTGCACTGACCATCGGAGTGCAATGAAACATTAAAAAGAGCTTCAGTCAGAGGCTTCTTCAAATTTGCTGTGACACAGACTGCTACAGGAGGCTCACACACATCAACGTCTCCGACAAGTTACAACATTTGCTTTTCTTTGGCAGAGTATTTTTAAATTGAATTGAAAAAACATAGTTTCGCTGCACCACTGTGTTTTTATTGTTGTCTGGTTCATATTTACTGCTGGGCAATAAATCAACTGTAAATTTGTGAGCAGGAGATAACAGCGTTTATTACCGTATTGTTCCGTTTCTGCAGAAACTGAAACCCGCTCAAACTACAATCCATGACTAATTTCAATATCATTTGTCAAAGATTTGCATTGTTTTAGCTAAATAATTTCTGCAGTAAAGGTTTTTTTTCCCCTCTAAATGTATCATGTATAAATGTTTTCCTCCTGTGTTTGTGGATGCAGGCAAACGGAGAACTGCTGCGTCAGGAGTTTGTACATCGACTTCAGGAAAGACCTGGGCTGGAAATGGATACACAAGCCTGCAGGCTACCTGGCTAACTACTGCATGGGGTCATGCACGTACATCTGGAACGCCGAAAACAAATATTCCCAGGTAGGGATTAAATATGAAAATCACAAGAGCAATCCTTTTTAGGCTTCTATTCAGGCTTTACATGAGCTAATGTTCGGTTTATAATCAGATAGCAAACGGCTGTGACCCGTCTGGCTGGTTCTTCTTCAAACTGATCAGATTTACTCACATTTAATTAATTTTTTCATTAAAACTTTACAGATTAGCTTTGCAAAGAAATTAAAGCCTTAATAAAGCTAAGAAAGTTTGGATTTCTTCTCATTTCAAAGCTAATTCCCAAAACTTGTTTGCTTACATGTTGAAATGTTTTAGTTTTATCTAAGGATAAATCAGCCACAATTTTATCAATTTTTGGACATCAGACTTTTTAAAGATCGGTCAGAAATCTGCAGCCGGCAGGAAGAGGCAGTGGGCAACTTCTTCATGTTTAGAGCAAAATATTTCACAGATAAATAAAAAGAAATGAGGTGCAAAGAACAGATTTATGAACAATCATTCTTACAACCATATTTATTATCAACCTACTTTCACTCAAATGGGAGGACAATCATTAAACGTCACTTTTGTTTACGACTGAGCAGATTAACTTAAAAACATACACAAAAAGTGTTTATTTTAATTATTTTTGTGGCCCTGAAGTTCTTTTATTTGGCCCAAACAGTTTGAACAGTTTGTGATTAAATCACAGGAGCTTTCAGCCGTTAATCCATCAGCTCATGTTTAAAAATGTTAAACCTTTCCGTTGTGTTTTCTGTTGGTTCTGCAGATTTTGGCTCTGTATAAACATCACAACCCCGGAGCGTCCGCCCAGCCGTGCTGCGTTCCCCAGACGCTGGAGCCGCTGCCCATCCTCTACTACGTGGGAAGGCAGCACAGGGTATCAACGCCGCCGGTATTTTTAGATGTTTACGGAAAGTTACGAGGTGATTGAAGGTTTACTTGTGCCTGCAGGTGGACCAGCTGTCCAACATGATTGTTAAGTCCTGCAAGTGCAGCTAAAAATACCCGGTGGCACAACGCGCCGCGTCTTCTGGAAACAAACAACAACGGAGGAGGTTGTTTCGATGCCCCAGAAAGGACAATGTGGTCGTTTGAAGTGGATCTCCAGCGCTTTTTTTTTTTCTTTTTTGGAAGTCTTTCCATTAAAATAATCAATATTTTTATGCATTTCTATTCAGAAATAAACCAAAAAAAAAAAACACACAAAAAAAAGATTTCCCCTGGCATAATTTAATTTATTGTAGAACTCTCAGCTGGAGATGAAAAATGACTTCTCACTCAAAGTTTGGAACAAAAAAAAAGCACAGAAGGACCAAAAATAACCCTGATGGAAGAAGTTCTGTTTTCACAGATGGGATATTTCCATTTGTCACAGCAGCTTCCAGAGAGGTAACGGCAAAACGTGACAAATCCCAGGTGGAAAGCAGAGGCTGTTTGGGAATTTCCTGGAAGATAATACTGCTGCCAGTGCTTTCCATAAAAGAGAAGAGAAACCCAAAGGGACTGTCCACCCTGGGAAAACTCCCTGCGCCTGAAAGGCCGGACCAGTCAGACAGCATCTCAGAGGAGCTGTCCATCTGCTACGTCATGAAATTTGCTTTTTCAACATGTACAGCATCCCCACCACCGCTCTGCGTTGTCAGGAAGTTTGTGCTGACGACTTCCTGGTCCGTGAAGGTGACGGGTGTGACAGCGACGACTCCGCGTGGCGCAGCCATTAAAGACTCACAGTCTGCATGTTAGCTTTAGATAAAGAGGCTCGGGTCGGAGAGCCATGCAGGCTTGTTTTGTTGATTTTTCTACCAGTTGTCAAGGTAAATTATTGCCTCTTTCTATCTTTAAAAAGGAAGTTTTCACGTTCTTCTGAAATGTAAGTGTTTTTAAAGAGTTTATTCTCTGTTTTGATCTGATTTAGCGATAAAGTCAACATATTTGTCACTTTTCTGTGTTTTTACGTATGAAAAACTGTTTGCAAATAATAAATGAGGAAAAACAAATAAACTTTTTAAATTATGGCATTGACTGTATGGGGATTTTGTTAAAACTTCACCATATTCCAGCGATATGTAAACATGTTCACGTCGCGTTTCTCAGAATTCTGAGAAATTAAAAAAAATAATAATTCTGAGAAGAAAAAGGAGAATTTCAAAAAAAATCTGAATCATCAGAGAGATAAATAATCAGAATCCTGGGGTGAAAAAATCAGAATTATAAGGAACGATTCTAATAAGCTTTAATAAAAACAAAGTGAACTCTATAAATATTCCTTTAAGAACCATTTTATGAGCTCTTAGTGTCCTTAAAATGCTCTCTTGATGTTTCTTGGAAATCCAAAACCAGATCACCGGCACTGAATCTCATGTCTCCATCGGATTTTCCGATTCTGACTTCTTTTCAGGAAACTTCAGCGTTGCTTTGGAGACGCTGGATTTACAGCGAGTGCTGTTGGACAGAAGCGAACCGAGCAAAACAAAACGTGCAGCTCAGTTCCTGGCACTGCCTCTCCCCGAAGGGATTCATGCCATCCCAACATTTTTTCCCCCCGTCCGTGCATCTCTTCCACCCCCGCCCTGCCAGCCTCTCCTCCCCAGCCCTCTGCCTCTGTACTCAGAGGATTACTGTCGGCCCGTGGAGCTGGATTGGGAAAGAAGCGAGCAGGTCCAGACCCGTTTGTAAGTCCCAGACTTAAGGGCAGTGACTGCATGGAAAATTAAACACTCACACTGTACACATGAAAACACAGAACCCACTGACACACACCATTAAAAGGTGTTACATGTCAGCCAGTCGCTGCCTGTCCATTGGCCGTAAAATCTCGCAAGTTCGAATTACAGAGATAAATTCACTGAATGGAAACAACGGCAATTTAAAAAAATACAATTCAATACGTTTTTATGATGATGTGGTTTTAAATTGGTGTGGTTTGCAAAACTGTAACGGAAACACTTCGCATCACGCTAGTGACATGATGTTAAACATGTTAAACATCAACAGGATGTTACTACTGGTGGAGATGACAAAGAAAACAAAAGGAAGTAAAGGAGGATGGCCCAGCAGAAACAAACTTGAACAAACGTATAAAATTGTCATTTTAAGTGCTTTTCTTATTTGGAAATACAATGATGACAGGAAGTGGTCGGAGGATGACGGCGCTGCATGATTTTTAATTACTTATTGCATAAATAAACATATTCACATGTGATTTTAAGTGCGTCTTATTTAGTGGAAAATACCTTTTTCAACTTTTGTGTGATGTTAGCTGCGTTTCCATTTCAAATGTACGCAAAATTTCTGCATTATTCTGATAATGTCTAAAGAACACAAAGAATTGAGATGTTTCCATTAAATATGAAACACAATTAAATTGTGAATAAGTTTGTTCATGCAATAAACCATTAAAATCATGCAGTGCCATCATCCTTCAACCACTTCCTGTCGTCTTTTTCGTATTTTCTGGCAGTAGTAAAATCCGGTTGTGTGATGCAAAATACATTTACATTTCAGTTTGGCTCAATGAACTGCTGTGATTTTCATACAGCAGAAAAACCACCTGGGTGTGTTTCCATTAATGTATTTAAATTTGGGTATTTTTAAGTGAAACCAAACTGTTGTACATAGTGAGAAAGTGTCACTTTGTGAGTTGATCCTGTATCTTTGGGGTCATGTTGCCACCAAATTAGAGGGATTTTCCTCCCACTTGGTGCTTGTGGTGAATGTTTCTTGTGGGCAGATAAATGAAGTTTTCTTATTATTTTTTTTCTTGACAGATGCGTTGCCAGTTTCAGATTTGTTGTTGTTGTTGTGAAAGCACAGTGTGTGCTGCCATCTTGACGAGCGGGATGTAATTGGTGAGATAAGGGGTTGTTTTTCCAAGAAAACAGAATCGCTACCAAACCCCTAACAAGGAAAACACCAGTTTGATAGGAAGACCTCAGGATTACAGCTTTAAAAATGGCTGCACCCCACCTCTCCCTGCAACCCCGCCCTCCCTTCTTTGGGAGAAAAAAGGCAGAGCATAAAGGACAGGGGGGTCGTAAATCTTTCATGTTGTTCATGGTGCGCTCCCCGAGGGAAGGTAAACTGGAGTTGGCTCGTCCTTCCGACCAGTGTTCGTCTCTCAGCAGCTGCTTCCTCCCAGGCCCTGCAGCGTTTCACGGGACCAAATGCTGACTCGACATCCATCCTGCCAGAAAAACGCGCTCCGTCCAAAAAGAAATAAAAAGCAACACTTGCATTCACTGAAAACAAGAGAAAGAGGTGAAGTGCAGGGACGTGGGGTGAGCAGGTGTTCTGTCAACCGCTAACTCAATCCACGTGCCACACGACTGCATGAGCAACCAGAAAATTATTCTGTTTTCATCGCTTTTGACGTAATTGGTGCTTTAATTACCACCATGTGGCGTCTTTCATCTGGCTTTACCTACAAAACCTGAAAGGCTCGGTTCTCATGTGCAAAAACACAAAATAAAGCAAAGTATTTCGGTCCGGATTCCAGTTCAAACATCTGAAACTGACTTCACAGCAAGATACAGGCGCGTGCTTATAACTATGTAATTACTTAGTAATTACTCAATGTTGATGTAAAAGCACAATTTCCACTGGCAGATTATTTCACTGGTAACATGAGATAAATTGCTGTAAGTCAAATAATTTTCCAGTGAAACAGAAACTTTTTCATCAATATAAAGGAATTATTTACGCTAAATAAGCTGCAGTATCACTTAGAAGTTACTCGTAAGTTAGTAACCTTGACATGAGAGAAATCCAGGATATTTACTCTAGAAATTAGATCAAGGTTAAGATTGTTTTTGTTTGTTTTGTTTTTTGTTTGATTTTTGCAGTGTGGCTCTTTTCCACAAGCAGCCCCCGGTTCGGTGGCGTGCAACCTGACTCGGTTTGTCAAACGCTGCTTTGGGTCGGGTCTCATTGCACCGTGCGTGACATTTGTGGTCCCACGTCCGCGGCTCTGGTGTAATTCCTGGCTGATTTAATAACAGACGCTGATGTCCTGCTGCTGCGCGGCTTGAAGCGCACACAGCTGCTCCGATCCATTGTTGTTCCAGGTGCAGAGTGTCAACAAACAGGCATTTCTGCTCCCAGTGACAACAGTCACACCGGGAGGAATCTTTGGAGAACCTCTTTTAGTATTCTTTAAACAAAGCGCACACAATTTTAGACGAGAAAGCTTTTAGTTTGTGTGTTCAGAAGCACTGGATTACTATTAGTATTCAGATGAAGCGCTGGTTTGTGTTAACTGGTCAGAGGGCCGTTCATTTGGACATGTTGTCATCACATCAGGGTGTGGCGTCACTCTGCACCTGGATTCTGTCCAGGTGAACACCTGTACTTCAATACACAGCAGGCAAACTACTGGCTCAGAATTACAGCGTCATATCAGGCCCAGAAAAAAAAGAGAGAAACCCACAGAGGGGCACATTTCTGCCAGAAAGCATGAAAATGATTAGACCAACTTCAAGAAATTTGCAAGAAAAAAAACTGAAACTTTGTTAGTTGGAAAAGTGTAACGTTTGTGAGACAAAAAACTCTGAAATTTTCTAGAAAAAAATTTGATTTCTGAGGCTAAAAAGTCAAAAATTTGCAATGAAAAAAACTTGTTGAGGATAATCTGGGAAATCTTTTTGCTCCAACAGTTGAGAATTTGCAAAGAAAAAAAAGAAATTTTGTAGAAAAAAGAGGAAAATTTCTGAGGCTGAAAAGCTGCAAACTAGATTCTCTAACTCGACCAAAAATAGGCTACTTGGTTATATTTTGTGTTTTTTGCAGTGCATGTTCGAACGCTCCTTCCTTTGTGAAATCTCCACACAGGTGAACCACAGAGGAAACAAAAGAAATTCACTGCAGGATCCGTGAACAAAGTGTGAAAGCAGATTTTCTGCTCTCCACCTGCAGCTTCGCTGCTGCCCTGCAGCTGCAGGTCAAACTCAGATTTTATCACAACCTGAAGCAGCAGAGCGGATCTCTGCTTTGTCTTCCCTTCTCGCTCCCGTGTTTTACTAACCCTTTGAAGATTTCCCCGCTTATTCTGGTGACAATCCTGAAAATAACAGGCGACATGAAACAGAATGACATGTTCCTGTTTCTATGATCGAATGTTAAGCGCATGATGATCAGAAGTGACAAATGTACAAATGAAATCATGAAAGTTGAAAAAAGTCAGAGTAACATGAAAAAAACCAAAATACTCCAAATAAATACAGATATTATCACAGGAATGAAGTAGAAATATTGGAATAATAAATAGGAGGAAACAAAACAGTTAGTGCAACTTTAAACTTGTAATTTCATTTGTTCAATATCTCAGCATGGCTCGAATGTTTCGTCACGCCACCTTAAACATCTTCAATGTCCAGACTGAGAGTCTGAGGGGGAAAACCCAGCAGTGAATTGTTCATTTCCTCTTTGCCAGGTGGCGTCCGCAGCTTTTTCTCCTGGAAATAACCAGTAGCCAACATCATAGCTTTAAAAGGCAGATCAAAGGCGGACGGGGAAACTCAAGAAGCCCTTCAAAGTAAGAAACTACAAAGAGAAAGTATGATGCATCATGCGAGAGTGTCTGACTGTGGTTGAAAAGCACGCTGCCTGGCTCGCTTTCTGGCCCTCTCGGAGAAATGTTTTCTAAAAAAAGAAAGGTACCAATTAAAGCCCAGGACCGGCTCCTTCTCACGATAAGCCCCCACCATTTCCTTCCTTCTCCGACTTTCTCCCAATCCCCGGACCCAGAGGGACGGATCCGACCCAGCAAACAGCTCCCTGGGTAATAAACAGAGCTGCTCGCTCTCCAAATCGCTGCTTCATTGGAGAACGCAGTGGGAAACGACGACCGGGGTTCGAGTTGAGCTGAAACTGCTTCACTGGAAACACAGTCAAGAGAATCTTCTTCTTTTTTAATTAAAACTCATTTTATGTCACTCCAAGTTGTAAAAAATCAAACACCAAGAAACGCAGCTTTATATGAATGGCAGTGAAAGAAAAAAACTTTCCAGTTTCCAGTTATATCAGCGAGGAGAAAAATGAAGAGTTTAACCGAATTAAAGAGTCAGCTTTGTTTTTATCAGAGCCAAAACGTTAAAAACGTATTTGGCAAAAAGTTTCCTGGAGTAACTGATCAGGTTATCAATCATTTAATATTTAAAAATCACATCATCAGTTGGACCTTAATATAACTAAGTGGACATTTTTGTATTTTAAGGACCAAAATGGCAATAATAGAGTTGATTTTGACTTTATGTAATAAAGAATAAACAAAATCATATACAAACAAAGATCAATTTAAAACAAAAGCAAACAATTCACCTAAATGACATTATTAGTACTGGGGCCATAATAAGAAAATAAGATAAAGTCATAATATTCTGACTTTTTTCTCTGATTATTTCAAGTTTATCTTCATAATTTTGCTTTTTGGTTTTCTTATAATTTCTTACTACGGCCCTAAAACTTCGCTGAACAAAATAATGTAATTAGACAAAGGAAAGCATTTTCCCAATAAATTTATTCCTCTATGAAAGTATAAAGTAACAATACATCATAATAAATTTACTCAAGAAAAAGTAGAAAGTACAGCATAGTAAAAGTACTCCTAAAAGTACTTTTCCCCCTAAAAGTTACTAAAGTAACTGTAACTGGGTAAATGTAACTAGTTACAATCCGTCTCTGATTTGTATTCAACCTGAAAAGTTTGTCCTTTTTAGATCTTGTCCTTGTCTCGGTTGCAAAAACGGCTAATTTATTATTTTTTAATTGACCAGAAACTTGTTGTCGATTGACAGAGAAGACGCTTCAATGGAAGCGAGAAGTCAGTAATTTGCAACCACTGACAAGAACCTGGCAGCCGACGTGCGTTCCTGCTGCTGCCGTTTGCCAGGTTGAGTCAGATCTTTTATTTTGGAGGACAAACACTGAAAGAAGGAAAGCAGAATAAAATGATGCGGAAATAAAAGTATTAAATGACAGATTAGAAACAAAACCCCCATGAAAAACTTTGGAGGAACAACAAACTGTGGGAAACAACAGGAAAAGACAATTACGGCCAGAATTGTACGACGGAATACAAGAAAAAATAAGAGGAGTACATTTTTGGAAAAAAAAAATCTGAAATTTTAATGAAAAGATTTCTGAGTTTGAAAACTCACATTTGTTAGAAGATTTGCAAGAGAAGAAGATGATAATTATAAAGGCCACTGCAAACAGGAACAAAAGAGGAGGAGCACATTCCTGTCAAAAACTGAGACTAATCCCAGAGATTTTCTATACAAAACAAGAAAATAACTGAGTTTGAAAAGCCAAAAATTTGCTAGAGAAAAACCTGGAAATTTCTGTTTCAGTCAGTTTTCGACTTTTGGATTTTTCTTTTTCAGTTCCAGAAATCAACTATTTTTACCTTTTGAAATTCTGAAATTTCAATGTTTTTTTCTAAAAGAATTTTTTGCCAGGAAATATACTATTTTTGAAACATTAATCTCATAATTATAAATTGTTTCACAGAATTTTGACTGATATTTCTCATAATTCCAGCTATAATCTCAGAATTCTGACCTTTTTCGTCACAATTTTGACCTTTTTCTTATAACTCGGGGTTCTCATCATTTCAACATTGGTCTCACAATTATAACATTTTTCTCAGAATGTTGACTCTTTTCTCTAAATTCTCACTTTTCTCATAATTCCAACTTTAACCTCAGATTTTTTTTTCTTCAAGTTTCCGAATTTAATCTGAGATCAAAAGTCAGACTTCTTTTGAGTTTCTTATTTCATTTTTCATTGGTCTTAATCATTTCTGTAAGAACCCCACATGGAGCGAGGGTTGACAATATAAAGTGTATTAAGCTGAATGCGCTGCAGATGTGTGGAGATCTTGACAAATAATGTCGACAGGAGAACAAACCCGGATGACTAACTGAAGTCGGACTTCATAGGTTCATGTGATTCGGGCATAAAGAGCAGATCACCAGCAGGTGTTTGGAAGCGTCAGGTTTGGATCGGCTCCAAACTGGTGCATCATGGAAGGCAAGCAGGTGTGAGACCTTCCTGCCAAACTTCTGCTGGTCCTGGACGCTCTGATCCTTTGGGTTTTAGCTAGACAGTTAGTTGTGCAAGTCATAAAACACAAATCGTAAACATTTGTTCCCCCAACGCACCACAACAACAACAACTAACACTGAAGCTCTAATTTCAACCATGTTGATACCCAGCAATGAGTCAATAACATCCATCTATTTTCTAACACTCTTGTTCTTGTTTTATTTTTCAGGTCAGAAAAACTTTTTCTGAAACATTTTTGTTTTCATTTTTCCTGGAAAATTGGAGACTTTTCAAGCTCAGAAATATTCTGTTTTTTTTCTAGAACATTTTTGACATTAATTTCAAATTTTCAGATTTTTTTCTAGCAGATTTTCGTTTTTATAAGTTTTCAAATTTTCCCCCCCAAAATTCAGAATTTTTTCCAGTAAATTTTGAACTTTTCAAGCTCAAAAATGATGGGTTTGTTTTCGGTAGAAACCCCAAATGAGTCCTATATGGGTCCTACTTGGGCTCTGCATGTGCAGATGAAGCAGAGGAACCGAAGGGAAGTGGCCAGGAAGCCGTTGGTGGGAAACAGGAAGCAGCTACTGGTGCTGCTGGTGACCAGAATGTTGATCCTGCTGCTGTTGCTGCTCCTGGTGACGGTGAGGAAGATACTGCAGCAGGGATGAAGTCCAGCCTTTTTGCTGAGGAAAAGCCTGGACTCAGCGTTTTTGCAGTGAGGTGGCGGTTCAGCCATATTGTAACACTTTATTCGCATCACTCAAGTCACATGATCAACAGCCGAATGTTACTTACTACTGGTGGAAACCATGAAGAAGATGACAGGAAGTGGTATTTTTCTGACTCCCTTAGAGTTCTCACAACAAAACAGTTCATTAAATGTTGTATAATTTCAAAGTGTTGTGTCCATAGCTCTTCTGTAATATGGCGGACGACAATTTCCCCAGAATATATGAAATTGCTCCCAAGTAGGAGTTGTCCTTCCAACGCCTGAATGAGATGCTAACATCTCCTCTGGTGGCTGATAGATGATGAGATTTTCATCTTTTCAAGCTCAGAAATGTACTTATTTTTTTGTAGAAAATGTCTGAGGGTGTAGCTACATTTCCTTTACAAATGTGTGCAAACCTTTGGTGATATTTCCCTGATATCAGAAAAAAAATCACAATTGTGATGTTTCCATGAAAATAAGAAACGCAATTAAAAATCACACACATTCAAAAACAAGGCGTGCCATCGTCCTCCCACCACTTCCTGTTGTCATTGTCTTCTTTGTGGTTTCCAGCAGTAGTAGCATCCTGTTATCGTTCATGTGACTCCTGTGATGTGAAAAGAAGTGCTGCAGTTGCAGTTTTGGGAACTACGTCTATTTCAATAAGGCTGATTTAGCACAAAAATACCAAAAAAGGTGAGTTTCTTTTTCCTTTCTCCTATTTTTTAGAAATTAGTGTGTTTCAACCAATCTAATGTATTTTTGTGATTTCAAACCTGCACAATTGTATGGTTAATTTAACGCAGGTTGTGTCACTAGTCGTTGAACGCTGAAGGTTGACTTTAACACACAGCACAGGCATGCAGTTGCCTCACATGTTGACACCTAATATTTATTTTTTGGGGGTTTGAGGGAACTCAGGGTCTGTTTTACGTTAGTCAGCCGTGATCTGTGGCCTCCGGTGTCAGCGGCGCTCCCTGGCCTATTGATGGGTGAAAGGGTTATGACAGCAGAGAGAAAGCCTCTCCTCCCCTGCCTTCATTCAGAGGGACATTAGGGTCAGCACAGCCCTCCCTTTCTTCCCCTCCACCAGCTCTGAATTCCCCAATGAACAACACATTCCTCCCTCCCAGTCCTGTTTATGACATCCATCCTTTGAAGCCTCATGCGAGTTTTTTTTTTTTGAGTGTATGTGCATGGCTGCATGAGTGTGCGTGCTGTCTCCGAGCAAAGTGACGGCAAAGTTTCAGGGCCGCACACGTGCGCCGGAGCATCGCCTGCGACCGTGCACACCTGTGTGGATTTGATAAGGATGCACAGCTGTGTGGCAGCTGTTTCTCGCTTTGCAAAAATCGAGGCTGTTCGGGTTTGCAGAGAGGGTGGAGGAGAAAGCTGTGACTCATCCGCAAAACTTGGGATGCACTCCTAAAAAATTACAGAGAAAGGGTGTTGAGACAAAGGAACAAGTTTATGTTTTTCTTTGTAATTAAAGTTGACCTAAAGAGGGTGGGGAGTGTGTTACACTGCAAAAACACAAAATCTAACCGAATATTTTTTTGGCCCAGTTTCAACTGCAAGTATCTTTGAAATAAGACAAAACTTACATACAAGTAACTTTTCAGCAAGAGAGTGGAGCTGGTTTCAAGTCAACAGGTTCTGGTTCCACTGGCAGATTATTCGCTTAAAACATGGGAAAAATGTCTTGTTATAAGTGAAACGACCTTCAGATTTTAAAGTCACAAGTCAGCAGGCACAGCCCCCCGTTACCCGGCAACCCCAGCAGAGTTCCACCCGTTACCCGGCAACCTCAGCAGAGTTCTGCCCGTTTCCTAGCAACCCCAGCAGGGCTCCAGCATGTGTGGTCAGTTGGTTTTATGTGCTGTTCAATGGCTGCCTTTAAAAGACAAACGTTTCATCGTTGAATTATGATTCAGAAACCACTTGCTGCGTTCTTTCTGGCTGTGCAGAAGGCTGCACTAATGCTTTTCAAAGATGCACGTTTGTGTAACAGTGCACCTTTTGCACGTTTTCAGGTGTGAGAGTAAACAATGAGTTAGTCCAGACATGCTGCATGCTTGGATTTAAAGTGACGAGACGCTCTAAAACAGCTGCAAATAGGCAGAGATGAGCAGATTAAAATCCCCATTGACTAAGAATGATTTTGGTGCCAAAAATGTAATAAACACATTTTTTTATAACCCACAGATCTATTCTAACCTTCTCAAGGAAGCATAATAGGTCACCTTTAAGGACTTACCTACTTAAGACAAGCTCCTATATCTTGCTGAAAAGTTACTTAAAAGTCAGTTTTGTCTTATTTCAAGTGTCCTAAGATGTTTTTAATAGAAACTAGACAAAAATATTTGGTAATATTTTAGTGTTTTTGCAGGGTGGGGAGGTGGAGCAGTGGCAGAGGTCAAAGCTCGCTGAGTCATTCCTTTACACCCATTTCCTGTGACGGAGGCATGTTGGGTGAAGTTCTGGCTTTGGTTTATGTAATCCTTCTGATGCACGCCCTTCCTACAGAGGCACGCATTGTTATGCATATGTATGTCACATGAACTCATCAACCTGCTGTTTATTTCAATTTAAAATAAATGAGTGAGGCTACGTCGAAAGAAGAAAAATAAGTCCTAAATCAAACGTCTTGCGTGTCTCAATAAAAACCCACACATCTTTGTAGTGAATAAAAGATTTAAATCTGTGTTTGGTGATGGTTTCGATAAGATTTAAACTGTCTAAATATTCTTCCTTACACTTTTCCCTGCATGTCTATATTGAATCTGGGCCTGCGGTCTATTCAACATGCAGAGACCTCCAACTTTCCATGTCGGCGCTCTGACTTCAGGGCATGTTCCGTTAATTTTTTCCGACTTGGGATTCAGGGGGAAAAAAATCATATCTTCCCCTGTTTGGAGTTGCCAGCTAAAAATATTTTTGGGAGTGATCACTTTAATGGGGGAAAAAAGAGAAATAAAAATGTCAACTTCCTGTTTGGAGGCATGCTAACGACAGAGAAGAACTGAGAGTCCAAATGATAAAAAGATCTTTCCACTGATGTCTCCATCATCCAGATTGCGCCAATAAAAAATAACGTTATCGAGTGTTTGCTGAGGAAATGAACTTTTTTCTGATTAAAAATCCAAATTACGATTTGAAAACTTATCAAATGAAAAGCAAGAGCATAATGGTGTGAAATAACGGAGCAGCAGGTTCAAATGAGTTTAAATCAAATCAGATTCAAACAGTGAGATTAACTGAGTTGATGGTTTCAGCGTTTTGCTGTTTGAGTTTCACACTCAGCTGGAAGGAGATGAAGATTTGTGACACAGACTAACGCCTGTCTTAATTAGTTAGCATTAGCCTACGCTAGTTTTCTATGTGCTTAGCAAATTAGCGTTTGCAAAGCTAAGTCATATTTAGCCAATTAGTGGTTACTGAACTTAACTGTTTGACTCGGCTGATTTTGTTGCCATTGCAACCATGACAGCCATTTTCAAAACTCAAAAAATTATTAGTAATTATTGTCTGATTTTCATCATTAGAAATGGCGGCCATCTTGAAGTTTTCAGTGTTTTTTGTTGTTGTTGTTGTTTTTAACAAAGCAAACCCCTGGGAATAATAAATGCTTTTTCTATTGTATCCTAGTCTGTCCTAACTGGAAAAATGTGGAATTTTGAAAAGGAAAATGGAGCAATATTGCCACAACGTTGATTTATAACCATCAACTGTTATGGCAAACAGTGGTTAGCCAGAGAATTATCACTGTAAAAAACTACAAAATGAATCAGGCAGTTGTTCCTGGATGGCTCACAAAAAACAATCATCATCCAGGAGCATTAGCCCATCTAACAGCAACGTTTCTCTGAAATAAGTGATTGTGGAGACCGAAAGAGGGAAAAATCCTTCTCCGTGTGTCAGGGCAAAGGCACGCTTTGGTTTGGCATTCAGAATCCTGAAAGCATGATTTGTAGCCGTAATTGAATGTTTTGCTAACGTGGTTTTGCTGCTTTCATTTAGATCAATCATCTTAAATACTTGCTCAACCGCTGATTTCCATCATGCTTATTTTCTGTATGTAATAGTTTTGCTTTTTCCTGCACTTCAAGGCGTCGAACAGATAAATCAGACTTGACAACAGCTTCCACATGGATTAAAAAAAAAAAGAGAAAAAAGGAGGGAATAGTAAAACAAAACCTGGATTTTGACAGTATAATTAACTCACTAATTAGCTTTTTCCCTTTAAAGCCAGAGTCAGTTAAGTTGGCCGTTTGCCACTGCGGTCCAGTGAAACAAAACAAAAAAAAAGGGCGATATCTGCTTCTTTTTTTGTGATAACACCTGAAGAACAGATGTTTCATCACCTCGTGTGGTCCTCGTTTTCTCCGCACCTACGCATAGATCTGGAGCTTTCTCCTCAGCCTGGCCACCCAGGAGAGCAGGATATGAACTAATGCTTTACAGTAAGGAACTCCACTCCCTAGAGATAAAAAACCCAGGCGCCCGGTGATGAGTCTGGAAGGTACCCAAAGGTCTACCAACAGTCAACCTGCAGGAAAGTCCACCAGCAAAAGCAACAGGAAAAGGAAACTCTCCCCCCACAACATCCTGGACGTATTTGTGCTTCGTTTAGGACACGAAAACATCTGCGTTCCAGTTTCTCCGAGTGTGAAATTATTGGGCGGTTGGGAAAATAATGGCTTCAAAAACACGAAATCTTACCAAGTATTTTTGTCTGGTTTCTAGTGCAAATATTTTAACTTGAAATCAGATTAAACTGACTTGCAAGTAATTGATGAAACAAAAACTTTTTCATCAATATTCAGGAATTATTTACTTAAAACAAGCTCCTATATTTTCCTGAAATTTTGATTTGGTGGTTTGTTTTGTCTTATTTCAAGTGTAATTAAATATTTGTGATGGAAACCAGACCAAAAATAGTTGGTAATATTTTGAGTTTTACACATGCAGTTGAAGAAATGTGTTTGTATGCAAACACATTTTTAATGTAGATTTTGTTCCTGTAAAATGTTTGATTACTGAGATTTTAGCTTTTCTTACTTCAAAACTTTGAGACTTTCAGTCTACAAATGATTTCAGTATAACGCAAAAACTAAAAGTATTTTCACTCCAGATTTAAGTGCAAATATACTTCAGATATTCTATCAGATCTATTAGATATATTGATATTGATCACACTGTCTATCACTATAGGTAGTGTGATTGATTTATTGCCAAGTCCTCCTTGAAATAAGGCAAAACTAACCTACAGGTAAAATATAAGAGCTTGTTTTAAGTCAACAATTCCTTATTAATGATGAAAAAGAGCCATTTTGACCGGCAGATTTTTTTCCACTTATAACAAGACATTTCCCTCATGTTCTAAGTGAAATAATCTTCCATATTTCCATCACTGTTAAGGAAATACCAACTTAAGACAAGATCCATATCTTGCTGAAAACTTGCTTATAAGTCATTACACTTGAAAAACCACAAAACTAAGAAATTTTCACAGGAAACTGGACAAACATAATGAGTAAAATGTTGTGTTTTTGTCATGTAAAGCTTGTTTCGAACCCTATAGTCTGGCCTGCTGATGTCTCACCACATCATGTTTGAGCTTCTCACACCATTTCAGACGATTTTTCCTGCCACTGTTCTCTCAACAGCCTAACCTCTGAGCTGTCTGCAGGGTCGTATCTTTCTTTCATGTCCTACAGTCATGAAATGGTCAGAGTGTGTCGAACCAGACAGCCTGAGTCACTCGTGATGCTGTGTTTGCTTTTTGTGGGAAATCTTGACCATGTTCATTGCTCATAAACAGGAGAAACAGAGGCTGTGAAGTAAAATAAACTGGCCGCAACATGTCGCCGCTACTGTCAACTGCTAATCGGGAAAAAACAACAACAGGCCGGATGAAAGGAGAGCGGCTTTTCTGCAGACTCGAGGTGGGCGTTTCTAAAGAGGAAACACTGATTGGATCGTTCCATCAGCTGAAATCTGGCAGAAATCACTCATCTGCAGTGACTGCCATAAAAAGTCAAGGTCAAAGACACTTTCTTTGACTCATGGCAAGTTTAAAAGACTTTATTTGTGTACTTATGTATATTTTTATCTCGTTTTTGTTCTTTTTTAACTTCTTATGTCAGTCTAATATTATTTCAATAAACAAAACTGACTTTGTTTTTAACATAATGGTAGGGTAGAAACATTTAGGCCTCCTTATAAGCTTCTAGATATTAAAACAGTACATTGAAGTATTAGGGAAAAACTAACAAAATAAAATGTAAAAAATATGACGAGAATAAAGTCAAAATAATAAAAGAATAAAGTCATGGTTTAATGAGAATAAAGTCTTCATATTATGACTTTATTCTTGCAATATTACAACTTTTTGCTCATATTATTACAAGTCATATTAGGAATTTATTTGTGTAATCCTATTCTTTTGGTTTTTAATTTTTTTCTTAGTATGGCCCTAGTACTTTGTAATGCTATTTACTTTGATGCTTTTGTTTTGAAATGTAGCCGGACATTAGTTTTTTGGAGTGTCCCAAAAAACTCAGAAATTTTGAGATTCACCGCTCAACTCCAAAAGTTAAAAAAGAGGAGATTAATTTCAAATATTTTCTAGAAAGTACTTGGAAATATTTGACTTCCAGAAATTTTCTGAGTTTCAAATATGTCCATCTTTTAGAGCTCAGAAATTTTCAGGTTGTTTCTAGAAAAGTTCAAAAGTTTAAATAATACAAGAATAAAGTCATAATATGAAGACTTTATTCATATATTATTTGTATTAGTTCGACATTATTCTCATATTACTTTATTTTTGTAATATTATGTATTTATTTTCGCAGTAATATTGCTTTAATTTTACTTTTTATTTTGTTACCCTAAAACTTCGTCTAACCTAAAATCCCACCGCAAAAAGCTTTTATTTTGAAATGTAACCAGACGTCCTCTGTTTCGAGAGGCGGGAAGAGAAGCAATGGTGATGCCGCTAATGTCGGACAAGCTAACACGATCTGAATGCCGTTATTATATCTAAGTTTAACTTTTGGTTAAAACAGAAGGAGCAAAAACATAAATAAAAGTCTGATGTTAAATAAGTGAGACAGCAATGTTTAAAAAGAGAAAAAAATCGAATAACGGACGTTATTTCGTTCGGAAAAAAAGAGCATGCGCAGAATTCACTAGCGCTCTGTTTACGTGCCACTGTCAGTTTGATTCATGGTGTCAGCCGTTGGACGGGTCTGCCTGTCTAGCATGCTAGCGCAGCTGTAGGATGTGGGAGCCACACAGAGTTTATCTCCAGGAGAGGCTAACACAGATTTAAAGAAGCACTGAATACAAAACTATCAATCCAGAGCCTGTAAATGTTAGAGCTGAAAGAACATCTTGCATTACACAACAGCGGCCACCCATGATGCAGCATTTTATTGCTTTCTGGGAAAAAAGATCACAAATTAATCCAAAAATTAAAAAGACTTATATTTTATCTGACATTGTATATCATAATAATGGATATAAAGTGCTGCCAAAAAGTGTAAAAGCTTCTCTAACCTTCATTTAATGCATTTTATTGGGATTTTATGTGATGGAACAGCGCAAGTAGCGTATACAGATTCTTTTTGGCTAACTTTGGAATATTTTCTACTATGTATTGTACATTTTGAGATACATAAACAATAACACCAACAAGGCTGTGGATGATAAAAAGGAGAGGCCTGAGGATGAACCTTGGGGTACTCCACAGGTAATTCTATGCAACCAAGGTGTGCAGTTACCTATGGACACAGAAATGAGTTTTTTTTTAAGGTCTTTTTCTTTTTACAGTAAAACACCACAAACCCACCCTAATTTCACTGCAAAAACAAAATCCTACCAAGTATTTTTGATTTCTAGTTCAATTATCTTACTACACTTGATATAACACAAAACTTACTTACTAGTAACTTTTCTGCAAGATACAGTAACTGTTTAAAGTCAATAATTTCTTAGTACTTGTTCCACTCGCAGATTATTTGACTTATACCAAAATGTCTAGTTGTAAGGGAATAATCTGCTAGTAAAACCAGTACTTTTTCTATTAATATTAAAAAATTGACTTATAATAGGTTAATATTTCATACTGAAAGTGGCTTGTAAGTTACTTTTGCTTTATTTCAAGTGTAGTAAGATATTTGGACTATAAACAAGAGTAACATATTTAGTAAGATTTTGTGTTTTTGCAGTAATGTTCTCCTTACACTGCAAAAACACAAAATGTTAGCAAGAATTTTTAGTATCATTTCTATTGCAAGTACATGAAATAAGACAAAATTAACTAATCAGCAATCTTCAGCAAGATAAACGACCTTGTTTTTAAATAAATAATCCATTAACGGCGTGATGAATAGCTGGGAACCAAGCACTGAACCTTGGAGAACACCCTGGTGTAGAGGGGCTACAGTTTACAAAGATAAACTGTTCCCAGTTTAAGAGGTAGAACTAATATGGAGCTAAATTAGGGCCACAAAGTTTGTTCAAAAGAAAAAAGAATCGAAACTTAAAAATAATTTTTGAAACAGAAAAAAAAAATATCTGAAAAGAAGTTTTGAAAATTTTTCTCAGTTTCCAAACTTTTTTTTTGTTTCAATTTTTTTTTCAGTTTCAAAATCATTTTTCAGATTATTTTTTTTCTTTTGATTCAACTTTATGGCCACAATGTAGCTCCATAAACTAAAATCAAGACATTGTTTCACATATAAAAGTACTGGTTCCACTGGCTTATAGAATTGGTACTTTTTCATAAATATTAAGGAATTACTGACTGAAACCAAGCTCCTATCTCTTTCTGAAAAGTAATTTTTAAGTTGGTTTTGTCTTATTTCAAGCGTCCTTAGATATTTGTGAAAATATCTTGAAAAATGTTGTGTTTTTGCTAGATTGAGATTAAACTACACGAAGTTGGACTGCTACACTTTTTTAGTTTAGTCTGACTTAGGGATTTCCAACTCCACTTCTTTGGCTGAATTAATTTGTTCAGCTTTGTTGACGCTGTGTAATGAGCCGTTCATTTCATTCATGTTCTCATAAAATTCCAACAAAATACATCGAGGTGTGTGATTGTAATGTGACAAATTGTGGAAAAGCTGCACACTTCTTGAAAGGGAGTGTACAAGCGGTTCTGGAAAACAATGTGAGATCATTGGAAATGTTTGCTTTTCTTGGATTAATTCGGGTGTTTGTTGTCGCAGGGAAATGAAGAATTGCATCGTGGGTGGCCGGTGTCTATTAATACATCCCGGATGTCACCATCTTTCTTTCCTTGTGCCCACACACGTCAACTTTTCAACTTGAACGTTTACAGCCTCTTGATTCATGCCGACTATTTTACATCCTCCGGTTCCGTCTATCTGTTGTCCTTCGTAAAAGTTTCTGTCGTTCTCCCTATAGCCGCACAGGCATGGGTTTGTTTGCCTGAATTTCTCATTTCCTGTTTGGGGCGTGTATCCCATCCCTTGTTCTCGTGCCCAGCACACATCAAACACAAAACTGCTGCTGGAAAAAAAAAAGAGAAGAAGAAGAAAGAAAATGCAGGCAGAGGATATGCTAAAGGCATGTAGCTCTGAGAATGATGGCTAAATAAGATGTGAAGGTGTGAGTGGTTGATCAAAAAATCTTGACCGATGACACGCAGGAAAAAAAAGAACGTGGAAAAAAGGAGGTGGTAAATGCAAAGATGGTTATTTACTTACAAAGTCCAAATAAGGCAAAAATATCTGCAGAAAGGATGAGCTCATCCTGCAAGATGGCTTTTTTAAAATCCTTATCTAACTTTTGAGGAATGTGAGCTGATTTCACTTCCCATTGTAATGTGCTTTTATTTTGCGTAATTATCTGTTCAGCCGGTTCTTTTTTAAAATTTCCTGTGGTGCCAGTCGGTTGAATGAAAGAACTGCTTGAAGTTAAACAGCCCAGAAACTTTGTCCTCCAGTCTGCTTCACATTTTCACCACGAAGAATCAGTTGCTGTCAGACTGCGTGTGGGCTCAGAATCAAATATGGAGTCATGGTTTAAGAGGCTAACGTAATTATCCTTACTTTATTAGTTCAAGAGTCCTACTTGACTACTTCTTGAGGAGAAAAAGGAATTTTTAAAGCATTTAATCATGCTAGAAACTAAATAAACTGAATAAAATCTACTTGAATTGACTTATAAAAAATGTATTAAAATGGAGAATAATATGCAGTTATGTGTCTAAATAAACTGAATTATAAAGTGCTGGTTTTGAATAAAATTTAAATTTTTGGATCATAAGTTTATAGGCAACAAATAGAAATACCTTTTGTTTCTAACTACCTAAAGTTAATTCAAACTAAACCTCTCTTGTTTTTGGCTAAAGTTGCCAAAATTATCTCTATTTGCTAATCGCCAGAAAATCTTGCAAAAGTATTTTTTTTTTATTGAGATTTTTATCAGGAATAATTTTCTTTTAAACTGTATGACTGGGGACAAACCTCTGATAAAATAACTAGTAGCGCTTCCATCACAAATGTGTGCAAAACTTTGTTCATATTCCGCTGAAATAAACACATTTGCGGTGTTTCCACTAAACAGGAAATGCAATTAAAAATCACACATAAATAAGTTCACACAGTAAATTATTTTAAAAAAAACATGAAGCAACATTATTCTCCAACTACTTCCTGTTGTCGTCTTCTTTATGGTTTCCACCAGGGGCAACGTCCGTTTGTTGATCATGTGACTTCAGTGACGTGAAAAAAAGGTGTTTCCATTGCATTTTTGAAAAAAAAAAAAAAAAAAAAAAAAAAAAAACACCTCAACCTACTGCCAAGTTTTTTTTTTATCTAAAAATGTACGTTTTTTTTTTTTTTTACAAAATTGCTGTATTTCCTTTAGGCACATTTGACATTTATTTCCGAAATGTCAAATGTGCAACTAGGAACTAGGTCAAAAATATCATGCGAGATTTTTTGTTTTTAATATCAGTACAAAATAAACATTTCCAGTTTCAGTTTGCCGCTTTTATCGCGTGAACTCGAGGCAACAACCTTATTTTAAACCCCCAACAGCCCTGCAAGAAATGTAAACAGAAGCCGAGCAAAACATAAACATGAATGCTTTCTATACGCTCGTCCCGTCCCCACCCGAAACGCTCTGCTTCCAAGACACACAGAGCTTTTAACGTGGAAAGGTAAAACAGCAGCAGGTATGCATCGCGTTTCTTTTTCCGCTGACATAAAGTTTCCAGCTCCTCGTTCTGCTGACTGAACCCCTCCGCCTGTCGTGTCAACGCCGACGGATGGCGAACGCCAATCGCTGGAACACAGACATGGGATTTTGTAACAGCGCAGAGCTTGAGCAACCGCTGCAATTTGTGAGTCAGAAACAATTGGACGTAAACGCTGGATTACTTTTGAACTTGTAAATGCAGTAAAGAAGAGGGTGGAGTCCTTCTTCTTCTTCTTCTTCTTTTTTTTTTTAAATTCATGATTTATCTTTCGTTTGGCTTTGAAATCTCTGCCCTGCCTCTAAGAAAAACATGTGGTTCAGATAAGTGCAACCCCCCCACGTACAGATTCCCTGAAGTCAAGCACTCATTAGTGAATTACTTGGACAGTTGGGAGGGAAGCAGAGGAGATTGTTGCTATCTCTGCCAGGATGAAGCAACATTTAACAGGGTGGAGGAAAAAGAGGCAGTTTCCTCAGGGCTGAGAACTTAAAACTCTTACAAATCCTTGCAAAAGTCTTCATGCTCATAAAACTTTTTCAAATGGTGCCAAAACAACAAACAATTGGACGTATGAGGTTTGGAAAGGATTTTAAAAGTTAAATAACTGATTCAGACTTTTGTTTGTCTTAAACTGAATCAAATTTAAAAGTACACTGCAAAAATACAAAATCTTAGCAAGTATTTTCAAGTGCAAATATCTTAGTACACTTGAAATCAGACAAAACTAACTTACAAATAACTTTTTAGCAACATATACAAGCTTATTTTAAGTAAATAATTCCTGAATATTGATTAAAAATAAGGATTAGTTCCATTTTCAGATTATTTCAGTTACCATATGGGAAAATGTCTCATTATATCCTCACTTCTGGACCAGTTTTTATGATGTGTAATTAACAAAAAACTTCATCCAGATTTAAATGTCAGTTTGTTGTCAGTATGGCAGTGGATGAGGAGTAGATATTAGGATTTATGTGTTTATCATCTGCATAGAAGAGCATAAACACATCAAGATGGATGTAGAGAACAAATAGCTGAGGACCAAACACTAAACCTTGAGGAACACCCTGGGATAGAGGAGCTATGGTGAAGGAGCAGCTGTGGCCAGCTAGTGAAATAAAACTAATATGAAGTTAACGTGAGGCCATAAATTTGTTCGAAAGAAAAAAGTTTGAAACTGAAAATCATTGAGTCTGGAAAGTAGTTTTGAACATTTTTTTGTCAGTTTCACATCCTGTTTTTCAGTTCATTTTTTATTTAATACAAACTTTTTGGCCCCAATTTTGCTCCATATGCCAAAAGCCAAGACAAGTACGAAGGTTCAAGGTCCACTGGCTTGTTATAAGTGGAAAAATCTACCAGTGGCACAAATACTTTTTGTCAATATCAAGAAATTATTTACTTATGACAAGTTCCTGTGTGTTGCTAAAAAGTTACTTGTAATATAGTTTAGTCTTATTTCAAGGGTAAGAAGATATTTCCATTAGAAAATAGACAAAAGTGCAACAATTTAGTGTTTTTGCAGTGTAAATTTCTCTAGTGTAATGTTCTGTATTTATGATGAGGTTAAAATCCTCAATGTATTTATGCCAGGGATGTCCAACGTGTGGCTAGTGGGCTGTTTGAGACCCCAGTTTTTTTCCCCAGTGGCTACAAGTTTGGACACCACTGATTTAGGGGACAGAATACAAAAGCACTCCGCACTTTTCAGCATCATTTTCATAATTCTGTGTTCTCACGCAAAAGTCCCAATGAAATTAATGCAAGTTTGTGGTTCTAACATGACAAAATGCGTAAAAGTTCAAGGGTCATGAATACTTTTGCAACCCACAGTAAACCCTGTAAGATAATAAATAGTAGAAAGTTCTGGAACAAGCCCATGTAATCGAATCCTCCAGTCTCTCTGAGACTTCATCATTCACTGGCGCTGGAATGCCACTCACGTTCACCCTGACCTTCATCTGCTTCTTTCTCTGGTTGCTCGTATATCTCCGTTCGTGTTTGTTTTAACTTTCTCAGGCCCCCTCCAACGCTCATGCATCGCCCCCCCGAGGACAGCCCTCCCCGGAGCCCCTCTGCTTGCTCTCTGCGAGCCACATTTCCTCTGCCAATCCCCCTCCCACACCGTCTCACCCACTCACTGTCTGCGTTTACCGAGGCTGGAACGTCAGCTTGACCCTGGGCGGCCTTGTTGTGTTTTCCTTCCTCCCACCGCCTCCCTCTGCGCTCTATGGCAGGCCGTCATGTCATAAAATATGCTGCATGTTCTTATGGCGGTGCATTAGGGACGTTGTAGATAGAAGAAAGCAGGAGAGGTAAATTTATGCCAGAAATTAGATTAATCTCAGAAATTTTCTAGAAGTCATAAATCTTCTTTAGATTAATCATGTTCTAGGAAAAGGCAGTGGAAATTTTCAAGAAATTTCTAGAAAAACCTCCGAAATCTCTAAGTTGGAAAAGTTGACCTTTTTTGACTTTTGAAACTCAGATAATTTTAATGCCTGGAATGAAACACAGAGAATTAGGGCCATGGTGAGAAAATTAAAAACATAAGAAAAGTACGAGAATAAAATAACGTTATTTAATAAAGAGATGGTATTACAATTTTATTCTCATATTATGAGAATAATATATTTTCAAAATATTATGACTATTATTGTAATTCTTTGTTGGTTTTAAAAATAGCCACGTATGGCAGGCCGTTTAATATACAATTTTGTCGGACTATCCGTAATTTCTGATGGAGCATTAAAGTCATACTAAGAAAAAAAAGAGAATAAAGTCATAATATCATGACTCTTCTCATATTATTCCAACTCTACTTTTGCGATACTGTAGCTTTATTTTCACAATATTATAATTTTATGCTCGTACTATTTCAACTTTTTTCTCGCAATAATGTGCCTTTATTTATTTATTTATTTTAATATTTTGAGTTGTTTCTTGTAATACTATGACTTTATTCTTGCATTTCTCACTCTTTTTCTTGTAAATCTTGATGCTCATATTAATTTGACTGTAATCTTGTAAGTTTATTTTCCTGGTGTGGCTCTAATATTCTGTCAAAGTTATGTTATTCAAATAAATTACTTTTATTTTGGTCCCTAAAATACCCCCCCCAAAAAAAAACAAAAAAAAAGGAAATTACAGCTAGCTATACAAAACCGATTTTATGTTAAAACAGCCTGCCATACTATGGCTCCTAGTAAAACCATGACAGAATTACAAGCTGCACGGCTCAGAAAGAGTGACGAGTCAGGGGGCCACTCGCAGCGAGAGAAAGTGGACTCACTCTCTGGGGAAAGCTTTCCAACGACAGGCCTCGTAGTGAGTCACTCCGGTTTTCTCCGTTTACACAGTGACATCTCACTGGTGAGTCACTGGACGAGACTGGACTGGACAGCATCCTTTGTGACACACACACTCTCCTCTGGAGTGTGTTTCATCGTTTGAACTTCTAACCCTAATCACAAAAATACACCAAAACCACAAAATCTGCAGAAGGCATGTCTGGATTCTGACGCCACAGAATGTTTGACAACAATATCTGAAAAAAAAAGGCTGAATGTGTTTCTTCTTAAGGTTGCGTGATGTTTTTGCGATCCACTAATGAGAGGCTGGATGTGCGTCAGATGACATGTATGGGTGAGTAAAGTCGTGCACCTGAGACACGGTCACTTCCTGGTTTTATCTGTGGCGGGAAATTTCCACGCAAACGTCTTACAACCTTGAAGGTTTCAAAAGACGGACAAAGTGAAACTGAGACCCTGTGAGACATGAAACACACATTTCTTGGCCTGATTTTATGCAGTTAGTCCAGCGGTGTCCAAACTTTTGTCACACGGGCCAAAAATGTTCACGCAAAAGTAGAAAATAGAAATGAACCAAAACCAGACAAATAAATTCGTCTAACTTTATTGTTTTTTTAGGAAATGGATTTTATTCATAGTAGACCCAAACAGAAAAGGATTTTTAACGTATCAAAAGAAAGAAATGTAGTTTTTTTTGTTCTTGGTTATAAGAACAGAATTTTTGAGAAAACTTTGACTTTTTATTTTTTGGGGTGAAAACATATTTTCCTGCTTTCTAATTACATATAAATCATAAAGGCAAGGAAAAAAAAAGTAGCTTTAAGTATTCTTTTAATTTCCTAACATGAAAGATTCTACACTAACTTAGCTGAACAGCAAAGAATAATAAATATTATTATTAAAATAATTCATGTTGCGTTTAGCTTTCCTCCTTTTTTTCCACTAAATGGTTGGTTCCTTCCAACCAAGCTATTGCTATAGCTTAAATTGTAAGTTGTTGCAGCTAGTTAGTTAATAAGGTGACCGTGGTTTGTATAGACAAATTCATTAATATAATCACAAAAGGGAAATTGTGAGAGAATAATTGAAAAGAACTGGTCTATCTGCTTCTAACTTTGGTTTATTTGTTTGGTTTTGTATTTATTTGTTGCTCAGTGGATGTAATTAAAATTTCCAAATCTTTTCTATGTGTCTCATCACTATTTTATGTTGTTAGCCAAATAAAATCCCACCTATTACCCCAAAGACATGCAGATTGAGACTTTTTATTTGTAATCAGAGTAAAATTGTATTTTCCTTACCACTGAACATATTAAGTGCAACACCAAACGTATAAAATAATTTTGGAGTTTGAATAACATCCTTTTAAAAAAAACAAACAAATAAAAAAAAACATAAATAAAACTTGTTCTTCTCCAGTCAGACTATTTTATCTACTCAATTTTATTTTAATTTTTATCTTCCTGGCCTGTCAATACTTGTCAATTTTGGAAAGTTTGGACAAAATCAAAGGTGTAATTCCAGACATGGCTGTTCATTATTCACTTTACCTCATAATCGGCTGCTAATGATGAACACTTAATAGTATGTGTCATCACCTTAGTCTTTTCCTAGTAACTTCCCATGAATGCAGATTACTTTACAAGGATGACTAAAAGCTTAAACTGCTTGATTACACGGGTATTTCCAGGGACATTGTTGGGCTATAAATAATCACCTTACCTCTTTATAGTGGGGTGTATACTGACCCCTGGTGGTTGAAAGATGTTTTTTTTCAAATGGAAAATAATTGACATATCAGCTAATTTAACTCAACACATTTGTTTTTCTTCTTGAATTTTAGGTCTTTGTATGAATAAACAGAAAATGTTTTAAAAATGTAAACAGAAACCGGCTTACACAAGCATATCACTAATAGTAAAGAATAAAGTGAAGGATGTAAAACTGCAAATAATATCTGTGATAATCTGCAACATTATTTTGTCATCCTTGTGTTGTTGGGGTTTTTTTGTATTTAATGTTGTTTTGACCTTAGTATTTACAGTTCCTGTCAGACATTTGTCATCAATCTATCACCCAGTGGTGGTTTTTGAGCCATTTGGGCAGCTTCCCAGGGCGGCATTGAAATGTGGTGGCTCGCCCGAGAACTTGAAAATGAAATATATATTATCTTAATCGATGTTTAAGGTTTCCTGCTTTCTTTAGGAGTTGACAGCATCATGATTTGGGGTTGTTTTGCAACAGAATGAACTGGTATGCTTTGTAAAATAGCTGGCACCACAAGAAAAGACCATTCTATCCAAATATTGAAGCAACAAGGGAAAACATCCACCAGGAAGTCCCAGATGGACAATAACCCTAAGCATAAAGCCACAGCGGTTAGGAAATTAATGTTTACTTATGATTTTGAAGACATTTCATACTATTTCTGTCATTTAGCAAATAGAAATAATTTTGGTAATTCCAACTAACCTAAGACAGAATTTTGTCTTATTTAAAGTTGTTGTAACCTTCAGTACCTTTTATTTACAGTTGAATTTGTTTTATTTGCCCACCTTTTCCCATATACACGTTTATATTAATAACGTGTCCTGCCCACATTTTGCAACTTTCTTTCTTACAGCTGAGAAAGTTTAGATCTCACTGGAAAACCATAGAAATGAACACCTTCGTTTACGACCTTTGCGACCGTCGGAATACGGCAGAGAGAAGAAGATGGCGGAGGTAACAAATGAAGCAGAGCTACTCAAGGAGAAGGCAAATAAGTTCTTCAAAGGTAAATCGCAGGACCTGTCAAGTCTGGGATTTATGACAGGAGATTCCCACCGTCTACCACGTTACAATTATTTATTTTCCTGCTCTAATTTTACGTAATTTCCCCTCAATCGCAGCCGGTTTCAGATATTACGCAAAGCTAACGCTCACTTTAAACTCCATTCATTCGAACAGCGGTTAGCCGTTAGCTCCGCAGCTGTCAGCGTGTTCTGGAGAAACACGCCGCAACCGGGTCAGATTGAGAGCCTGAAGGGACGTGAAGCTCACCTCGTACTTGGGGTTTGGAGCAGTTGCGTGAATGGAGGCAATGTTGCGGGGTTTAGCCGCGTATATAGGGAGACAAAAAGGCAGAACTGCTGGAATGTTCTGTTAGCCATGGCGTGTTTATGAAGCCGAGCCTTCCTAACTTCTTGCCTGGACTCTCTTGTCAATGAAGCATTATCATAAAAATGTGAGCTTTGATTAGGCTAACGTGTCATTAATATTCTGTAGTAGAGAAAATGTCAGTTTGGACTTTGCTTCTAAGTCATTGATTCATGATTTCCTGATTATCAGAGTTGGTTTTTGCTCTATAACTTGATTATAAAGTCGCTTCTTTGACTGACAAAACAAGTCAAAGTGCTAAACTTAATCCTTGAACTGCTGACACTTTTCTGCAACTGTTCTTAAAAACATAGTTGGGTAATAATTAGTGACATTTACCCGAGTAAAAAATATGAGTAAGTTTACTGCTATGTAGTTTTACTTGAGTAAAACTACTGTACATAACTACATAATATTTATATTGCTACTCTTATTTTAGTAAAATTTCTAAACACTTTACCTTGTGAATAACTTTTGTGAATGGAAAACAAATATGTTTGAACTTTTGTGAATGGAAAACAAATATGTTTGAACAAGACAAAAACCTTCAATTAAAATCTAAATTTATGCTAATTTCCATTTGAAAGTCAATAAGATGCAGTAAACAGTTTATATATTGTCATAAAAAGTACTTTATCCTGTTATAACACACACACATAGATATAATCTACCAAACAATATGGTTTTATAATTGTTATGCAAAAGAACAGTGATTTAATTTGGTATGTGACTGACTTAAGTTATCAGTCACCTTTTTTGTTTTGTTTTTTTTTTTTTTTACAAAATGCTTGAGCATTTTATTAGAGAAAACTTTTTACTTAGGTAAAAAAGACTCTAGGTGCTACGTTTACTGCCGCTTTCTACCAGTACATATTGTGGTTTTGAGAAGTAATTCCTCATGTTTAAAGTCTTTCATTGGACTTTGAATTGATTCTAATTCCTGTTCACCAGCTTGAGTGTTTTTGTTTTTAACTTAATCAACCTCCAGAGTAACTCTAACTCAAAAGATAACAGACACATAAAAACATAAGTTTTACTCAAGTAAAAGTATAAAGTACAGCAGAGTAAAAATACTCCTAAAAGTAATTTTTTTCTTCAGAAAAGTCACTCAAGTTAATGCAATTGAGTAAATGTAGCTAGTTACTAACCTAACTGTGCAATTATTACATTGCAATCTTTTGTTGTTTGAATATTGCACACACTGATATTACATTGATGACATATTTGTTATATATTCCTTGAAAACAACCCACTACTACATTTAATAGATCCCATCACAAGTTCATTCAGTTTTGATGTGTTGAAGCTAATATTAGTGCCCTGTGTTCACCATGAACCACGTTTTTTTTCTCTCATTGTTCATCGAACCAACATCATGATTCCTGTTTTTCCCAGAAAAAGACTATGAAAATGCTATCAAGTACTACTCAGAGGCCCTGGAGCTCAATCCATCCAACGCTATCTACTACAGCAACCGCAGCTTGGCGTACCTGCGTACGGAGTGCTATGGCTACGCCCTGGCAGACGCTACGAAGGCCCTGGAGGTAGACAAGAACTACATAAAGGGATATTACCGCCGCGCCACCTCCAACATGGCGCTGGGCAAATTCAAAGCTGCACTGAAGGACTACGAAACGGTAAGAAATTAAACATTAATATTATGTTAGGGTTGAACACGATAACAAAAAATTGTCCCAGAAGTTACTGTGAGAAATGATAATATTGTTGTTTTCAATAATGTAATGGAATAATGCAAGGACACTTTCTCAAATATCAGTAAATGTTACCTTCTAATGAACGTTTAACACTGGAACTGGAAGACATTTAAAATATCCAAAATAAAGAAACAAAACAGGAAATAAAATCAATTATGAAATCAAAGTTGGCTTTCAACAAAAGGGAAAACCACTGAAGACTTTTGTCCAGTTTTTGGCAGAAAAAGAGAAAAGCAGTAAGTCATGCAAATGAAAATCATTGAACTTGTTTTACTTTATTATTCTATTTAATTGATTTATTCCAGCAGGGCTAAGGTTTGTACACAGTTTATCACAATAACAATATTTCTTATATATTATTGTTTAATCAATCAATCAATCGATCAAATTTTATTTGTATAGCACATTTCAGCTACAAGGCATTTCAAAGTGCTTTACATCATAAACACAAAACACAAAGGCATGCAACATAGAATAAAATACCAAGTTTTTTTTTTTTTTTTTCTTCCTTTTCTTTTTCCTCCCTCTCTTTTCCCTTTCTTCCCCTTCCCTTTGACACGGAATTTAAGCGCCTGTTACCACCGGACTCCGCCGTCCGTTTAACCACGGGTATTCGCCGGGCCCCTTTGCCCACAACAGGGGAAAAAAAAAAAAAATTACATACATATCCACAAAATCAAATTCATACATATTACATTTCAAATGCAACTCTAAACAGGTGCGTTTTTACTTGAGATTTGAAGGAAGTCAGGGTTTCCGCTGTTTTACAGTTTTCTGGAAGTTTGTTCCAAATTTTTGGTCCATAGATGCTGAAAGCTGCTTCTCCTCTCTTGGTTCTGGTTCTGGGGATGCAGAGCAGACCAGAACCAGAAGACCTGAGAGGTCTTCTGGGTAACAATAGTAAACAATAGTATTGTCAAGTAATATAATGGTAATAATGCCATAATAATGCAAGAACATGTTTTAGTAGTTTAATAAACTTCAAATTCTAGCAAACATTTAACACTAGAACTGGAAGACGCTTTAAATATTGAAAATAAATAAACAAAACAACTGAAAAAACAAAATTAGTTGAGACGAAAACACCAAGTTGAAGACTTTCATCATTGGGTTTTCACAGAGAAAGAAAAAAGTGATAAATAATGCAAATAAAAATTTTTGTTTTAATTCATCTTGCCATTAATTGATTTGTTGTGACATACATAGCTTTAAATCTATAGGATATGTATTTTTTACTCACTATTAGGATCTTATTTTGTTATTTGATGTGTGTGGATGATTTTGATGATGGCACTCATCAAAATGTAATAATTGTCACAATTGTTGAATGTTTTGTTTTTATGACGTAAAGCACTTAAAACTGCTTTGTTGCTGAAATAAACTTGATTAACTGAGTGACTGAACTTCCAGAAAACTGCAAAAAAAAAAAAGCCAAAACACAGTTCCTTTAAATTAACTGTAACTGAAATTAAGATCAATGAGAGAAATCTAAAACTGCGCTCTGAGGAGAGATGAGAATTGAATGGAATTGCATATGAAGGCAACAGCGAATCAAAAGCAATTTAATCATGGAAATTGATGAATATTTGATATAATTTCCTTGTTTTAATGACAGGTAGTCAGGGTTCGACCGAATGACAAGGATGCAAGAATGAAGTATCAAGAATGCAACAAGATTGTAAAGCAGAAGGCGTTCGAGAGAGCCATCGCAAGCGATGACAAAAAGAAATCAGTCGTTGACTCTCTGGACATAGAAAGCATGAGTAAGTTCTCTGTCCCGAAATGCGACATGGATTCAACATTTAGAGTGATGAACAAGTCAGTCAAAGCTGATTTTACTCCTGCAGCCATCGAGGACGACTACGTGGGACCCAAACTCGAAGATGGGAAGGTGACGTTGCAGTTCATGAAAGACATGATGGATTGGTTCAAAGATCAGAAGAAGCTGCATAGAAAATGTGCTTATCAGGTAAACGCACTCGTTCACTGATAACAAGCAGCGTTCGGCCTGGATTTAACTCACCTTCACTGTATTCCTACAGATTCTAGTACAAGTAAAGGGCGTTCTGTCAAAGCTACCAAGTCTGGTTGAAATCACAATAAAAGAGGTAAGATTAGGCTGATTTAGAGGATTAGTGCCACTAAAGAAAATGTACTTTAATCTCAGGATTCTGAATTTAATCTGACTTTAATCTCTTTGAGTTAGAACCTCAGATTTCTGGCTTTTTTTCCAGAACTCAGAATTTTTTTCTCAGAATTCTGACTTTAATCTCAGAATAAGTGAGAATTCACAGTTCTGAGATTGAAGACATAATTCTGAGAATAAAGTCAGACTTCTGTTTTGGTAGTGACCCTGATCCTCCTCTGGAGTCGTGTGTTATTTGGTGTCTACATAATAATTTGCTTTTCCACCAACAGACAGACAAACTAACGATTTGTGGGGACACCCACGGTCAGTACTACGACCTCCTCAACATCTTCGAGTTGAACGGTTTACCCTCAGAGGCCAACCCTTACGTATCCTTTCCTTTTTTAAAACAGAAGAAACACAAACACATCATGTTTTCTATTCATACCCTGTACAGCCGTTTTTTCTGGTTTGGTCTATTTTTGTCGAAAATGCGTCAGGAGCCTCAGAAGTTGTGCGTCACTGACCTTAACCACAGCTTCCAGCTCTTCAATGGCGACTTTGTGGACCGAGGCTCCTTCTCCGTTGAGGTCATTCTCACCCTGTTTGGCTTCAAGCTGCTCTTCCCGGACAACTTCCACTTGCTCCGAGGTGACAGCAGCTGTAGCAACAACTCAAACGCTTCATTGGCTCCGTCCAATATTCAAGTGTTTAAAGCAGTTTCTCAAACCTTTTCAGGCTAAGAACCACTTAACCCTTAGCAAACACTCACAGACCACCTAACCTGAAAATGCAATAGCACAGCATGTTAATATGTACAACCTGAAATGAAAATGTTGGTCTCTTAACTGACTTATTGTTGTTTAGTTTATTCATGCATTTTGAGTTGTTTACAGATTCTGAAAGTGTGGATCCTAATAACATTTTAGGGCTATTTGTAATTTAAAAGAAACATATAATTGATTAGTTAATAAAAATGACAATAACTGTTGAAGTGTGAGCAGAGGATTATAAGCAAGCAAAATCGTAAGAAACAAAGAACAGTTCTCAGCAGCTGAGACTGGAACTGTTCGTTGAAAAGAATCGAGTCTCTTGTGAACGTTTTAATACTCTGACTCGGCTTCTTCTGTTATGAATAGTCCTGGCGTTGTTTTCTTTCCTCTGGTACGTAAATTTTTTCTTTTAACTTGTAGCGCCACGTCTTGGCAAATAAGCCGTCGCTTACGCGCAGAGCCCTCCGGACCACTAGGGGGAGCAGGGTTCTCCCAGCTTGAGAAAGGCTGGTTTGAGGTTGAAAACAGGAAATAAACCGCTGTGTGTACCTGCAGGGAACCACGAGACGGACAACATGAACCAGATGTACGGGTTTGAAGGCGAGGTCAAAGCCAAGTACACAGCCCAGATGTTCCAGCTGTTCAGTGAGGTCTTCCAGTGGCTTCCTCTTGCTCAGTGCATCAACAGCAAAGTCCTGGTAGGAAGCCATAAACGTTTATTATTCTGTTTGATTTGGGCTTATTTTATGTTTTAATTAAGTGTCTAAGGTTCAGAGTGTTTTTTTGGAGTTAAGCTGTTTCTTATTATTCATTTTAGAAAAGTTTTATCACTACAAAAAAAGAAAAAAAAACACAAAATGTTACCAAGTATTTTGGTAACTGGTTTCTAGTTCTAGTTCAACTGGTTGAATATTTCACTGCACCGTTACCGAGCAACCCCGGCCAAGCCCCGCACGTTACCGAGCAACCCCGGCCAAGCCCCGCCCGTTACCTAGCAACCCAACCCGTTACCTAGCAACCCATTTCTAGTTCCGCTGGCAGGTTGTTCCACTTACAACATGAGAAAAATGTCTCGTTACAAATAAAATAATCTGCCAGTGAAACTGGAACTTTTTCATCAATATAAAGAAATTCTGTACTTTGAACAAACTCCTGTATCTTTCTTAAAGGCTACTTGTAATTTAGCTTCATCTTATTTCAACTGAAATAAGATATTTGCGCTGGAAATTAGACCGACAATACTTGATAAGATTTTGTGTTTTTGCAGGGATGTTATCAAAGTTACGCAGATAAATGTCTCAGTCAGGAACAGAAATGAAATCTAATCATTTGTTGCTGATCTCATCCTTTACCTGTCTGGTGATGAAACCAAAATATTCCAGGTACTGGAGGCTTTGATGAGAAAATAACTTTAAAATAACACTTTGCTTTTAAAACTCCCAGTTTTGGAATCATTTTTAAACTAATTTGAATAATAAACTTTATGCTTATGTTTGATAACTCGGATCAGTTGGAATGTATTTATGACCAGTAGCCACTACTGGCAGACAGTTAACTGTTCTCTGCTGCCCCCTTGTGTCCAAACTGGGCAGCCTGCTATATTTTAACTCCACATTAATTATAGGAAACAAGCAAAAAACACTCATTTCAGTTTGTTGCACAAAAACGGCAAGAAAACTGTAATTGTGGCACCTCCAGTTTAGATGATGTGTAATTTAATTTTAAATATTAAGTGAAACAGCTGAATTTTAACTCAATCTTCTATTTTGAAATTAATTCAGAATTTGAACAGTAGTTTAAAAGAACACATTTTAAACAGTGTTCATGTGAAGACATCGTCAGCGTTTAGTCCCAATTTATTAATAAAAAACCCAAATAACTGCTAATGTTTTGAAAATGTCGTCTCAGGTCATGCATGGAGGACTTTTCAGCGAAGACGGCGTCACGTTGGAGGATCTCAGGAAGATTGATAGGAACAGACAGCCGCCAGACGCGGGTACGCAAAACTCCAATGTTTATTGTAAAACGTCTAAACAAAACACCTCAGAAAGTTATCGACGACGGCGTATCAGAGCCAGAACAGAAAAGCAGCACAAAATTCAGGTTTTTCATTTTGTACTTTTCAAACTCAGAAATTTCCGAGATTTTTTTCTAGAAAGTTTCTGAGATCAGAAATGAACTCCTTGTTTTTATCTTTTTTTTTCTGTCTACGGCTGTCCTAAAACACTGTCATAATTATCATACCGTCTGCTCTCCTTTCACCAGGCCCGATGTGCGACCTTCTGTGGTCCGATCCACAGCCTCAGGTGAGTTTGTCTCCGTTGCTTCACATGGACTCTTCCCTTCTCTGCTGTGATGATTTTGCCCTCTGTGTCTGGAGCAGAACGGCCGGTCGATCAGCAAGCGAGGCGTGAGCTGTCAGTTCGGTCCCGATGTAACGCAGCACTTCCTGGAGCAGAACAAGTTGGACTACATCGTGCGAAGTCATGAGGTCAAAGCTGAGGGTTACGAGGTCACTCACTCAGGGAAGTGCATCACCGTGTTCTCAGCACCCAACTACTGGTACGTTATGGAACTGGACATGCAGCTGGACGCAGAGTCTAGTCTTCTACTTGGAAAAACCTTTGATTCAGAAAAAAAAAGCTTATGATTAATTGTCCAATTGATTAGCCAATAACATCCAGTCGCATCCTTTTTTGTGTTGTATTTTGGCCGCGATCCAGAAGAGGGCGCTGCTGGTCATCCTGAAACGTTGATTCAGGAATTAAAGACGGTCGGAAAAAAAAGAGTCCAATATGGGATTTAAAATGTACTTTATGAGGTTATGTTTTGAAATATAAACACTTGACAAACTCCTTGAGTTAAAATTGATTTAATAGCGCTCATTCAGCCGAGCTGCGTGACAGAGTAACATCAAGTTCTCAAAACTAATGATTTGCTACGAAGGTGAAGATATGATGACAGAAAAGCGGAGGACATGACGGATGATGTTGATATTTGAGGGTTTAATAATGTGAGAAAAGCTTAATTAAACAACAATAATCCTAGAAATAATATATTTAAATATTTAAATATTGTATGTTTGGTTTATTGTTGAGATGGTAAAAAAAAATAATTTTTTGTCGCTGCTGCTTGCTTCATTTGTCTGTTTCCCGCTTTCCAACAGTGATCAGATGGGAAACAAAGGAGCATACATCCACCTCAGGGGATCAGACCTCAAACCTGAATTTCACCAGTTCACTGCTGTGGTCAGTATATTCTCTGACTTTTATGTTTTCTACAATACGATCATCAATTCTTCTTGTGGTCAGAAGTTTCCCCAGGATTGACCTTTCTGACTCTCTGCATCCACAGCCTCATCCGAATGTCAAGCCGATGGCGTACGCCAACACGCTAATGCAGCTGGGGATGATGTAGAGGCCGCGCGGCGATGACCTGCAGTCGCTCCCTTCCCTCCCAGCCCAGCCGCTCCGGGGCTCGGTCATGTCGTCGTCGTTCCTGCTTAGTCTAAGGGGTTTCTCTCCCACACAAACGTCAGCTAGTTGTTGCGCAGAAACCGAGGCGTAGTTCTGATGGGAGGAGAGCGACCTTAGACAAGCCCAGTCCAGATTTCCTTTTTATTCCTCCACGTTGTTTTTTTTTCTTTCCTGGAGAATTTCCGTTGTCCATTTGCCTGCTTCATGCGTGCCATTACTGGGTTACAAAACCAACACTGCAAAGTGTTACCAAGTATTTTTGTCTAGTTTCTAGCAAAAATATCTTATTACAGTTGAATTAAGACTGAACTAACTTACAAAATTATCTTTTGAGTAAGATATAGAAGCTTCTTTCAAGTGAAATAATTCCTTAATTTAGATTAAAAGTACCAATTCCACAGCAGATTATTTCACTGCTGTGCTATTTATCGCAATAAAGATGTCTAGTTATAAGTAAATTTATCTAAAAATGGAACTAGTATTTTTCATTGACATAAATGAATTATTTTCCTAAAACAAGCTCCTACATCTTATTTGTAAATTAGTTTTCTTATTTCTAGTGAACCAAGATATTTGCACTAGAGTAAATGACAAAGACTTGGTACTATTTATCATTTTTGCAGTGAGGATCCGGTTTTTAAAACTCCTGATTCGCTCAGCAGATGGCTCGAATTGGCTGGTTTGTACCAAAGATACGTAATGAAAATGATTGTTCAGTTTTAGCAAGAGGAACTTGTGACTCTGGATATTAGCATCGCAACGTTGGCCTGCATTCACAGTTAAGCAGTTTGTAAAACGGTTTACGGAGCCGCATGTCTGTCAGTGTTTCTCAAACCAACTTAACAGTATGTTCGAATTTATTTCAAGAATACAAAATCGAACTCTTTGTGATCTAAAAAAAAAAAAACACTCTGGGTACACTTAAAGGTGCTGTTTGCCATTAGTGATGTATTTTGCTGGTATTGTTTATTTTTCACTTCTGCATTGCTTCCTGTTGGGGAAGGAACCGCCGCTCCATGTTTTCATCCTTCGTCGTTGTCGTGCCACCGACTCGGCAGCTCATCCAACTAGCTAGTTAGCAAACACTGACGGCACACCTAGTCTTCAATTCATATTCAGGCTTATAATCCCATGTGTGAATTTCGACATTACACAAAAACGTCCAGATTACAATCCTGTCGTGAAACGCACAGCTATACTGTCTATCGGCCCTGAACTTTTTAGATAAATGAATACACTTTAGTGTATGTATATATACTGTATCATTTAAAGATTCTGTGTAATGTTTGGAGAAAATTATTGAATTAAAAAAAAAAAGAGTCCAGTGATTTTAGAAACAAACTGGTGTCTTTGTTTATAGAATGCTCTTGTTTCCCTTGTTTGAAATGTTTGTAGGGCAGCAGAGTGGAGCAGGTCCGGCAACACCACGAGGAAAACCAGGTACGATGGCTGGAAGAGCAAAGATATTCACACACGATGTTTAAAACATTGTTTCTTGATGGCTCGGTGTCATTTTGACAGGAAGACATAATGAGCTTACCTGCTGTAAATATTTAGAAAAACAACTGAAAGAACCTGCAAACTGCTTTATCAATAGTTTATTTGATTGATTAAAGGGGCAGTTTCATGTAAAATCAACTTTTTTTTTAGCTTTAAGTCATGTTATAATGTTATTCCCATGTCAAAAACATACATGGAGTATATCAGGCATGCTTGAGAAATCCTTTAATCGCCATGGCCGCTGTGCAAAATGCCTTGGTGGAACTAGCTCCGCCTTCAAGAAACAGCTCCTCCCTCCTCAGACTAGCCAGCAGCAATTAGCAAACATCTGGTGGAACTGCATATCAGCTGAGCTCATTATAGGAGCTGCTTCTTTGAAATGCTGGTAAAGAGAAATTTTTTAAAGGGTTAATAGAGGAGCCATGTTGTGATGACTTTCTGAAGGCAGTTTCAGAAGTCTTGTTGTAAAATTGCAGTATAAGCCTGGAAAATACATGATACTGCCCCTTTAAAACTTAGATATTTAAGTCTTTTATTAAATACCGTATCTATCTGCCATCAGACTTAGATTCAAAACTTGTATTATTATTTAATTTTTTGTTTACATATTATGTCCAGAGGTGGTTATAATATCTAAAGGTTTTGCTCAGTAAGAGTTGCACCACCTTAACACAAATTTTCTCAAGTAAAAGTAGAATAACTACACAGACTTTTAATTTAAAATCGAAGACTTTCAGACAAAAATGCTACGAGTGATTATGCATGCTAGGACAAGGTAAAGTGATGATATTGTTCCTTCAAATGGCGCAAGCAGATAGAAAACATCAGATCAAAGCTTTTGAATGAACAAGAGGTCTCACTTTAACATAAACGGTTAAGTGAAAGTAAGCAATTTCCCCCACAAAAGTTAATCAAGTAACTAACTAGTTACTATGTATATCCGTTAGTATCTCAAACTTTCTAATTTTTCTGCTAAAACGTTTTAGCGAGAAGCCTATTATAAAATAACCCTCTTCACGTTGTCTCTATTCATTTCAAAGCAGATAACGGTTCGTCCAATCACGGTTTGAAATCCTTAACAGCGACTTGAATCGATTTTGCCACATCCAAACCAGCGCCGCTTGAGCTTTGTTTACGAACCGACATTTTCGAATCCTCGTGACGTCACCGGCCGCGAAGCAACCAATCGCAGCCGAGCGGAGCGTCCGGCAACGTGACGGGTCGCGGGAATATGACGCGTCCCAGGAATACGACGCGTCCCGTTTCGTAAACCAGCTGAGCCGTGAGTTGACAACAGGCGCGACACGAGTTGGGAGAGCGGACGTATCGCTACAGGAAGGACTTTGGTTTCACCTTGTTATGAATCCGGCCGGGTAGGAGGAGAAGGATCCCGGGAGCGATGCCGAAGTACTGCTCGGTTCCGAAGTGCAGGAGCAGCGGCGAGAGAAAGAGCTTTTACAAGTCAGTACGCGTCGTTTGTCTTCTTGTTTTTAACCTCCGAAAACCGTTGATTCGAGTTCACTGGCAGAGAGGCCCTTGAAATTCACGTTTAGCTGCTTACGTTTACATTTTTATACATATTAATGGTTTTATTTTGAAGTTCTTCCGGAATATGAGGAGTAGAGATGACGATACTCATCTAAAAGTAATGTCTACATTAATTATTTCTGTATAATTGAATCCAAAACATGTTGACTTTTCTTTTATGACACAATCAAAATATCTGATCATCCATTTTTGATGTCAATTTTTTTTTCTTTAACTTTCTGTGAGATGGTTGTTGAATCACGTGACATTTACCTGCGAGTCATCATTCCACTGAACCCTGCATTTATGAAATAATTCAACTGAAAAAACAACTTCTGCCCTGAGAAAATGATCTGATCTACGTCAGAGAACGTGCTACAGCTCGGATCTGGTACATCTGGGTTTTGTGTTTAGAAATAATAGATTATTGTGGATTAATTTATTTTAAAAATAAATTCCAAATACACCCCAAAAAATAACATTTAATTTCATGTGTTTATAATATAAAAACTGGGATACTAACAGCTAATATTTTTCTATAACTAATATTAAAACCAGGATATTCTGGGATTATGAAGAGATTATGATGGAGCATATCATTGTCTTAATATTGTAAATGTTTGCCTTTAAATTTAATTGTGAAAAATGTAATTTTTATCTAAAGTGCCTTCATTTTTCTGGGTTTGTAAAAATATCAAATCCAATCTCATGACCTTAAACAAGGGTGTTCAAAGTGTGGTGCGGGGGCCATTTACGGTACTTGAAATAATTTTGTACGGCCCCAGAATACAAGTCAAGAATGATAAAACTTTGGCCAACAAAATGGAAAACAGCTGATGATCCAAATAAAATTGGAAATTGTTTGTCTTTTAATAAGGCAACAGTTTGTGTTTTGGATCATGCAGATTTTGGGGAATTTTTGTTTATTGTTGAGCAGCTAAAACCAAAATTAATTTTTTGCATTTTTAATTGAATAAATGTTGTGGCCTGTCGGTTTAAATTTGCCAGTTTTGGACACCACTGCAGTGAAAGTTCATGTCTGCATGAAGCACGAATGAAAGCGACCTGGTTATAAATGAGCCTGGAGCTGCAAGAGAAAAAACTGCTGCAAAATAAAGAAAAACTTAAATGATTCATTTTGTAAAAAGGTTGGACTACTGGGTCTGTCACAATAAAAACTTAAAAACTAAATTGTCCCAAAAATTATGGCAATAAATGACAATATAATATAATCTAACAGTAACTTCGTAGAGAACACTTATCTTAACAAGATATTTTAATTATCCAAAAATAAAACACAACTACCAAAACCATTATGTTAATAAAAACCATGTGCAGCTAAAACCCTAAACAAAAACGTAAAATACGTTAAATGCATTTATATAGCAGCAATCAGACATTAAAATCCAAAAGTTCTTCATAAAGACTCAAAGAAAAACAAAAACTCATGTAAAATGTTGCAGTGGAAACAAAATTGTCCTTTATAAAATATTAAATTGAAATTATATTTTTTTTGAATAATTTGTTGATTATTTGCTTATTGTGACAGGCTCATCCATAAAACATCGCTAAATGTAATAAATGCCTGCTTCATATATTCCTCTTTCTGTCATTACAATGTATTTAGTCGTCTGTGTTTTCGGCAGAAGTTGTTTTAATCAGCTGAGAAAGCAGTCGGATCAAATGGCAGCTTATAGAAACCGAGAGCACAAGCGAAAACTTGATGACTCTGTTTGTTTCGGCTTGTTATCATTAGCTGTGATTCTTTCCGCTCCCATGAGCCGCGGTGAACCTGAGGCGTGTTTCCCCAGGTTCCCGCTCCAGGACCCGGCCCGGCTGCAGCAGTGGGTGAGGAACATCGGCCGGGAGAACTGGACTCCGTCCCGACACCAGTACATCTGCCACGAACATTTCGCCCCGTCGTGCTTCAAGGTGCGCTGGGGGATCCGCTACCTGGACGCAGACGCCGTGCCGACGGTCTTCCCGGTTGCCGAGGTGACGGAACTAAAACCCTTCGTTGATTAGATCCAATTTTTTCACATTTTGGTTCTTCCATTCGGAGAGCTCTGCCTACTTCATTATTCGAAGACGAAGTCTGTTGTTCAGCTGGTTTTACTCACCAAGTGTTTTATTGCTGACTTTCCATCCAGAAACCGCTTTCTGCATTCTCACTGGGTGTGCAGGAGGCTCCACTTCTGCTTTTCAAAGCTGCACGGCTGTATAGTTGTGCATCTGTTTGTAGCCATTAAGAGTGGAGTCCTCAGCAACCCTTAGGAGCTTGTTTTAGGTAAATAATTCCCTAATATTGATTAAAAATACATATATATGTTAGTTCCATCGGCAGACAAACTTAAAAAATACATTTTTACAATAATAAAAGTGAAGTAATTCAACAATATTCAGAAATTATATGTCTTGCTGAAAAGTTACTGGTGATTTAGTTTCGTTTCATGTGAAGATATTTGCTCTAAAACTGGACAAAAATGCTCAAGATTTGATTGTTTTTTTTTTTTCATTATAGGCAGCTGAAGTCTCTTTATCTCAGAATGATTTGTAAAAAAAACAAAACAGTTTTTATGTTCCATAGATTTCTGATGATTTGTTTAAGAGAAAACTTAAAGTGCACACACTTTATGCAACAACAGCCTTGAATTGTTTTCATCCTGTTTTGTTCTGTTATTTCTTGTTTAAATGTTTCCTTTAGTTTTTTTCTCTCCTTTTAATAGAAGCGTTTTCTGTCCTGTAAATTGTCGTTAAGTTGTTTCATCTGTGCTACTTTCTGCTCAATAGGTTGAATTAAACTGACTGAGTTTTTTTTTTGCGTACAGAAACGGAAAGCGTCAGACGACAGCGAGGGGAAGCCAAAGCGCCTGAGAGACCAGAGCTTCTCCGCGTCTGCCGACGAGACGAAGCTTGAGCTCACCGCCGCGTCGCCGCACGGAGAAACCGGTCGGATGGAGTCGAGCGTGGGTTCTCCAGGACTGGACCCGGCTGACGCAGTCAGATCGGGTTTGAATTTCCCACTGACGCTCTATCAGTCAGCAGACGGCCTGATGAGCGGTGCAGGCGCTGCGGAGCTGCTGATGATGTCAGAAGGCGCCGCGGAGGACGGCCAGGTGGAGCTGGTGAACGGAATCACGGCTGCCATCTTAAGCCAGGGCGGCGTGCTGCTCCTCAACGAGGCGGCGCCGCATCCGGACCTCGCGTACTCCGCCGGCGACGGCGTCCCGCAGGAAGTGGTGGCGTACTTTGAGACGGTACCGAACGTTCTGCCCGGCGGGACGTCGACCCGGGTCGCCTCCCTCCCCGACACGGTGCTGTCGCCGGCTCTGAGCTCCAAGCCCATCTCATCCACGCTGCCCATCGTGTCCAAACACGTCCCAACGCCGCCGCCATCGCTCGTCCTCACGCTGGAGCGGCTGGACGAAGCGGAGGACGCGGACGCCATGACGGACACAGACGAGACGGAGAGGGACGACCAGCAGCTGGAGGAGCACTGGTGAGGACAGATACATCAACCAGGGGATACATTGAAAATGGCATCCAAACAGAATCACAATATGATACTTTGGTTGTTTTGAACCTAAAACTTAACCAAAATATGGAAAAACTAAACTGCTTAATAAATAAAAGCTGAACTAAAACTAAACATTTAATCAAAGTATCAAACACACTAAAAACTAATTTGTTTTTTTGCTAATTTGATTTCAGCAAACTACTACATTTGTTTGCTAAACTAATTTTAGAAAACTAATTTTACTGAAAAAAAGTATTTTATGGCTAAAGTAAAGTAGCATAAACCTTTTTACCTTTGCACTTTTTAAAAAAAGTGCAAAAAATTTTTTTTTTTTTTTACAAAAGCTATTTGTGTCTTGAAGAACTAAATTTTATTCATCATGGCTTTTTTCTCTAGCTGCTAATTTGCTGGAGGCTCACAGATAAATTGGTTCTGATTTCCTTCATTTGAGGCAATCAGCCGATACTTGCATGAGAAATTGATCTTATCCTCCAATCTTTTCTGAATCCCCAAACGTCTGAAAATCAGTCACTGTCTAAAAATCAGTTGACATTATTCGTCGGTTCCTTAGAAAACAGCCGTTTTCCCAGATCTTCTCCTCACGTGTTCTCACAGTTTCACGTTTCGCGTGTCGTTTTGTGTGACGTGAGCAGCTACCACAAGAACAGCTTGAGCAAGGAGCAGCTGGAGGCGATCGTGGCTGAGCTGCAGAAGAAGGTGAAGGTGCTGCAGCAGCGGCACCGCCGGCACCTGGAGAAGCTGCTGGGGCTGGAGAACAGCGTGAGCCAGCTGAGGCAGAGCAACATGCTCAATGAGGAGCGGCTGCAGCTGCTGGAGAGGGTAAACATCCCAGTGAAACCGAGTCAAACTCAGGGCTCAGGGGCCGAATCTGGCCCACGACAGCTACTTAATGTGGTCCTCTAGATTCAATAAGCCAAGTTACATCAACTCCTTGAACAGCTTTGGTTGGGGCTTATGACAAAACATGTTCATTACCTATTTTGCTAAAAATCATTCTTAGATGTTGAGATTTTAGTCAGTTCTGCCTATTTTGTGCCGTTTTAGAGCATCTTGTCACTTTAAATCCAAATGAGCTGCTGCTGACCACCGACAACTCCCAACTCAACGTTTACACTTTTATGCAAACAGATGCAACGTTATTTAGTCAACAAGAATGCAGTAAGTAGCTTCTGGATGGCAAGGTCAACAACAAAACACTTGTCTTTTCCAGCAGCCATTGTACAGTGTATACACTGCAAAAACACGCAATCTTACTGATTATTTTTTGTTTAGTTTCCATTGTAAATATTGTAGTACACTTTAAAAAAAGACAAAAAGTAAATTAAAGTAACTTTTTAGCAAGATATTGGAGCTTTTTTTTTGTGTGGGAGTGTTTTCTTAAGGACTATTTTTATTTAATGGACTTTTAAGGCCTTTTTTTAGAAGCATTGTAGACTTAAATGGAAACATAAAAACGTGGAAAATGTGAATTTTGTTTAGTTTCCCCCCCATTTATTTAATGCTAGGTCCCACCTGCAGGTGGCAGCATTTCTTATTTTTATGACTGCTGCCAATGGCCAATGTGAAAAGTCATTCAATGTTATTAAACTTTAAGAAGCAGTTATCTAATGCAGATGGAGATATTTGCTAATATTTTAACAGATTAATGGGTTTTATTGATGTTTTTCTCTGTTGGTTCTCCATCAGGCGTATTTGCAGACGAGTGCGCCTGTGTCGGATGCCGGTGAGACTGTCGCCATCATCTACGGAGACGACAACGCTGCGTACTTTTACACTCCGCTGAGTGACGATGCAGGGATGGCGTTGAATATGGATGAAAAATGAAATGACTGGATATTCTGTCCGTGTCTGTGCCAAAATATTAACTAAAGGGGGGAATTTGGTTGTTTTCCATAATCAGAACTTTATTCATGATCAAAATAAGGTGATTTCTTCCTTCTCTTGTGAATAATGAATAATGGGGCAATACTGAATGTTTTTGTTATGGGCTCTGCTTTCTACTCCAACTCTTGTTTGACTTTTCTTTTTTTTTGCTTGTTAATTTATTTTTCTTTATAAATTAAAATAAATTTACAAAAAGTCTAAAGTTTCGGTTTTGCATCAAAGTCACCACAATTCAGTGAACTGCACTTTCTGCATGTGGATAGTTTGAAACAATGCATCATAACATTCACAGATGAGAACAAAATCTGCAAAAATGAGTAAAATTTACGTTTACGAATGATGTAACATGTTGGGAATGTCTCAGAAAATTGTTTAGTTTAAATAAAAACTGGGAATGCAGATTGTTTAACCCTTTCACTATAGTTCCTCTGTCTTTCCAGTAGAGGGCAGTAGAGCCCAAATGAGTTCATCACTGAAAGTCTGGTCCTGACAATTTACAAAGACCCAACACCTAATATTGCCATACATGATAGGAAATGCTAACAATTTATCATTTAATTTAAATTTTTAAAGAACAAAACCAGTTTCTGAGTGTGCTGAAATTTTTCTCTGTGATGAGATTTAAAGAAAAGAAAATACCAAACATGATTTTACAAACATTTAGAAAGTGAATCCTTAATTGGTTGCTCTTCATTTGGATTGGCAGCTGGACCAGCCAACGGATTTTAAAAAACACATCGACTAATTTCTTGTTGTTTTTCTATAATGTTTTGTCCAGATCACATCTAACCCAGGAATGGTGACCTGCGGGCTATTTTGCGGTTTTAAAATATATTACAAAAAACCTTATAAACCTTTTATGTATCTGTAATCTGGCTGTTGATTTCCAATCCCGCTCCATTTTAATTCCTCATTAACTGATTTCTCCAGTTGAATTTCAACCAGGCCAATCAGCGAACAGAACGAGTCACGTGGACGATGACGTCAATTTCCTGCGCTCCCTGTAGCTTTAGCAATGGGGTCAGAAGCAGCAACGCTTCCAAGCATGGGGTTAACACGAACAGCAGTCCGGTTCGGCTCGCTACTTCTCTCTTTGCGATGGAAGACGGTTGTTTACATCCTGGCCAATTTTCGGTAAACTTCATAGCATCGAACCAGCTCATTACGTAACGTTACGGCCAAATGGTTAGCTTGTTCCGCTAAGCCTATGGTAAAACGACAGGATAGCATACATGTTAGCAAACGTTTTCTTCATATTTTACAGCCAAAACACAAAAAATACCTCACAACAGCTCCATTCTTAACATTGCATGTATGCAGTGAGATAAGAATAGCTGCTAAATCTAGCTAAAAAAAAATAAATAAATGTTGCCCAAATCTTTAGCATTTGGGCTAAAGTTCTGGACCTGCAGGGTTTGCATCTCTTTTGGGATAGTCAGGTAATTTTTGGCCTTCTAAAATAAGACCTTTGCAGCAAGAAACTTAGTAAGTTGTTACATTTACTTGAGTAGCTTTTTGGAATTAGTGTGCTATTAGGATACTTTAGTTACCCTGTACTTTTTACTTTTCTTGAGTAAAAAGATGTTATAGTAGTTCTACTCTGTCCACTCCACCCTCTCCCCTGAAGACAAAGAGTTAAAACCGTAACTCTACAAGAAGGATGTCGGGTCAGTTTCTGTTCCCACTGAGTGGACACAGTGAGTCTGTTAATCTGAAGGTGGAGTTTCCTCATCCACCTTCAGGGTCCAGGCCTCCTCCCTGCCCTTCACATTCCCCAGTATCAGTCACGTGAGCAGAGTTTGGCCAGAACCAACGGAGCACGACAAGACACACTCACAGAACCTCCTTTCTTCTCTTTTCCCGCAGCCGTCCAGGTATGTGATTAGATAGCGTTTCATCGGCGCCCCGGGGGTTTTGGTCAGCGTTCACCAACTTTACTTTGTGTTTGGTTCAAAACGACCTGAACCTCCTAGTCTCATTGGAAATTATTCACGTTTCCTGGATTAGTCGTGCAAATCAGAGATCCAGTGATTAGTTTGGCGATGACCAAACATGCCAGAAGGTCTTTAACAAGTCGGTGGAACAGAAAATTATCTTTCACTGCAGCAAAAACACAAAATCTCAACAAGAAGTTTTGATCTAGTTTGACGTGGAAATATCATAGCACACAAGAAATCAAAACTAAGTTTTTAGCAACATATAGGAGCTTATTTTACGTCAATAATACCGTAATATTGATGAAAAAGTGCTTGCTCCACTGGCAGATTATTCCACTTACAGGAAAAATGTTTTTATGTGAAATGACCTGCCAGTATAACTAGTGCTTTTTAAGGATTCTTTTTAGTAGTAAGTATTTTTGAGTTTGAATTACAAATTTAATCAATATTAAGAAATTATTAAGTTAAAACAAGCTCCCATGTTGCTGAAAAGTTCCTTATTTCATGTGTTACAATATTTCACCTTTTATTAGATTTCGTTATGATTTGTGATGAACAGAATTTGCACCATTATTGCTAATTTGGATTGTGAATAATAGCCTCCCTCATTCCGCCCTGCTGTGCAGTTTGTGACAGTAAAATGTCTCCTAATCTGTAGTTACTGTAACCTCCCCTCTGGTGCCGGTGACACCGATATGAGTAATCTGATATGGAATTATGCACCTCTCCCATATTTACTGTGAAATGCTCATCAATTTTTCATTTCTCTGCCTCTGAAACCAATCTGGAACATTTTGAAAGCGTGTCCACATCTGAAAACTGCAGTTTCAGTGTAAAAAGTTTGAGTAACTGGACTCCGCTCCCTTTGTGCTCCTCCTCACCCCGGCCTGTAAAACCGATCTTGTGGCTAATCGCTAACAGCCGCGTTGCCACCTTGACGTAACGCGGTCCTCAGGGATTGAATGTCGAGGTTTTGTCTTACGAAGCTTTGGCACACGCTCCATCATTTCTGATCAACGCCGAGGTCATTTTCTCACCTGGACTCGCTGCAGAAAGCTTCAACTTTTAACACAAAGCCAGACAAATAAGCAGCTTGTGACACTTTTATTAAAAAACAAACAAACATCACAGGAGTGAGTGTCAAAGACGTCAAGGTAAATTAATACGTAATGTCGCAAAACACCATAATCTCTTCACCACAACAAACTAGCAGTTGTGTTGAATACAGTTATTATCTGTGTTTATGTTCCTACTGGAACTCCCTTTACTGGAAATTCATCCTTTTTTTTTATTTAAAGTGGGTTTTGATGATAAAAATCAGAGATCAGTTTTCAGTTGCATACATTAAAAAGCTACAATCTTATAAAATGAACTGATTTTTTACAGTGAAAGACTCTGAAAATGACAGCGCACAAAGAAATTTGAATAAACATGCGTTTTGTATAAACAGTTTCTACACTATAAAAACACTAAATTTCACAAAGTATTTTTTCCCCCAGCTTTGAGCAAATATATCATTTCACTTAAAAGAAGACTCAAGTAACTTTTCATTAAGACAAAGGAGCTGGTTTTAAGTAATTAATTCCTTAATATTGATCATTTAAATGCTGTAAATCAATGGCTTTATGTAATCTGTTTAGATGGAAACCTTCAATACTATTTTGAAGAAATAATTGAATTAATTTTTAAATATTTTGTACTTAGGGAAGAATGTTTTTCTGATACCAGTGGAGCAAGTACTTTTTAAAATCTATATTTAGGAATTATTGACTTAAAACAAGCTCCTAAAATGTAATTTGTATCTTACTTAAAGAGTAATAAGATATTTTCACTAAAAATTAGACCAAAAAAATAGGTAAAAATTTGTGTTTTTCACTGAGAAAACATTTTTGGTCCAGTTTCTAGTGCAAATAAATGAGTACACTTGAAATAAGACAAAACTAACTTACAAGTAACTTATTAGTAAGATATAGGAGATTGTTCTGAATTAATATTTTATGAATATTATCAAATTATTTCATTTATAACAAAATATTTTCCACAGTGTTTTAAGTTACATAACTTGCCAGAGGAACTTGTACTTTTTCCATTTTTATTAAGAATAATTGCCTTAAAACAAGCTCCTGTATTTTGCATAAAAATTATTTGAGTTAGTTTTGTACTATTTTAAGTGCACAGAGATATTTGCACTAGAAACTAGATGGAAAAAAAACCTGGTAAGATTTTGAGATTTTGCAGTGTCATTCCACTGGCAGATGTCTTGCTGTAAAGTGGAGCTGGTACTTTTTTAACTAAACATTTAAGCAGTATTGACATAAAACAAGCTCCTGAAAGTTACTTGTTAGTTTGGTCCTCAGGAGAATATTTGCAGAAAAAAACTAGACAAAAACTCTTGGTAAAGTTTTGTTTCTGCAGTGAAATTCTTGTTTTCTTCAAGCCCCCTCCCGTCCGGACTCAGTGTTCCTGTGGGACCCGTTCGTGTTCGGCCTCCACTCATACGTAGTCCTTTCTCTCTAAAACCGGGCCGCCCACGGACCGGGCTGAGTACGCCATCCTGGAGCTGTTGTACCTCGTCTCCCGAGGCGGACAGGAGCAGCAAAGAAGTCCTCCTCCGAGAACCAGGAGCGCGGCGGCGCCCCAGCCGACGTACAGCGCCGCCCCCAGCTCCCGCCGCTGGGCGTCGGTCAGCAGCGGGTTGTAGAAGTCCCTGATGATGGTGTGGGCCGACCAGGAAACGGGGATGAGCTGCATGGCGCCAGAAACGATGAACAGCACCCCGGATACGATGATCACCCTGGCCTTGGAGGCCTCGTCCTCGATGCAGTTGGTGCACTTCGCCCCGGCGATGGCCACCAGCACGGCCAGGATGGCCAGCAGGATGGAGATGACGGTGAGGGCGCGGGCCGCCTGGAGGTCCGGCGACAGCGCCAACATGGAGTCGTACACCTTACACTGCATCTGGCCTGTGCTCTGCACCACGCAGCTCATCCACAAGCCCTCCCAGATGATCTGCGCCGTCACGATGTTGCTGCCGATGAACGCCGTCACCCGCCACATGGGCAGGGCGCACGCCACGATGGCGATGATCCATCCCAGGATGCACAGGGAGATGCCAATCAGCTCCAGTCCTATAGACATACTGGCTGCTGATGTCGCCCAGTTGGTGTTGGTGAGTGTGTGATGATCTGTTACCCGAACTGGTAAAGTATCGGTTTTATACCAGCGGGTTGGAGCAGGGAGGAGTCTGGGATGGAGGTGACGTCACTGTGAGGAGAGGAAGGACCTGGAGACTCTCTGGACTCTCTGCTATCGGCTTACAGGACGAGCGCCACAAAGGGCCTGGCCACAAAGAGGCTCTTCACAGCCGAAAGGCCGTACACTGCAAAAACTCAACGGCTCACCAAGAGGTTTTGGTCAAGCTTGAGTGAAAATGTCTTGATACACTTAAAATAAAACAAAGCTGATTTAGAAGTGACTTTTCAGCAAAATAGGAGCTTTTTATTTAAAGCCTATAACTACTTAATACTGTTTCTGAAACAGTTCTAGTTCCACTGGCAGATTTTTTTACTTATAAGTGAAATAATTTTATTCACAGAAATCAATAAAGGTCTCTATAAGGTGTTCAAGTCTGAGATCTTAGGTTCTATTTCAGACCAATTTGTTAAAAAACTTCTAACTTTTCATCAGTCTTGCTACAAATTACTTTGGTTCACTGCAAAAACACAAAGTCTTATATTGTTGCTCTGGTTTTAGTGATTTAGTACACTTGAAATAAAACAAATCTAACTTGCAAGTGACTTTTCAGCACAATAAAGGAACTTGTTTTAAGTTAGAAAAATTTCTGACAGATTTGTTCAAGTAAAATGGGAAAAAAATTTGCTAAGAGTGAAATAATTTTCCACAGGATCTAATACTTTTTAAAGCCATATGAAGGAATTGTTGAGGTAGAACATCATTTATCTTACTGAAGGTTACTTGTAAGTTTTTTTCTTTCTTACTTCAATTGTACTAAGATATTTGCGATGGCAACTAGACCAAAAACACATAATGCAACTCTGTCTTTGCAGTGTGGGCTCCAGGGACTCGGTGTAATTATTTATTGGTTAGAATGGTCTAATCAAAGTCAAGACATGGGTCAGAATTGAGAAACTAGGGCAAGACTTACAAATTGTTCTTTGTTGCTATTTAACGTTTTAATCTTTCACAAATATGTGAAAGTTTGCGGTTTTAATATTGAAAACTATGAATAGTTTTATCATTCACTTCAGTTGAGAAAAAATCAGATTTCTGCAGCTGAAGTGAAAATTAGCGTTGGATTTTGGGGCATTTTTATGAGTCAGTCTGTCTCCAGATTGTCACTGGGTTTCTTCGGAGTCTGGACAGTTTCCAGAGGAATGCCGCCATTCCTCAGCCTCACTCTGCTGACTGAAACCAAACAAGATGGCTGCCTCCTGCGGACAGCTGACCACACTGCCAGTTATCACAAAGTCAACTCATAAATAAGAAAGGTGGACATGCCACACTTTAGGGCTTGCTGGAAGAAAATCACTTTTACCTTTTCAAAGCAGAGGCCCAGCAGTTTGGATTTCTGGGATCTTCGATCTTTACTGCAGTAAAGATGTAGCTTCTATATTAAATGCTCTCTGGTGCCACTTTTTAAACTGTTCAGTCAGTTTTTAGCTCTAACGTTTAGCAACAAGAATTACTGCACTTGTTTTTGCCAGTTTCATGACAGGCTGGGTTGGTTTCGTGGTTTTCCAATCAGCATCATTGATACATTTACGCAACAAGTATTTGTTCAAAATTCTTTATTGTTTAGAACTGTGGTAAGTAAAATTACACATTTCTACAATCGATTTTAAATGTAAAATAAGTGGATTGACTTTCGCTAAAAAATGCATGTTTCACATATAAAAAGGTAAAAAGTGGAAGATGAAAACCATTTCTGTGACTTTTGTTTGCTTGAAATACAAATCAAATTAAAAACATGACAAATCTTCAGGATTATTTTCTAACAGCACTTTATTAAGCCAACAGCATTTTGACATGCAGACATTCCAGATGAGCTCATTAAAAATCACAATATTTGTTTTCTTTTGGATGCAAAGCATTAACAAACGTTCTAAACTACTTTAAAAGAAACTTGAATGAAATCACCAATTCTGCAATATTTACTCAGTTTCAGTGCTTCCAGTGTAAACCTAAGAAATAAAACTGATGCAGGATTTTCACTGAATAGAAAGAAAGTTGCATTTTTATGGTTTTTCTCCATAAATAAAAATAACTAGTAGTAAAAACTACTTGACCTCGTGTCAGTTAGTGAAAAACAAAGTTTGAACAGCAAAAATACAAAATATAGCCAAGTATTTTTCCCTTAATTTCTCATGAGAATTTCCTAGTACATTTGAAATAAGGCTAAAATAAAGTAATTCTTCAGGAAGAAATAGTTTGATTTAATTCCTTAATCTTGATGAAAAGCTCTACTTCCACTGGCAGATTATTTCACTTATATTCCCATGTTGTAATTTAAATAATCTGCCACTGGAATTAGAACTTTTTAAAACCAATATTTAGAAATTATTTACTGAAACCAAGCTCTTACATCTTGGTGAAAAGTTACTGATGAATTAGTTTTGTCTTATTTCAAGTATTTTTTTTAGATATTTGCACAAGAAACTAGACAAAAATACTTGGTAAGATTTAGTTTTTTCAGTTTTTAGACATTTTCGTCCAATTCTGTTCCTGGAGTCTTTGATGAGTTGGTACACGTTGGTCGGCGCATGAGAGCGCAGCAGATGTTGCCTCAGACGTAGTTTCTCCTGTCATAGCCGCTCGGTACCACCGATCTGGTTTGGGAGTATGGCGGCGTTCTGTACCTTTTCTCCGGCTCCCGAGGGCAGCTGCAGGACAGGATGCCGCCTCCAATGAGCAGGAGGGCAGCGGCGGTCCAACCCAGATACAGCGCAGCACCGATCTCCCTCTTCTGGGGATCCGGTATGACTGGACTGTAGAACTCCATGATGATATTGTGAGCGGACCAGGACACGGGGATTATCTGGGTGAGGGAGGCCAGAACGAAAGCCGCTCCGGAGGCGATCATCGCCCGCGCTTTAGCCGCCTCTTCGTCCACGCAGTTGGTGCACTTTGCCCCCGTGACGGACATCAGGAGTCCCAGAAGCCCCAACACAATGGAAATGACGGAGAGGGCGCGGGCGGCCTGGAGGTCGGCTCTCAGAGCCAGCATGGAGTCGTAGACCTTGCACTGCCTCTGGCCGGTGCTCTGGATCACGCAGCTCATCCAGATGCCCTCACAGATGCTCTCCGCCGTCACGATGTTGCTGCCGATGTACGCCGGCACTCTCCACATGGGCAACGCGCAGGAAACGATGGCGGAGATCCATCCCAGCAGAGCCAGAGTCACGCCTAATATCTCAAGTCCCGCTGATGGCATGTCTGAAGAAATCCCCTCCACGATCAGCAGCCACCGGCGGATCTAGTGAGCGTCCAGCGGATGGAACTGCCAAATAAGCAGCAGGTTCTTTTAAGGGAGGAATCGAAGGCGGATCCTCTTGGAGAATTCAGATTCTCTCTCGTTTGAACAGTGGGAAGCTCGGCCTTGGAATGTAAACAGCTCCAGTTTAATCATTCAACTCCCACAGCACTGATAGCTTTTTGGGTGAGGGGCGTAAACAGGTGTAGAGTGTTTAAGACCTAACAGGGAATGAATGACTGAAACTGAAAGCCTCTGCTCCTGCCGAGAAGCACATTCAGTCATCTTAAAGGTGACTTATTGTGCTTCCTAGAACAGATCAGGTTAGGTCTCTTAAAATCATTCTGAGATGATGTGTTTGTAGTCTGCTCAGTTCAGACTACTTTGAGCTGTTTTCGGGCCTCTGATACTTTAATTTAGAATATATTGCTCCTGGCCACGCCCCCATCTCAATGTTCACAATTGCATATGAAAATAGCTGCAAATAAATGTGTAATTATACAGCCATACATCTTTGAAAAGCACTGGTGGAGCCTCCTGCACAACCAACAAGCACGCAGCAAGTGATTTCTGGATTGTAAGTCAACAACAAAACACTGGTCTTTTCCAGCAGCCATTGTACAGGGCATACATTCCTAAAACATACAATCTTACCAAGTATTTTTGGTCTGTTTTTGTGCAAATATTTTAGAGCACTTCAACAAAGACAGAACTATTTACAAGTAACTTTCAGAAAAAGTTACTTGTAAATTTCATGTATTTTTCAAATGTTAAGTGAAAAGATCTGCCCATTTAAGAAGTGCTTTTTTATTAGTATTAAGGAATTATTGACTTAAAACAAGCTCATGTATCTTGCTTCAAACTTACTTGTAATTAATTTTGTCTTAGTTCAAGTGTAGTAAGATGTTTGCGCTAAAAACTAGAGAAAAATGCTGTACGCTGGTTTTACTGCAGTGAACAGCAGTAAAACCAGTTAACCAAATGTGCTGGAGCTCTGTTGGTTGCTAGGTAACAGACAGGACCCTGCTGATTTTTGAAGTTTTTTTTTTTTTTTGCCAAGAACATCTGGGGGTTTTTTTAGAAGCAGTAGAGGCCCAGACTTATGGACAAACTGTATTAATCTCACCGTGGGGAAATTCATGTCACAGCTGCAAAGAACAAAATTGCTAATTGCAAAAAGCAACTAACAGTGACAAGCAATCAAATCACAATAAAAAACAGATTAACTAAAAACTATACACCAAGACAAAAGTCTGGTAAACATTCTGTGAATAAACTACACTGGTGACACATTCGAAACCTACAAAATGACAAAAAGCTAAATAAATGCAAGGATTCCAAGGACAAGAATAGCAAACAGAGAATGAGCTGCTGTGGTGGAGGCTGATGAAACTCTGTGCACATAGTTGGGGGATGGTCTTATCACTTTCCCCTTCGCAGGTGAAACTTGACTCTGCTAGTTTCAAAAAAATTAAGTTTCAGTCAAATGGAAGGAAGTGAATCAGACTGATAAAGAAATGATGAGCAGCTGAAGGGGAGTAAACGAATGAAACGGAACAAAGATGGAGCCTAAACAATAACGGAAATAAATACTAAATCCAAGAAACACATCCAAGAAGGAACAACTTGAACTAAAAGAAGAAATAAACAAAACGGGGAGATAAATGCAAAAGAGCAAACTCAAAAGAGAAATAATACGACAAAAACATAAAATATTACAAAGTATTTTTGGTCTAGTTTCTAAAATAAGTGTACTTATTTTAAGTACACTTAAAATAAGACAAAACTAACCTGCTGTGAACTTTTCAGCAGGATGGGAGCTTGTTTTAAGTCAACAGCTCTTTAATATTGATGAAAAACATTAGCTTCACATGTAGATTATTTCACTTATAACAAGGAAAAACATACTTGTTCTGAATTGAGTAATCTGCCCACGGAAATATTGTCTTATTTAAAGATATTTGCACTAGAAACTGGACTTAAAATACATGGTAAGATTTTGTGTTTTTGCAGTAAATAAGAAGTCAATGCCAGGACATAACAGAACCAAAAGTCCAAAATGTTAAGGGAGAAGCAGTACATGGCAGAAATACAACGTAGAGAACTGAAAAGGGAAACGGGGAGAAAAAAAAAGCAAAAATAGTGAAACTAACTAATTTCTAAATTAAAATATTAAATGATCTGAACTTATATAGCGGTTTTCCAACCATTTTGACTAGTTAAAGCACACAAACATTTCTACACCGACGCCCTGATCAGTAAGCAGTTTGGGGTAAAGTGCCTTGCCCAGAGGCACATCGACACGTGGCAGGAGGAAACTGGAATCTAACCTATAACCTTCCAATCACAAGATGACTACTCAACCCACAGAGCCACAGATAAAAAAAAATTTTAATGATTAAACCTAATCTTTTTTAATCATTATTAAAAATGATGACTTAGATTATTATAACTTCTTGAAATGTTTTTTGCTGCGCTCTTTCTTTTGATTGGCTGTCAAATAGCTCCACCAGCTAGCACAGCTAGCTTCTGTTTCTGTCAAGAAAAGGACGAAAGCAACTGTCAGATGTCCTGCTACAAAATCAGAAGGCAAGAGACGACATTTAAACGACTAATAATTACTAAATAGTGACTCAAAGTGAGACAGTATCTAAACGTCGACGTTTCTTCGCCTGTTTTGTAGTGTTAGCCAGAAGCTAATGCTATTCGGGGGCCGTGACGTTGGAAAGTTCTGGAATCCGCGATGTTTGCCATCCACGAATGTGTGTTCAGCTAACTAAGTGAGTAACATTTTAAAGTTTTGCATGATTTGCTGATTATAATAACCAGTAACTAAGTTGAGTTGGATTTAGCTCATTTCAAACGAGTTAAATTAGCACTGAGCTAATTCCGAATTAACAGTAGGCTTGTGCAGATTTGCTTAATATATTTTTATTTAAGATGCTGGTTGAATTATGCACTACTTTTAATTCATTACTAACAATTGCCCTGTTTTAATAAGCTGATGAGAGAAGTTGAATGAATATTTTGGAACAGATTATATAACCGATGTGATCTTTTGCTTATTTAATTTATAGAACTGTGCACTAAGAAAGTATCATGTGCATCAAACTGAGCAGAACTCCTGGTGAATCATAATTTTTTGACCAAATAGCCAGCCTTTATGTCAGAGAGGTAGCAACTAGATAGCTGTGTAACCAAGTTTCTGTTTGCAATCACACTGCATTATGTGTCACCCCACAAAATCCGATTATAATCAAAGATTTTGTGAAGTGTCCTTTGTCATAGTGAATGAAAGCCAGAAAACAAAATGGAGATTTTTCCAGGACCTGGTAGCCCCAGGAGCAACGAGACTGTAGCTCTACAGATAAGCTGAGCTCATGTGTTAAAATATCTGCCTAAACGTCCATTTAAATCCTCATGATATACATAATTACAGCTACTTGAGGACTCCTTGCTTTCCTAAACGAGTTCATGGTTCTACTCTCATATTTGACTTTACATAAATGTTTTTGCGACTGACTTTGTAGATAAGCTTCCTCTTAAATGTAAGAGGAAGCTTATATATCTTTTGATATTTTTATTTTCATTTTATCATGAAGTTGTGTCTACACAGGAAAGTTAAATATCTGGTCACTGAATGGAGGTTTCTACCACGTTCAGATGAGTCTGAGCTAAATAAATTACCTCTAGCTTTTCACTGCTGTGTGTTTTTGCAGTCACTATAAACACATAGCAAAACCACAAAAGTGTTTTTGATCTAGTTTCTGCAGAAATGTTAGAGCAAAACTAACTTAGATGCAACTTTTCAGGAGGTTTGTTTGTTTTGACTCAATTATTCCTTGACATTGATATAAAAAGTATTACTTCTACTATCAGGTTATTTCACTCATAAGACATTTTTTCCATGTTATTAGTGAAGTAATCTCCTAGGAGAACTACAACGGGGTTGCTAGATAACAGCACAGTACAATATTACCAGTGAAACTCAAAACTTTTCCATCAATATTCAGGAGTTATTTGCTTAAAACATGTAACTTTTCATGCTGAAAAGTTTCTTGTCAGTTAGTTTTGTCTGATTTTCAATGTACCAAGATATTTGCACTAGAAACTAGATTAAAGTACTTGGTGATGTTTTGCATTTCTGGCTTCATTTGTGTGACTTCCAGGAAGCAAAATGGTGCAATTTAATCTGAAACGAAGCTTTTCGCTTCCGTTTTATCTCAACGTCACAACATGTAGGAGTTTTTTGAAGCACTTTCCTTTATTTTCATGTTCATGTTTCTGTAAGTTCTGGATGCTTCTTGCCTCAGTTGTACGGCACCTTAAGGAGGGCGAGGTAAACAATTTCAAACGACTTATCAATAGACCCTTTGTGTCTTAGTTCGGACTCAGTTACACTCCAAATTTCATCCCCCCTGCGAACAGATGGAGACCTTTATCTCTTAGTCAGTTTCGCCTTGCAAATGGAGGACAGGTCACAATGGACGGAGAGCATAAGGCGCTCCTCAGAAACAAGCCCCGCATTGTTCTTTACCTGCACTTACGCTGAAATAAAGCTCCTCATTTTGGCTCGCACCAGAACCACTCTGATTGGTCAGACTCTGCTGACCGACGGGCCTGGCATGAGTCCGAGCTTCTGCATACCGAAGTAATTTGGAGCATCATTTTGGTAACAAATTAGAGTAAAATAAAAGCTAAAAACACAGAATTTAAAACTTGGTTTTTCATTTTTAGGGACAAAATCTACATTTAAAATGTACAAAAAGGAATTTTTCAACATGTTTGTTGGTCTAGTTTCTAGTGAAAATATCTTAGTACATTTGAAATTACACAAAACTAACAACTTTTTTAGTAAGATATACGAGCTTGGTATCAGTAAATATTTCCTTGATGTTGATAAAAAGCGGTAGTTCCACTGGCAAATTATTTCACTTATAGCAAAACTTTTCTTCCATATTACAAGCAAAATAATTTTCCTGTGAAACTAGAACTTTTTATATCATTATTAAGAAATTATTTACCTAAAGCAAAGTCTATATCTTACCGAAATTTTAATTGTAAGGTTGTTTTGTCTTATTTCAACTGTACTGTAAGATATTTGCTATACAAACTAGACAAAAATGCTTTGTAAGATTTTATGTTTTTACAGTGTACTGAAGAAAGTTCAAAGTTTTCAAGTAATTATAAATTTTAGTAACACATTAGTTGTAATGAAAAGCTAAAATCTCAGATGGAAACATTTTACAGGAATATTTTCAATGTTTAGGAACAAAATCTGCATGAAAAATGTACAAAAACAAAATCTATTTTGGTCGGGTTCTAGTGGGACGTCTCAGTTCACTTTGAGTTAAATAAAGTCAAGTTTATTTGTTTCACACATTTCAGTTACAAGGCAGTTCAAAGTGCTTCACATCATAAACGTCATGCAGTCAACAATTATGAAGCAGTTAGTAGACATTACATTTGGTCAAATATAAAACTCATCATTTAAATTCACACCAAATATATTGATCAATGACTCACTTATTGCTAATCAAAGATAACTTTAAAGGGCCTTCATTTAAAGGAACTCTGTGTTTCAGCTGGTTTGGAAACACCAAACTAACTTTGAAGAAACTTTTCAGCAAGATTTTAACTCAATAGTAATTCATTATTGATTAAAAAGTGTTAATTAGTTCCACCGGGATATTATTTCACATGTTGTGTTTTTCTCTTAAGAATTATGAATTTAAAAAAAGCAACCTACAATCTTAGTCCTGTCTTATTCCAAGTGCAAATGTAAACTAGACAAAAATATTTGATAAGAGTTTCTGTTTTTACAGTGTACTGAAGTAATATGCATGAAAGATCCAAAGTTTTGAAGTAAATGGTAATTTTAATAACAATTCAGTCTTAAATAAAAGCTACAGGAACAAAATCTACATGCAAAATGTCTTTGAGTACAAAAGAAATCATTTCACTGTAAAAACATAAAATCTTACCAAGTATTTTTAGTTTTAGCACATATGAAATAAGACAAAACTAATTTATAATTAACTTTTCAGCAAGATAGAGGAGATTGTTTTAAGTCGATAATTTCTTAATATCGATGAAAAAGTTCTAGTTTCACTGGTTGATATTTTATTTGTAACAAAACGCTTTTTTCCAATATTAAGTGTCTTAATATTAAGGAATTATTGACTTTGAATGAGCTATTAAATCTATCTGTAAAGTTGTAAGTTGGTTAATTCTTGTGTGCTAAATTATTTGACTAGAGAAAAATCACCTGGTAAGATATTTTTATTTTTGCAGTTGTCGCAAAAATCATCACAATTCTTGCTTGCTTTGAACATTTTAATTAAGAAATTGATATTTTAGAAAACTTTACACTAAACGATAAATGATTGTCCTAATCAAAATTAGATTTTTATGAATAAATTTAGTTGTAAAACAGTATAAATCATATTTCATCTTCAAGACTGAAGCTCCTATTTTGTTGAAAAGTTCCCTGTAAGTCAGTTTAGTTTTGCATTTTAAACAGAGGAAAATACTTGATTCCCTGTTCTTCTATCCACAAACATTTCCAGTCATGTCAGTCGTTCAGACGTAGTCCTTCCTGGTGTATCCGTTGAGCGAAGTGCTTTTGACGGCTGAGTAATCCACCCTGGCCGCTGCGGATGCGGCGCCTCTCGGCGATGCTGCTGCTGCTGCTGCTGCTGCTGCTGCTGCTGCTGCTGCTGCTTTAGACGGACAGGAGCAGCAGAGCAGGGCGCCGCCCAGGATGAGCAGGCAGGACGCGGCCCAGCCGAAGTACAGAGCGTTCCCGAACTCCCGCTTGCCCGTCTCCTCCAGCATGGGGTCGTAGAAGCCCAGCACGATGGCGTGGGCCGTCCACGACACGGCCACCAGCATCAGCAGCCCGGCCGCCACGAACGTCACGCCGGCCGCCACCACCAGCCGCGGCTTGCTGCTCACGTCCCGCCTGCAGTTGGTGCACTTGGCGCCGGCCACCGCCAGGCCGATTCCCGCGATGCTCGTCACCATGGAGACGACGACCAGGGCCCGGGCGGCCTGCAGGTCCGCGGGAAGCCCCAGCATGGACTCGTGGACGCGGCAGTGCATCTGGCCCGTGCTCTGCACCGAGCAGTTCATCCACAGGCCCTCCCAGATCACCTGGGAGATGACGATGTTCTGGCCGATGAAGGCCGCCACGCGCCACATGGGCAGGCCGCACGCCACCATCACCCCCAGCCAGCCCGCCACCGCCAGGATCAGCCCCAGGATCTCCAGGCCTGCAGAGTACATGGTGGGAGGACGAGGCTCGGCGGGACACAAGACCTTCTGTGTCTGGAGACAATATCGGATCTCTGGAGTTAAAGCGAGGAAGAAGGAGAGGGAGAAACGGATTCCTTTTACAGCTTGGAGGACTGAAGGTGGAGTCAGCTTCAGGTGGTTCACCTTTAAACTTTGGTACACTGCAAAAACACAATCCGACCAAGGAGTTCGGTCTAGTTTGTCTGGAGAAAACCAACTTTAAGTAACTTTTCAGCAAGAAATAGGAGCTTTTCTTTAAGTCAGTAAGTCCTTACTACTGATAAAAAAGATACCACCAGTTTCTTGTTTAACTTATGACAATATATTTGCCCATTTTAAGAGAAATGATCTCCCACTGGGACATTTAATCCATTGGAGTGACTTAAATTGTGCTAAAGAGAGTTTCCATCGAATTTCTACCGCAAATATCTAAACGAAAATAGACCAAATAAATTCCAGTAACTGTTGCAAAAGACGTTGAAAGCTGCCCAGTTACTTGCTGGACTTTCATTACAAATTTTAAAGAAAGGGTTTGAAATAAAACAAGTGTTTTAATCTAAATTGAATTTCCACAAAAAAAATGTAATTAATAAATATGTTCTGTTCCTGTTAGTAGTAAAATTGTGGCATATATTCATTCTTTTAGATTTACTGGATGGGGACCAGATATGACAGCCTGGCAGAAAAAGATTGGCTCATTGTTTTTCTGCGTTAAAATGACAAAACAACGTTTTGTTTTTAGCTGCTCAGCCATGCAACTAGAAGCAAAAACAAACCTTAATTTCAAGGTTTTTTCCTTCAGTGTTGCTGGTTTTTGGCATGCACACATCTAAAAAGAATAGAAGTTCATTTCTGTGGACTTCAGCGGTAAATTGAATGAAAAAATGTAAAGTTTAGAGGTGAATGCATGCTGGAAGAGTCCATTAAAGCTGCTTTCATCTTTATCTTTTCTTCTTGCTTCCTGCTGAACAGATCAGAAACCCTGAACCAGGAATTATCTCCTAAATGATCCTTTCACCTGACGGATAGCAGAATCTCTGAGGTTAACTAACAAATGAGGAACTCTCTGTCATTAAAGACTTTCTACTAATTAACAAAGGTCACCGGGGGTCAGAGGTCAAGTCAAGGATCTTTGCTTTCATTGTGTTTTTGTCTGATACACTGCAAAAATACAAAATCTCACTGAGTATTTGTGTCTAGTTTCTAGCACACCTTATTTTTAAGTGTAATAAAATATTTGCACTAGAAACTAGACAAAAATACTTGTACAGTGTTAAACACACAACAAAAACTGGACAATATTCATAAAAGAAAGCAGAAAATGTGATTTATTTCCCAATATGTCTTTGAATTAAGCTGTTATTGCATAGTTCCACCGACAGGGGGAGCCAGTCTTTCCTGTGGTCTGTTCATTTGTCTATATGCTCAAAGCAGGAATTTGTTAGGATTTATTTGCCTTTAATGTAAATTCGAAACTGCTTTATTCAAATAAGAACCAGGTTAAAAATAAAACACCTTTAATGTGCAACATGTGATACTTTGTTGGCTCAGCTTGTTTTTCTATTCCAGCTTCCAGTTTTTTGGTTCACATTTCCATCAGTCATACATTTTCCTGACATTTGCTGAAACGCATCATAGATATGGACGCTTGCTCTCAATAATTTGATGACGTTGCTGAAAAGTTTTAGTTCCGCATTCAGATTATTTCACGTATAACATTTTTCCCCTTGTTGTAAGTGAAATCATCTGCATGTGGAAATAGTATTTTTTTAATCAATGTTTAGGATTCAACACCAGCTCTTGTGTCTTGTGGAGAAGTTATTTGTACGTCTTATAAAATATTTGCAGTAGAGATTTTGTGTTTTTGCAGTGCATTTCTGAAACGCCTGATCTCAGGATTCGTCAGAATCTAAAACATGTGATGCAAACTGTCAGACAGTTGAGATGAAAAGATAAAATTGTGCTTTTCAACATAACGGTGCGTTCAAAAATGGGTCAGACTTCTCATTGGATTGATTTTCTGAGGAAATAATAAAGCTTTGGAGCATCTTAATCATAATCCAGACGTAAATTCACATTAAGATTTGGTATAAATCTTGACGCTCCTGTGTAACCGGAGTTTTTCCAGGTTTTGTGGCGACGCCTGCATAAAGATGAAATCACAGGCATGAAAGTGTCTTTGGTATGAAACGATGATCAGATGAAAAAACAACAAAAACAACCAATTTTAGGTTGAGCTTTTTTACTAACACGCTAAGAAAAAAAAATTACGGGGATAAAGTCACATAAAATTAACTTTGTTCTCATGTTATTTCAACTTTATCCTCATAATATTGTGACTATTATTATGATTGCCTGACTTTATTCTCCTCATTTTATCTTTTCAGTTTTTATTTTGTGTGACTTTGACCATAATCCTCCTCCATACGATTAAATGTTGCAGGAATCCAACCAAAGAACCACGAACATCAACAAACCTTTTGCAGCCATCACTGCTAAAGTGTCAGATTCTTCATATAAAGTCACTTTTTGTTCTGCTCGAATCAAAAAGCTGAAATGTAACAAAAGAGGAACTAAAGCCCTCCAGCCGTTTCTCTCCTCCCTCTCGGTGATGCCATTGTTTCTCTACTTCATGATTTAACCGACAGCTTTCAGTGAAACATTTTGTTCCAGGAGTTTTAGGGAGTATCCACTTTGAACGTGTTGTAACTCGTTTCTTCTCAGAACGTTTTTTAAAAGCAGAGAAGTCACCTCAGGAGGTGTGAAGCAATCAGCAGAAGATTTCAGCTCAGATTCAGAGGAATGTTCTCCAGTAGACGGGTTATTAAAGAATAACTAAACCCAAATCAATCTTCTTTTTTTTTCGCTATCTGTATTTTACTCTGCAGATTGCAACATTTTTGCGTAAAATCTGGTTAAATTCTGGAAATCACACTTTAAACATTCATGGAGGGCAACTTGCATTAATCCTGCTCTGGATGAACCCAGAGACATTTTAGTTATTTAAAAAAAAGACTTTAAAAGCCAAAACCGTGATTGGAGTGGTAAAACAAACAAAGTAGAATAAAGAATAAAACAAATAAAGATCTCAGAAATATTTTTATCCTCAGTTTGAGCTGCTTCTGAAAACAACCCAAGCACTTAAAAAACTCATCCACTCATTTTTTGGCAACGATTACTTCGTTGTCTGGAAAGTTGATTGAAGACAAACAGTCGCATAACTGCGGATCTTTTTGCCGCCATCTTCATGTGTGAGTAAATGTTGAGTTTGGGGGCGTGGCCAGCAGCAGCTCATTTGGATTTAAAGTGACAGGACGCCTGAAATGGCTGAAAGTAGGCAGAACTGGGCAGACTGAGATTTCATTAAAGATGATTTTGTCAAACAAAATGTGATGAGCTGGTTTTTGTTTACATGTAATAACCTGTTCAAGGAAGCATTAAATAATCGCAGGGAGGTTATTTAAATCTCCAGTGGTATTGGTACGAGGAGATGTACCAATAAACTGTTTATGTCAAACATGCATTACTTATTCTGAAACCCGCAGAAGCAGAAAATCACATTTTGAGTCATGAGTTTGATTTTTTTCGCTAGCATCAAGGTTCAGTGTTTCCCTCGATGTTCTCAGAAGTTTTAACTTTTCATTAAAGTCTATATATTTTTTATTTCTACATAAAATTAAAAAAATATGCATATAACTTTTTTAAAAAAATACTTTTAAAAAATCAAATTTAGAAAACAGAGAGAAAAAGCTAATAATTAGATAATAATAATAAGCTACTATGGGAATAACATAGAAGAAGAAAAAAAGACTAAATAAAACAAACAAAAAGAAAACGTTTCTGTTGTGCAAAGTGGTCTGATTGTGGTTCTTCTTGTGTTGCAGCAGGAGCAGAAAACATGTCTGGACCGTTTCGTAGCAGCAGGTGTGCAGTCAGAGCTGGAACACCTGAGTTTCCAACTGGGTGTGGCAACCAGTCGCTCCACTTCGGAGAAGGTACTTCAGGTTTTCCTCGCAGTGCGCCTGACGCGGTTTTTAAAAACAAACACGAGAAACCTTTACACGTCGCTTCCGGGGCGAACCGGTTTATTTATTCAACCTCTTTTGTTTGTTTGTTCCTGTTTAGTTGTATGATGTGAATAATATGAAAATATGCGACCAGAAGAGAATCTGAACAATAACGCAGGAGATAAAATAAACGGTTGTTCCTTGAATCAAACTGAACTCTACAGTTTCGCAACGCAAAATTAAAAAGTGTTTCTTTTGCAGTTCACCTCTGAAACGGCGTCGGGTTTAAATCTCAAATCAAATCAGATCATTTCAATTGAACCCAATGAAAAAAAATCTGCTGCATGTTCATGTTACACTGCAAAAACACAAAATCTTACAAAATACCTTTGGCCTTGTTTGTAGTGGAAACATGTTAGTACACTTTAAATTAAACAAAACTTACCTACAAGTAACTTTCCAGCTAGTAACAAGAGCTTGGTTTAAGTCAACAATTCCTTAATGTTGATGAAAAATTACTACACAGATTATTTCACTTATAGTAAAATGTTTTTCAGTGAATTAATCTACCAGTGGAGCTAGTCAGTTTTCACCAGTAGTAAGTAATTATTAACTTAAATCAAAGTCATATATCTTGCTGCAAAGTGACTTTAATCTCAGTTTTCTCAGAACTCGGAGATTAAAATCAAAATTCTTCCATTTTAAAAAGAATTTGAAGAATTTCTTTTTTAAATTTCAGAATTCTTAAGTCTCAGATTTCTGAGATTAACGTCAAAATTCTTTGATTTCTTTTTCTCCCTTCCCCCCAGTGGCCCTAATTGTCTTTTTTTGCACAATAAACTATTATTTAATTCATGGATATTTCTTTACATGTGTACTATTACTGGTGTAATCCGGCTGTAATGATGTATTGATCGTAGAGACGATGTGAATCAGGACGTCATTGTTCATGTCACGCTCAGTGACGTTTTTACAAATAGCCACTGAAACTGTGACTCGTGGTGAGCAACAGAGCGTTGGCGCTCTGAGGCGTGGCGGCGCGTCACTCTGGCCACCAAACACATTTCCTTCCCCCTTCGGATCAAGGAAGCCGCTCGGAGCTAAATAACGTTCATGGCAGCTCTTTGTTAGTTTTGTTCCCGTTTCAGGCAGCAGATGCTTCAACAAATGAGATAATTGAATATCCTCACTTTGAATTGGCTGGATGAAGTGTTGAAGTCACCAGCAGCTCTTAGACTCTGCGGTCTGGGCTTGGTTCGGTTTACCTGCTGGTACTTGTTGCTTCTCTGTCTGGAATTTTCTCACGACTCTGTAGTCAAATTTATGCTGCAGAGACATGCAGCGAGTTTTTCTGTCTGCTTTCAAAACGTTGGCTACACAAAATGAAAAGTATTTTTACTTGTTTTTTATTAACCTGCGTATTTTCCTCTGGACAAATCCGAGCCCCTCTGAAACTATTTATACATCTTTAAATCTTTTTTTTTTTTTTTTTTTTTTTTTACAGTGTGTGACCCAAAGTAATATTTCTGGATTAAATGTCCCATATTTTTGTAATTTTTCTCAACAAGTTCTTTGAACTGTTCTTATCTTTTTCAAACTTGTGGATTTTAAATGGCTGCAGGTTTCAGGCATTGCAATATAAATGGTTGTCCAAGGTGTGGCCCGGGAGCCATTTGTGGCCCTTGGACTGATTTTGTGCAGTCCCCCAGCTGCAATGTAAAAAAAGATACATCCTGTAAATCCAGATGGAAACTTTAATTTATCAGGATCAAAACTACTTTTTACAGGAAAATGTAAAACAACAACACAAAGTATTTGCTTATCAAAAGACTTTCAGTGAACATCTGCATCAAAATCAGCTTTTGTTTTTTCTTAAACTCGGCTAAATGTAGCAAGCACTTAAAAAAATAAAAAATGACCCAAATCCTGTTCTTGTTACTGAAAATAATTTTATTCAATCAAGCCCCCCAAAAACCCTGAAAGCTGGATTTTTGGTGCAAAATCCACTATGATGTATTAGAGCCATTGTAAAACAAAAAAGAATAAATAAATGGTAGATTTCTGCCAAAAAACTCAGAAATTAATTTTCTAGAAGATTTTGGATCGTTTGGATATTTAGGCTGGGTTTTTTTGGCTTTTGAGTCCACAATTTTGGTGACAGAAAGTTTGGACACCCCTGCTGTTTGATTGGTAAGGAAACCAGTCGTTAGTGTTGAACATGATTAAAATCAAGTTTATTTGTAAAGAACGTTCCAGCAACAAGAAGGTCAAAGTGCTTCACACCATAAAAATACCACACAGTCACTACAGTAGATCTTGTCAGACACCATCAACAAAATCATCAACACACATCAAATATGTTGATCATTGTTCCAGCTGTTGTTAATCAGAGAAAACTCTTGATTCACAAGAGATTTTAGTCTTGATTTAGATGCCATTACTTTGGCTGTTTTGCAGTTTTCTGGACGTCAATTTGAGTTTTTTTAGTCCTGGGAATGTTCTTCAGGTGACAGAAGGCTGATTTTGTAACTATCTTTATGTGTATCTGAATGTTCAGACGCAGATTTCAGTAGTTTCTAGCTGTAATAACTGAAGTTGTGAATTTTGATTGTTCTCAAATCAACAGTATGCGATTGTTGATTTGAGTTGGACGCATCTACACGATGTTTCGGTTGACGCTAGTTGATTTCAACTTTAGTTGACTGTGTCTAGCTTTAGTTTTTGCAGTGATTTTTGGCAGATCTGAAAGAGTCTGTCCTCGGCATCTTAATTGCAGAAATTCCTGCGTCCCCCCCAGAACCCGATCTCCATGGCCCGACTCCGGTGCCTTTATCTGATCCCACCTCAGATAAAACAGAGTATTATATCCGTAAGAGCAGCGCCGGCCCTAAACACAGCATCCATTCATTTCTCTACCGCCCTCAGTCCCCCTATCTCTGGTCCCTTTTTTTCGTTGCAGCAGAAAATCTAAAGAGATTTTGCTTGCCATTTTCCAATCGTTTCCTAACCGATGTGTTCCCGTTGCGGTGGAAAAACGACTGGTAATAAAATTATTGATCTGGACCGGAGAGCGCATTTCCGTCTGAAGACGAGACGCTCGTCGCCGTTCGTCCTCTAACGCCTGGCGTCGCGACAAGGTCAGCTGGTTTCTTTTAAATTTCCTCTTACGCTCATTTCTCGGTTTCCAGAATATAAAAAATAAAAGTTTAAAACATTGTTTTACATGTCAAATGGCAACACTGAAAAAAAAAACACTAAATGTTACCAAATATTTTTGGTTTATTTCCTAGGGAAAATATCTAAGTGCACTTGAAATAAGACAAAACTTACTTTCAAGTAACTTTCCAGCAAAATATAAGAGCTAAATTTAAGTAAATTATTCCTTAATATTGATAAAAAGTAGATCTTAACACTTACAACAAGACATTTTTTCCATTTTCTAAGTAAAATAATATGCAAACTATTATTTTTTTCATCAATATTAAGGACATATTGACGTAAAACCAGCTAGTAGCCGTTACTTTTAAATGAGTTTTGTCTTTTTTCCAGTGAAGATTTTTGCAGAAGAAAATACTTGGTGAGATTTTGTGTTTTTGCAGTGTAGAATCGCAAGTCTTGTTTGTTTTGGACTTTTCCAGAATGAATCTGGTATTTTTGAAAGCTTTTGAGTTGAAGATAGTTTGATCATAAATCTAAATCAGATTTTTATGAAAAAATAGAGACACTAACTTCTGATTTAGTTGTTAAAATTGTGGTATTTTCAGAGCTTTTTTAGTTTTGAAGGTTTGCATTTCCTGGATCTCCACCGTTTATGACGACCTTGGAGAAAAAGGTTGTATAAAAACCACAAACAAAAGCCAAATCCGGGCTTCATTTTGCATTTTTTTAATTCAATGTTGTCAGTTTTTGGCTTATATACATCTGAAAACAATTGAAGATCTTTTTGATGGTCTTTTACCAAAAAGTTAAAAGATGAATACATTGCTGGAAGAGTTTCACTTTTACCTACAAGTCAGCTTTTTATTGGTTTTTGCTAAAGAAATAAAAATAAAAAACTAAACTTTTGGAGTTATCTCCTAAATTATTCTTTACCCTTGTAAATACTAAAGCTTGTGTACTTTTTTAATGCGCTTGGCGTCTTCCTTTGTGGTTGAAAACAGTTGATTTACATTCATGGTGAGTAAGAAGATCCCCCAGTTCCACATTTTTCTGTTTACTGTCAAACAAAGCAGCTTTTCAACAGAGAATCTTAACCTTTGACACTTTGTGTTTCACTGTTGCACCGGATTTTATTTAGTGGTAAAAGAGTAAAAGGGGATAAATAGATGCACTGAAGTTGGTACGTAGCAAACTGTAAGAAAGTTCAGCTGTTGGCATGTCTTCTTGAGGACTGGAGAACCTGTGAATGATTAGCTTGGTTAGCGTTATTTATTAGTCACTTTTCAAACAACACAGAGGTTTCAGAGCAAACTTCCTGTTGTGCAGGTGGAAAAAAAAAAACTCAGTCTGAGGTTAAGAAAACCTCAAGATTTTTTTTTCTCTTTCTAAAAATAAATCAGCTGTGAAATGACAGAAATTAAACAAAAAAACTAGATCTTGTGCTGGAATTTGAGATAAATTACTTTTAAAAGAAAATCCTTGAGAAATTTTTCAGTCATTTCAAACCTGAAGGATTTTCTTACAAATTCACTGCAAAAACATAAAATGTTACCAAGTATGTTTGGTCTAATTTCTAGTGAAAATATCATAGTACACTTGAAATAAGACAAAACTAATTTACAAATAACATGATGTATGAGCTTTTTTTAGTAACTAGTTTCTTAATGTAGATAAAAGACAAAAATGACTTACAAGAAACTTCCTCTTTATAAAAATAAATCAGTTCTGAAATGCGTCATAAATGACTCAAAAAGACACAATCTCTTTCTGAAATTTGAGATATAACTATTGAAACAACCACATCTAAATTATTATTTTCTCGTTTGCCTGAAACGTAGAAAAATCCTTCAGGTTTTAAACAGAAAGATAATTTTTTTGTTTCTTTCTGTTTAAAACCTGAAGGATTTTTCTACGTTTCAGGCAAACGAGCAAATAATAATTTAGATGTGGTTGTTTCTTTTCTTGTGTTTCTTTGATTTGAGCGTCTCATAGCAGCCAAAAAATGAGTCATGTTGTTGCATTTCCAGTTGTTTTTGTTACCCAGAAAAGGACAAAAACCTGACAGGATGAGACATGCCTGGGGGAGGGGAGTGTGAGCGTGTGTGTGTGTTTGTACGTCACATCATCGCCATGTGACAAGCCCCTCCTGGCCCAAACCGTGTATAAAAGACCCGCTTCCACCCTGGACAAACATTTACTCTTGAGGATCTCTTAAGAGAAACTTGCAAATCAAGACAAAGCAGACGAAACTATTGGACGGTTTTCCTTGAGTTAGCATGGCATCTGCAGGACTACAGATCTTGGGCATTGCCCTCGGCATCCTTGGCTGGATCGGGGCCATCATCACCTGCGCTCTGCCCCAGTGGAGAGTGACGGCCTTCATCGGCTCCAACATCGTCACGTCTCAGATCACCTGGAAGGGAATCTGGATGGAGTGCGTGGTGCAGAGCACGGGCCAGATGCAGTGCAAGGTGTACGACTCCATGCTGGCGCTGGAGCGTGACCTCCAGGCGGCCCGCGCCCTCACCATCATCTCCATCCTCGTCGGCATCTTAGGCCTCCTCCTCGCCGTCGCAGGGGGCAAATGCACCAACTGCATCGAGGACGAGAGCGCCAAAACCAAGGTGTGCATCACAGCCGGAGTCTTGTTCATCATTTCTGGCCTTTTGTGCATCATTCCCGTCTCCTGGACGGCCAGCAGCATCATATCCGAGTTCTACAGCCCATTTGTGAACAACTCACAGAAAATGGAGCTTGGAGCATCGCTCTTCATCGGTTGGGGGGCCTCCGCCCTCCTCATCCTGGGCGGTGGACTTCTCTGCGCCAACTGCCCTCCCAAAGACAACTTCTCCGCCAAGTACTCAGCCCCCCGATCAGTCGCTCCAACCAAGGACTACGTCTGAGAGGCCCGAGACATTAAGGAGAGACTCTGATTCATTTCTGGGGAACAAAGTGTTTTGGACTTTGGTTGTGTTCAGGATTCAGTCTGATTTGTTTCATCGTGAGGCGGCGGCGGCGGCCACGCCCGAATAACTGTCACCAGGAAGCAGGAAAGAAAATGACGACAGATCCATGGAAACAACAACTTGTCTTGCATTACCTTAATTCATAGTGTTGTTTTTTTAAAATTCATTTCACCTGTTTTTATTCATTTCATACAATTTTTTTTTACTGTTTGAATTATTCACCTCATAGTGGTTTCTGTCTAAAACTGTAAATAAAGATTTTTTGTTATTAATAATAAGAATAAGTAATCTGTTTGGTTTTTGTTCAGAAACAAAATACTTAAGACAAACTGCACTCCAGAAACAAAATCTTTTTTATCTATCTTCTTGTAAACATGAAATAAGGAAAAACTAACCTGCAGTCCGACTGTCAGATTATTTCAAATGTTACAAGTGAAATAATCTGACAGTGGAACTACAACTGTGTTGCGAGGTAACGGCGCCGTGCCCGTCGACTGTGAATAAAGTGTAATAATCTACCCTGTTGCACTTTTTCATCAATATTAAGGGATTGTTCACTGAAAACAGGCTCATATGTTTCTGAAAAGTCACTTGCAAGTTTAGTTTTGTCTTATTTCACGTGAATTTAAAACATCCGCATTAGAAACTAAAACACAAATACTTTGTGTGCTTTTGCGTTTCTAACCTTCTGAGTTGATCCAACACTTTTCGGGTTAAATTTCATAGATTTTTATTCCTGATCTGTTTCCAATAAAAGCAGACCTGCACTCCTTTCTGTAACATTACTCTTCATTAAGCTGATCTCCAAGAATAACCACAGAAAAGGTTATTTTTCTAGATTTGTTTTCAAGCGTTTGCAAACAGCAGGTGTTGGACAGGTGTGGCTCTCTGGGCACAAGAGCTTCTGTTTTCAGCTGGGAAGTTGAGGGTTTGACTCCAGCCAGCCGTTTAATGCAAATGTTCCCTTAGGCAAAATGCTTCACCCAAACTTTCCTACAAATGCTTTACCAGGGAAAACTGCAGCTGGTTTGATGGGATTTGATCAATTCAGTCCTTTTTTGTGAGGCAGAAACAACATGGATTCCCTATAGTTACACTATTTACGTTGAAAATTCGGCTGTTGCTTAACAATTTAAAATATTTTCTGTCAGTTTGAAGCTTTGTTTAGGCACTTTGTCCAAAATACGAGGACATTTATAACTTTTAAATATGAGCATTTAGAGGATTTCAACGTTTGAGAACATTCTATCAAAAATCAGGAGGTTTTTTTTTTTCTTTAAAATACAGACTTAAATTTGTAATATATTTGAAAGATGTCTGGGTAAACAGCTGCACAACACTGCCCCTCACTGGTGGAGGAAGAAAAATGATTTCCTCATTCAAATTCTTAATTTAGCCACTTTAAGCATCCTACTCAAAAATTAAGTGGATTTTATAGTTAATATTGAAGGGACTAATGCAAAAAACACGTCAGCTTGAGTAAAAAATATGTGAAAAGCTCTAATACTCTTTTTCATTGATAAATGTTAGAAACTGATCAGTTATTTGCTCTTTCTTTCCTTTGAGGCTCCTTGTTTACATATTTTTTTTCAAAATCTGAACTTTGGTGCTTTTGCTTTCAGGTCATTTATCACTACACTTTTATCATCATTAAATTTTTATTAGGCTTTATGAAAAAGTTTTGAATGAAACTTTAAAACTTCTTCTAATGAGAGAAATATTTGATATTGTGCCATTTTTAACCCAGAAACGAAGCTTTGAATGCTTTGGTTTTGTGGCTAAATAAATTAGCATGGATTTAAAATATGTGAAACATGCAGCTCAAAATCAGGAAAAGCAGGAATTGAACAGCAGGTCTGTGACCTTTCACACTAAAAGCTACATTTGTGAAATAATAACAGGTTCATTTTCCTGGTGCAGGCACCTTGGATGCCCTGTTTGCAACCAGTAAATTACAAAACATTAATCCAACAATGAAATCTTTAATAGGATTTGTCAAATAGTTTGTTCCATAGCAAAACTTTAAGGCCTATTCTAGTGTTTACTCTAATTCAGAGCATCTTAAGTGTTGATTTTTTCATTTTTTGTTTAATGCAACTGTATTTTTGCTTTAAATTGGGGGGAAATTGTGGCTGAAATAAACTTTCTCCTGGTCTTATCTAGTTGTTGTAATGTTGACAATTAGTAGCAAATCCTTGTGTTCCTTTTTCTTATATTTATCATGCAAACATTTAAGATTTTGTGCGTTATGTTGACATCTTAACAGCTAAAGCCAATGCTAGCCATCATCAGTGAGTAGCTTTTCGCCCCGGGAGATAGGTTTCCATATCGAAGGAGTATATTGTTAAAAGCGATCAAACTTTTTCTTCACTGAAGATCCCAGTGCTGATCACATTAGTTTCAGTGTCGTACTGATTGCTCACCTTGAAACTTGCAGGTCAGCACTGCATTAAGGACACCTTGATCACAAAACGGTGTTTTGTGTACAAACACTTCACAGCCAATTGCTGCTGAGGTCGGTGGTATCGGCTACCCTCATGCTGCTGCTCACATAAGAACCTTTAAGGTCCAGCCTGCGACATTCCCGCTGTTTTCTCGTTGAGTTTGGTGTCGCAGCAAGACAGGAAGATGGTTTCTCAGGGCATTCAGATCACCGGCATCGTCATAGCCACGATCGGCTGGTTGCTGGACATTGCGGTGTGCGGTCTACCCATGTGGAGGGTGTCCGCCTTCGTGGGCGCCAACATCATCACGGCTCAGACCATCTGGGAGGGCTTGTGGATGAGCTGCGTGGTGCAGAGCACGGGCCAGATGCAGTGTAAAGTCTACGACTCCATGCTGGCGCTGGAGCAGGACCTGCAGGCGGCCCGCGCCATGATCATCGTCTCCATCTTGTTGGGGATCGCTGGGGTGTTCCTGGCCATCGCAGGGGGAAAGTGCACCAACTGCATTGAGGACGAGCGATCCAAGTCGAAGGTCTGCATCGTTTCTGGAGTTATGTTCATCCTCGCCGGGCTGCTGTGCCTCATTCCCGTCTCCTGGTCCGCCAACTCCGTAATCAACAGGTTCTACAACCCGATGTTGATGGGAACGCCTCAATACGAGTTGGGAGCGTCGCTGTACATCGGCTGGGCAGCTTCCACCTTGTTTCTGATTGGAGGGGGGCTACTGTGCTGGAATTGCCCCAACAGTGAGGACGACCTTCACTACAAACCCAGATTCACCCCAGTGAAGACCGCTTCCACATCCAGAGAATACGTATGAAGTTTCCCTCCTGACACGGACGCGAACGACACGTCAGCTCGTTTTCATCTCACTGATGAATCCACGCAAAGTGTAAATACTGTATGAATTCTCAGATTTGTGGCCGGTTTTATGAGGAGGTTTGATCATGAAACCAAAGGAGTAAATTATAAATAACTGTGTTAAATGTTGTTTTTTCCTGTAGTTTATCTAACTTAAACAGACTTTCTTTCATAATTATTACTTTGGAAACAATCTGTTTATATAATTCGAGAAATGAATATTTAATTCCTTGTAACATTGTTGGAGATTTTATAATTAAATGTCATCGTGATCATTTGTATTGACCCTAATAACAGACACGTCTATGTGTAAATAAATGCGAAATGCTTTTTACTTTTACTTTTAAATTCTCTTTGTTCTCATATAGTCATATAGCTTTACTTGTTTTGTGTTTGTAATGTAAATACTCTGTTAAAACTGGACTATTACGCTTTAGTTCCGTGGAAAATTCTGAAATTAAATAAAATATTACGCAAGGACCCAAATATTCTTTCAGTTTATTTCCTGGTTAGAAAATTTTGGGTGTTTTAAAGGTTTTCAGAGTTTTAAACCTCAGTATGAATGTGATAAAACACATCCAAACTTTAGTTAACTTACATTTAATTAGACATTCTTGTTTTCTTGTTTCTGTGAGAAGATGATGAGATTGTTTTGTAATAATTTCCAGGTGATTTCTTGTTGACGCAGCGTCACGTGACACAGGCGTGTCTCATTGGTTTTGTGTACACAAAGGTTTCAGTCATGGGACGTTGGGAGACTTTATTTCTCCGCCGGTTTGTTTTCAGAGAAGCTTTCGATGCAGGCGCAGTGGATCGCTCTCACCTGCACAGGTGATTTTCTGTCAGTGCCGCACCTTAAACTTCCAGTTTCAGGACAGATCTTCCGTCCTCAAATGTTTGTTTTTCTTTTTCCCGTGAAGCTGCGTCACAAATCACATTTAGCAGGAAACAGTTCAGACTCTCCCTGTTGTTTTGTTTGTGATGAAGGGCGAAAAAAAAAAATCTCCATTTAGTTAAACTCTCAATATTCAGCTCAACGGACTGAGGTGATTAATTTAAATTGGTGAATTTTATATTCGGGGAATCAGTTCTGTGTTGACCTGACCGTACTTGGATGGGTATTCATCCTCCACCAAACTTTCCTGGCAAATAAATTATAATTTGTGATGAACCTCAGATTGAAAGTAGCTTTTAAAGATACCAACATTTAAACTGTTATTAAACATACCTCTGATTAATCAAACATTTTGGTAGTAAAGACATATTTTTATTGGGTTTTTTAATATTTTTTCCTTATATGTAGAGTTTTTATAAACTAAAAAAAAAATCCCAAAAAAACGTCATAATTAACAAAAGAAAGGCTTGGAAAAATTGGAAAAATCCATCTGTGCTTAGTTGATCTATAAATGCTCATATTTTAATACTTAAAATCCACAAAAACCTAAAATCTGCTCTAAAAACTCTCATAACTTCCTTCATTAATGGTTCAAATATTCAATGACAAGTCTCCCTATCAGAACTACAGAATATTACATTTACAGACTTCCTTACTTTTGTCTCAGGGTGCAGCCAATCAAGACCAAGGAAGATAAATGCAGCTCCTGGATTGGCTGTTTTGCAAACACTAGCCAATGGCACGCCAAGTAGCCTTTCAGCTTCCCGAGCTGCTCTACTGAAAAATCCACAAACAATTCAGGAATCACGTTCCGCAGAAAAAGCCGTAAATACTCCAAACATTTTAAACTACGTAATTCCTCTCTCTGTTTTACAGATTGTGTTAGAGTAGCTCCTCTATTGGAAACCTGTACCGTGTGTATGTGTGCGGGTGTACGTGTGTGCGTGGGTGTGTGTGTGGGGTGGTGGTGTGTGTGCTCTAGTCAATTTACAAACCTGACCCAGTTGCAATAGCTCAACCTGGAGCAATGGGACGAAATTCCAGTTAACTACTGGGAGAGGCGTCTAGACCGTTCGACCTTTTGGGTTTGCATGCGCTGCATAATGGCTGCTGGAAAAGACCAGTGTTATGTTGTTGACTTACCACTAGCTACAGTCTTTTTGGTTGCGCAGGAGGCACCACTTTTGCTTCTCAGAGATGCATTGTATTATTGCGCATTTGTTTGAAGCCATTTTTATTGTGAGTGCAGACTCGGAGTTGGTGGTGTGGCCAGCAGCTTATTTAGATTTAAAGGGGCAGTGTTATGTAAATAGTGTTACTCAAGCATCAAAAACAAACCTGGAGTGTTGCTTTGACTATTTCATGCATGTTTGAGAAATCCTTTAATCTTCATGGCAACCATTGAACTGAGAAAACGTCAGGTTGTACCAAGCCCCGCCTTCGAGGCACATTTCCTCCTTAGAGATGGCGTTTCCAAGTTCTGCCCTGCTCAGCTCCTTCAGACTAGCAGGCAGCAAATAGCAACCACCTGGTGGAACTGCTCTCTACTTTTCAGTGCAGCAACTGGTAAAAACATTGTTAAAGGGTTAATAGAGGAGCCATGTTGTGACAACTTCCTGAAGGCGGAGTTTCAGAAACAGCAGGAGTTTTTAAAGAGACAGAGGCCCAATTTCAAGATTAAATTAGGAGATAACATTTATTTTAATTCATATTTGATACATATAACATTTTTATTTCAGCTGATAGTTAACAAATGTGATTTTGCTATAAAATGGCAACAATATACCTGGAAAACAATACTGCTCCTTCAAGTGACAAGAGAAGACTGGAATCGTTCGTGTTTCATATATTCTACATACCTGACCTAACCTGTTCAGGGAAGCCTAACAGGTCACCTTTAAAGCAGCTGCCACTCCTCTACCTGCATGAGAAGGAATCTTGTTTGTTCAGAGGAACTCACCTGACAACAGGACAGCGCCTCCTCCTCGCCATTCTGTGACAAACAGCTGGCAAGAGAGCTGCGTCTCTCCGAGAACCGACTCTCTCCTGCCGCGGACGAAGCCTCTTCACCATGGGGAGGGTTGCCAAGGAAGTGGCGGGCCAGGTCATCAGCTTCATCGGCCTGGTCCTGGCCGCCGTCTGCTGCGGCGTCCCCATGTGGCGAGTGACCACCTACATCGGCGCCAACATCGTGACGGGCCAGGTGATCTGGGACGGGCTGTGGATGAACTGCGTGATGCAGAGCACGGGTCAGATGCAGTGCAAGCTCAACGAGTCGGTGATGCGGCTGTCGCAGGACCTGCAGGCCGCCCGCGCGATGGTCATCATCTGCCTGATCTTCGGCTTCATCGGCTTCATCGTCACCTTCATTGGAACCAAGTGCACCAGCTGCCTGACGAAGGACTCCAGCAACGCCACTGCGGTGATCATCGGCGGGTGTCTCTTGATCCTGGCAGCCATCTTGATCCTGGTCCCCATCTGCTGGTCGGCGGCCATCAGCGTCTCGGACTTCCAGAGCAGCTTGACCCTCGAGACGCAGAAAAGGGAAATTGGAGCTTCTATTTACATTGGTTGGTGTTCGGTGGTGTTGCTTCTGATCGGCGGGATCATCTTGACCACATCCTGTCCTCCCAATAGGCCATATTATCCAGCCTACAGACCGCCAATCTACGCCTACGGGCGCCCGAACACGCCGATGTACGGTCCGGTGTACGCGGCGCCGTCCAACCGGGCGTACAGCGGGACGTACACCGGGAGCTACGTCCCCGCCAAACCCTACGCAGCTCCAGCCGCGTACTCTGCTCAGCCGTACGGCAGAAACTGAAACTTTGGTTTGCACTGTATCATGAAACTGCATCTCAACAGAAACTGTATTTTTAAAAGATGCTTTGCAATCCAGCAAAATGTGACGTAAAAGTATTTTCTTCAGTAGCTGATTCTACGCCTTTTGAAGGAATGTTGTTCCTTCTCACCTGTGTAACTCCTGCATCGCTTTGCATTAGGAAACAACTGCTGTCGTATTTATGTTCAACTTTCTGAGTTGCTGTGATTCATCGTTTGTTTCCCAGAAAAACTGCTTCAATAAAATGATTGTCTTTTTACATTTTTATGTTTGTGGAGTTATTTCATGCAATAATAACAATAAAAGGAAAAAGAGAGCTTTTGTTATTAAGTCACATTATCACTAAAAATAAGATAGATATATAAATGATCCAATAGAAAAATCAATACACTTAAAATGCAACATTTTATTTAAAAAAGTAGAACTTTTAGATTTTTTATGAATTAATTGACTTTCATATTTTTTTCAGTTAAATTCTACCATAATATAAATTTTAAAATCATTTTTCTTCTCACTCTATATAGATAGATCCATTAATTTATATAAAGATAAACACATCTATATAATTTTATCTTAAATACATTTATTTTGAAATGTATTTAAGATAATTGTTTTGATTTATCTTAAATAAAAAAATGGTAAATTGTTAGTTTTGCAAGTAAAATATGCAATCTGAGTTTGCATTTCTGCCCGAAATATATCTATCTATATATCTATATATATATAGATATATAGATATATATATATATATATATATATATATATATATATATATATATATATATATATATATATATATATATATATATATATATCTATATATCTATATATAGATATATATATATAGATATATATATCTATATATCTATATATATATATATATATATATATATATATATATATATATATATATATATATATATATATATATATATATATATATATATATACAACACATATATAACATAACATATATATATTATAATACATAAAATATATGTGTAAAAAAAATTCTAAAAGTCTTTTATAATTATTATTTCTAACAGATATACATCTTGGTTCGTTAGGAATTGTTGTTGGTATTTCATGGCTTCTTCCACTTGATAATTAAATGTTATTTGTTCAAGAGGATTGAAGAAAATAAAATCATATTTAATAGATTAGATTATAGGTCTAGATGAAGTTTGCTTGTCAGATTAAAATCTCATCAGTTGGTGTTACGCATCTCATTAAATCCATGTATTTCTATTTTAAAGTTTTATTTATATATTTCTGATATAGTATACTAGTTGTAAATGTCAAGTTTTTTTTATTAACGTTAAGTGGAAAATCAAAGTGTTTCACTTCGTGATAAACCTCCGTAAATAATATATATCAAATTACTGAATGGACCTGCAGTAAAACCAGGAAGAGACTCTGTAAAGATAGTTTTCCACGTCCGGTGAAACTCTCTATTGTAAGAACCTGAAACCCGTTCTTGGGAGTGACGTCCTAGTCCGTCCAAAACCCAACCAGCGACTTTTGTTGTTGTTTAACTCAGGAATGCTGAACCTCATCTGCGCAAGGTTGTCCATCTTTTTGAAACTGCGGCTCAGCCGCACAAAAATCATGTAAAAAATCTGATCAGACTGGTAGATCTCCATGCAAACTGGTTTCAGATCCGAGGATTGGCTGCTCTGGCTCCGCCTTCAAGCCAGACGTCCTTAAAACCAACTGGGTTTGACAGCGTTTGCATTCATCTCTCTGACCGGCCGACCTTTCAACTCGTTTGTCGTCTCTGCTCGGTTCACCCCAACTCAAGCTCCATCATGGTGTCAATGGGACGACAGATGCTGGGCTTCGTCCTGGCCGTCATCGGCTTCATCGGGACCATCGTCACCTGCGCCCTGCCCATGTGGAAGGTCACGGCCTTCATCGGCGCCAACATCGTGACGGCGCAGATCATCTGGGAAGGCTTGTGGATGAACTGTGTAATGCAGAGCACGGGTCAGATGCAGTGCAAGATCTACGACTCGCTGCTGGCTCTGCCGCAGGACCTGCAGGCCGCCCGGGCGCTGGTGGTCGTCGCCATCATCGTCTCCGCCATGGGAATCATCCTGGGCGTCGCCGGAGGGAAGTGCACCAACTTCGTTGAGGAGCCGCGCGCCAAAGTCAGGGTGGCCATCGCGTCCGGGGTGGTCTTCATCTGCGCCGGGGTTCTGGTGTTGGTCCCCGTGTGCTGGTCCGCCAACACCATCATCATGGACTTCTACAACCCGTTGATGACCAACGCTCAGCGGCGGGAGCTGGGCGCCGCGCTCTACATCGGCTGGGGCACGGCGGCGCTGCTCATCCTGGGAGGCGCCCTGCTGTGCAGCTCCTGTCCTCCCAAACAGCAGGCCCAAGAGTATCCCGTGAGGTACGGCGGACCCGCATCCATGAGGTACGGCGGACCCGCATCCATCAGCAAATCTGTGGCCAGATCTGAAGCCAGTAGCCGGGCGTACGTCTGAAAGCTGGGAAAGATTGTAAATTACTGACATTTGCAAGCGAAATACCTTCCATGTGTGTCTGAAAGAAAAAGGAAGCGTGATCGACCAACTGATGGATTCTTGAAAGAAATCTGTGAGTCCTTAGCAGAAGACTTCCTTGAAGAAGAAAGATGTGGTGCCAGCACTGAGCGTTGTGTTATCTGAACTGGTTTATGACCATTAAGATTTCTGATTGACTTTGTACAAGAGACCAGAGATATATTGTGAATTTATTGTATTGTATTCTATCTATTTCAAACATTGTTGTTTTTTTTAATGATCATTTAGTGAATTTTGCTTTTAAACCTCATACCTTTGTAATAAAATGTGTTTGTCATATTATTTCTGTCTTCAGAGATCATTTCTTGGTCAGAGATTCTCTTCTGGTTTCCAGAAACACAAAAGTATTTATAGTCCAGTAAAAACTAACTCACAAATAACTTTTAAGCAATTTGTTTTAAGTCAGTAATTTATTAACATGGAATAGTTTTGGTTTAATTGGCAAATTAGTTCGGAAGTGAAATAATCAAGAACAAGAACTGGGTTGGTAGTGACGCCAGGGAAACTAGAATTATTTCATAAATATTAAGGAATTGCTGGCTTAAAACAAGCTGCTGTCTCTTACTGAAAAGTTACTTGTTTTTTAGTTTTGTCCTATTTCTTAGTGCACTAAGATATTTGCACTAGAAACTAAACCAAGGTTAGGGTTGGGGTAGGATTTTCTGTTTTTGCAGTGCATGCACAATAATTTCACAATTCAAAAGTGTTTCTTTGATTCTCAAAGAGATATTACTTAAACATTACGCTTTCAAAATCTACCAAATAATAATGAATATTTAAAACTATATTCATAAGTAACAGGTGAGACGGTTTTTCTTTCTTAGAGGAAGTTAAAACGTGTCTTGGGGGAAATTTCTGTGCAGGGAAAGTATGTGAAAACATGCAACTGTTCAAACTCGTTGGGCTTTTTCCAGCCCAGTTAAACCAGTTTTACTGTCCAGACCAGAGTCACAGCCTTTTCTGTTTTCTGTCTAGTTTCTGCCAACATAAGGAGGAAATTTTTATTTACACGGGGAAAAAGGCTTGAAGGGAGTTGTTGCTTTTTCTGAAGTTGTGTTTCAAAGACTTCAACTTTGAATAAATGTCACTCAGTACCAAAGGGTTACTTTTGATAAAATGGTAAGAAATTAGACTTTATATTTGTGGGAACAGAAACAAAAGGAGCACTTTCTATTTTTATCTGAGCACATATTTTCGTGTCACAATGACGTGTGAAGTACTTTGACAACAAAGTGAAACCAAACTACTTTAAAACAAAACACATTTCCACCAATCTGGTTTTGTACCAATTATGGGGGCATTTTATACCTGATTTATCATTTTATGTAGCCTCAGTTTCATAGAATGAGGTTATCACTGAAATAAATCTTAAATTGGTTTTATAAAGGCCAAACTGGAACCAGAACCATTAGGCAACGTTAATTTATAATCTAAAGTTTCTATCTTTGGATTTAAAGATGAACGGCCTATAACTGCACAGCTTCAGATATTACGCCTGGAAACTCGATCAGGACCAAAATCTATATCTGAACATTCATTTCCCTCTTATTTTTTATTTTATTAAAACTCTCAAAACCTGTCACGTTGACTTCGTATTAAAAATAATCTTATTTATCGTTTTTTAAACACGGGCTTGTTTGAATAAACTAGTTTCACATATTGCATCATAAAAACTCTTCCTGCTCAACACCAAATCCTTTAAATCTCGACTTTGATAAACTTCTGTAGTCAGGAATAAGTTTCATAGCTAATTTTGATCAATGCCTAATCAAAGCTGCCAATCAGATAATTAGAGCTTTTAACCCAAACATAATGAACTTTATTTCAGTACCAAATGTTTGTCTGTAACTTCCGATAGTGAAGAAATGTTGACATGAAGTCATTGTGACTTTCAGAAATGATTCCCGATACGTGAGCAGTGTGATGTCAGCGCATCATGGTGTGGGCGTGTCGACACACCCGGTCCCGTTCCTGCTCGCTTTATCTGGTTTCACATTCCTCCATCTGATTTCAGACGAGGGCGACCGACTCAAACCGGTTACAGGAATTCACCCAAAACTCATCGGCGGGGGAGCAGCTTCCGCAAAATCTCACCAAGAAAACAGCTGACACTGCAGATCTTATTTTTAACTTTTAGTGCCTGTGACAGCTCATGGCAGGAAAGGTTTCCTGTAGCAGTCTGTGTTACAGCTAAGCTGAAGAAGCCTCTGACTGAAGACACTCAAAAATCAAAGGACCTTTTTTTGCATTTGATTTTAAAATGCTAAAACAAACGTATAAAAGAGACAAAACATCAACCTTCATTAATTAACTGTAATGATTGTAACTTAAACTTTTTCTCATCTACATGTTTCAGGTTCAGACGTGAGATTAGTTTCGTTCCACCAGGGAATCTGATTATGATTGGAAATGAAACGTCTCTCACAAGATCACAGAAAAAAGTCAACTTTGAAGAAACAAACAAAATAAAATTGGATATTTATTCTAAAAGGGTCACAAAAATATTTATTACCTTCTCAATAATCAGTATGAAAGTATTTTTTGCCATAGCAGGAATAAACTCTTTCCTGTTTCTGCCTGCATTTTAAAGATTAATTTGGAGTTTATTTTATTGCTAAACCTATAATAAACCAGTTTATTATAAAATCACCATGTAAGACTTTCTACCAGGTTGAGTTTCATCCACATAAGATTTATTGACAGCTAATTTCTCAAAGTTCTCGTATGACCTTCTGCACTGCGTCTTCTGGTAACCTGAGCGACTCGTCATCAGTTTTATGATAAATGAAGAGCAGCAAACTGAGTAAACCTGAGCTGGTTCTGGTTTGAGAAACTGATTTATTTTTAGACAACGGTATTTAATATTGTGAAACACAGGAGAGTTGTGTTAGCACTAATTTAATGACATAACATCCTTCAGTTGTGAAATATTTCACATTGATTTGGTGAAAGTGAGAATCTGTGTCTAACTACGCTGCAAAAACACAACATTTTACCAAACATGGTCAAGTTTACTGCAGAAATCTTAGCAAACTTAAAAAAGGAAAAACTAACTGACAAGCAACTTTTTAGCAAGATTTGGAAGCTTGTTTTTACTCAAAAAGTTTCTTTCTTATTCATTTATTGCAGAAATACAAAATCTTGCCAATTATTTCTGGTCGAGTTTATAGTACCGATATCTTTGTACGATTAAATATGGAAAAACTGACAAGTTTTCAGCTTGTTTTAGATCAATAATATTGATTATGGGAAAATTGTCTTGAACTTCTTCATCAGTATTAAGAATTATTGACTTAAAACAAAATCCTATATGTTGCTGAAAAGGTATTTATTGTTTAGCCAGTTAGTTGTGAAGAAACTAGACCAAAATACTTGGTAAGATTGTGAGTTTTTGCTGTGTTCAGATTATTTAAGGCTTCTTCAAACCCTCCCTTTGCTCCACATGATAAACTGTCATCGTTCTCTGCAGTTTGCATTCTGGTAGATAATGTTCCAGGAACAGCTTTGTGCAGCATTCTGGCTCGTCTCTACTCAGAAAATCTATTGAAGCCCCAACATTTATTGTCCTCACACACAAAAACCGCCTGCAGGTGTGGAATCATTTGGCAGGCCTTCTAGTGTTTCACACCTCCCGTTCTTCTTCTGGTTCACACAAACACCCGACGCCACTCCGCGTTCTGCCAGAGACGCGCAGCGATGGCCTCCATGGGGTTGCAGATGGCCGGTTGCGCCTTGGCGCTCTTCGGTTGGATCGGGGTTCTCGTCGTCTGCGCCGCTCCCATGTGGCGGGTCACGGCGTTCATCGGCAACAACATCGTGACCTCGCAGATCATGTGGGAGGGCATCTGGATGAGCTGCGTGGTGCAGAGCACCGGCCAGATGCAGTGCAAGGTGTACGACTCCATGCTGGCGTTGAGCAATGACCTTCAGGGCGCCAGAGCTTTGGTGGTGGTTTCCATCGTCGTTGGCGTTGTTGGGCTCCTGATTGCTTTTGTCGGGGGGAAGTGCACAAACTTCATTCCAGAGGAGAAGGCCAAGGCCAAGGCCTCGGTGGCTGCAGGAGCCGTCCTGATCGTCAGCGGAGTCCTCTGCCTCGTTCCCGTCTCCTGGACGGCCAGCATCATCATCCAGGACTTCTACAACCCTCTGCTGATGGATGCGCAGAAACGAGAGATCGGGGCGTCTCTGTACATCGGCTGGGGCGCCGCGGCGCTGCTGATCCTGGGAGGGGGGCTTCTGTGCGCCAGCTGCCCCCCTAAAGAAGAAAACGTCCCCTCTGTGAAGTATCTGCTGAACAAATCGGGAGGAAACAGCAAAGGAGAGTCGTACCGATCATCCTCACCGACCAAGACGTATATTTGAGCCGAACTAGAATTCGGACAGAATCTCACCAAATATCACTGGTCTGGTTTCTACTGGAAATATCTCAGTACACTTGAAATAGGACAAACTGACTAACATGCAACTTTTCATCAAGACACAGGAGCTGGTTTTAAGTAAATAATTTCCTTTTAAATGCACTATTTCCACTTTCATCTAAAGCAAACGAAATAATCTGCCAATGCAACCAGAACTTAAATATCCTAAACAAGCTTCTATTTCTTTCTGAAAAGTTACTTCTAAGTCAGTTTTATCTTATTTCAAGTGTACGAACAAACTTGCACTATAAACCCAACCAAGAATTCTTGGTAAGATTTATTTTTTTTGCATTGAAGGACGACATTCAAGCAGCACAAAGAAAAAACAACAACGACTTTTCAACCTGAAGTGAAGGAAATCAAACCTGTTAAAATGTTTAGTTTCAAGTTGTACAGTTCTGTATTTTTATTAGTTTTGGAAAATGTTTTTGTATATTGCTGGTTTTCGTTGGACGGACCTTTTGTCTGCTGGCTCTTCAGCTCAGCGCCAGCAGGTGATATTTGACCCAAACAGGAACCTGTCCTGCCGGTTCTTACCAGACCAAAGTCCCAAGAACAATCGCGGTGACTCAGGGAATCACAATGCTGTTGAGTCATAAATGTTTAGCTCGATTTGCTCGAAACCTCTCAGTGTCCTACATTCACACAGAAAGGACAGGAGTTACACCAAAAGCAGAGACTTCTGCACCTTAAATCCACACAAACGGTTTTTAAAAGATGTTTTTAGTGACGCATCAGCAAAATGGGTTTGATGCTTTCTTAGCCAATCAGATGAGAAAGAAGGAGTCAAATTACGACGCTGAAAATGTCTCTTCCTCTTTTACTCACATGTGTCTATATGTATGTGTTGCTTTTTTCCTGGACATTTATTCAAAAATAAATGTTTTAATTAAATTGTCTTTCATTTAAAACTTCTGATTTAAAAGGCATAAAATAAACTGAGAACACTTAAAATAAGACAAAAATAATTACAAATAATTTTTCAGCAAGACAGAAGAGCTTGTTTTAAGTTGATAATTGCTTAAAATTGATGAAAAAGTAATAGTTCTATTGGCAGATTATTTCACAAAAGGAAAATGTTATAAATGAAATAATCTGGCAATGAAACTGTAACTTTTTTATTGATATTAGGAAGTTATTTACTGAAAACAAGCTCCTGTATATTTCTCAAAAATTAGTTTAGTTTCATTTATCGTGGACTAAGATCTAGAAACAAAACCAAAAATATTTGGTAAGATTTTCAGTTTTTGCAGTGTAAATTCATCTTTTATTACAATTATTTAACGTTGTCACACAAAAAAAGATTTTAAAAGGATGGGGTTTAGAGAAACCCTAATCAAGATTTGCTGAATGCTGAATGAGGAAAAATCACTGGTGTCACAACTTCCGGCTCCTTGAGATAAATGTAAAAAAAATATTTTTGTCACTATTTTACTATTTTACATTGACATTAATTACTTCCTGTCTGCTTAATGTTATAAACATGACGCCACAAGTTCTCCAAAAATGGCAAGAGAAGAGAACATTTCCATTCATGTAAAGCAGACCTCCTCTTGTTTGCCCTACCACCACAAAAGTAAACGGGCAGTTTGCTCAATTATACTCGGGCTTCATTTTAGAAATGTCCGAAAGTTTCTAACAAGTTTATGAAACGTGTAAGAAGGGAGTTGTATGAGTGGTAACTGATTTTGTAACTGTATAGGTTGGAAATGCTGGTGTAAAATTATAAAAATCACTCATGTTATCGGTAATAAATGAGCTAAATTAAGATGCCACTGAAATAGCAAAGGAGCAGTTACATTGAGAAAGTCCAGACATTTTTAAATGGGATCAGCAGCAGGATCTGCATACATTTTCTATATTCTGTCCTATGCTGCCCCCTAGTGGCCATCTGGTAGCACAGGTTAGTGATAAGAATCAATTTTAGCTTTCAGGTTTGACATTTATGCTGCTTTTCATTTCTTTTCACGTTTAAAATGATTTGACAATGAATCCAAAGTGTGTAGTTTGATTTATGTAACTTATCTTTGCAGGGATTTAGTTGTTTTTGTGAAGTTAAAAAAGGGGACACAAGGTTTCTCCAGGTTTCACCAAATCAAAACTAACATTGTTTATTTAAAGACTGTTAGGAGTAAAAACTGAGATCTGCATCTCGACAGAAAGGTAGACGAGAAAATCCCATATTTTATATAGGAATTGTGTCTCATGCATTTTTTCCATTCAAGCTGATTGATGACGTGGCGTTTGGACACTCAGCCTGTTTGTTGTGTTTCTCACAGACTTCCAGGCTCCCATGGCTCTGCAGGAGCTGGGCATCAGCCTGTCCATGATGGGTGTCGCCGGCACCATGCTGATCTGCGGCCTGCCCATGTGGAAGGTCACGGCCTTCATCGGCACCCACCTGGTGGTGATGCAGGTGTTCTGGGAGGGCTTGTGGATGACCTGCGTCAGCGAGTACACGGGCCAGATGCAGTGCAAGCTCTACGACGCCCTGCTGGACCTGGCGCCGGAACTCCAGGCGGCCCGCGGCCTCGTTTGCGTCGGCCTGGTGCTGGGCTGCCTCGGGTTCCTCGTCTTCATCCTGGGAGCTCGCTGCACCAACTGCCTGGGCCGCCCGCGGGTCAAAGCGAGGGTGGTGATCGGCTCCGGCGCCATCTTCTGCCTGTCCGCGCTCACCACGGTGGTCGCTGTCGCTTGGACCGCCAACACCATCATCACGGATTTTCACAACCCCAGAGTTCCTGAGGTGCTGAAACGAGAGCTGGGCGCGGCCATCTACATCGGGTTTGTGACGTCCGGGCTGCTGTTCTGTGGAGGAGCCGTTCTCTGCCTGACCTGCCCACCAGAACCAGACGGGGTCCACTCCAGCGGCTACATGCTGGCCGAGACTCCCACCCGGAGCAGCTACGCCATCAAGAACTACGTATGACAACAGAAACAAAACCACGACCTCTTGACCTCTACGGACTTCTTCAAGCCTTTTATGGTGCTTGATCCTTAATTACAATCTGTACACTGCAAAATTCTACCACACATATGTTATCACACTTGAAATACAACAAAACTAACTTACAAAAACTCTCCAGCGAGATATGATTGACTTAAAGCTTCAGTCTGTAAGATTTTTAATAAAAATGTCACCAAATGTCTGACAGTTTGAGGCAAATAATCTGAGAAAAGATCCATCTCCTCACTTCCACCCTGAACTGCTGCTGTCTGAACAAATGACCAATCAGAGCCACGAGGAGGGGCTTAGTGTTGTCAATCAAACTTATGTGCATGCTGCTAAATGTGTGAATGGCGGAGAAACAACTTACTTTTCCAGAACAAAATCATGCTAACTAGCTTAACAAGAAACTGCAGAGCAAGAGAGTGAGGGATGGGGGGAGTGACACGCTGTCAGGTTCTGTGTTTTTCTGTGTTTTAATTCCGAGTTTCTGTGTCCTGAGTCTCCTCGTTGTCCTGTCTTCCCCTTGATTCCCAGGTGTGTCTTGTTCCCCTGATTGCCCTCAGTGTATTTAGTCCCTCCTGTGTCCTTTGTTCCTCGTCGGGTCCTTGTAGTTGATTGTCGTTGTTTTTTTGTGCCGCCTGTAAGACCAGTTGCTACCGGCGTTGAGCCCTGGCTTCCGCTCAGCCGTGCTGCCTGGCCGCGGACTCTGTTTATTGACTGAGTTTTTGTGGACTATTTTGTTATTAAATTACACCACCGTCAACTTACCTGGGTCTCCAGCGTACTGCCTCACCACCTCCACCACCACACTTCATGACAGAAGGACCCGACCAAGAATACGGTGAGGCACGCTTTAACATCATGGACCCAGAGGGTGTAGAGGAGCTGCTCCGAACGATCCAGGAGTATGAGGATTCAAAGAGCACGTCCACGTTCGCCCTCAGACGGCTAGGGTTCGCCATACGCCTGGGTATGTTGCTGGACTACTGGGTTCCACGTCTCCAGCACCCCGCGCTGGTGGAGCTGCAGCGGGAGGCAGAGGAGATACGCCAGACAGCCTTCGCGGCCTGGGATGCTAAACCTCTGCCTCCCAGGCCAGACATCCGCTCCGCCAGCCCAGCCCCAGCTCCAGCCTCTGCTCCTCGTCCTGCTCCGCCGGACTCCGCTCCGGCTGCCGTTCCTGCTCCGCCGGACCCCGCTCCGGCTGCCGTTCCTGCTCCGCCGGACCCCGCTCCGGCTGCCGTTCCTGCGCCGCCGGACCCCGCTCCGGCTGCCGTTCCTGCTCCGCCGGATTTCGCTCCGGCTGCCGTTCCTGCGCCGCCGGACCCCTCTCCGGCTTCGGCTCCTGCTCCGCCGGACCCCGCTCCGGCTTCGGCTCCTGCTCCGCCGGACCCCGCTCCGGCTTCGGCTCCTGCTCCGCCGGACCCCGCTCCGGCTTCGGCTCCTGCTCCGCCGGACCCCGCTCCGGCTTCGGCTCCTGCTCCGCCGGACCCCGCTCCGGCTTCGGCTCCTGCTCCGCCGGACCCCGCTCCGGCTTCGGCTCCTGCTCCGCCGGATTCCGCTCCGGCTTCGGCTCCTGCTCCGCCGGATTCCGCTCCGGCTTCGGCTCCTGCTCCGCCGGATTCCGCTCCGGCTTCGGCTCCTGCTCCGCCGGATTCCGCTCCGGCTTCGGCTCCTGCTCCGCCGGATTCCGCTCCGGCCTCCGTGGACTCTGCTCCTCGTGCGGCTGCTCCAGCAGCCTCTATCCCTAGTGCTCCTCCCGAGATCCCTAGTGCTCCTCCCGAGTCCCCTAGTGCTCCTCCCGAGTCCCCTAGTGCTCCTCCCGAGTCCCCTAGTGCTCCTCCCGAGTCCCCTAGTGCTCCTCCCGAGTCCCCTAGTGCTCCTCCCGAGTCCCCTAGTGCTCCTCCCGAGTCCCCTAGTGCTCCTCCCGAGTCCCCTAGTGCTCCTCCCGAGTCCCCTAGTGCTCCTCCCGAGTCCCCTAGTGCTCCTCCCGAGTCCCCTAGTGCTCCTCCCGTGCCCCCTAGTGCTCCTCCCGTGCCCCCTAGTGCTCCTCCCGTGCCCCCTAGTGCTCCTCCCGTGCCCCCTAGTGCTCCTCCCGTGCCCCCTAGTGCTCCTCCCGTGCCCCCTAGTGCTCCTCCCGTGCCTCCTAGCGTCCCTCCAGAGCCCCCTAGTGTCCCTTGGCGCCGAGGACGCCCTCCGCACCTCCCCCGTGGGGTCTGCCGCGGGCGCCGAGGACGCCCTCCGGACCTCCCCCGTGGGGTCTGCCGCGGGCGCCGAGGACGCCCTCCGGACCCCCCTCGACGCCTCTGCCCTCTTTCTGTTTAGTTTTGGACTCTTGGCCCCTCCTTGTGTTTCCGCCCACCTTTTGTGGGTAGTTTTTTGTTTTCTGGACTCTGGCCCTCCTCCGCCCACCCTGGTTTTTGAATTTTGTTTTTGGGCGTCTGGTAGCCGCCCTTTAAGGGGGGGGTACTGTCAGGTTCTGTGTTTTTCTGTGTTTTAATTCCGAGTTTCTGTGTCCTGAGTCTCCTCGTTGTCCTGTCTTCCCCTTGATTCCCAGGTGTGTCTTGTTCCCCTGATTGCCCTCAGTGTATTTAGTCCCTCCTGTGTCCTTTGTTCCTCGTCGGGTCCTTGTAGTTGATTGTCGTTGTTTTTTTGTGCCGCCTGTAAGACCAGTTGCTACCGGCGTTGAGCCCTGGCTTCCGCTCAGCCGTGCTGCCTGGCCGCGGACTCTGTTTATTGACTGTGTTTTTGTGGACTATTTTGTTATTAAATTACACCACCGTCAACTTACCTGGGTCTCCAGCGTGCTGCCTCACCACCTCCACCACCACACCTTATGACACACGCACATGATTGACAGCACTAATATCCGCCTCCTGACTCTGATTGGTTGCTTCTAGTTAGTGCTGGGAGAAGACAGGTTACCTGTCTCATACCATATTGTCACAACACAGTTACAACAAATATGGAAAAAATATTTTTGATGAAAGTTACACCCTGCAGCTTTAAGACAAAACTCATTCACAAGTAACAAGATGTTATTCACCCAAAAAAGATCCTGTTTCTTTCTGAAAAGTTAGTTAGTAAGTTAGTTTTGTCTCATTTCAAGTTCAGAAACGAGACAAAAATACTTACCGGTCGTAAGATTTTGTGTTATGGCAGCAAGTTTGAAATGCAACCCTTTTTTTTTTTTTTTTTTCCTAAACTGTTTAAAGCAAATATTTTAACTGCTATTTTTGCTTGTTAATTATTTGATTGAAGTGGCAGAAATAAAAACCGTGAAACATTTGTGTCGTACTTGATTTATTGCCTTAAGTTTCTAGCAGCTGAATAACTGACTGACACAAGTTTGAGCTTGTGACTGAAGGCCCACAGCTGAAACACGCGGGTTCCCAGAGGTTATTTTCACTTTAATTCAGGTTTCATCAGGTAGAATCGGAGCCACACTGCAAAAACACAAAATATTTCCAATTTTTTTGGTCTGGTCTCCAAAGCAAACATCTTAGAAAACTTTAAATAAAACAAAACTAACTAACAAGTAACGTTTAAGTAATCTGTAATAGGTTAGTTTGTAATCTGTTTCCAGAGACTTCATTATTAATTTTATTTATGATTTTGATTGTAACTGGGGTTTTTTTTTTCATAATTTATTTGTATTAGTTTATATTTAAATGATCTTAATGTTGCAGTGTTGAATGTTCTTTATTACAAATTGTTTCAAAAATAAAATCTGGACAATTTATCATCCAGTAATATTTCTAATGACTTTTTTCATCAATATTAAGGAACTTAAAACAAGCACTTATGCTACTTCTAAATGAGTTTTCGTCTTCTCTTTACTGCACTAAGATATTTGCTTGTTTTTGCAGAGCAGCGGCTGAAAGTCAGAGCACAGCGGACGCTTTGTTTTCTCCCCTCCCTGCACAAACGCGGATAAATGGATTGTTTTGAAACCATGGCAGAGAAAACAGAGGGATTCCCCTCCTCCGCCCAGCCACTGGCTTCTTCTAAGAATGCTAAAGAGCCGTTCCTTCCTCTCATGCAAAGCACCCCAACCCCACACTGCACTGCAAAAACACAGAACTGATTTTAGTCCAGTTTATGCCCTCTGCTTGTAAATTAGTTTTATTTGATCACACTAAAAATAAAACAAAACTAACTTACAGCTTTTTAGCAAGAAACATGTGTGTTTGCTTTAAGTAATTAATTCCTTAATATTGACTAATGAGACATTTCCCCATGTCATTAATTAACTGTTCTACCAATGGAACTAGTCATTTATATTAATATGAAGGAAATAGAGTTGGATCACGACATTCATTCAACTACATTTACTTTAGTGACTTCTTGTAAAAAGTGTATTTTTATGAGTATTTTTACTGCACTGTAACTTTCAGTATTTCTACTCCTGAGTCACATTTCTGGATTTTCTGCCCACTCAATGGAAAACAAACATGTTTAAACCAAAAACACACAAAAAAAAAACACTGGAAAAAATTATTATGGAGTTTCAGCTATAAAATTATTTTAAATTTTTTTAAAAATAATTTTACAATATTATAGACGTGGATGTGTTTATTTATTGTTTGAATTTGTTTTTGTTTAGTCAAATTGTTTCTCAGACGTTTCTAGAAAGCGCTTGACGGTTGGTGGTTCCCACGGTAACTGAAGGCTCCGCCCCCTTTCCTCCTCCCTCCGCCGGTCTGTGGTAAGAACCGCGATCAGCGCTGCGTTTCACTCACAACTGTGTTTTAACATCGTTTAGACGACAGTAACAACATTCACATTCATCTGTGGTCATTCGTAACATTGTACTTTTTAGCTGTGTTTGAATTTACAGCTGCTAACTGGTGTTAGCTAGCTGCTAACTGGTGTTAGCTAGCTGCTCGTTGGGAGTTTATTGCTGTGTAGTTTGTTTGGGGTTATTTATTTGACGCCATCTTGATTTCCTCTTTTCTCAGGATGAATCTGGGAACCTGAAGACCCAAAGGTTACATGAGCAGCAAACTGTCTGTCTGACATTTTAACTGTATGTATTTACTTAGACTTTAGACTCCTTTATTGTCCATTAAACTTACATAAAATGGAAATGTATCTTTGGTAATGGTACAACAACACACATCACAATCGCCACAAAACTGTATGTATAATGAATAAACAAGATCTGTAAAATAAAATCAAGTCATATTACTCTACTCATGTCATTCAGTTAAATATTAAAAACCATTTAAAATTTACTGTACTGCACTGTGTGAAATTTAAAATCAGTGGAATATTACTAGCAGACTTAGAGAACACATAATCTTATCTATTCTCAATTAATATAGTCAGATAATCTTAATCTGATTATTCGTAATAAATTAACTTTTTTTTTAAACCGGTCACCAGTTGTTGTTTTTGTTGTTGTTTTTTAGTGCTCACACCTGTAGCTTTTGTTAAAGTTTCATTTAGATTTTTCTTCTTCTTTTGCCTAATTGTATTATTTTTGCTGCTGATATGATTTTTTGTCATTTTGATCCCCAACATTTCCTCTTAGCTTTATATTATCTGATGACATCATTTTCTTTTCTTTTACTTGTTGCAGTGATGCAATAGGTCGCCTCGCCCTCTGAACTCTTTTGTCTTATTTCAAGCGAACTGAACCGAAGTTACTTGTTAGGATTTTGTGTTTTTGCAGTGCGTGTTTAACATGGTGAACAGCGGATCCCCGCCCCAGCCCGACCCGCCCCAGCCCGACCCGCCCCAGCCTGACCCGCCCCAGCCCGGCCGGGCCCGGCGCGCTGCCAGCCGTTTCTGGAGGATGTTGCTGCGGCAGCTGGAGATCGCCGCCCTCGGCGTGGCCGCCGCAGGCTGGCTGGCCGCCGTCCTGACCCGCTGCCTGGCGCTGTGGACGGTCAGCGGGACGCTGGACAACCAGATGGCCAGCCTGCCTGCCTACTGGGACGGGGTGTGGCTCCAGTGGGATCACTGGGATCTGGCCCACGATGGCAGCCTGCACTGCTCTTTCTACCAATCCCTGTTGTCTCTCTCGGGAAGTTTCCGCGCGTGGAGGGCTCTCATCATGGCCGCCATTGCAGTCGGGGGCTTCGCCTTGCTGGTTGGTGGCGCGGGGCTGGTGTGGTTCCCGCAGAGGGGGCAGATCAAGGTGTTTTCTGGGAGTTTCTTCGTCCTGGCCGCGATCCTGCTGGTGATTCCCACAGCCTGGACGTGCCACCACACCAGCCAGCCGCTAGAGGGCGCGGTGCCGCTCAGCAGAGCCTGGGGCCCCGCGCTGTACCTCGGCTGGATCTCCTTCGGCCTGATGCTGCTCGGTGGGGGGTTTCTGATCTCCAGATGCCCCGGCGCCAAGGGGCAGGTGGGGCAGCCAGGCGGCGGCAGGAGCCCGGAGGAGGAGGCCAGCAGCCCGCTGAGTACCATCAACAGAACCGCGTTCACTAACAGCCAATACAACCGCAGGTCGCCGCCCATCTGACAGAACCGGACCGGGCCAACGAACCAACGAACCAATGAACACGATGCTCTCAGGAAAACTGCACTTTGTGACACATAAAGGCGTAGAATGAACTTAAAGGAGCAGAACTTTGTTAACAGGCTGATTTTTGCTGTGTTTTGTTTTACTTTAACAAACTGTTTGTCTTTTTGTTTTTATTATTTCCACCCAGTGAAACAAGACAGAGACTCGTTCTGCTTGCTCCACTCTGGCTCTGGGATGTTGAGTAACTTTCTCTGCAAATGGGAGCAAAACTGTCAAAGTTCCCGTAATGTTAGAAAAAAATAATCAGTTTCTGAAGAAGAAAGTGCTGATCACAGCAGAAGATCGATGTCACCGTTTGCATATGATGGAGCTTCTGGGCTGTTGTGGACAGAAAAGAAAGTAGGAGCAAATTTCTGTCAAAAAACTCTGAAATCTAGAGATTAAGTTCAGAACTTGTTCACAAAATCCCTGGAATTTCTGAGCTTGAAAACTCCATTTTTAAAAGTCCAAATTTTTGAACTTTTGAGCTCAGAAAATCTCAGTTTTCTAGAAAATATTTTAAATTAATCTCGAAATTTGTGACAGTTTTTCATACAAATTTTAGACTTTTGAAATGTACAATTTTTTTCTGGAACATTTCTGAGATCTCAAAGTTTTCTCACTAATATTTTGCTTTTGCAGCTCAGAAATTGTATGAGATTAAATCTCTAAATTGGCAGAAATGTGCTTCTTCATTTTTCTAGCCACAATTTTCCTAACTCACCTTCAACCCCCCCAAATTTTCTTTCTGCTTTCTGATTGGCTGGTTGTAATTCTACCAGCAGAATCTAAGTGAATGGAAGAAAAGCCAGAATGTGTTTTGAAGTGAGATTTAATTGTTTATTTCTTAAAGTAAAAAAACTAAACTCTGTTTTGTGATGCTATGACAACAGCTTTAAATCAAACTACTGTTTGCAGAGATGAGTAGCAACGAGCTACATTTACTTGAGTAAAAATAAAATATACTTTTCGAAGAACTTTACTGCATGTTCTTTTTACTTTCACTTTAGTAAATTTACCATGAAGTACTCGAGTAAAATATCTGGATTCTCTACCAGAAACTGAATGATGAACAATATTATTTTACCCAAAAGTTTTATATTGACATAATTTGATTTGTTATGACCTAATTTGTATGAACTACTTTCATTTTGGTTTTTAGAAAACCAACATTTTGGTCCATCTGACCAAATTGTGAAGTTATCAAAAACTTTTTCTTACATGGCTAAAACATATTGAAGTCGTTCTACTTTTATTAGAGTGTAATTTTTGGCTAATCTTCTGACCTGCAGACGAAACGGTGAAGATTTATTTGTTTTTACAACAGAGCAATAAACTTTAGACTAAATTTATCTGCTCAGAGTTTAATTCTCCCTGCAGTTGAACAAAATGACGATTGACAAAATCCATGTATTTGGTGTATTTTATGTCAAACTGGTTGGACTGGAATCAGAGTGAAAGAAAAACAACCAGGGATGTTGGAACGCAACCCGGAGCACAAACAGGATGGGCGGCGTTGAGTTGCTGTTTTGTTCCCTGAATCAGTCGCAGCCTTTAAAAAATGCACAAAAGTTTTGAAATTATACTTGTGTATTTCTGCAGCTTTCCTCCGTTTCTTTAAATGTGTTTTCATGTAGAAAATCTGCTGAATTCAACCTTTTCAGATTTTGTCAAATGTCAACATTTTAGGATGGAAAACTATATATAAAAAAAGTTTTATTTAGTCATTAACTTTATTTATGCAAATTTAACACTGAAAGCCGAAGGAGCCTGACTCTTTAACTTGACTCTTTTGTTTTTTAAACTTTCTGCTTCAACTTTAATTGAAAGAAAATCATTTTAAACTTCAGATTTAATATTATTTGCTACTAACAACATCACCGTTTCTGAGTTTTTCCTTTTAGATTTGTGTGTTTATTCTATTTCAAAAGATGCAAAAAAATATAAATATTTTTCATATTTTGTTCAAATCTTCTTGCTTTCTTAAAGGAACATTAGATAAATCTAAAAATTAAAGCCAAATTTAATATAAGAGCCTCCCTGGTAAAGCCGTGTAAAAATTATGAAACAATTTAATCCCTGCTGAACCATTAAACACTGAAGTTCCATTTTCAGTCATTTATTTATCGAGTTTCTGATGTCACACTTTTGCAAACAAACCCACAGCATCACAGGTCCTTCGCCATGCTTATTACAATAAATCTGAGTTGCTTTTCCACGTATTCAGCCTCTTTTTCACACAGTTCTAGTGTAGAAAACGCCAAATCCTCCGTTTCTGTTCGTGACAGCAGGACGAAAGCTGTGAAGTAGTGCTATGGAAACTCATATGAATTTGATGTTACATCACCAAACCTAAATGCCATGTTTTCCAGTCTTTTCCATTTTGAAGAGTAGCTAAAAGAAGCGTGCAATTACGCCTCCGGAAAACTGTTCACGAAAAAAAACAAACAACATTCAGTTAGGTTTTTAAGGCGACATTTTCTGAAACAATTATGTTGCAACGTTACATTAAACACTGTTTTTCTCCGTCATAATGAAAATAAGAATTTATTTGACATATTTCTATTGGGCTGCCAGGAAAAGTGATAGATTGTGTATAAATGAATAATCATTTTATGTCAGTCTACTGAAAACAAACAGGTTTTTTCTGTTCAGCTGCAGAGCAGGATTAATTGCTGGACTTAAATATTTATTTCTGTGAAGATAAGGAAGGAGTCAAAGATGTGCACATTAGGACTGGAAAATAATAAATAATAACATATAGATCAGCGCTAATTGCTGGCTTTAGTTTTCTAGATTTGAACGCTGAAGCCTGACGCCCCCGGATCGACTCTTTTCACCAGTGGGATTAGTGAGAGTTTCTCTTAAGCACAGCTGCTGCATTAAAGGCTGAAAAAAAGGTGAGTTAGACAATAAACTGTGTCTCTGTAGGAGTTTTAGTGAATCAGAAGTGAATCGGCTCCTATAGCTTCTCGTCTCCTTCCTCCACGTCCTTCAGGCTCAGCACCTCCAGAGAGCCTCGGCCTTTGGTCTCACAGCGGATCAACTCATCGATCTCCCGGAAGCAGCCGGGATCCACCAGAACCACCTGGCAGGGAGACAGGGAGGAAGGTCAGAGAGCAAAGGTCAGTGCAGAGGATAGCAGCAGCTACCCTTTGCTAGCTCTGGCTAGCAAAGGGTAGCAGAGATTAGAAGCGGTTACCGGAGGTAAGCAGCGGTCATCATGGTTCGCTCACCATTTCCAGCTCGTCGTCGAACTCCTCGCTCTCCACCACCTGCAGCAGCGGCTTCAGCTTCTCCCTCAGCCTCTTGGCCTCCTTGGCAGGCACCGCCAGCCGCAGCCGCATGTGGGCCCTCTGGATCTCCATGGTCTCCTTCAGCTGCCGGATCACTTCCAGGGCCTGGAGGGAGCAAACAGAGGGAACATGGAAGGAGCTGCAGATGTACAGTCCTGCCCAAAATCGGGTCCTTAGCAGAAAAGACATGATTTCACCAGAACTGTAAAACCGTCTTAAGTTTTACTTCACAAGATGCTCAGCAACAAACATTTAATTTTTTGTTACATAAAATTATGACTATATTCTCCTAATATTACTACTTTATTCTGGGAACGTTAATGCTTTTATTCTATTGTTGTACGACTGTATTCTTGTAGTACAATGACTTTATTCAGTTGACCAGACTTTAAAGTCCACATAAATAGAACAAGAAGAGAAATAAACAAGATGGTCACCCTGGGGCTGCTAACATCACTCTGACCCAATGAGTGCATTGGTGGGGGGGAAAATCTGAATTTTAAATAATTTTATCTCCAAATAGCAACAATTCTCTGCTTTATTATCAGAATAATTATTTAGTGCCAATTCAACACAATTCAGTCCAATTGACCCCAGTCTGTATTTCAACTCAGTTATTATGATGCTTAATTTCACTTTACTTCAGGTTTTGCTTCATTTTAGTGGAAAACATACTAAAAAGGGCTTCTAGAGAGACTTTAAACATTTTAAAAAGCTGATGGTAGCTGTGATTGTGTACGACGGGACCAGATATTTCCGCTTTCTGTTTGGAGTTGCAGAGTTCGGGTTTCCCTGCTGACCTGCTGCTTGGTGCTCTTGTTGGGCTTCACGGAGTAGTGGACGTCCTTCATCGCTCGCTCGATCAGGCCGACCGTGTAAGGCCTCTTGGTGTCTGGATTCACACACTTCTCCGCCACGACGGTTGCGATGTCTCTGAACGTCGCCTCCAGCTGGCTCTGCCTCTCCTTGTCGGACACCTGGAGTTCCCCTTTGGACAGAATCTGTCAAGAGACAAACGACAACAGAGCGAAAGGCTCAGGAAAACATCCCAACGCCAGGGTTAGAAACTCATCGTGCTCCATGTACCTGCTTGCAGATTTCTGTTTGGTCGCCTGTTCCAAAAGCTTTGACCAGATCATCCTTCTTCGCCATCTGACCTTTGGAGACATTGACAAAAACAGAGTGCGTCTGCAGCACCTCGTCCAGGTCCTTCTCTCTGCAGTAAAGACAGAAAAAAAACATTTGTTCCACCCAACGGTCAAAAACAAACCAAAACAAACCGAAACAACCCGCATTCTGCTTTCCAAACGGACAGACGACCCGTTTAAAGCCCTGAAAAGTCGGAGGAAAGCCCCGGATGTTGGGAGTTGTGGAGAGACTCACGCGCCTGATCTCCAGCTCATGACTTTATTTTTGTAACAAGCGATTTCGAACCGCTTCCCGCCCTTCTTCATCCGAACCACGGCCACGTTGGTCAGCCGGATCTGGTTTGTCGGAGTGAATATAGACATGTTCTCGCCTCATGAGACACTGGGAAAAGTGCCTTCGAATCGCCGAGGAGGTAAATAAGATATGACGTCACCGGCGCGTGTCGAGAAGAAGGATCCGGTGAGAAACAGCGAAATGTGAAATGACTGTTCCGCTTCCGAAACTCTGTCCATATCAGCGCCAAAAAAAAAAATATAATTTTAAAACAGCTATGTCTGTCTTCATTTATTACAGTAAACGGAAGCTATAATGACGTTCTTGAATCAGAAACGGAACAAATTACTAGTTATGTGACTAACTGTAAACACCGATGGGTTGATTTTGCTGCCCTCTTGTGGCTGTTAGAAAAATGTCAGAAACTATTTAACTGGCACCGACGTAAATTGTCAGAAAGACAATTTTAATGAGACAATTTTACATTTGAAGATGTCACGTAAATTTAATTAAACTTTTCTTTTCTCGTGACAGCAGAAAATGAAACCCTAATCTTCACCGCCTTTCTTGTTGGGTTGATCTGTATCTGCTCCCATCCAGTGGTCATTTAGAAGAACTGCGTTTTGCAGTTGTTACCTTTCAGATATACTGTAGATAAAAAATACATTTTTTAAAATTAAAATTTCTTTAAAGCACACAATCTTACTTAGAAATTAACATTTTCTGTATGAATGTTCAAAAATAAATGTGACTATTCAAAAATCGGGACAAAATCTGTCCCGATTTTTGAATTAAAAATTAAAAATTTTAAAGCTTTCTCTCGGATGGATTCCTAAATAAGCTGACAATAATAAAAATATAAAAAATGAATAATAATAATAATAATAATAATAATAATAATAATAATAATAATAATAATAATACACAAAACTTTGAGAAACTTAAAGAGCTGTGAAAGACTTCGACTCCCAGGATTCCTTGCGGCCAACCAACATGGCGGCGCACTACAGCACAAGCTAATGAGGACGCAGTATTTGAAAGTTTTCCCTTTTCGCAACCATGTTAGCTTTGTTTACAGTTATTTCCTCCCTGACGGGCTCTTTGTCCACCTCCGACACTAAAGGTGAGTTTATTTAAACGTTCGCTTTAACTGAAAAAACTCTTTTACGTTGTGGTGGCGATGACTTAAAGCGGGTTTTAAGGCTTTTTTGTGGTCTTGAGACGTTGAGCTGCTTTTTTGGTGACTATTAGACGAGTCAATTGGACGTTTGTTCTCCGTGTAGTCCCACAGGATGAAAACTATCTGCTGTGGACGTGGAACAACAGACTCTACGTTTATTCCGCTGCTGCGCTGCTGTTGGGTTTCTGCTTCTTGCTGCAGGTGACACGAAGGAAGGTGAGTCCCCCTGTCGTAGTGACGTCAGCGTCACGCAGCAGCATTGCTCTCCATTAATCCTCTCTGTTGTTGCCTTTTCAGATAAATCATACAAACGATTCTGGTTTAAAGGATTCTGGTTTGAAGGCTCAGAGAAAAAGCCAAACCAGCTCGGATAAAGATGCTGATGTTCATGTTTCAGGGGTGAAAATCTTCTACGGCTCACAAACTGGAACAGCAAAGGTACACAAATCCTCACATTGTGGAGAAAACACAAATACACAAACACAAGTCTCTCAAAATGGATTCCTTAGCCTTGACAATGTGAAATATACAAAGATTAGCTTGGGGTAGCCGTGGCACAAAATTACAGCAGCATATTGCAGTCGCTCCAGGTGGAAAAGAATGAAACCTTTTCTATGGAAAACTCAGAAAGTTTGAGATTATTCTCAGAAATTTTCTATAGAAAACAAGGATTTTTTTGGGGGGGGATTAAAAGTCAAAAAATTGCTCCAAAAAAATCATGAATGCTGAGATTATTCTCAAAAACTTTCGAGGAAGAAAAGGTGAAAAATGCTTTTAAAAGTTTTTAAATATTTTTAACTTTTCAAAATCAGATGTAATTTTTTTAGAATACTGAGATTAATGTAAAAGTTTCTGAGTTTGTTTGGGTGCAAATTTAAAGTAGCCCTAATAAAAAGTGTAAAATCTATTATGAAAATTTCTGCCAAAAATCTCAGACATTTCTACAATAATTTAACATATTTTTAACAAAAAATCGTCCATTTTCTGATGTAAATATGAAAATAAAACATCTTTTTTTTGTTAAAAAACTTACATTTCTGATATGAAAGATTCAGAAATCTGTGAGAAAAACTCCAGGTGTCAGCAAATGTTCCAATGTATTTCTGATAAATATGTGAAGTTATTCACATGTTTGCAGCTGTTCATGTGTGTTTCTCTGTCTCAGGGTTTTGCCTCAGAGCTCTCACAGGAGGTGCAGACTTTGGGTTTCCCAGCGGAGGTGATAGACATGAAGGACTACGACCCAGACGATCGACTTGCAGACGAGGTGAGCAAAGTCGGTCTCCCTCAAGAGGTGAAGTCGATATGGGGGAATTTTACTGCCATAAGTCGAGAGCACGCATTTAGAGTTCGAAAGCAGGACTTCATCTCTTTGTTCTCAAAACTTCTGCCCTCTCCCAATTCCTTGTGTTTGCGCTCAAACTTTCTCTGAAACTCGTCTCTGCACCGATTAACTCTCTGGTAACCGTCCCAGCCAAAAGAGTGAAATTGTTTTACTGGGCGACGGGAAGAAACTTCTTGCGTCTATAATAATACCAACTAGGGATGCACTGATTTATCGGTCGGCTGATTTATTGGCTTCACGTGATTTTTACACGTGAAGCCGACTTTATCTCCAGATTTTTATCAAGTGCTATCTTCTTCTGCTCTGCGCTGAGAGGTTTGACTAGCGGACCGGCCCACCAGATCATGTCTATATATTTGTAGTTAATAAGAGTCATTTCACTGTGGCAACTAATAAATTTATTGCTGGATTTAGCAACATTTTAGACAAAAGAAATTGGTATCCACCAAAATTGGAATCGGCAGGTCAGGATTTTTTATAGATTGGTGATCAGCCAGAAAACTGCAATCGGTGCACTGTAATGCTAACATTGTATTTTATTTATTTCTGTTTTATTCTCTGTGCTTAACATTTTTTTCCACAGAATATTTTACTGTGACGTGTCAGTAGATGGAATAAATTTCCACCAAACAAATCTCAGATTGAAAAGTCAGACTGAGATTGATCTGAACATTTCAGTTTCCCCGTTCCATGAAGGTTTCCTGCTTTCATTTCTGCGCTTTCTGTCTGTCTGTCTCCTTCAGTGCGTCAGTAAGTCCGTCTGCGTGTTTCTGGTGGCCACATACACGGACGGACGGCCCACCGAGAACGCCGAGTGGTTCTGCAAGTGGCTGGAAGAAGCTTCCACCGACTTCCGCTACGGAAACTCCTTCCTCACGGGGCTCCGCTACGCCGTGTTCGGCCTCGGCAACTCTGTCTACGTCGGCCACTACAACACGGTCAGCTCAGAACCAAACAGAACCAAAATGGCTCGACGGCTTCGTTTATTCTGCTGGTTCCGTTCCCGCCGCAGGTGGGTAAAAACGTCGACAAGTGGCTGTGGATGCTGAGCGCCAGGCGAGTGTTGAGCAGAGGAGAGGGCGACAGCAACGTGGTGAAGAGCCGACACGGCAGCGTTCAGGCGGACTTCCGGGCCTGGAAGGTCCGGTTCCTGAGCCGCCTCAAGGCTCTGGCCAGAGGGGAGAAGAAGAGCTGCAGCGGGAGCTGTAAGAGCGGCACTTCCTGCAAGAACAGGAAGAAACACGGAGCGCAGGAGGAGGAGGGGGACGAAGCCCAGGTAACAGAAAACTGATGACAAAATCTGACCGAGGATTTTTTTCTGGTTTCTCATGCAAATATCTCAAAATAAGACGAAACTAACATACGTTATTTTCAGAATTATGTCGTTTTTTGATAAAATTAAAGGCTTTTAAGTGAAATTTGTTGTACAGGAAACACAATATAAGAAACTTTTCGATAGCGAGACTCAAATCTTTCTGTGTCCTTTGATTCGATTCCAAGTTTTAAATTCAAACAGTTTAGAGATTCTGCTTCACCAAGAATTATTCCAAATATAATTTTACAGAATAATAAGCGGACTAAAATACATTTTTGAATTGATTCAGAAATGCCAGGACGAGAAGTTGAGCTTAAGATTTTTAAAAGTATTGCTAAATTATTTGATTTATAACATGGGAAAATGTCTTGTTATAAATGAAATAACCTGCCAGTGAAGCTGGTCAAACACAGAAACTAAAAATAAACTTTCCACAAAAAATAAATGAAAATACATCCTAACAGTTTGTTTTAGAGTTATTTTCACACGGTGATAACATCCATCGTGTTGCTAGTCTGGTTAAAAAAGGGCCTTTTTCATTCTCGTCTCCTCAGAAACATAGACATGCAGTTAATCGATCGCTTTGAACCAGTTTTCACTGACGCTGCGTTTGCTAATTTACAGCGAGGGAACGTAAAAGAAAAGACAAATCCCATGTTCTCAGAGAGACTCTGGAGAATAAAGAGTAAAATAATGATTTATGCTTCAGGTGGAGCTGATTGAATCCAGCAGTGAGGAGGAGGGAGAGTCCGGCTTGTCGGATGAGAAAACGTCGCGCTCCTTGGTCGACGTGGAGGATCTGGGCAACATCATGAATAACGTCAAGAAAGCAAAGGTTAGGTTTCTCCCACGATTAAAACGGCTTTTTGAATGTGTGCAAAACGTAACCAATGTTCCAGTAATGTAAAAAAACACAACTTTGTAACTGCATTGTTTCCGTTTACCATTCCAGGACGAAAGTAGCTCCAAATTCGCAGCATCATAACTCCGCCACACTTTACGACATCTGGAAAGTTCTGAAAAAAAAGGAGAGACGTTACGCTGTCCAGCCAATGTCGGGTTATTACTAGAGGTGTGCCGATCGAAAAGCGTATGATCGGCGTTATTTATCTCGCTGTGCAGCCTGCGTGTGCAGCTCATCTCCTCTCTCCTTCACACTGCGCCATCGCGCAGCAACAAATCCTGTCGTGTGAAAACTTACAGTGAACGAGAGTGAACGGGGAAGTTTGTGTGCTGAGGGGGAAGATTATCACGGGATGAAGCGAGTCAAAATGCATCAGCAAATTTGATCTAATATGACACTTAAACACTTGACGGAGTTCGGCAGGAACAAAAGGACATCCGGAGCTGCAGCACAGCTACCATCATTCGATAGAGGAAGAACTGAGAGCCTTGCTGCTGTATTGTGCCTGTTTATGTCTAAATTAGGTGAATTTATTGCCAGGTAATATTTAAATTTTGCAGGATCAGATAAGTCTATTAACTCACAGGACATTTAAAGAACTGCATGCCATGAAAATAAGCAAAAATATCCAGGCAGACATTTGAAACTGGAGGGAAATTATTTTCTAAATTTCCAATTGTGCATTCGAACCTCATTGATGTTTTTCACACAGCAGATGTTTGTCTCTCTACGTGAAAAGAAGCTTCAGCGTCTAGATTCAGTTGAATTTCAGGATTTACCAGGTTAAGGTATAAAAGCTGCGTCCGTTCCAACCTTTTCCAGTGAAAATGGAGGAAATAAATCTGTCAGTGAGGGAGAAATGGCAGATGGGTTGATAGACATGGAGAAATGGAGGCTTGCGTAAAATCTGCGCCGCCCACTCCACAGATCTGTGAGGGGCGGGTGAGTCAAGACGGGAAACCGGAGGAAAGAGACGTTACCAGTTCTGCTTTTCGAACGAACGAAATGATTCATTCATCTCATTTCCTACCCTGTAGCTCTAAAACCTACAAACTGGGGGTGGAATTGGATGTTTCTGCCAACTATGGTTCAGCTTTAAAAAGAAAATCCTGATCTTAGTTCAGGAATTAAAGCAATTTGATTGATTTAATTAATCCATTTAATCCCACCAGCAACAGTTGTTGCCAGGCTCTAAACTGGCCTTAAATATGTTAATCACAGGTCTTAAATTTTGGTCTTAAACAACAGATGTAGTTGCTTTTTTCCCTAATCATTCACCTTCAGGAATTTATGTAATTCGATCAATTGGTGAATTTCTAAGTTTGGGATTTATGCTCTAATTTGTCTTCAGTAAAAAACTGCATCCTTAAAAAGTCTTAAAATCAGAAACCTTTGATTAGATTAAACATTCTTCATCCTGGAAAAACTTAACTGGAGGGAAATCCTTGAACATGTTAAAATCACTCAGCCTTTGAAGGAACTAAAACCCAGAACTAAAAAATCTGCACACCGTCTTTCCAAACGTCGGTTTAGTTTGCTGACACGAGATCGGCTCCTTGGCGGCGCTGCCGACGTTCAAATCCCCGCGGAGCGGCGCAGGAAGCGGCAGCTGCGCCGTCTTTCTGGCTTTTCTGGGGATTATTGATCCTCTCTTTGTGAAACACGGCGTGTCTCTGGGAGGTTTGTCTTTTTAAACAAATTGCACTAATGGGATAAAAAGATGTTAATCTGTCAAATAAATGGGATTCAGCAGATTCAACAGAAAAACAAGAACCGTAGCAGAAACCATCGCATCAAACGTTTTGCCATGAAAATTGTTAAGTTGAAAAGACAAAAAGTATTTATTTTTGTTTAGGTTAATCTGCTCAATAGTAATATAAAGGAAAATGTAATTTATTGTACATAGAAAACTTAAGGAAAAGGTTTTGCACCATTATTTTTCCCATAAAACAGGCTGACAGTTTCTAATCTTTCAGGGTTGATTATTTAAATTTTTTTGCGTTTGGGTAAAAATATGTTGGTGATTGTTGTAGTTACTTCAAAGTTAACACAAACACAGAAATATTGTTAATAAATAAGAATTTATCTTTTCCATCTTATACTTTTTTTTAAAAAAAGATGTAATTTATTTACATTTTGTATCAAATGCTTATTTGTTTCATGGAGAATATTTTCAATATTTTTCTAAAAAAAAATTTTTTTTGTCCTATATGGCCTTCCGTATCTCAGAGGTTTGCATCAAGATGAGAATTTGGCATAAAGATGATTATTAACTTATTATTAGTTGTTTGGGATTGCACACATTGACACTGATGCACCGTTTTTGGTTAAAAAGCCTTTTGTGGAGCTTTGGGAAATAAGAAGGAGGTTTTAAAGGAGGGATGTGAAGCGAAAACCTGCCAGCAGAGCAGAGAAAGGTCAGAAAACCGGACCGGTTCTTTCCCACACAGAGTAAAATGTCAAAGAAATGTCAGATACGGCGAACCGAGGAAACAAGGCGGGAACAAAACTTGACATAAAATGTGTTTTTTACCAAAACAAAAGGGTATTTATGAACCTTCAGGGCTGATAAATAGGAGTACAAATTTTTCATTAAACAGAAAAGGGAGAAATTACAAGACTGTTATTATTCCATTAAATATAATCAAAGATGAAGTTGATATGATTCATCTTAGACAAATAGGATTTTTCTGCTTTTTAAAAAAGAAATTGATTTTGAAATATTTTATCCTCTGGTCAGGGGAGAATTGATTTTGATCAATTGATTGATTGGCCTGTCACAATAACAAATTCTGCTGGATGATAAACTCCCAGTATTTATTGTGATAAATGATAATATTGTTTTGAGACCATTTTCAAGTAACATTATAGTAATAATGGCGTTCTCAAGGATCAATAAGCTTTAAATTCTGATGAACATTTAAACACTGGAACTGGAACAAAAATGAAAAAACAAACAAAATTAATTATGAAGTCAAAATTATCTTTTAAAAAAAGCACCAGGCTGAAAACGTTTATCACTCAGTTTTCTGATAAAAACAGAAAAAGGATAAATGAGGCAAATGAAAATGATTGAGTTTCACTTAATTCACCATGCGATTAATTGACTTGTTGTTTATTGTGACAGGCCTGCTGGTTGGTTGACTGGAGCGTCACCAAGATGAGATAAAATAAGAATCCAGGAAGTTTGCGTGGGGAGAGAATGAAAAAACAGATTAGAAATAAACCAACCGTTTGCAAACCTTTTGAACGGGTTTCACGTGTTTTTCAGGGAGTGAAGGAGGACCAAGGAGACGACCGGATGGTGAAACTGTCCAAGCAGAACGGAGTGATGAAGACTGAAGAGGAAGAGGAGAGAAGGGAGATGATCACCCCGGCTCTGAGGGAAGCGCTGACCAAGCAAGGTGAGGAAAAAAACTGGCTGGGAAACGACAAAAACAGAATAATTTAATTATCTGGAAGGTTCTTCTTAGATCTTCAGTTTCATTTCAACATTTAAAGGAAGGAGGGGAAACAGAACGCTGCTGCTGAAACACCTGCTTATAGAGTAAAGTTTTATTTTGAAGCAGTTAATGAGGTGGAACATTAAACCGCTGCTGCGCACATTACTCTGCAGGCTGTTGCTAGGCAGCCAAAGTCTTTCCTCTGCCTCCATCTCCCAGAATGCTGTGCGGTTCTGGATCAGAGTTCAGTGAAAGTATTGAATATTTTATTGGACGTAAAATAAAATATTCAATCAATTGACTATTTTATACGGACACATAGACATGTCTGTATGTCTGTAGCAATAAATATTGTTAGTATATAATAATATATATTATTCAGTCGTACTGAGTTCCTCAAAAATGAGTGAAAAAGCATCAAAAATCCTGAGAAGTTTAAATTTTGTTTTAATTTTAGAGCTGGAGAGATAATTCTCTAACTTTCTGCCTGCATTCGTTTAACAACCAAACCTGAAAAAAAAATTTATTTATAAGTATTCATCGCCTGCTTTTCTGCAATTTGGATTTTCTAGTAATTTATCTCTTTTCAGGCCAGAGTTTAGACTTTTAGGGCGAGTTTTGTCAGTTTCATCCTGCGGGTTTACAGTGTAAAGACGTGCCAGTCAGAACTGCAGGGAGATGTCGGTATTATGAATTTCGAAACCCCTCTATTCATCTCTTTTCTCGTTGCCATAGCAACCGACTGACAACAACACCGCTAATGCATCAGGACTGCTTGAATTATAATTATTTAAAATAATAACAGTATGTCTTTCTGTTTGAATAGCATTTCTGGTTTGCTTCCCACTGAAGATGGTGACTGCTTGTCTTTCCCATCTTGAACATTGGCTGAAATAAGTGGGCAGAGTTTCTGCATCATGTTTAAACTCCAGGAATCAAAACTAAAAGTTTCTAGACAATCTGACCAACTTAAAAAAAAACAGTATAGAGTAAAATATAATTTTTTTTCTTACTGAATCAATTTAAAGACTGGATTTGTGTAAAAATGTCATATTTTCACCAGCTTGTACCATTCAGCACCACATTGATCGGGCCAGCCATTTTCAGCCAACATTTCCTGCTGATAGCTTACAGAAACCGCTATAAATAGCGCCTCTTAGCGAGCCGTCGCTCCGTTTGACCAAATAATGACCCGTTTCATGAGCTGTGTTGGCAGCAGCCTCTCCTGGCAGGTGGCTGGTTTTATTTGGGAGTGAAGAACGGAGAATGCAGGTTTTGGCTTCGTTTCAGAGCGTTGAGTCTTGAGGGAAACCGGCTTCCTGTTTCAGTCTTCTTAACTCAAAAGTCACTTCCTGCTGAAGCTACTGCTGAGTTTCCAGAAAAGTTTTAACCCACCATCAACAAAACTCAGAGTGTTATAACTTTACCTACTGTGTACAAGTTTTGGTTTAATTTTTTGTCTTCTGTTTTGGTGATATTGCTTTCTACCATTGTTGCAAAGTTGACCAAGTATTTTTGGTCTAGTTTCCTGAAATAAGACAAAACTAACAATTTAGCAAGATATACGAGTTTGTTTTAAGTCATTAATTCCTTAATCCTGATGAGAAAATACTAATCTCCCTGTTTTTAATTACAATTTACAAGGGGAACTATATCACCATTTAGGAATTATTTATGTAAAGAAGTCCTTGCTAATTGTATGCTAGATTTGTCTTATTTCAAGTGTATAAAGATGTTTGCAACAGAAACTTGGTAAAACTTTGTGTTTTGCAGTTTTGTCCAAACTTGTGTGAAAAGCAATAAAAAAAATTTCTGGATGATAAATTGTCTCGGAATGATAATATTGTTGTTTTGAGAGCAATTTCAAGTATTTGAAGGTAAAAATAATACAGGAGCACAAACTGAAAAAATCAGTAAACTTTACATTCTTATGAACATTTAGCACTGGAACTGGAAAACATTATGTCAAATTAACTGAAATGTTCTTTGTACAAATTTCCTGCTGTTCTTTGATTTACTTATTTAAAGTATTTTCACTTAAATTCTCAAATGTCTAACATACAAACAAACTTTTACCTTTTTTCTCACATTTGTCACCGTTAAGCCACAAATTAATAGAAAGATACTTCTAGTGATTTCAACGTATTTGAACTTTTCCTCCGTCAGGTTATAAGTTGATTGGAAGTCACTCTGGAGTGAAGCTTTGCCGATGGACCAAGGTAAAAAACAATGAGACATTTTCTACCAACTCGGCCACCGAAGTTGGTAGAGTTGGTAACAGCCAGAGGTCTGTTTGTGATCGTAGTCCATGTTACGAGGGAGAGGAGGTTGTTACAAACACACGTTTTACGGCATCGAGTCGCATCGCTGCATGGAGACGACGCCCAGCCTGGCCTGCGCAAACAAATGCGTCTTCTGCTGGAGGTATGCAACCCTTACAGCACACAGTACGGTAAATATATACATAAATCTGTGGCTAAATATAAAACAGAGGTGGGTAGAGTAACCAGAGCTTGTACTAATGTAAGACTCATAGTACTTCAACATGTATTGTGTATATGAAATTTTACTAACGCTCATAGAAATCTCTAGAAACCCAGAAGTTTCAACTCAGACTTTAAAGATCTCAGTCGTATGAATATAAGATGTTAAAGTTTATTGGAAGATGATTAGAGAAAGACTAATCTCCATGGCAACCATAACCATAACATAGCCCCGCCCTCGAGTCGGAGCTCCTCCCCCACTCAGCTCCTTCAGACTAGCCAGCAGTAATTAGCAAAACATCTAACTGGTCTCAGTGAAACCAGTTATTAAAGGGTTAATGGAGGAGCCATGTTGTCAGCACTTCCTGAAGGCGGAGCTTCAGAAAGAGAAGTTTGTTTTTAAAGAGACAGAGACCCAATTTCAAGGCGTTAAAATACAAAGTGAAATTTATTTAAAGTTATTTGATATATATCGCAACTCAAGGTTTATTTTTGCTATGAAGTGACAGAGTATTCCTCTTTAAACAATATTAACTCCAGTATGTTGACATAAAATGGCAGGTGTGAATAAGATGCAGGATCAGGTTAAGAGCTTCTTATTTTACTTAAACTTCTTCTTCTCCTCGATTCTCTCGTTTCATCTCTGACTAACAGACACCACACCAACCCGGTCGGCACCGAGTGGCGCTGGAAAATGGACCCGGCAGAGAAAATCCTGCAGGATTCCCTGGAGAAGCACCAGAACATGATCCGGCAGTTCAGAGGTGAGCGCTCCAGCAGGTTCTGGGTCGGACTCGGAGCGCGTAACGCCGTTTGGACCTCAGGAAAACGTTCACAGCGGCTCCTGATGCTGCCTCTGTTTATCATGCACACTTCGCCGCCGCCGCCGGTTCTGTTTGCTGCTCACGACCTTTCGCAACCTTGAGTGTAATGAAGCGGAGAGAAGATTAAAATGTGTCTGCTGGGCCTGCTGTTTTGGTTATAGTACCTCATAAATCACTGTTCAGACTGAGTCCCACACACAGGCTGTGTATTTTCTCCATTTGGCTCTCCTGACTTCACTTTCTGCGGTTTCTGCTAAGCTGAGACGCTGGAAGCCTTTAGACGTTTTCTGAATAGAAAAGAGAGCAAACATCACAAGTTTTGTAGTTTGATCTGATTCCAGGTTGGAAGAAAGCAGCAAAAATAAAAATTTATCATCAACCCAGGAGTAAAACTTGGCCATTTTTGAGCTAAGAGGCGGCGAGTTGCCTTTAGACTTTTATGAAAGTAAAACAATCTAATTGGGGAAAATGTTTTTCATGTTTTTAAATTGAAAGGTTTTAGAAAAATATTCCCAATAAAAATGTCAATTTGCATTAAAATGTCTTGAATTCATAAAAATGATTTAAGGTTGTTCATGGATTTGTTTTCTTGTGGGACTTTTACTCCAATACTCTGCATTGATCATGCATTCTTTAAAACAGGGTTTATGATTTCTAGTTTTAAAAAGTTGAGAATTCTTCCTTAATAATAATTTTATTTTTCAACTCATCTGCAAAAATGTATTTTCCCTCACTTTAATTTCCTGCTTTCAGCCTCCTCTCCTCTGTTTCTCATCTTTACGAGCGCCCTCACTGTCAGACTGACGATACATTTCTGGTTGTTTTCCATCCGTTTCGAGGCCCAGCCGTTTGATTTGTTTTTATTTCTACCTGTAACTCCGTTTGCCAGTTTGAGGTTTCTGACCTTTGGAGGGACGCTCTCTGTCCCTGCAGGCGTCCCTGGAGTGAAGCCGGAGCGATACGAGGAGGGCTTGGCCGCCAAGCACTGCGCCCTGTCCTTGGTGGGCGAGCCAATCATGTACCCAGAAATCAACACCTTTCTTCGCCTCCTCCACTCTCGTCGCATCTCCAGTTTCCTGGTCACAAATGCTCAGTTCCCAGAGGAAATCAGGTGGGTAGAAAGCAGAAATAAACTCATTTCGCTTAGAAAAAGCCAAAACTTCCTTTAATTTTTTGGGCGTTTTTTTTTTTAGATTTCCTTCATATTTGGTTTTTAATAAACATTGAGGCTTTTGCTCTTACTTTCATTTGAGCGTTTTAATGTTTATTTTGAATGTTTATTGATTTTACCTGTTCGCTTTGTTGCAGCTAGTATTGTTTTAAAGTTCTTTACAAATAAATATTGTCTCTAATTTTAGTTAAAAACATTTCTAATCTTTAGGAAATAGACAGCATGTCTGTGCATCCTTAAAAAGTTTTAAAATTTACACATCTAAAATTAAGGCCTTAAAAAGTCTTAAGCTCCTCAGAAAACTATGTTGGCCTTTGATATGTTAATGAGGTCTTGTGAATTTGTGAGCTCAGTTTATTTGCATATTGATCAACATGAATGCATAACATAAATAAACCAGATTTAGCTAAAAATTATAATTTTTATAAAAATACAGCCGCATACATGACCTTAAATATATAATTTTATACGTTCACTTCATTGGACTTTGTGATTTGTGGCTGCTAATATACAATTGCTAACTAGCTTTTTTGTGTATATAGGTAAGTGCAAATTTCTCGCCAGTTAACTGAATGAAGTTTGTCTATTTCTGGGGAAACATAAGTCTTAAATGTCTTTCATGGTGGCCTTAAAAAGCCTTAAGTTTGAGTTGGTGAAAGCTGCAGAAATCCTGCTAGCATTGTATCTGGCTTTGTTGCAGTTATTATTGTTTTAAAGTGTTTTAAAGTGCTCTATAAATGTATTGTTTCTGATTTCAGTTAAAAACATTTAAAAATAACTTTTATTTAGATGCATCCTTTAAAAGTCTTAAATTGATGTATTTTAAAATTAAGGTCTTAAAATGTTTTAAACCCATTTAGTATGTTATTGTGAATTTTATTAATTTATAATGGGGACCATGTTTTTTTGAGTTGCACTCACTACATTGTTCCCTGTATTTGAAGCTACTGCTAACTGGCTTCTAATTTACCCTTGCTAACTCACTTGCTAACTAGCTTTCTGTCATGAGCAAATCCAGTTGCCCAGAGGAGGTTTGCGCATTTCTTTGGAGGTTTAGGCCTTAAATTCCATTCATAATGGTCTTAAAAGTCTTAGAAAGTCTTAAATTTGAGTTGGGGAAAGCTGCAGAAACCCTGATAGGAAATGTCTGGCTGCCTGGTGGCAACATATAAATAAAGTAGCGTTGTTTGAAAGTTTTTAGTTTGAGTATGTGGAACAGCTTGACTGCCTCCAAGGTGCATAAAGAAGTCAGAGAGGAAGTCAGAGACGAGAACAGAGAGAACCGGTAAGTTGTGGCCTGACAGAAAGCTCTGGCCGTCACACTTTTCAGAACTTTTGCTGAATTTGGAATAAATTTTTCTTGATTCAGAACATGACATATCTTACAGTAAAAGTCATAATTTTGATGGATCTGGACATTTATCTTTAAACAACAGTAAAATCTCTGAGAAGTTCTCTGAAAGTGAAATGTCAGAGAGTTTTTTCTTTTGGAGAGTTCAAATGAATTTTGCAATGCTCAGCATCTTTAAACCTCTCAATCCAGAACCTCTTCAAGGTCGTGAAGACGCACCACGCTGGCACAGCCGATAGCTCAGCTAACTAGCCTGTCAGCGGCTCACTTATCGCCCGTCCTTCGAGGTGAAGACAGGACAACAGTCAGCAGCTATTTTTTATTTCCAGCTGAGCTGCTGGGTGAAGATGAGCTGTTTCTGTCAGAATGTGGAGAAATCGCCTTTTTACAGTCGTCCTTGTCATTTAGAGACGCGTTTCTTTCCATGGGCATCGTAGCATCTTTGTCCTCCTAGCAATAAACCCTAAACCTGTAGGGCCTGACCCTAACCTTTAACCTTTAAGGCTTTAAATGTTAGCTCTCTCCTCCCAACAGCCATAACTATCTCCAATAACTGAATGAGTGACAACATTTAATTAAATCAACAAGTTTGGAACATTTGGCTCTGCATAATGAATCAATAGGAGTTTTAACTTTTGAAACAAGTGACTGAATGTTGGGTTTTCTCACGTGTTGAGCTGCAGTGGTAGGAATGCGTGTGTCCTGTCAGCGGTTTGGTCATATGGAGAGCCTAAACGCGTTTGCACACATTGTTCCTGCTCTTCCAGGAAACTGGTGCCGGTGACTCAGCTGTACGTCAGTGTGGATGCCAGCACCAGGGACAGCCTGAAGAAGATTGATCGGCCTCTTTTTAAGGACTTCTGGCCTCGTTTCCTCGACTGCCTCAGGGCTTTGGGGGAGAAAGTAAGTTCTGCTGGTTTTAAGGTTGTTGGTCTGCAGCTTTTAGATGCTGCAACAAATCCATTGCAGTTGTTGCAGCAGTGATGAAACCACATGATATGAAGTATTTCTTTATTCTTGTGAAGCTGCTTTTTATTTTTAATTGAGTACAAATAGTATTTTTACTCAAGTACTATTTTTGGTTACTCTGCCCACTGCAAACACACAGAATCTTTCCAAGTATTTTCTAATTTCTAGTGGAAATATCTTAAAAACTAAATACAAGTAACTTTTCAGCAATAGGAGTTTGTTTTAGATAATTCCTTAATAAGTTGCTTTGGCAGATAATTTCACTTATAACAAGACATTTTGCCTAATTTATCTCCCAGTAAAATAAGTTATTTTCATCAATATCAAAGGAATTATTTACATAAACTCCTATAAGTTGCTAAAAAGTTAAGTTTGTCTTATTTTAACTACACCAGCAACTGGATCAAAATTACTTGGTGAGATTTTGTTTTTGCAGTGTCCAAACCACATCAAATACCTGAAAAATGCATTTTTACAATTTTAGTGAATATATTTTATCTGTATATTGTGAAAAAAACTAAAGAAACTTTCTACTTTTATTTGCTATACCTATTTAATAACATATTTTTGGTTATTTGATGGTTGCTTAATGCTTTTATGACACTAATTACAGAGAAGAGCTCATGAAAAACAGTTTCAGTTATATTTTGAATCAGTTCCTCATTCGCTCCATGTTTAATTAAATAACATTTTTTTCTCACTGACTCGAACTTCGGCTTCTGTGAAACCAAGATAAGACGACACTCTGCCAAACTCTCTAACGTTTCCTCCAGACGGGATCGATTATTTAGATGAGCAAACCATCTTCAATTTGAAACTCCCACTGCCACAAAGTCGAAGATCTGCTTTTCTTGTTCTTGAAAACCCGACCAGTTCTTCGCCTTCGATTGCCTGGATCGATTCTCTGTTGGTGTTTCACTAAAGGAGGAAGAAAAAGCAGCGATTTGATGAACAACTGAGCAGCCAAAGGAAGAACCGTGGGCTTCAGTCTCTCAGAGGAGACATCATAACTCTGCTGCTTATTTAAAGCTTTTGCAAGCAAGTAGCAAATTCATTACTCAGCTTCAGATGTGGGCAAATGCAAATTTTGAGACTGATCACCTGGGATCTATCATTTAACTTTAATTTCGCCTTGATCATCATTTTTACTGCAACACTACATAAAACTATACACAGGAGGTAACTGCAGCGGTTTGGGGCTTCATTTATCCTTAATGCATCAAGTAAAGATAAAATACTCAGTAAGTTCATTTTCTGTGGCCTTTAACAGTGAAAAGATTCACTTAGTCACCAAAAAACCTTGTAATGGAGTCACATTATAGATTTTAAACGCGTTTCTTGCACAGACGGATTCAGTTTGAGGCTTTTAGATGCGTTCCTGAACGAACGGTTAATTGCAGAATTCACATTTTGTTTTTTTCCATTTCACCCCAAGCACTGAATAAAACAGTTAAGTTTTTTTGGTGTCTGCTTCAAAGCAACATAAGCTGATTTCCAGCACGTTTGGTCAGCTGGTTTTATTGCTGTACAATGGCTGGAAAAGGCAAGTGTTTTGTTGTCGACTTACCATCCAGAAACCACTTCCTGCTTTCCTGTTGGTTGTGCAGGAGGCTCCACTTCTGCTTTTCAAAGCTATACGGTTGCAGTTTTTGTTGTGTTGACATAGTTGGGTCACACAGATGAAAGTTTCAAATATGCAAACTTCACCGTCTCTTGTTTTGGTCCATCAGAACCACCAAAATTATTTCTATTTTCCAAAAGCCAAAAATAACGAGAAATTTATTTATTATTGTCTTCAGAATAAGACATAAAGTTCAAAATCTAAAATATTGATCAAACTCAAACTATTTAATTAAACGTAAATACGTCACACGGTTTGCAAAACCTTTTCTTTAAAATCAGGAAACAAATGAACTGTTTTATTATATTTTCTTTACTGAAGCTCCATTATTACATCAATAATCAATGATCCAATTAAAATAATTTAATTATTTGTGGGTCAGTTAAAAGATTTTTTTAACAGGAAGACTGCATATTACTGGATATGATGAGGAAAGCTTACTTAATCCTCCTGAAGAAAAAAAGATTGAATTGTGTTGATTATATTTAGATCCCAATTGTGGCAGATTATAAATCAAATTAATCAGAAATTTACCTGTTAAAATGCTGTAATTTTGTCATCTCACATTTCAGTTGTTTATGCACCTTCCAGATATCACTGTCTAATAATAAAGTTTTATTTTTCCGTCGTTTTGCCGTCCTGCCTGACAGCCGTCCTCCGTTACTCCACCTGGCCTCCCGCCATCCCGCCGTCCTGCCGGCGCTTTGGGAGTTGTCAGAGTTGTGCGTCCGTGTCAGATTTGGAACGGAGGCATCTTGAAATATCTCACCTCCCTGCTGCTGCTGGCCAATTATCCTCGACTCTGCTGGGCTGAAAGGACCTAAAGCCACAGAAAACCTTCCAGCGCCAGGCAGAAATTGGAGGGAAATGAACCGAAAGCTGCAGTCTTTCTTTCTTTCATTCTTCCTTTCTTTTGTTTCCCGCTGTTGTTGTTTATATACCGGCGGGCAGCAGAAACCACTGAAAAGCATCAATTCATCCACTTTTTTTCTTTTTTTTTGATCGGCCATTTCTCATGATCATTTTTCCTCACCATCATGTGCAGCCTGAATATATATAAATCAAAATATATATATATTTTTGCATGCTTTCCAAATATTTGCAATTTGTGTGCGATCTGCAGCGTGAACTCCAAACGTCACGCATTCCCAATAGGTGGCGCAATAACGTCACACACAGAGCATGCTCAGTGTCCTACCATGAAGAAGAAGAAAAAAAAGAAGCGTTGATGCTAACAGTGGAGCGAATCTTACAATTTTAAAAGACCGGATTCGTATCAGCTCCAGATCCACTCCAAAAATCTGACCTGTGTTGTTCAGACGGTGGTGAAAAGATCAGATTCAGATCAAACCAATCGGAAAAGGTTCACATGTACAGAATCGGTTCTCAGTGGTTTAATTACGTGGAAGCTTAACGATTTGCTTACATGTTCCCGCTGAAAGATAAATTTCTTGTTAAAATGCTTGTTGTTGTATGAGAAAGTTTTATTTGTCCTTAAATCGAAAGCAACATGGTGCATATTTTGAGTGGAAGAGTTTATGTACGAACTCATTGAGAATTGAAAAGAGAATCAAATCGATAAGCAAGATCAATATTGGAGTCGGTATCAATAAATTCCCACCAATTCCCTCCGGGCTGCAGAGTGACTGCAGCCATATTTATCCTCCTTCATGTTGTCACATCATACAGCAGACATATTTTAAGCAAAGCCTTTTCGTTTCTATTATTTATTGAAATAAATCCCCGTCTGCCGCAGATCTTTTTCTTTTTAGATTTTTTTCTGGGACAGATTTTACTTAAATTTTAAATGTGACAGAATAATTTTGTTATTTATGAGCAGTAACCGCCAGCATTTCAACTCAAATCTTTAAATTATGTATTAGAAATTCAGTACAAACTGTTTAGGGCAAGCTGTGACTTTTTTCCCTTTTTTATTTTTATATTTTAGATATTTTAATCAATAATTCCCTTCTGTCTGGTTATCAAACTTTTACTTTGGATTATTGTTGCTTCTTTCCAGTAGTTCTTTTAAATTCACACCACTTGTCTGGATCCTCTTTTGGTCCAAAGAATAATAACTTAAGTTTTGTTTCCGTTCAGCTGGAGAAAGTTTTTGCACAGCAACACATTTATCTGCTCTTATCTTCTGTTCACTGATTGGACGGTTCAATGGTCACCTGGTGACATCATAATGTAGAGCGCTGTGTCATCTGTGTCGTTATGGTAGCTCGTCTGATTTCCTGTTATAAACGTTAAAAGACTATAGATATTGAATGAGGGGTTTTAGGATTGAGCCTTGGGGTTCCCCACATGTGACCTCTGACCTCTTTGATCAGAAGTTTCCTACTGAATCGAAATAAATCCTTGTTCTTCATATAAGATTTAAACCAAAATGCTCATTTGGATTTCTGAGCTTTCTACTTTAATCACCTCTGCGTCTGTTTGCCCTCGTCCAGAAGCAGAGGACGGTTTACCGCCTGACGCTGGTGAAGGCCTGGAACGTGGAGGAGCTGCAGGCCTACGCCGAGCTCATCGCTCTGGGTCAGCCCGACTTCATCGAGGTCAAGGTAAGACTCCAACAATATCTGTACATTCCTGCACTTTTCAGTCAGTCACGTTTTATTTCTATAGCACATTTCAGCAATAGCAGTTCAAAGTGCTTTATGTCACAAAAACACTTTTCCAAATGTCGCTATCATCAATAAGTGATCGTTGTGTTAGATTAGCTGCTGCTGCTATTAGCTAAGCTAAAATGAGCTAATTTAAACACCTGCTCTACTGGTGCTCTACCTGTTGGAGTTGGTGTTTCGGTCGCCTTTTTCATTTTCATAGTCAAGCTAGCATAGCTGACCTCATTCTGTTCTTTATGAATTAAAACTTCTTCCTTTCCTTGCTGTCTAGTTGTTATAGTGTTGATAATTAGTATCAAAGCAATGTGTCCCTTTTTTTTTCATATGCGACTCAAACATTCAAGATTTAGTGGGTTATTTCTACATCTTTAAGCTAAAACCAATGCTAGCCATAATCGGCTAGCAGCCTTTTGCCTTCCAGCAGAGAGATGTGACGTCATGCTGCACTGGGTTCATATGTTGGTCAGTTATTGAGTACTCCAGAGATTTCATTTTCAAAATATTTATTAAATTAGCTTAGCAGGAGGAGAATAGAGCACCATAATTTGCCACTTACATTTAAAAGACTAATAAATAGATTCATATACACAAAACTAAGCATTTTATATGCAGTGTTAGTTTTATAAGTGCACCAGATAATTCCATCTATTTACAGTTTTCCACCATTAATCACTGTTTTTATTTATTTCAGTTAACAAAAATGTTTTCTCAATTTCAGTTTTCATAATTTCATTGGTTGAAGTTAATAACTTTGAACTGAGGATGAGTCCAGTCTGTAGTTCAGTGTGACACCTGGAGTTCCTCATAGATCCACATCAACCAGAGTTGATATTCAGCGCCACCTAATTTCAATTCCTCTGCACAAGAATAAGTGAATTAATTTGGGAAGGTCGTTTTGGAGACCTCATGCCTTTTGTTCATGAATACAAGGCTCAAACTGGCCCGTCTTCCCATTCGGTGCTGCCGTCATTTCCACCGCAGAGTGAAAAGCTTCCCACAGCCAGCATTAGTATTCATGAAAAGCCTGTTCCCACACAAGACGAATTTCCCACATCCTATAATTTAGACGGCATTTTGGCGACTTGACAGTCGAGTTTCAATGCTTGATATTCTCCTCAGGGTGACGACTTTCATTAATTCAAACCGGTTGGTGGTGAACTGAACCCAAAGCTGAAAATAAAATAGAAAAGACTAGAAATCACCTTTCGCAAAGCGAAAGGTAAGTCGAATTATGTAGCTTCATACAAAATAAAAACACAAAACAGAAAACCAGGTAAATATACAGCTAAGAAAGAAAAAAAAACAGATTATATACAAGAAGTGTAAATAATAGCAAACGACAGCAAGGATTCAAATGTGAATGTTTTTGTTCAGTTTTGGCTTAATTACTCCTCTAATAATGTTTTTATGACCCTTTTTTTAGAGTCAGTATCCTCTAGTTAACAGTAAATTAATTATTTCAATAATCATGATTCATCCGAATAATTGCCCCAGCAATCTGAAACAAGGCAAAAGGATTCAATTTTACTAAACACAGAAATATCTTGGATCACTTAAAACTCACCAAAACTAACGTACAAGTAACTTTTCAGCAAGAAATAAGATTTTGTTTTAAGTCAGTAATTCTGTAATGTTGGTTAAAAAGAGCTATAGAGTAGATTATTCCACTGGCTGATTACTTAATTTATGAAACGGTTGAAAATGTCTGCCAAATCATTTTCATCAATATTAAGGAATCGTTGATTTAAACCAAACTCCTGTACGTTGCTGAAATTTAGTTTTGTCTCATTTAAAAAAGGGAATATTTTAGAATATTGCAAATTTATTGTGGAAAGACAGAAAACAATAATAAGTCAGTAACAAAACGACAGGAGTCGATGTTTAACAGGAAGCTTTGTTCAGCTGCTTTTCTTTCTGATAAATCTTTTTTTTTCTGTCTGCCATAATAAAGCTACCAGATCAAACCGTTATCTCTTTTCTCTGGTGTGCTCTCGTTGGGGAAATGGCTGCGGCGTGCCGAGTGGTTCACAGGATTCATTTCAGGGCTGTTATTACATAAATGAACCCAAAACTGTGGCCCAGTAGGGAAGACTTTGTTCTTCCAAGGAGCTGCTGATGTCTCAGATCTTCAGCTGTGAGCTGAATGGGATCTACACCTGAATATTTACCCCAAAAGCATCTTGTAAAAGTAAGACTGAAAGTCGTGTCTGTAGTTTCTAGTTCCCATCTTTACAAAGATGTTTGATTCAATTTGAATTATCTCTTGACCTCCTGCACGACCCTGAAAAGTTTCAGTTGCATTGTGCGGATAATCTCTGTCTTCCTTTTTTCCACGCTGTCAGTCGAATCGCTTGCGTCTTTTCTCCCCTCTTAATTATCTTTTCTTCCTGCTCTTATCTTCCTGACCCGTCGCTCCCCCTCTTCCTGCCTGTGAGCGCCTCTGCATTGTGACGAGATAAGAACCGTCGGCCGCGCCGAGCCGCAGCCGCGCCGTCGGCTTCATCATGAGCCCAGTAATTGGTGCATCGCGCCTCGGACTGGAAACGGTGTGACAGAGCCGCTCCATCACACAATCGGCTCTGAAATTAGCTGTCACCGCTGACGGATGGAAAGCTGCTGCAGTTCAGCTGTACTTAAGATAATGGAAACTTGTTGTTCTGATGTCCTTACATTACACAGGCGTATAATCTTAAATAAACACACAGTTAAATAAACCTGCATTACTTCAATGTGTTTCATTGTCATTTTATGCCACAGTTCAACACAAAGTGACTTAATTCTTTTAAAAAGCACATTTACTACAATTACAAATAACCCTAACCATATGAAATAAACAAGTAAAAGTGCAGATATACTTTATTAATTTCAGACAAAAAGTGGATTTTATATAAATATATCTTTATTACACAGAGTGAAATATTTCACGCTTTGTTTTCTTGTAATTTTTAAAATAATGTCCTTCAGTTTAATTTGAATTCATTTATAATTCTATGAATTATCAATCTATATCCTATTAACTATCTTTTTCTCCAAGTTATTAATTGTTTAATCCAGAAAATAATCACCAGATCACGGGTTTGATGAGGCGAGCAGGAAAAGATGAACTTTTTATAGTTAAAATAATTTTTTTTAATGTGCAGACGCGTCTACAAACAATCAAACGTTCACTAAAGAAAAGCTGTGTTGTTGCACTTTAGGCAATAAATGCTTATTTTGTTCATTTAAAAAGAGAATATTTTAGATTATTGCAAATTTATTGTGGAAAGACAGAAAATAATAAGTTAGTGACAAATAGTCGGCGTTTAACAGGAAGCTTTGTTCATATAATAATCCATCTGTTTCTAAATTCATAAATAATGATATTTTCTTTCACAGATCATAGTTTCGATCTATAAAAACAGTAAATTACTTGTTCGGTCATTTGCTCCAGTCGGTGTGAGATTTACCTTCTGACCGGAGAACCGGTGCCAATTCCTGTCCTGCTGGAAGAATTGGACCATCAGAGGGAAAATATTCTGCCAGCGGCGTAAATGAGATAAATCTGCTGCAGCTCGTTGGCCCGGGACTTCAGCAATCAATACTGACCATTTCCTAAAGAGGTTATTGAAACCGGAGAGGAGGGGTTGATTCCACGCGACGCGGTTGATACCAAACGTAAAGTAATTTTCAATCTCTGTCGTCGCCCGACTCTGCTGCCCCGCTGTGATTTATACCAAACGTTGGAGAGATGATCTTTATTCAGAGGGCCTCCAGGCGAGGCTGATAACTCCAAGGTCTTTCATCAATTCAGCGCGGCGTTGTTGCCCTTGCCCCCAGCCGCCGCCTTAATGCCTGCTACAGAAATACAAACCCCTGCTGACGCAGTTCGCTCTCCAGATTCACACGCAGCCATTCAGCCTCACACACCCAACACTTCATGTCTGATCGGACGGAATATGAAGGTTTTCAATGAGTTGATAATCAATTTGCTGCATCGTCAGTTTGTCACAGAAGCTACTGCAAAAACAAAAAGTGTTTTTAGTGCAAGTATCTTAGTACGCTTGAAATGAGACAAAACCAAATTATAAGTAACTTTTATTTGAAATAATTCCTTAATATTGACATAGTTTTAGTTCCACTGGCAGATTATTTCACTTTTAACAAGGCGGAAATATCTTATTATAAGTGCAATAATCTGTACTTTTTCATCAATATTAAGGAATTATCTGCTATCTCTTGCTGAAAAGTTGCTTGTAAGTTAGTTTATTTCAAGCGTGTCGATATATTTGCACCGGAGGCTGGACTAAACGTTCTGGGCGACATGCTTTTTGTCCTTGTCCGTTTAAGGGCGTGACGTACTGCGGGGAAAGCTCGGCCAGCAGCCTGACCATGGCGAACGTTCCCTGGCACCAGGAAGTGGTCGCCTTCGTCCAGCAGCTGGCCGACATGCTGCCTGGCTACCAGGTGGCCTGTGAGCACGAGCACTCCAACTGTTTGCTCATCGCACACAACAAGGTAAGGAGACCTCAGCTGCCGAGCGCAGATGAAAAACCCGACAGTACGCGGTACAAGATGTACCAACTGAATATATGTTTTCCTCTCTGGGTTCAGCAAAATGGGTTTCAAAGAAATCACATTTTCAACGTTTATGTCAGAAAAGTTTCTGCTCTGCAGAGACAGGAAGAACATCATTTGGACTCGGTTTTATCAGGTTTTTTTTTTAAAGGGATTTATATTTTTCAGAACACGCTGTTCCACAAGCGAAGCCTTCCACTCAGGGGACTTTTATTCGTAAAAGTATTTATGTGAAATATTACCACTGTTTGGTGCTCAGGTGCAGCAGAGGATGATGGATTGAGAGAACCTCATGTGATCCTCATGTCTGTCACCTTCGGTTCCTCCAGAAACATTCAACTGAGGAGAAAACAGGCTTTTAATTTGAAATACCCATGTTTATTAATACAAAATGAATAATGCTGATGTAGGCAGTGACATGTAAAACCGCCGAACTCAACTGCTCTATAAAAAAACACCCAGACGATTTTAGACAATAAGTTACTGGGGTTTTCTTGGTGTCTGGAAAATGAGCCGTTTCAAAATCCTCCACAATGTAACGTCACAAATCAGCTGTCCGGCAAGTTTGATGCATTCTGCGATGTAAAGAGACGCGTTTTGTTGTTTACCATCCATTCTGGTTGTGCAGGAGGCTCCACTTCTGCTTTTCAACGATGTATATCTGTATAATTGCGCATCTGTTTGCAGCCATTTTCCCGTTGCGTTTTGGGGGCGTGGCCAGCAGCAGCTGATTCAGATTTAAAGTGACAGGAGGCAATAAAACAGCTCATTCTGAAAATAGGCAAAACTAACCAGACTAAAATCTGAAGATTTAAGTGATTTGGTGTGAAAAATGGATTCAACATGTTTCATATGAGCCATAGATCTATCCTAACCAGTACAAGGAAACATAATAGGTCACCTTCAGCAGTGCAAAAGTGCAAAATTATCCCTCAGCAAACTTCTGATGCGTTGTCTGGTGGCTTTAAGACAGAATGTTGGACGTTAAACTCCTGTTAAAGCTGGAGCTTCTGCCTGCTACAGGTTTTAATGCATTTTGCATACAAAGGAGCAAAATGCTGCTGGAGATAAAACCACAGCTGTGCTAATTGGTCCCAACGATCAGAAACAGGATGTGAGGAAACTCTGGGATCGTAAATTATCATGGACAGCTAAACAATAATTTACTGGGCGAATTTCAGAAACATTTATGCAAAACGGTTTACAGGATAGAAACTGAAAGCTAAGAGGATTTCACAACATAAAAACATGTTAGACTCGCATCTTAAATTAAATGTTTCAGAGTTTATTAGTCGGATTATGATTAAAAGCTGCTGTAAACAAAATTTGTTTTTAATTGGATTGTGTTTATTTCTATAGTGCAAATTCACAACAAGTCCCGTTGTGAAACACTTAAAAAAATCATAGTAACAAATTTTACTGGAGGAAAAATCATCCTGCGAATTATTACAATAAATTATAGGATTGTTGTTTTGAGACTATTTCCAAATATATTGATCATGGCCTGAAAATGCAAGTTCAAAAAAACATTTATTTTCAAGTAAACAAATTTTTAAATAAATAAAATAATTTTTATATATAATGGAGTAGAAAAGGATTTATGTTTCTCTCAAAGCAAGTCAAGTTTATTTTTCTTTAATTGTGCTTCTAAATGACTAAAATCTGAACTGTTTGCACAAAACTTGAAGGTAAAGAACAATTTATTGTTTTATTTTTATTTGTTTGGCGTTGTTGGAAAGGTGAGAATCCACAAGTTCAGAATCTGTAAGTAACTCAAAACGTTTCGTTTCGACGTATTTGTGACTAAACTGGGATTTTTGTTCCTGGTACAAAGCAAGTTTACAATTTAACATGACAGAAAATGAGAGATATCAAAGTTTAAAAAAATGCTTTGCAGTCTCATTTTCTTTTTTTTTTTTTTTTTTTCTGCCTGTTTGTCTGCAGCAAGTTGCAATATTTCCTTTTATTTGTTGTTGGGGTTATTGGATCCTGTTTCTGTCTCTGTTCTGACTCTGCCAGACATGTTCGTCCTCTTAAATTGGAAAAAAAAAACTATTTTTCCTTCACTCTGTCAAAACGAAAGGTGCAGATGAAACAACAGCGAGCGCATAAACTGATTCTGTTCCATCCAGCTTCGATTTAAACCCTGATTTAAAATCCTCGTGTGGAAACAGGTGAGAAGTTTTGACTCTACAAAAAATAGTAGAAACTGTCAGCAAGACTCCATTAACTAAAACAGCATGCAGTCCTGTTCTCTCCCCGGATTTGCTTTGTTCCTGGAATTATCACCCAGACTGAATAAAAATCATCCTGTCTCATTACCTGGAACGTTGGTTCCCAACAGGCGTTTCTTCTCAAGCCTCATTAACAATGCAGCAGGTTGGGTTTATTTTTTCCTCTAATGTCACTCCGTAAACACCAAACGCTTCCAGTCGATGTTCCTCAGCAGGAAGGTCGTCTGCAGTGCAAATAAGTGTTAGTCCTCCGATGCGTTCATGCTGGATCTGTTTTAATTACTTTAAAAATAAAACAATATTAGGAATGATGTGAGTTTGCAGTCGCCTGCTGGGCCAGTTGAGCTGTTATTTGTTCGGGAAGGTTCGGTCCGAACCCAGGATGCCGCTCCAGTCAGCTTGACCTCTTTGGAAATTGAACTTTGCTGGACAGTTTGCCCTGCAGTACATTGAGCTTCCTTTTGATTCGACTCTTTTCTCTGTAAAAATATCCCGACTTACTTCAACATATCCACATTTTCTTTTTTAGGTTACAGCTTCACGATGACAAATCGATCAGTTAATTGATCAGTTAATCACATGATGAATTAAAATGAGCTCAGTAATTTCTATTTGCATTTATTTTTCTCTTTATCTTCTGACAAAAATTGAACAACTAAAATCTCAAAATTGGCGTTTTGGTCTCAGCTACACCTTTTTTTGAGGGGCAGTTTTATTTGCAGACGTTCATAATCAATTTTATCTGCTGTTTCTGGTATTTTGTTTATTTATTTTGGATATTTCAAACGTTAAAAGTTCCTCAGAATTTACAGTTTATTGATGTTTGAGAATGTGCTCTTGCATTAGTAAGACATTATTATTATTATTATTATTATTATTATTATTATATTACACAAAAATGGACATAAATAAACCAGTATTCTTTATCACAATTACTTCTGGGACAAAATCTTATCTTACTTAATAAGACTTTGTGTTTTTGCAGTGTATGTATGTCTGGAAAATGCATAACCCCGCCCCTTTAAATTTCTTCCAGTTCAAGGTGAACGGCGAGTGGTGGACTTGGATCGACTACGACCGTTTCCAGGACCTGGTCCAGGCTCACGAAGACAGCGGCGGACAGCGGAGCTTCTCGGCCTTGGACTACACCGCCAAGACCCCCAGCTGGGCTTTGTTTGGGTCAAACGAACAAGGGTTCGACCCGGCCGACACGCGCTTCCAGCGGCGCAACAAAACCAAAGATATCTCTGGATGCTGATCTGAAGATGACAATGAATTTAATGAAACAGTGAAAAATGAATATGAGCTTTATTGTTGGGCTCTTCCCTCTTACTTGCTTTGTTTGGGTCTTTAAATGTTTTTGCGTCGCAGAAAAATGACCTTTTTATTGTGTCTTTTTTTAATGGATGTACGTCGACTGTTCAGTTTTTAATCTTCTTGATTTCTCCTTGTTAAACTGGATCGTCCAGTTCCTCTTGCTCTTCCTTTCTGCTTGTGCTTTTTTCTTATTCCAAATTTCATTTTAAAAGTTTCATCACTTCTTTTTTTTTTCCATCTCAGGGTCAGGATTTTTGAAAACATCCGTTTAGTGTCAGAGTATTTTATTTCTCAGTCAACTGCTGTCAAAATATTTTGACCACTTAAAATCAATGCGTTTGAAATAAAAATTGGAAAAATGTTTCAAATCTCAGTGGCTTTTTTAGAACTATTGTTATGATAATTAAACTCTTGGATTGGAAAGCCTCCATTTGTTTTTTTTTTTTGTAAGGTTTTAGCAACGATTCCTCTGGTAAACATCCAGTAAGTCGTGTTTAGGGAAGTTCAGATCACTTTCTGTTTCTGCTTCTGATTTGAAAAATTAAACCTATGGATTTAAAATCTGAATGTTCTTAAAGTGCCGGCTGTGCCTGGATGTATTGAATGTATCAATACTAAGAAATAATTTACTTAAAACAACCTTCCTCGCCTGTGGGGGGCGCTGCACCAAGAACCACTAACAAGAAAACCTGAAGAAACCATCAAAAGTAGCATCAGATTTTAGCCATTCTCGGGTTTTTGTTACACCAAGAGCCATTTCTCCCACTACATGCGTTTGTTTTGGTTGTATTTTCCCATAATGCAGTTCACTTCCTGCTTTTGTAGCGGCCTCCTGTCCGCTTGGCGCTTATATGCACTCAAACCGAACCAGAGTTCACCACGTGTTCAGACCTTTCATTGCATATTTTAATACAGTTAAAAGTGAAATTATTCTCTTTCATTTAACTGCTAGTTAGAGAGTTTTGTGCAGAAACTGTTTCTTCTCTGTTTGCGGCTTCTTGGTTTCCCTGATTTGACCTTCAGCAAATCGGCGCCGGTGAGGCTTTCTGCGTGGCCGGAGTTCATTCGAGCGTTTTCACCCTCGCGTTTGATTTGCGTCAGCCTCACTGCTGACATCCAAACCCATTCAGGCTGCAGAAAAGTTTCATTTTGCTGGAAATCTGTGGAGCTGTGGGGGAATGACCTTGACCCGCTCATTTACAAACGCTTTCTTCAAGCAAAGTGACTTAATTAACCAAATGACCGTCTAATGGAGGCGTCGCCTCGCAGGCTGATGCTTTGTTTCCCTCGCTGGAAACCTGACAGCTGACTGGTAAACCACAAAGCGACCCGATGAATCATAAAATATTCAGCCTCTGAACGGAGTGTTAAACTGCAGGCGTGCTGCAGAGAGATTAGGGGAGATATGTGCTAATTGCCTGCTGTGTGTCCTGGATCACTCTGCGTCTCCTCAGGCTCGCGTCACGCGGTCTGTTTCACAGATTCCTGGCTCCGTTTCCCCCATTAGAAACAGTTTGAAGGTTCAGATTTAATCTGTAATAATTTAAATTGCCCAGTTTATGTGTTTTTGTCGATATCAGCCTGCGGACATCTTGTGCTCCTTATTTTTAACCTTTTATTCCTCTGCTCTGCAAGGAAACTTGTTTTTAAAAACAATCCACCTGACGGATCACTTCACTGTTTTTAACTGGCTTCTGTACTGACAGTAAATGTTGCATTTTTAACTTGTGATTCCCACGAGCACGAAGCAGAAATAAAACTGCAAACTGTAGTGTCCCCATCCGCAGCAGAGGGGGGATCACTGCAGGAACGTCTGCATTGAAAAGCAGCTGCTGCTATTTTTGCCCAGCCAGATTTACACAGGATATTAAATCCACCTGCAATATTTCGTCTGCTTTGAAAGTCACGTTTAGCTTTTTGCTTATTGGCTAGAAATGAGTTCAGGGAACATTTAATTCAGAACGTTTAAGTGCAATTTCTGCTACACCATCCAATATCAATAATCATGTTTGTTTTGTGACTTTAAGATATTAAGACCTTATTCATTTTAGAGTCACTTATTTTACACAATCATGGTGAAATACTAAAAGTAAGGAAAAGTCTTTCTGTGTTCATAAGTGTGATTGATTAAGATGTGACCTTTAACCCTCGTCTTCTCTCTTAAAGCATCGCAGTCAGATGCAAAAACACAACATCTTACAAAGTGTTTCTGGTTTAGTTTCCAGTGTAAATGTCTTAGTGTTGCTTTTTTTAAAGTATACTAACTTATGAGTTTGTTTTTCAATAAATCCTAAATATTCCTGAAAAATTACGACGTTCACTGGCAGATTATTTCTCCTGTGACGAGACATTTTTCCCTTCTTACGAGTGAAATAATCTGCACTTCTTCATCAACAGTAAGGAATTATTCACTGAAAACAAACTACTATGTCTTGCCCAAAAGTTACTTGTAAGTTTGTTCCATTTTGTTTCAACTGTACTGTAGAAAATAGACGGAAACCACTTGGTGAGATCTTGTGTTTTTGCTGTGATGAGTCTCTAATAGGACGATGCCGTTGTTCTCATGCTGAAAGTTTGGAAAATGTATTTGAAGTTGCTTGTGAGACTTGAAATAATGTTATTTCTAACTAAAGAGGCAACATTATGAGGAAATCCAGGCATGTTTGTTTGAGTGCGACTGAAGTTGGTTTGGCTGCAACAAAATACAAATTAATTAGTTAAAATTTTTGATTTTCTATGACACAATTAAACAAAAACAACATTCGAGTGAGAATTACTGAGCCAGTAACAATTATTTTATTTTGCTGTTGGAGACGTGATATTTGTAGTGAAAGATGCATAATGTGGAGAGTTACTAAAAATGGAAATCCAGGAGTGACTGCTGTAAATAATAAATTCCTCTGCGAGTTTCTGGGAGGGTGTTTTTTTTCTTTCCTGGCTCTCCAGAAACACACATTAGCAGTCAGAGAACACAGATGCCTCCCATTTGGTGGTTCAGAGGAAACTGAGCGCACTGTAAGCGCCATGTCTGTGAGACGAGAGCTTGGCGGAGAAATGGACATCCAAATTTATGAGCATCATCAGAGGAAGAGGACATATTAATGGCCGCCACAAAATTCAGGAAACAGAAGAGTTCAGGAGGAGTTACTGCGCAAAAATGGCTCAGATAATAACTTTTATAGAGAAAAACTAACGATTCAGCTTCACGTTTACGTCCTTTTGCTCCAATGATAAATGCAGATAAATTGTTTTCCTGTAAAAAAAATTTGCTTCTTCGCCAGTAGCACATTTAGCAGTGAGTGAATGAGCTTGATTGACAGCGCCAAGACCGTCATCATGGTTCTGATTGGTTGTTTTTGATCGGAATGGTAGATTACTTTAGACAGCAATAGTAAAACCAAGCACAGTGAAGCATGGACAAAAAATATACCAAAGGAAAATACATCTGTTGTGTGAGGTACAGTGTCTTTTTTACTTTAATGTAAAAAAGATACATTAAAGTTAGGACATTGCAAAGGCTCCTGAACAACAAGAAAATCTTTTTTTTGTTGTTTTTTTTTAAATAGAAAGTTTTTGTGGTTGCCCTGTCAATACTAAAATTGATTATATTGTGTTTAAAAATGTTTTAAGCAGTGACAATTAACCATATTTGCACTGAGAACCCCTCCCGTCCCCCCCCCGGATCTGCATGAAATGGTTTCTTCCGGCTTCCTGCGGCGTTCAGCGGCGGTCAGGAAAAGACAACAACCTTCGTTGCGGTTAATATGCTGTCAATAAAAATAATAAAAGTCAGATTTAATAAAAACGAGGAGGAAAACGAAAGGACTCAGACAAAAGACTGTCAATTTAGAACCCGGTTTTTCTCCAAGAGAGGTGGGTAGAGGTTATCAACCATTTAGCATAGTTAGCTTAGCTTCCGATCGCTGTTTGCTTACATTCGCTAGCATTTAATGAACGAAGAAAATAAATTACCAAGATATTCGTACATTTAACTTGTCGCTGTACCTTTTACCACACTTAACAACAGGCGAATCAGTCAGCAGCAGCTCTAACCCCGACACCAGCGTGACCTTTGACCCCTGTCCCAGTGTAAAAGGTGAGCAACACTGTGTTCAACGACAAGCTAGTTAGCATCATCATTAGCATCATGGATTTTTTCCCCCGTCTCTTTTCTCTTTTTTACAATGAAGAAACAAAAATAATATTTATTACTCAAAGAAATTCAAACAATTTTTATAAAATGATAATTAAACAACAACATGTCTGGACTGGAGCCAGTTTATTTGACATATTATAGACATTACAAAAATTAATGTTTTGGTTGGTTTGGTTAGCCTGCCATAGAAAGAAGAAAAAAGAGGTGTTTTTTTTTCAAATTCATATTTTTACCATGCTATTAATACATGTATATATTTCATAAAGATTTATTTAAAATTTTTAATTTTAAATCAAACTGAAACATTTCCACAATTTATGAAACAGCTGCAACATAAAGGTGTCGAGTTTCTGTGCGGCTGCATAGTAACAGTGAAAGGGGGGGAAATGCTGCAGCAAAAGGAAAAAAAAAACTGACATATTTTGGACTTAAGTTAGGAAGTGACTCTTTATGTTGCTGCCTCAAGCTGCTGACTCAGCAGGAGGAAGAAAACGAATGCCTGAGTGCCGGAGGATTCGTTTTCTGCTCGTGTCAGAGGCTTCAGGCTCCTGGATTGAGAGCAGAACAGCTTTGCTCCCTCATAGTGAGAAGGTGATTAAGGTCAGGTTATTTATGTGTGAAGGTTCACTGGTTTCCCTGTCATTGCACCAGGAATGGTGCATTTCTGCACCATTCTCACTGGTGCAGAAAGATGCATCCAGCTTCGTCTCAGAGTTGGCTTCAGGAAATGACTGTGACCAACAGCAGAATAATGTTCTTGCTGAAAATCAATAGGTGGATGATGCTTTTTGAACTATGTTTAAATCTAATTAACCTCTAATTAGAGGTTAATAAAACCTCTAATTGGTCTCTTTTAAAGCGGGAGATTAACTTTTGCAGCCATTGAAGCAGTAGCTGCCATAGCTGTCTCGCTTTTCCGTTAACTTCTTTGCAGAATTGTCAAGATTTTTAAATTAATGGCTGATCGTCAAAACCTGAGAAACCCCACACACAACGTTATAAAAACTGTTGCTATAACAGGCTTTGTCGTACTAATTTCCCTCACCGACATTCATATTTCAGACGGAAAACTCGGAAAACCTCCCAAGACCAAAAGTGAGTTCAGTGTAAACAAACATGGCCCACTGGGAAGAAGCAATGGCCATGGTTTGTGGGCCATGTTTAATTTAGATTTCCATATAAGTTTTCCATCACCTCACTTTCTGTTTTGTTATGCGCCACATTTACCAGGCTGCATTTTTGTTTGTTCTCGGAGGGAAAACATTTAATTAAAATAAATAGCCAGAGAGAGGGAAGTAGGTCAGTTATGCTAACTTGACTTTGTGAACCATAACATGAAGATGTGCTGTGGAATTTTGTGTTTCAGTTCAGTTAAAATAAAAGAAGGCGACCTAAACACCAACTCTGACAGATTATGTAGAGCAGGTTTTTATCTCTACTGCTGCTGTGTTAGATTAGCTAATAGCAGCGGTAGCTAATCTCCCATTGCAATCTCTTATCAATATCACAAAGTAAACATTAGGCCTGAAAACATAAAACTGTAACAGAGTAAATGTTCTGTTTTTTCTGTGGAAAAAGTTTTTTGGTGTTGAATCCTGATACGTTGTTATGAGTTGCTACGGCAACGAGACTGCTGGTAGCGTAGCCATTTTGAGTTTTTTTTCTGTATTGTTTTTCCTTTTGCTTTGTGAAAATGAATAATTACTGCATCTGAAACTTTGATGTTGTTAACCGAGTTGCTCGGTTATAACGGCTGACATGTAAACGAATTGCCATGCGCGAAATTTCCGGATGTAAACAATAAGATGCAACATGTCTTTGAGAGTAAAGACACTTGGAAAGAAAAAGGCAACTGATGCAAACCTTATTTCTAAGGGGAAAGGAAGTTGATTAAAAAGCGAATTAACCAACAAGCGCTACATGGACTGGACTCCAGGGAGCCTCCACAATGTTTTTTTTTTACCTCCCAAACTTGTAAATCACAACAGCTTCATTTGATTTCAGCCACAGCGGAAACCAAGCTCCCGGCCTTGGCAATGATGAGTCTGTCTTCGCAGCACAGCGTCGCGCTTTTGTTCTGTTTGTGAAAAAGAAAACTCCTTTCTATCATCTCTCACAAAGACATTTAGAAGTCAGAAGCTTTATGATCCTCTGCAGCTGTCAGGCGGCATCAGGGAGGATTTGAGTTTTGTTGCAGCAAATCCACAGCAGAGCCGCTGAAGCATTCAATTCAGTTTTATAAAAAGTTGGATGAAGCCACTGGAGGAACAGAGACATTATGACAATTTTTTTGAAGAACACAACACTAACATGAACGTGCTTCATCAACAAAAAGTCCAGTCATCTGCATGAGGTAAAAAACGGACATATATAGATTCTTGTATATGAAATAATAGATATTTTCATAAAATCTTCCATTTCAAATACATATGTTGTTTTTTTTACAAGTGTTACATGCATTAATAACTTTTAAGTGCCATTTGTAATATAAAAACAAAATAAAAGGGGATGGTTGCAAACAGTAAAAACTGGTCTTGAGTTGCTTTGACAGGAACAAAAAGTCCTCTTTTGCGCCACATAATATAGACAACAAACCAATGCAAATCTTTTATAGGGAATATTAAAGCACAGTCAGAATTTCAGCTCTCAATAAGACACTTTGAATCCCTCCAAAGGAGAAAAACATATCCATGGTGAAGAGATAAAGAGATGCTGCACTTAAAATTGTTTTTTGACATCTACACATGCCACAAAGCTGCATGCAGTATTTGCAGAAGAGAGGTGATCTGTGTTGGCTTTGAGTTGTAAATAACTTTACTAGCCTAATTGGAAATAGTTTAATCAGTTGAAATAATGTATTCTTTCATGCTTTCTGCAGGAGACATGTGCAATATAGTAGTTGCTGATACAGCATGACTTTGACTGATAATCCCTAAGTAGCAGATTAACAGCAGGTGGTGTGATGGTGAATTCCACCTAAAGACAAAACAGGAATCAATAAGTAAAACTTTCTAAAGAATGGACTTGATTTGTTACATGTGAGAAGATTTACATCAGTTTCTGTTTTATGATTATTTATAAAATGAAAAAAACCTTGCAACTTCAATTTGCTTTTGTAATGAATTATATTGAAACTGTTTACATGCATTCCAAGCTGTTCATTGTATGCTGATGATGGGCTTCTGTAAAACACCATTTCTTATTCAGACATGACATAGCCTCTCTTTTGTGCAATTATACCGATGGTATATGAAATGTCCTTTCTGAATGAAACTTTTCCCACACTGGCCACAGCTGTATGGTCTCTCTACAGTGTGGATGAGTTGATGGGACATCAGACTGGCTTTCCGAACGAAACTCTTCTCACAGTAATCACAACTGTATGGCCTATCTCCAGTGTGGATGCGTTGATGGGTTGTCAGATTTTGTTTGTGAGTGAAACGTTTCTCACAGTGGTCACAACTATATGGCCTCTCTCCAGTGTGGATGCGTTGATGGGTTGTCAGACTTTGTTTGTGAGTGAAACGTTTCTCACAATGGTCACACCTGTATGGCTTCTCTCCAGTGTGGATGTGTTGATGGTACATCAGACTGGCTTTCCGAACGAAACTCTTCTCACAGTAATCACAACTGTATGGCCTATCTCCAGTGTGGATGCGTTGATGGGTTGTCAGATTTTGTTTGTGAGTGAAACGTTTCTCACAGTGGTCACAACTATATGGCCTCTCTCCAGTGTGGATGCGTTGATGGGTTGTCAGACTTTGTTTGTGAGTGAAACGTTTCTCACAGTGGTCACAACTATATGGCCTCTCTCCAGTGTGGATGCGTTGATGGGTTGTCAGATTTTGTTTTTGAGTGAAACGTTTCTCACAGTGGTCACACCTGTATGTCTTCTCTCCAGTGTGGATGTGTTGATGGGACATCAGACTGGCTTTCCGAACGAAACTCTTCTCACAGTGGTCACAACTGTATGGCCTATCTCCAGTGTGGATGCGTTGATGGGTTGTCAGATTTTGTTTGTGAGTGAAACGTTTCTCACAGTGGTCACACCTGTATGGCCTATCTCCAGTGTGGATGCGTTGATGGGTTGTCAGACTTTTTTTGTGAGTGAAACTTTTCTCACAGTGGTCACACCTGTATGGCCTCTCTCCAGTGTGGATGCGTTGATGGGTTGTCAGACTTTGTTTGTGAGTGAAACTTTTCTCACAATGGTCACACCTGTATGGCTTCTCTCCAGTGTGGATGTGTTGATGTGACATCAGATTGGTTTTCCGAATGAAACTCTTCTCACAGTGGTCACAACTGTATGGCCTCTCTCCAGTGTGGATGCGTTGATGGTTGTCAGATTTTGTTTGTGAGTGAAACGTTTCTCACAGTGGTCACAACTATATGGCCTCTCTCCAGTGTGGATGCGTTGATGGGTTGTCAGATTTTGTTTGTGAGTGAAACGTTTCTCACAGTGGTCACACCTGTATGGCCTATCTCCAGTGTGGATGCGTTGATGGGTTGTCAGACTTTTTTTGTTAGTGAAATGTTTCTCACAGTGGTCACACCTGTATGGCCTCTCTCCAGTGTGGATGCGTTGATGGGTTGTCAGATTTTGTTTTTGAGTGAAACGTTTCTCACAGTGGTCACAACTATATGGCCTCTCTCCAGTGTGGATGCGTTGATGGGCTGTCAGATTTTGTTTGTGAGTGAAACGTTTCTCACAGTGGTCACAACTATATGGCCTCTCTCCAGTGTGGATGTGGATGCGTTGATGGGTTGTCAGACTTTGTTTGTGAGTGAAACTTTTCTCACAATGGTCACAACTGTATGGCCTATCTCCAGTGTGGATGCGTTGATGGACTGTCAGAGTGTTTTTATGAGGGAAACTCTTCTCACAGTGGTCACACCTGTATGGCCTCTCTCCAGTGTGGATGCGTTGATGGACTGTCAAATGTGTTTTCTTCAGGAAATTATGCCCACACCTGTCACAGACATAAGTCTTCTTCTTTCCAGTTTTGATAACCAGATTAGGAAAAGTTGAAAGGCTCCCAAATTGCTGTTGGTTCTCTTCAGAATGGGATGGTTCGTCACTTTTTCTGTCATCAGCTCTGCTCGTACAGTCATCATTAATTTCGTTCCCGTTAATGCTGCTATAATTCTGTGGAACCAAATCGGGAGGAACAGGGAAGGAAATATCGTATAATTTTACATCATAATTGTACAAGACAGAATGAGAGATTTGTCATAACATCTTGTAGAGCAGTGGTCCCTAATCTTTTTATCACCGCGGACCGGTCAAGGCTTGGTAATTTTTTTGAGGCCCACATGACAATTTAAAATTTTTTGCCCCGATTTTCCCCTTAAGACAAGTTTGGAGTTGTAAGATTGTTGCTGCGATAATCATAACCCGTCATCCTGCATTGTATGCTGTATTAAGTAGAATGTTGGGACCGCTCCAATCTAAAATCGGGGCATATTCAATATTGTCTTGGCCATTTATCCCGGCCTGTGGGGTTTTCCCTGACTGGGAGCCGAGAACGCAGCCTGTTGAATGTGACAGGTCGCTAATCAAACAGTGTGGTGAAGAATGGAGGGGAATCCCAAACAGCTGACATGGTGCAAATGAGAGTCCGGTTTAGTGCATAGTGCAGCAAATAGAGTCTACTCCCGTCGTCATTTATTAAACGCCTTTTCTTTTTGTTACGTCTTTTATCGCTTAAAACGAGTCCACAAACTACTGCTTCTACATCGTCATCCGTGTTTGATTATTCTAAATTCACTATGGTATGTTGGGGGTTTTACTGGATTTTCTTTAGCAATTGGTTCGTGTGGCGAGTTGCTCCTGCCGTGTGGCAGGACACACGAACCGACCGAACCTGTTGGACTTTTATCGGCTGTGTTTTCACAGAGGTTTGGAAAATTGGCCAACAATCCTTAAATCATGTCACGTGAACCAGACCTAAAACTCACAAGCTCCACTTGTCTCGTCTCGACCACTGCCCTGAGGCTCTCTGACTATGGTAACGTTACATATCCCTTCAAAGATAAGATACAGATGCGCCACAAAAAATAACATTTTACAAACATTTCGTCCTAGTTTGGTCACACACAGAGGGAAAATGAATATGTAGCTGCATCCATCAAGGAACATGGTAAATTTATGATAAATTAATGGTAAATTAATGGTGCATTCATACCAAAATTGTTATGTGCTTCAAGTTCGACAATTGTGTGTGTCTGGTTGTCGCGGCATCCATGTTCCAAAAACCAAAATTTCCAACAAAGGAAATTTAATTATGCTATTATCCTAATTGTAGATAGTTGAAATACGTATTGTATCCTTTATTCTGAAGGCGACATGCGAAGTAGAGTCGACTGATAATCCCTAAAGGTTGTAAACAGAGACAGTTCTAGTCCTGTGGCTGGTCTATTGTTGTCATAGCCACTCCATAACAACATAGCAAAGTTCCCAGACGTGTGATGTCACATGAGAAGCAGTTTGTTCCAGATTAAGTTCAGATTGTGAGGCATCGTGAATGCAGAGGCCACGACTGCCTGGCCAGCTTCGTGACGGGATGAAATCAGCCAGAAAAACTATTTACACCCCACTGAAAACATAGCAAGCTGGACATTTCATTCACATGAAGCAAGAAAATGTCACAATTTAACTAGTGGCAATTAAATAGGTTTGAAAAACAACAGATCAATATGCAGAGATGGATGAAAAAAGTTCCTAAAGTCTATTTTCTCTAAACCAACTTAAACTACCAGTTTAGATCATAACTCAAGTCACCTCTGGTAGAGACGTCATGTGAGCCTCATCATTCACCTGAATGTCCTCCATTTGTGATCCAGCTCTGTTGAAGCAACGCAGTCAGAGAAAATTACAACAGAAGATTTATAAATAAACACGTTTTTCTTTTAAAAGTCAACATATTTTGTCTCACAGCCAGTTTGATAGAAAAAAGAGGAAGAAAATAAAAACTAAATTCATAAACATAGAAGCTAAAGTGAAATCGAATACACGCCCTGTGCTCCCTTCAATGTGATTTAGTCAACTTCGGTTTTAACTTTGCTCAGGAATAAAAGTTTCTGTGATTATTCAGCACGATTTAAACACAGAGCTGTCCTCAGATGTTTTTCTGCTCTAAGCTACAGAAAACAAACTCACCGTTCAGCAGCGGCAGATGTCCAATACGTCCTTACAAGTTTGTTTTGAAATGATCGGTCTGGCTGCTGCTTTTGGATTCCAAGGCAACCGATGGCAATTGCAGTTTAAAAGATTCAAATTCAAAAAGTCTTTTGATACAAAAATGGAACCAGAATCGGCTTTATTCAAGTTTTTGCACGTAAACAAGGAATTTGACCCCAGTTCCACTTTGCTCAACATTTTAAATATAAACATATAAAAGCAAGAATAGAAAATAAATTCCTTTGTAAATATGTAGATCTAGATTGTTTTTACGGTGCATATTCAAATTCAATGTAAAAATTAAATGTTGGAACTAATTAATTCAAATTCTTCAAAAAGTCATTGTAGATGGTGATAGCTTTTGGCAGGAAAGGTCTCCTGTAGCAGTCTGTTTTACAGTGAATTTGAAGTTGCCTCTGACTGAAGACTCTTTGTCTCATGAAGAGGATAATAAGTGTTGTCAAAGCAACACTCCAGGAATGTTTTTGATGAGGGAAAAACATTATAGCACAATATAAAGTATATAAGTATCAGCCTCTGTCAGGGCTTTAAGGTGTTACTCGCTAACACATAAATTAGAGTGTGTTGTGTGATTTCTTGCAAAATAAAATGCACAAAGAGCTTTTGCATAATTTGTATTGAAGTGCCTTAACTCAGGTCTTTCGTTGACCTCTCCGAGATCTTTGTATGTCAAACAAATGAAATTTTAGACCTGAGGTGAACATATTTTATGCTGATGAGACTTCTTATGGTGTATAAGAGACTGCTTGTGAATATAACACTTCCCACACTGATGACAGGTAAAAGACTTTTCCATGGTGTGGCTGTGCTGATGATTCTTCATATTCCCTTTCTGAGTGAATCTCTTTCCACATTGGTCACACTTATATGGTTTTCCTCCAGTGTGGATGCGCTGGTGAACTGTTAAGTTAACTTTTTTGGTGAAACTTTTCCCACACTTATCACAGCTGTATGACTTTAATTCAGTGTGGATGTGCTGATGGGCCTTGAGATTGTTTTTCTGGGTGAATTTTTTCTCACACTGGTTACAGCTGTATGGCTTTTCTCCATTGTGGACGCGCTGATGGACTGTTAAGCCGACTTTTTTAGTGAAATGTTTCTCACATTGGTCACAGCTGTACGGTCTTTCCCCAGTGTGAGTGCGCTGATGGACTGTCAAACTCGCATTGTTGATGAATGTCTTCTCACACTGGTCACAGCAGTAAAGTCTTTCTCTGGTATGAATAAACTGATGGCAGGTCAGATATCGTTTCTGAGTGAAGCTCTTCCCGCACTGGTTACAGGTGTATGGCCTCTCCCCGGTGTGCATGCGCTGGTGTAATTGAAACTTTCTGAGTTTGCTGAAACTCTTCCCACACTGGTCACAGACAAGAACCATTTCTGTAGTGTTGACCGGCTGAGTGGAAACACTCGCTGAATTCCCTCTGCAGTTGTCGTGGCCGTGCTTTTCCTCAGAGTCGACTGGCTGATGTGGGTTGCTTTCACTGAAGCTGCTCACGCCCTCGTCCTCATAAAATACATTCTGGAAGAGACAGGTCTCCTCCTGTGAACGGAAATCAGATGAAGGTTGTTGAACTGAAATTACAAAAATTGAGGTAAGAGTTTGAGAAAGAAGAAAACGAAGACTTTAAAATAAAAACCTCAAGGTGTGTGTTATGTTTACCTTTCATCTAAAATAGGCTTACTATATTGATTTGCAATGTGCTATGCAGATATGAGCCACTTCAGAGCAATGTTAGCACATAGTTGTGCAGCTGGATACACAACTATGCATATTCATGACAGTGGAGTTCATATTTTATTGCTTGTTCATTTTCTTCTATGCAAAACAACAAAAAAAGACACGAAATTTAAACAACTGTATTCATAATAATTGTTTTTCTGTGAGGTTTTTCTGTTGTGGTTTTGTTCGCCTTTAGGGGCCTTGATGTATTTAAAACAGGGCTTGATGAGATTAGTTGTATACAAAAGATTCATCTGAAAAATAGGAAGTAAATATGAATCATTTCTCTGGTGACACTAACATATTCTAATGATAGAAAAACTGAGGGTTTGTACATTAAAAGAAATTGCTGGAAAAAACTCTTAAGCTAAGAGATTTACGGAAAAAAAAACATGGACATGTCTGAGTTTCAGAAGTTATTGAAATTCATTTTTTTTCTGTAACATTTCTGAGATTAATCTCAAAATTAAAAAAAAAAACTCCAGCAAATTTTAACATGTGGAGCTCAGAAATTTGTATGTTTTATTTCTAGAAAATTTCAGAGTTTATGGTGGAAATGTGCTCCTTTTTTAACCTAAATGGAGATTATTAAAACCACTAATTATTTTTGAGATTTTGTTTTATTTTCTACATAAAAACCAAAACATTTTTCAGTTTAAAAGTTCAACATTTTCAACTTTTTGAACTCCAAAATTTTCATGCTTTTCTCTAGAAAATTTCTGAATTTAATCTAAAACTTTCTGAGATCTTCCAAAAAATCTTGGACTTTTGCAAAATATGAGTAATAGAAAAAAAGCGTAGATTTTCCTGACAGTGGAAGGAATCTTAGAAAAAATATGGGTTAAGTTATTTCATTTATTTAAACGAGCAAAAGGTACTATTTTCTTTTGATTTTACATGTTTTGACCTTTAAAGACATGTAACTAGTTTGTTAAATTAATAAATAAATGTTATCTTCTGGTCCAGGTGTACTTTCTATGTTCAGAAAAACAGTTAAAATCTCCACCCAGTTATGGTAGCGTCTTGTCATGCTTCATGTTGTCACCATAAAAATGTTGAGTGGGATGTGAAACACATGAACAAATCTGGTTTGAAAACCAGACATTAAATTAGCTCCACTTGCATCGAATAAATAAAAAAAACATATTTTACCTCCACACCCCTAGGGGGCGTGCCTCACATTTTGGTAATAAACTGATTTTAATTCTACAAAGTGACCATTTTTAAACAACACACCTCTGGTGAAGGTACAACTGGAGTATTTATGTCCCTGTCATCTTCCTCCAGGAAATCCAGAAGTTTCATGATGTCCTCCATTTTGTGATCCTGTTAAAGAGTAAAAATTCATTAGTCACAATATGCTGCCAACAAATGGGCTTATGACTGTTTTAAAAAGGTAGCATGTTTTGTTTCACTATTAGCAAAAAACAAAACAAAGGATTTGTCTTATAATATCAAAAGGTGCTAAAATACTTGTTAATCGCAGATGAGGCGAATGGTTTAGTCCCAGGAGAAAAAACACGCAGCAGTTTTTGGAGGAATCACAACAGAAATATATTCACTGAAACTCCAGTTTAACTAAAGCAAATCGTAAATAAATCTGAATTAAAACCAAATTGCTAATGCTTATCAATGCAAAAAAACAAAAAACAAAAAAACATAAAAACTGAAGGCGTTTATGAAAAGTTTCTGGATTGCAAAATCTACCAGGAATGCCAAATAAGATGCAAAAATGAAAATACAAACAGTGCAATAGTTGTGTGGGAAGCCAGGCCAGATCAGAGGTGTCCCAACTTTTGATCAAGTGATAAAGTCGCCCTTTATCAGTGAGCGATGTCCAGTCAGCCTTTGCATGTCTGTTTTGATATGACCTGTCTCTGTGGTTTCCGTGGCAACAGAAGCCAGGTACAGTTTCTGGATTTCGAAAAGTCTTGAGAAATTTGAAACAAATCTTTTAAAGTTCTTAATATATATATTTTTTACCTTAGACAACTTCTAAAAAAGTGATGAACTGAATCCACTAAAAAATGTTTTTTTCAAATTTGAATCTAAAAGATAAAATGATTTATTAATATATATATACTCAGAAATGTACAAGAAAAATTTTCTTAAAATCTTACATCTTATACATCTATTTAATTAACTATCATTAACTAATCGTTAGTTAATCACTAACCATCCCAACAACTTGCATTTAAAATCTATTAAATCCGATTCTTTCGTTCTTTTTTCTGCGTTTGATTCTCCTCCTCGTTGTGAATTACTTCTTTTATTGTCAATAAAGGCACTTTTATTTTCCATATTTTCTGTTTGTTACTGTTTAAATGTATTGAGTCCAACAAGAAATTATTCTTTAAAAAAAAGGTAAGTCATTTAATTTTTGCACATATATCTTTATTTCATTCGTTATTAAATAATGTCTGTCCACAATAAAACAATTTAGAAGAAAAACATAGAAGTTCGTACTTTGTCTTCCGACTTTAGTGCATTTCCATATTTGTTTCTTTGTTCAGAAAATGCCTGCCATTAACTTTATTATCTGCCAACATTGAGTAACAACCAGACGCAGGAAAACTCACCAGACTCTAAATCACTGGATGTCCTCTCTGCAGAAGATGTCTCTCGTGTCCCTCGACTCACATTGAGACGCCAAATGCATCCTGATTCCTTATCCTCTGTTTTTATTCAGATCTTTGCTTCTACGATCACATCAGGTCTCTCTTTTATTCACTGATGCAAACTGATTAAAGTTCTCCTCTAAAAGTACCAGGGGACTTTTTGTGTCACTTTATTTACTGGGCTCCTGTTTGACGTAGAAAAGCCTTTTTGTCTGAACCAACCCTCTGATTTGTGTTGTAATTCATCACAGAGCGGTCGGCTCGTCGCTCGTCTTCTCTGATCCGTTGTGGAGATAAGAGCCACAAACATTTGCTTTGTGCAGAGAACTGATCCAGGGTCACCTGGTGGTTTTATGCTGCGTTCAAGTTTTACTCGGAATTCTGAAATTCCGACTTCCAGGTCTGAAAAGTCAACTGGAGCCAGGGTTTTCATTCTAGTTTTATTTGATTTCATTGTGACTTCCTGTTAGTTAGTTTTAATTATTTTTTAAAGTGGATTCTCTGGTTTTTATTAGTTAGTATTAGCTCAATATTGTTTCATTTCAATTTAGTTTTTATTAGCTATATTAGTAGTTTTAGTTATTTCATATTTTGGTTAATTCTTAGGTTCAGATTTGAAAAAGGTCAATGAATTGTATTGCAATTATGTATGCATTGCCTGGATAATAAATACTGAGCAGAAAACAATTTTTTGTTCATGGATTCATTTGAACAAATTGTCATTTTATGGACTAGCATAGCGTAGCCACTAGGGGGCGCATGCAGCGCCATAATTTACCGACAGCTGAATTTTTTTTTTATAAAAAATCAGTTTGAAAGGCTAATAAATATATTTATAAACACGAAAACGATATTACATCTATAACTTTGCTGTGTTTTAGTTAGTTTTATAAATGTAGTTCCAGTCAGTTACCGTTTATTTATTTCAGTTCCCGTTATTTTGTTGGTTTTAGCAGGAAACTGGCGCGTTTCAAAATGGCCGCTCCTCACAACAGCAGTGGTGAGATGAAGTGTAAACATGTTTAGTTTATAAGACGCACGTCTACGATCAATCAACAGCTCCATACTGGATAAATTAATACATTAAAGTTACGTTTTGCAAACAATGTTTATGGCGTTCCTATTTATTGTTGACAATACATTTTAAGTGCCACCATTTACTGTTTTTTTTTTACTTAGAAAAACATGAAATAAAAGAAGTTTTACCTTTTCAATGATTTTGTAGGAGGAATTTTTTTTCAGATTTATGTTGTAAGGTTTTACATAAAATATTTCTACAAATTGTTGCAGAGAAATGACATGTGCACATATATAATGTTCATTTTGACGCTCACCCAACATATTTGTTTTGGATTAATGTTTGTCAAGTTGTATTTTGTGACTTGTGTGGATTTATATGCAAATTTATCCAAAATGAGGAAATTATTTACTTTATTTAAGCTGCTATTTCTTGCTGACATTAACTAATTTTGTCTTATTTCAATATTTGCACTAAAAACAAGATGTTGTGTTTCTGACAATCATCTGAATTCACCAACTTTTTCCCCTGTTTTTGGGTTTTTGTTGGATAAACATCCAAACTCATTCAACATTGGTTTTTAAACAAAAAAAAAAAAAAAAATCAACAGTTGAATGCATCACCGCTCCTCCTCCGTTGAGTTTAAGACGCTTTTGAACCTTGAACGCACCATGAGTCAAAGTTGGGGCCAATCAGGACGCGTCGCTCCCTCCTGTCCGGGATGCAGGACGCAGCCAATCCGCTGCTGCCCGCCTGGTTGCGCGTTGGATGCGGTTGGAGTCTCTTCTGCGCCGCCGCTCTCATCAATCTCCGCTCCGCACCTGTTTGCGTGGATCCGTCCCGCATGGGCTGCCGCTCAGAGGAAATGCTCAGTGACTCGTTTTACGCTTTGTAATTTATTTATTTTAGCTACCGGATATCAAAGCATCTTTTTTTTTTTTTTTTGCAAGCTGATGAGAGTTTGGGCTGAACTCGTATAAAAGCAACAGACACTCCAAGCAGCTCTGTGACATTTTCCCTTTTCTGTCTGTAGCATGGGAGGAAATGAGCGCGGCGCGCTGCTATAGGGAAGGAATAATCCAACATTTGCTGTCAGCCGTCAGGAGGCTCGATCTGCGCCGCCGCCTCGGATAAACTGCATTCTTCCGATCCGAGGATCCGACTGTTAACCTGCAGACGTTTAACACTCCAACGGTGAGTCCAGAAAATTAGGCAATAAATCTACTACTGATGGGAAATGACCGGTGTGTGTGTGCGTGTGTGTGTGTGTGTGTGTGTGTGTGCGCGTGCGTGTGTGTGCGCGTGTGTGTGTGTGTGTGTGTGTGTGTGTGTGTGCATTAGATCACACAGTTGTCCACCTGTTGAGTCAGTGATGGGGGTTTTTTCCATATGGATCGACATAAAATACTTGTGTTATTTTATTTTAAATGTATTTTTCAAGACTTTCTCATGATGACGTTCATCATTAAATTATTAGTTTTAATTAAATTATTCTCCTAGTTTAATCTCAGATCTCCTTTCCTTTACTATTGTTTGAATGAATGAATGAATGAACCGGTTGCAGTCCATCTATGTACAAGGTGTAAATAAACTCATTTTATTTACTTATATTTATTTTTGTGGACAACTTCAAATTATTCATGGATCATTTATATATATATATATATATATATATATATATATATATATACTGGTATATCTGGATATATATATATATATATATTGTTTGTATGTTCAATATTGTAAATAAAATGCAGCTTGTGGCGCTGAGATACCTGGACACATCACTGCTGACTTGCTATTGGCTGGCATTTTTAAAGCAGCCAATCCAGAAGCGGTGTTTATGTTCCTTGATGCTGATTGGCTGAACCCTGCCGAAGCCCTTCATGGGTCTTCGACCGTTTGATGAATGGATGTTGTCACCAAAGCTTAAAAGTCTGATTTAAATACTTATTTATCTCATGGGAGAAGTTGATGCATAAAAAGATTGATCACTTTTTATGGAAAAAATAAATACTAAGTAACATTTTAATTACAAATTAGAGGGGTTTCCAAACTTTTCCATGCCCCAAAGACAATTAGCTTGTGGCAGGGCAAACACACAACTCTTCACAATATGGAAAGAAATATTAACTTGTTCTCAGTTTTATTGACAATAGTTATTAAGAGTCCATATATGTTTTAGCATCAGTTTTATCCACTGCGGTTTTTGGACGCTTCCTACTCTATTGTCAAAACGTTTCTGTTTAGCGCTAGCTTCAGGAGCAAAGCTAGCATAGCAATCAGAAATATGGACATAACGCCTCAATAAATTATTTTAAGTATACCTTTGGAAGTAAAGAATGAGAAATGATTTAGATTTTGTGACAAAACCACAATTAAATATTTCTGATGAAAAAAATTAACAGTTTAGGAGAACAATAATATATTTCATGGGTACAAAAAAAAGACAAAATTAGTTTTTAATTATTTTTTAGAATAATAGAAAAATAACTTTCAAAATTTATAAAAAAAATAGAATAAATTATGTCGGTGTGCACAGAAAAAAGGCACATATATGTCAAAAGTGAAAAAAATTTGAAACATTATTTTTCTCAGAAATGTCAGATTTTTTTCTAGAATTTTTTTTACTTTTGAAACTCAAGTAATTTCCACAAAAAAAGTGAATTTTGAAACTCAGAAATATCCAATATTTTACTTACAATTTTTGAGATGAATCTCAATATTTCTGAGCTTTTTCTAAGAATTTTTTTATGTATTTTCTTGCACAAACTCATAAATGTTGTGCAAAACTGCCCGGGTCAGCTCCTTCTGATGAACAATAGAAAAGTCATTCTTTTCATTTTGGAGTGAGCCGCCGCCCCTGGATGGATGACGCCCCGGAGAGAGAGCCGCACTCATAAGCTGTATTTGAATAACATGAATCCTGAGCTGTAATAGTTATAATCAGCTGTTGTGATAGAGAATGCAGCATGGATGTGATTACAGTGTGTGTGTGTGTGTGTGTGTGTGTTGGAGTCTCTGAGCGGAACAGTGGACCCCCTGCTGAGCGCCGCTGCCCCCACACGATGGCGCTCTGTGTGATTCACGGCCTCCCTGCACTGACCTGCAGAGCGCACTGTAAGAGTGCCAAACGCCACCTGAACATAAAACACTCTCCACTTCTCTCTCTCGTCTCCTTTTTTTTTTTCTTCTTCTTTTTTTTTTATAGTTTCAGCTGCGTTTGTTTTCTCATTTTTGGGGATTTGTCTAAATTTCCTTTTCATTTCCCTCAGCAGCTCCTCAGCCGCGGGCGGAGCTGTCACCGGGTTCATTAATGAGCCCTCCTCTGGTTCCCCATGTGGAGGAATGTTTGCGAGTGGGAGAGCAGAAAGAGGTGGGGGAGGGGGGTTAGTGAGAGAGACAGAGCAGAGGAGGAGTGGAGTGTGAGATTGTCCGCCGTACCTGCTGCCGCTGCCGCCGCCGCCGCTGCTCAGACATTAACAGCTTCTCTCCGGGATCTGATGCTGCCCGGAGCGTGGAGGAAGCGCCGCTGGAGGCAACCCTGCTTCTGAGCCTCAGGTGGACAGATGGAGACGGAGGAGGAGGTCGGCGAGCCCCAGGCAGGCGCGACGCACTCCGAGGTGAACGGCGACCTGCCGGGGAACCCGTACCTGAGGGACGGGGCGCTGGACGCGGCGGGGAGTCCGGCCAGGGAGCCGGCGGCGCCGCCGTGTCCCCCAGAGTTCAGCCCCAGCCACCAGTGTGGGTAAGGATGGGAAACAAAGAGGCTGCTGCTGCGGGAAACAGCTGCTGCCTCCTTCATGTGGATACCTGGAGGGATCGTTGGCTCGTTTGTTGGGCTTTTAATAAGGCAGTTTGTCAATAATCCTGGACGTCATTTATAGTAATGAGAAAACTTGTTTGTTTTAATTAGAAGGAAAAACTTTGAGAACAAATTTCTGGTGTGGAAAATTCAAAGACTGGTTTTGCTGAACTGCTGAGGTCTTGAATTTTTAGTAATTTTAGGCATTTTAAGGGAAACTTTGCTGATAGTAAATCAATATGTTTGAAAAGATTTATGTCACGTTGCCAGATTATTGTCAATCTGGGTGTTTGGGGGTCTAAACCTGCTGCTTTTGCTCTTTGACTTGTACGGAAGAGGATTATTGCCACTAAAAACAAACAACAACAAAATGAAATCTGACTTTGATCTCAAAAGATTAGAGTCAGAATTCTGAGATTAAAATGAGAATTCTGAGATTAAAATGAGAATTCTGAGATTAAAGTTGGAGATCTGAGATTAAGAGTGAATTTTGAGAAAAAGTCTGAGATTAAAGATGGAATTTTTAGGTTGGATTCGGAAATCTGAGTAGTTTTAATTCTGAGATTTAAATTTGAATATTGAGAAAAAAGGTCAAGATTCCAATCTTAGTTATTTGAGAAAAACTGAGATTAAAGTTGTAATTTTCAGAAAAAAAGTTGAAATCAGAATTTTGCAATTGCATCATTTCCATGAAATAAGAAACATATTTAAAATCTCTTGTTGTAAAATTGTTCACTCCAAGTCATTAAAAAACATGCAGCGTCATCATCGTCCTCCCACTTCCTGCTGTCGTCTTTGTCGTTTCCGCCAGTAGTAACAGACGTTTGTTGACCGTCTGACTTCCTGACTTTTTTTAAAATCAAAAAACATAATCCCAATTCAGAATTCTGAGTTTACAGTCAGAATTATTAATGTGATTAAAACTGTTGACATTCTGCAAACTTTGAAAAAATACGATTTTGCAATCATTTTTTTGTTTTTTGTCATGTTAGCGCCAGAAACGTTTCCATCTAAAAATGTGATTTTTAATATTTTTTCTAAATTGCAGTTTTTTCGTTAAGCAAACCTGCTTTCGTAACCCCATTCCTGAGTTACACGTCGGATGGGATCGCAGCTCGTGTTGCGTAACGCGCAGTGAATGCACACTGAGTTTCCTTTGTGACTGGAGCAGGAATGAGTTCATTCATTTTCTGGCCCTTTGGCTCCAAGTCCTGCGCGCTGAAAGCGTTTCTTTGGCCCTGTCCAGAGTTGTTCGACCCGAGGGCTGGCGGCCGGTACACCGTGTCCCGGTGGCGTCCCCATCTGTGCCGGCCCGGCGCTGCTGGCTGCGGCGCTGCGGAGTCTGACGGAGGGAACTGCCATCTGGCCTCCCTGTCATGCAGAAAGCAGCTCTTTTCATCAGGCTGCTCTCTCCCTCTGTTCTGGTCACTTCTGGAAACGACTGGAGCTTAAATGACCGAATGAGACTTTGTGTGCGTGAAAAGTGTCGTCTGTGGCGAAGGGAGGTTTTTACACGCTTGGTTGTTCGCCAAGTGGGCGAAGCATCAGAACGATCGATAAACTGCCACTTGGATGGAGAGCTTGGTGTTGTGTTCACTTGGTTTCGTCCTGGAGATGGAGGGGATGCATGTAATTCAGTCTGTTCCTTCCTCAACGCTGGTGCCAAAGCAAAGAAATGAGGTTGTTTCATTTTATTTTTAAGGAGAAATAAAGAGGAAAACTCATTATATTTGATCACTTTTATGAGAATATTTAAATAAAGCAATTATTCTCAGACTGAAGTTCATGTGAAATTAAAATCAGGGATAGAAAATAAAAGTTTGAGCTTTTCTTCCCAGTCTCTGCTTCTCCTCAGATTCATGTAAAACCAACCAATTGGTTTCATTGCTGTTATATGTTTGACTTTGCAGAAATAGTCAGAGTTGAGTAGTTACTAGTTACATTTACTCAATTACATCTAATGAAGTTTTTTGAAAAGAAAAAGTACTTTTTGGGAGAATTTTTTCTACGCTGTGCGTTGAGTAACTTAATTAAGAAGTATTTCTGCTCTTACTTGAGTAAAACTCTGGATTTTCTCCCCACTGAATGAAAAACAAACAAGTTTTAACCTGAGATTCTCCTGCAGTTTCTGTTATAGTTTTATATGTTTTCTACTGAAAGAAACTGATTTGGAAAAAAAATCTTTCTTTATTTTTTTGCTACTTTCAAAATTTGTGTCAATTTAGTCTTTAAAATACCAAAATTTTCACTTAACTTTATATTTTGGTCCATCTGATGATGTAATTTTAAAATATTAAATGATAAATTGATCAGTTACTCAGTACTTGATTGGACTTTTTACCAAATACTTTTTGCTTTTACTTGAGGAAAATTATGTTAAAGTTGTGCTGCTCGTACTTGATTACAATGTTGGAGCAACAGATGGAAAAGTTTCACACATGCAAAGGTTTTAACAACTTCCCGCTTCTTGTCACGTCACTTTAAAGGAACCAGACTTTCTTGTACTCCAAACTGTTTTTAATCAATAATTTTTGGGCTGTTTGTCTTAGAAGGACAGCAAATTGATAGTTTTTTTCTCCCATAAATTCAGAAAGCGGACAGGTGGAGGTCAGCGGAACGTGTTTAAAATCGATATGTGCATGCAGAATGCTGAATTTGAAAACTGAGACCCAAAAACCTGCGCGAGGCGTCGTCCTTAAGGAGATCATCTACTGAATGCTAAGCATCCGGCTAACGGCTCTTTGCTTGCAAGTTTGTTTTTAATGTGTTGATAAATTAGAAAACCATCAAAATGTCTCAGTAATATTGAAAAACATGTAAAGGCTTGTTATACAGAGTGATATGTGTTCAAATGTTTAATCCTCTTAAGTTTGATGATTATTGGTTAAGGAGAAATATACCTAAAACATCAAGGAGTTACAATGTTTCATAACTGAATGTAATAATTTTTTTAAAAGGAAAAGTTAAATTATCACCTAATCATGTGAAAATCTGCTGACTCAACATATTTTCAGCAGATCTTCATTGACTCCCTCCACAAGCAGCTGCAGGTCTTTGAGTCCTGTATCCAAGTATGCTAATGGAAAATTGTGTGGAAGGAAAAATGTGACAGATAAAAATGCTTCCAGGAACAGTAACACATTTAAAGTGCAGTTTAGTGATCAAAATATCTGTTTTTAGTTGAAAGTAAATTGGCTGCGTCTCATGTAAAAATGGTCTCTACATGAAAAGACCAGAAACGGGTCGCATTACGTAAAAAAAAAACCCAGAATTGGGTCACTTCAGCCTGCAATGTGAACACAGCCTTAGTCTAACTAATCTAAACTAGTCAAAGCAAAACTAGACTAAACTAAACTCAGCTATGCTAACCTAAATAAAGTAGGCTAAGCTAAGCTAAGCTAAACTAAATCAAACCTTAATATCATGGGTAACAAAACGTCACATCTACCATAATAAATAAATGGAAATAGTAGAAAGTTTTGCACATAATTCAAAATTAGCTTAATAAAAACTGTGATTTTGATTGGAAAAAAATTATAAAAATCAATAGTGAAATCGATCGGTGTGAAAATCTTTAATTATTTTCAGTTTGGTTCATTAATTTTGCTGTAACAGATCAGTCACAGCGTGTTAAATTTCTTAACGTAGGAGAAAGTGAAAGCAGCGTATAGTTTGAGTTGAATGGCTCCAGCAGCAGGAAGAATCATGTTCTGTGAACTTTGACCTGGAGCTTCACACCGACTCCTGACTGAACAGTTCCTCTGAAAAACGATTAAATAAGGTAATGAGCTGCAGCCCATAAAACCTGCCTGTTCAATCCCTTTATAATAATAAACCTGCCACTTTAAGATTGATGACAAAATCAATAATTATTCTAAAACGGTAACTTTTAAGCAGTCAGTTCTGCGTAACGCTGAGATAACGTCCTGGTTTAACGCTCTTATTCTGAAGGGCAAACCGCTTCCCTTCACCTGATCCATTTAATCAGCACCAAAGCAGGCTCTGTTCTTCACAACATGTTTTCATATTTCATCTTCTGCATTAATCAAGATTTTATTGAGATGTTAGAGTAAATTATAGCGGCCTGGTAAGGAGCCATATCCAGTTTGTGCTTCTGTTTACACTCTTGTTTACATTTTGCTTTATTTGGTTTCCTGTGAAAAACAAACAAACAAATCAAATCGATGTTCTGAGGATTCAGAGGCTTTTTTAGAAACTTGAAATACATCTGATAGCAATAATATGTTTTTAAAATAATATGGATTTCAGTTGCATTTGTAGTCAGAAGTTATTAAATCTAGAAAGTTTCACTTATTTCACTTTTAGCTACAGCAATACATTTTGCCCACGTTGTAAGTGAAATAATCTGCCAATATTATCAATATTAAGTAATTATTGACTTAAATCAAGCGTCTACATCTTGCTGAAAAGTTATTTGTAAGTTTGCTTAATCTGATTTTAAATGAATATTATGAAATTAATCTAAAATATATCTAAGATATGATGGTTACATAATAATGTGAAGTTTCCCCCACACCTTCTTCAAATCAGACAAAATTGGTGTCAAATGTTTGTGCTACGTTTGTGCTGCAAATTTTTTTTATTTGTGCTGCAATCATTTTAAAGTTATAAAGAAATGTTTCTAGAGGTCATCCAAGGTCATCCAGACCCTCCTTCCCCTTCCCCCACCTTCTTCAAATCAAACAAAATGGGCGTCAATCAACTCGACTGTTTGTGCAGCAAAAATTTTCGTTTGTGCTGCTTTGGCTTTGAAGATATTAATGAAACGTTAAAGGTCGGAAGGTCAACCAGCAGCTTTGCTCAGGTTGGCTACTTCCTGTGAAAGAAAAGACGATCCTGACACGTGCGGTGGTTTGGGAACAGCGGTTTGGGAACAGCAGTTTGGGAACAGCAGTTCAAGGAAAAAAAAACAGCGACAGAAAAAAAACCCAAAAAGGGGGCGGAGCTGTCAGCGACCGGTTCAGCACAACATAACCGAATGTGAATGTCTGGAGAAAAAAAAACAAATTCAAAGAATAAATAAACGTTTTGACAAACTTCTCTTTTACAATATTGTTAACATAAAACAGAAATGTGTTTTCAGATCTACTTTTTCTCATCGGGTCGGAAACAATGTGCTTTTACTTTAGAACGTAAAAATAGAAATAATGTGGTTCCTTAAGTATATAAATCATGGCTACTGCTGATTTGTTTTTGTTTTTTTTTCTCTAAATGTGTAACATTTTCACATCCCAGGATGTTTTATTAGCTGTATAAGAACAATATAATTTTTACAACAGTTGTAAAAATTGCTTCACTTAAACAACTATTGGGATGTTTGGCTTGTAACCTGAAAAAAAAAGAATAATTTTTAGTGTCCTAAAAATGAATCTGGATAGGAAGAGCTGATGCGTGAGGCTGAGCAACATCTACACAGTGGCGTTATTTATTCATCTTTCATGTTTTTTCAAAGCTGGAGTAAAATCTGGAGTAATCGTGTACCTGCTGAGTCAGCGCCAACCTGTAAGCAAGCTGGCATGTGTGAATAAATATGATGTGATGAATGCATTAGCGACTCAAACAGCTGGTAAATCTTCCAGCCGAGGATTAAAAGAGACGATTCTTTCTCTTTTTGTTTACTTCCAGGCACAGAGCAGTTGGCGCCTCTGTTGCTAGGCAGGTTGACCAACGCTCGACTGGAAGAGCGGCAAACGTTTCGCTTGCAAATGTGAAGAATTTTCCCCATAATTCAGTCCAAAAATGGGGAAAATAACAGTTTTTAATTTAAAAAATGAAAGAATTCACTGTAATTTTTAGACATATGGAACTGGTCATTTTCAGAGTACCCAAAAACTGCACTCAAGTAAAAGTATCAGTACTACAGCAACGTATTTTTACTCAAGTAAAAGTAAATAGTATTTGGTAAAAAGTCTAGGCAAGTATAACTGGTCAAATTACCAGTCATTTATTAAATAAAAAATAAAAAGTTAAGTGGAAATTTAGGTATTTTAAAGACTAAAATGACAATAATTCACATAAGTAACTACATAAAATGTTTCCAAATTAGTTTCTTTCAATGAAAAACTGGTGAAACTTTAACAAAACCTGCAGGAGTGTGTCCATGTCTGGTGAATTTCTGGTTAAAGCATGTTTGTTTTTCATTCAGTGGGTAGAAAATCCAGACGTTTTTTCTCAAATAAGAGCAGAAATACTTCATAATAAAATTACTCAAGTAAAAGTAACAGCAAAAATACTCCTAAAAGTATATTGTTACAAAAAGTTAGTCCAGTAAATGTTAGTTTTAGCCAAACATTTAACCAAGCTGCTGCTCAATACTGAAACTGCTGCTTGTGCTTAATGTCTTATTTATTTTTGATTTGTGAGACTTTCTAATAAATGCAAGTACATAAATTTAAATTACCTCCCCAAAAAATAACATTTTGAAGGAATAATTAGGCATGAGATGCTAGTGCTTGTTATTGAAATGATTTGCTGAAAACTTAAGAATATTTTGGGAGGAAATGAGAGAAAAGCCAACGTTTACCGTCGCTGCTTCTGATTTTTATACGTTTCTTCCTCTCGGCTCTCTGTGCTCAGTTTGGTTAACTGTGAGACCAATTCCTCTGCAAGCTGCACAGAACCAGGGTTGAATATAAAACGCGATGCATTGCTCTGCTATAAAGCAGAAAGTCGGGAGCTGGGATACGAGCGAATTATTGATGAATTAGGAAATGAAAAAGCTTCACATTATGCACAAAATAAATCAGCATGAAATAGGTGGAGGTGCAGACGTCTGGATTTGCTCATTAAACGTGAAATAAAAAGACAGACTGGGAAAAAAACTCTTCACAAAGACGATTGTTGGACTGATATTAAAACAAAATGTCCGTTTTTCCCGATAACCATGAATGTGTGTTTGAACACATCAGTAATTTACATTTAAAATAATTTACAGCTGTTCAGATTAGAGAAACCAAACCACTGAGTTGAGTATTTTTATCCAGCAAGAAACAAAAATTTTTCATGATGAGGCATTTAATGTGCTTTTTTTTTTAATTATTTAAAAAACGTCGGTTAAAAGTGTTGAAAACTCATAAAACAGAAAAATAGCCCAAAGCTCTGAGTCATAAACTTCAGCAACTCTACAGTGAATATGCTGAGAAAGCCTCAGATGGACTGGACTTTCCAAAAAAACCTGATTAAAATGAATGTTTTCTGTCCTGTCTTGTGGTAATCCCCTGGCTCTGCCGCCCTGGGCAGAAAGTCATAATACCCACAGCAGGAACCGCTGCTGCCAAACGTGTTGGAAGAGCCTCCAGAAGCAGCTCTTCATTTATTATTTAAATGGCCGTACTGCTGACGGATTCGCATCCAGCCTTGTTGGTTTAATCTTTTATTACAGTTTACCAGCAAACTTTTTTTATTTCCCTCCCGCTTAATGCAAATGAGAAGCAGCGATGCTAAGCAGGCCCGAGGGATCCGTCGCTGATAAACAGCTCAAGGCTTTATAAACGCTGAAGTTTCCCGTTTTCTTTAATGCTGTTCAGGGTCGTGCAGGGCTGCCGCTAATCTGCTGCAGTTGCAAAGCGAAAGGGGGGTACAACCTGCCAACACACACACACACACACACACACACACACACACACACACACACACACACACACACACACACACACACACACACACACACACACACACACACACACACTGTTGGAGACGGGCAGCTAAGCTAGCAAGAATGCATGTGGGCTGCACAGGGAGCAGGAGTACCTGGAGAAAACTGTTAAATCTCCTTCCAGTGAAGTCTCAAAGGAGCTGAATCATTGTATCATTGTAAAATCAAGGAACTATATATCAAAGATACTTTACTTTGTAATTTAACACCTTCAAATTGGGCATCTGTTGCTTTAAGAAGCTCCTGCTCTTCTGAATCTCCGCCTTCAAAGTCATCACGACATGGCTCCTCTACTGGCCCTTTAACAGTGTTTAACTGAGAAGCAGCTCCTGTAATGAGCTGCCAGATGTTTGCTAATTGCTGCTGGCTAGTCTGAAGGAGACAGAAGCTTGGAAACTGAGGAGGAGCTGCGTCTTGAAGGCGGAGCTACGTCCACCCAGGTGTTTTGTACAGCTGAATGGTTGCCATGGAGATTTTCTAGGCATGTTTGAGAGGTGTTTTTGATTATAACATGATATACATCTAAAAAAAAGTCAGTTTTACAGAACACTGCACCTTTAAAAATCTCCATTTGATCATTACACGCTCACAGAAAGACGTTCATCTCCTCGGTTATAAACAAATTTGATCGTTTGTCTCCTGAATCCAGCCAGAAGAAAAACAGAATCTCTCCAATCTCTGCCCTCCTTGCTCTTACTTTCCCCCTCGGTGTCCTTCAGCTTCAATTTATTGAATAATTAATTGCCAGTTCAGACTCATTTGCACATACAGTGCATGCATGCACTCTCCGGCGCTCACACACTCACACACTAATCTTTTCCCTGAGTCTCCCTCACCAGAGGCTTCTCGTTCAGTGAAAAGGTTCTGCTCCTAACGCCCTTTAGATGCTAATTTACTTCAGCTTCACCTTTGTCCTTCCTCTGGCGTAATATGTGCAACGTTGCTTGAAAAATAATATTGCACAGAGCATAACAGTGATTAAACTGAGGGTTTGGTATTGTGGTATCCAAGTCCAACAACCTCTAAAGTTGCTTCTGAATGTGCTAAAAGCGCAGAAACAACTTATGGTGCGTTCACACCAAACGCGTTTGCATCCAGAGTCTCTGTGGACGCGGGTTGAGGGCGTCATGGCTGTGCGATGGAAGCATTTCGAGTGTTGGACGCGTGTCAGAGTTGGAAAAGTCTGAATTTTGCCACTGGGAAACTCAGCGTCAACCAATCAGAGAGACTCTACTATGTTGGTGTCCTGTGTTGAAAATAAATAAGTCTGTTTTCCTTCTGTCTCTTTTAGCTGGCTAAACCTTCTGGCCTAAATGTAGAATAAACTGAATAAAACCAAACTCTGGAAGAAAACCAGAGGAAGGTCGGCATTTTTACAATTTCTGAGTCGCTATGAAATCTGAAAACAGAGGAACCGGTTGGTGTCTGCAGCCGTCTCAATGCATGTTTGTGTCGCCCGTCAGAGAGAAGATGCCGTTCCACCACGTGACGGCCGGTCTGCTCTACAAGGGGAACTACTTGAGCCGCTCGCTGTCCGACAGCGACAGCGACGTTCTGGCCAGCATCTCTGTGGAGGAGCTCGACGGTAAGGCTTTCCACACGTCTGCCTCAGCTTTTAACGCCTCACCTCAAGATAATCACGTGTTTGGTGCCTTTGCATTTATCGTGTGAATATTTGTATTTTCGAGGGGAGGAATAAGGCGAGCTGGTTTTGCTTTACTCACTGTTTTACCAATTTGAAACCAATTTATTGTCCCAAGGTAACTCAAGCACGTCCTTTCTGTGGGAAACAACAAACACTGGACCTGAAACACACTGCTGCATACTAATCACAGCTCTCTTCTTTGTTACACTAAATGCCAGCTTACAGTCAGAACTACAACAAACCGATGCCTGAAATGGAAAAGCAGCAGAAATGTGGAGTTAAAATGGAAAATCCTTTGGAAATAAACATGGGCAAACTTATTTAGCAAGACGTAAGCTCCAGTGCAAACAGGTTTCTGCTCTGTTAGAGAAACTTTTTGTTTTTCAAAGTGCTAAACCTGCATCCCTGCAAAAACACAAACATATTTTTGTCTAGTTTCCAGTGCAAATACCTTCATGTTCTTGAAATAAGACAAATATTTCTTACAAGAAAGTTTTCAGCAAGATATAGCAGCTTGTTTTAAATTTTAAATGTCTCAATGCAAGTTAAATATTCTCTCAAAGGATCTAATACTTTTATATCAGATATCTTGCTGAAAAATTACTTGTTTTGTCTTATTTCAAGTAAACAAAGACATTTGCACCAGAAGCTAGATCAAAATAATTGGTAATATTTTATGTTTTTGCAGTGTTCACTTTAAAATTGTATTTTTGGTTATGTTTAGCCAATCAATCAGTCAAGTTTATTCAACACCTTACAGCAACAAAGCAGTTCAAAGTGCTTTACGTTATAACGAAACAAAAACAAAATAGTCACGTTTCCAGTGACTATTACTCAAAACAACTCTAAACTGGTTGGTTTTAACTCTGTGTTTCGGCTGTTTTACAGTTTTCTGGAAGTTTATTCTCGATTTCTGTTGCATAGAAGCTGAAAGTTACTTTGTGTTTATTCAAGTAAACAAAGATATCTGCAGTAGAAACTAAACCAAAATAATTGTTACGATTTTATGTTTTGCAAAGAGTGTAAAAAGCAGAAAAAGTTGTTAGCGACCCAGATTCTGTTTTTTAAAGGTCAAAAACAGAAAAACAAAACTTTGGTTTGTTTTAAGCTTTAATATGATGCAGCACAAACTCATCCTGGTCTGTTTTTAACTCTCAGCAGCACAGGACGGTTTGTCTTCCAGGATAATTTCTGCTGTGCTTCCTCTCGCTCTTTCGCTCTCTGTTTATGAACCTTTTGTTTTCTCGCCTGTGTGAGAGTAATCACCCGGCTCTGTACAACATCAGCCTGATCAATAACAGTCTGCTGGAGTCAGCAGCCTCACAGGCAAACTAGACTTCCCCCCTCGTTCCAAAAATATTAATCCACTGATGCGGCATTAAGCTGCCGCCTGGAAAATTGGCAGCGCTGCGCGCGGTAATGGCCAGATACTCTGTCAGGGTCGAGCTTTAATATGCATGAAGGAACCTGCGAAGTATGAATTCCTCGCTCCTCGTTTCAATGGGCCCGTGTTGTTTGGCAGGTAGGAAATTGTCGGGAGCGAAGACGATTCATTTGGGCTCCATTTGAAAACACTCCGACTGGCTAACTGCTGCCTGTCAACAGAATAATTACTGCAAAAGGATTTACCGTGCGCTCCATCCTGGATTGATGGCATCACGAAACACCAGTTTGTTTTCGCGAGCGGCTGAACGGGGAACAGAGTCTTTAGTGCTTAAGGACCAAAGTTAACGGTTGTTTTCTGTTTGTTTATGCATGAAGCTGCCAGCAGTACTTTGCTGAAATAGATTTAGTTATATGGAGAGTATCCAAACGTTTAACTCGATTTAAAAAGTCTTTGGTAAAAAGTGTAACTGATCAAATTATCAATCATTGAATGGATAAAATTGACGTCATCAGACGGACCAAACCATAAAGTTAAGTGTAATTTTTGGTATTTTAAGGACCAAAATGACAATAATTCAAAAAAACAACGAAATCTTGCAGCTTCTCTCAATAAAAAAACTTCGACAGAAATTGGAAAAACTTTGCAGCATTAACAGTTAAAAACATACATAAATCATAACCTTCCCAGCCGTTCAGTCACAGTCAGCTGTGACTGTTACCATTCGCGGTTCGTGTCCAGACTCGAACATGGGGGTTTCTGTAGATCACAGTAGTGAAATGAGTAGTTTCAAAAACTTCTGGAAGGTAACTTCTAGAAGTTTTTGCTCTGCGCCGTTACCTAGCAAACCTAGCCAAGCCCAGTTTGTTACCAAGCAACCCAAGCTGCGCTCCAGAACATTTGGTCAGCTGGTTTCACCACTATGTGCGCTGTACATTGGCTACTGTTGTTATGACCAGAAACTTGCTGAATTCTTGTTTCAATCACAAAAATGCGCAACACCCCAAAATACATAATGTCATGTTTGTGCTGTTCCCATTAAATAAGAAAAACAGCTAAAATCATCTGTGGATAAGTTTGTCGACATGATAAATGGAAACGCAGATGTTGGTGGCCGCGCAGGAGACTCTGCTTCTCACCTGAACCGAAATGTTGGACGGACAGCAGCCTGAAGATAAAATCCAGCCTTCAAAGCCAGAAAGATGAAAGGAAGGAGAAGTTGGGGATTTGAAAACATGTCTGACAGTCAGAGGCAGGTCGAGCAGATGAAACATGTGACTCATCTTACACACTCCCACCAACTTGGAATGTCAAAAAGCTGAATAATGATCCACCCAGACGTCCAAACTGCTTTAGAAAACTCCCTGCAGTTTAAATAGACACTGATACCAGAGACTAGAAGAACAAACATGTTAACTTTCTTCAACTTGAAATGTTCTTCAAACCTACCGATGCCAAAGTTTAGCTGGGAAACTTATAATTTCTGCATTTTTGCTAAAGCTCCAGTAAACAAACTGACTTTAAACCCAAAGTTTACCATTTTGAAACATCAGAAATGGCTGTTTAAATCAGAATCAGAAAGGCTTTTTTAATGATTCATTTAATGACAATTACTCCAACACTTAAAAACAAAAAAAAAGTTTACAATAAAATAACGGAATCTAAATTTTACCGTATAAATATGTTTATATGGTAACCACAGCTGCCAACATTTCACTGTAAATTAGAAACATTTTTCACAGTGCATCTAAAGTGCTAAAGTACTAGAAAATAAAAGCATAAGACATAATTACTTTCACAGCTACTACACTGTATACATGTTAAATTTTTTAATATTTTTTTTTTTTTTTTTGTTCAAGTCAACCTTTATTGAATTTTTATTTTAATCTCAGAATTCTGATATTTTTCTCAAAATTTTGACTTTAACCTCAATTTATTTCCTCAGAATCAGAATTATTTAAACAAATTTAATTTTTAAACTCACATCTACCAAGTAAAGTTTGGACAAAATGTATACAGTGCATATTAAGTGATTATTGTCATATCCTGAGAACATAATTGACAAACACCTACAAGTGACAGGAGTCTTTATTTTTGGCCCTTATCCTCTTCCGTACTATTTTTATGTAAATGCAACAGTTAATTTACTCAGTAGCAGCTGTTTTGATAAAGTAACAAATGGATTTAATAAAAAGTCGGGTTGCAGATGGGAATTTATGCCAAACTTGGATAAATCTCAGGATTAAAATGTTGAGCAGCTGCTTGCCATGCAGCTGCGTTTGGAGTTATTTTGATTTTTTCCCCCTCTGATTTCCTGTGTGTATGTTTACCACTCACTGCTTTGCAATACTTAAAAAGGCGATTTACAGTGTTTGTTCAGGTCATTAAAAGCCTTGCGCTGGCTGCCTTTTGGCTGAAAGTGTAAAATCATTCATCTGGTTAATTTCCCATCTGAGAGCAGAAGCTGCTGCTGCCTTCGGGGAGAGCCTGCGGTCTTCTTACCGTCTGGATAATGGCTTTAAAAGTTGACATCCATGTCAGTCATACAGAGGCAGGTTGTATCAGTGTCAGCTTTTATTTATAACAACCAATTATAGAGCAGCAAGAGAGGAGGAAAGGATAACTTTATGTATAAATCCTGGAAGAATAGCAAGATGAAGACGTAAATGTGCTTCCACAACGTTTTTACTTTGTGATCGAAATGCAACGTTTTCCCCAGGAAAGTTGAAACTAATGTTCTGTTTCTTCATTAGCTCTCTGTATCTGCGTCCCATTTTCTCACACGACGTAATGAAGCGTTTTTCTAACCATTTTCTGTCTAACTGTGTAACGTTGTTAATGCTAAGCCTTGCAGAATCCTTAAAAGTTTTGGTCTTTATGGAGAAAACCACAAAGGAAAAGACAAAGCAGGAGAAGATCCAGTCGCCTTTGTCTTCTGGATCTGTTGTCACAGTTTAACTGAAAACTGCTTCATTTCTTAACGTATTTATGAAACCTTTAGGGCGTCTTCAAACCGTGGAATAGTAGTACTACACCTTCAACTTTTAAATATTTTGCAACCACAAACGTTTTGTGTTGAGATTTTGAGAAAGCAGTGTATGTCTAGTTTTCACACCTAAAGGTTGTTTTTAATTCGCTCCGTTTATTGTCACTTTCAATAAACGGAGCAGTTACTTTCAGAAGTCACCTATTTAGCTCATGCAAACTTTTTAACTTAATCTCATCATAATCCAGGTTTTCAAAGAGAAGTTTAGTAAACAAACAGAATGTAAAACAGAATTCACTTGTGTTTAGTTGGCTTTAGTTCAGCTATAGTTCGTTTGCCTAGAAAGTCCGCTTCGCTTGGGAGGTGTGAATGCGTAATCAAACTGTGTCATGCGGACCAAAACGGTGAACTCTGGTCCGCCTAAAACCCCGGTCTCAGTTCAGTTGACGTGAACTGGTTCGGTTTGAATGTATATGTGAATGCCAAGCATACCAGAGACTGCTCCAAAAACAGGAAGTGGACTACAGCACAAGGCATTCTGGGTAAATATATACAGAACAAAAGCGTTAGCCTCGCCCTAGTGGGAGAAATGCTTTGTTGTCTTTAATCAGAGACAAAAGAGAAATCTGACAACTGCTGAAATCTCTGTTTTCGTTGGCATTTTGTGAAACAGGAAGTTGCATCTTCTTCTTGTTTCCTTGAGTAGCGCCCCCACAGGTGAGGGGGCGCGGTGAAAGAGAACCGCTAAAAGTGGAACAAACGTCGCAACTTTGATCCCGGATCAAATCGAATCTGCCGGACGATGAGGTGTGAAAACAGAGCAATCCTGGGAGTAAACGTGCTGGAGTCACCAGAGCTAAGACAGGAGAAAACTAAAACTAAAACTCTGAATCGACACCCACAGCTACAAAAGAATAGTTTAGATCAGGGTCTAAAACTTTTAGATCTAAGCTTAACAATAATTCATCAGCAGCACTCCAAGCTGAAGAGTTGATTCATATATTTCATTTAGATGTGTTAGAGCAAAGTAAATGCATGTGTTACAAGGGCCTAGTCAAAGTACGGACCTTAAATAAATAGACAGTCTACAGAAGCCCTCTGTCTAATCCGACTGAACTCTACAAAGATCAGTCAGAAATCTAGTTTGTATCTAAAATTATATTCAAATTCATTCCACACTTTTATTTTCTGTAAAAATAAAATACACTAAAGTTTGAGGTTTGAGTTTTAACTGTATTATTTGTCCTGCCAGGTTCTATTACTCATATCTGACATTTTCTTTCTGCCCAGAAACCTTTGAGAAAGGCCAGTGTGGGCACGACTCAGCTGACAGATGTTAAACCTTCTGATTTGTTTTCTTATTTGTTTCGTTCGCAGCAGGAAAAATCTCTCCTGTTTTGTATGGCAGTGGAGTCCCGGATGCAGCCCTTTTCAGCCCGGTCGCTGCATGAAACATGGCATTTATAAAAGTAGGCAAACGTCAAGGGAAGCTTTTGTCTTCATGTTTTATGCAGATCAAATATCAGCTGCATGTTTGACGTCAGGATGGCGTGAAGGGATAATAACCTCATTTAAATTATTTTATTCAAATTTTTCCCAAGGTAAAGTCACTTTCACAGACTTATGGTTACAGAAAATGTGTTAATTAAACTCAAACTGTGGCGGAAAAGCAACTGGTGGGTTTATTGAATCAGAATCTGCTGCATTATGTGCAGAAACTATGAATTTACTTCAGTTTTTGGTGTTTGCAGCAGCAGACGGGGCTGGAATCTTCATCTGTTTTTCAGATGAAAGAAGAATCACTTTGTTTCACTCTCAATGATTTTGTTTGTGTTTTAAGTGCCAGGACAGCCGTGTCACTCTGGATCAATGTTGGGATCAATTTTTGTTTCTTTTTATGTCTCTCTTGGTTTTCTAATTTGAGAGAGTCACATTTCAAGGTTTCGTGTGGAGAACAAACAAATCTTTCTAACCTTGAATCCTGTGGCGCCTCACTTCACTGGCACATTTACTTCAAGATTTCTTTTGTTGTTTTGCAAGCTGTGCATGGATTGATTGTTATTGCTGCAGCAGGGATTTATTGCTACGGAATACCTAATGTGTCAAAAAATTGGAAAAATTCACTCTGAATAAATATAAATCTAATCTGATCCAGATCTAAATATATAAATAAATGTGTAGGTGATTTTTAGCCAATCAGAAAGCGGGGCATTCATGCGGAAGGTGCGTTTCAGGGCTTGTTTTAAATAAATAATGTGATGTTTGCACTAGAAACTAGACGAAACGTACTTGGTGATATTTTGTGTTTTTGCAGTGTAATTCGGATTTATTGTTTTTATTGTCATGTTCAAAGTTCCTCAGGTATGGAGACCCGAAAGGGACATTGAAGGAAAAAATTTAAAAAAAACTCTCAGAAGCTGCATATTCGTTACAAATACTCTTAAAAAATATTCATATGTGATTTTAAATACAATTCTTATTTAATAAAAAAACCGCAGTATAAGTTTGTTCATGAGTCATTAATAAACATCATCCTGTTTTCTTCGTGGTTTGCATCAGTGGAAACATCCATTTCAATCTGGAGAGACTCACACAGAGAAGAGAATAGCAGTTAGAGATTTAATGATACAGAATCTTTGGCGCTCGGCCCCGGCTGAAGACTGTGAGTCGCGGATCACCGCGGGCAGGACATCAGCTCGGCCGAGCTCGGACAGTCTTCCCCGGGGCCGAAACCGGTGGTGGAGCTGGGTGCAGAAGAATCCTGGAAACATCCATCAGAACGGAGGTGGAGAAGAGGGGAGGAGGTGGGTTGTGCACAGCGACGAGCGGGTTGGCCCTCTGGTAGCTTGGCTTTTGAAGACGGTCCTGGATGATAGGCCCAAAGCGGAGAGTTGCTCCAGCCCTGATTGGTTGAGGTAGGACGTGGCGATTGCGAGATGAATGTCAGCTGGATCGAGTCTCCCAGGTTGAATTTACGCCTAAGCTTCATTTGTTGATAAAGTGACGTGAAAAGGGTGTTTCCGATGCAGTTTTGCAAAATAAGCCAATGCAAATTGACTTTAAAATGTCAAATTGTGCAATCTTATACTCGATGGAAACACAGCTAACCCTAACCCTACTCTAGAAAGTTTACTTTTAAAATTTTTAGGGTCAAATTCTGGCCCTAAAAAAGATGTAAAGCTTTCCATCTGAGCTGGCAGTTTCATCTACACCTCTGAGAAGAGGAGCTTCATAACGGATCGGCGGACGCAGCTGCTGCTGCTGTTTGATAAAAAATGATGTTTCTCATGCACGTCTGACAGCAGTGAGGCGCATCGCCCTTTGGTCTCTACTGGACCCCTGCTGGGAAGTCAAACCTGTCCAGACAGATCCGTGTTTCCACCAGGTGTGTTTACAAGACGGCCGGCGGTGTAAATGTTGCATCAGAAAGGTCAAACTTCTCCAAAGATACGTGGCATTAGGGATTTAATCCCCATAACATGTTTTACTTGGCAGAACAAAGGAGGAAGCTTAAAACAGGAAATTTAAACTTAGACTTTAACATTTTCCTACCAGACATGTGGAGACATTTCTGTACCAAATGTCAGATTTCAGCTGGAGAGTCGCTGAATGTTTCAGATGCTGTGAGTGCTGATGGACTGCATTTGTTCATGAAGCAGTCTGAGTTATTAGAATATACAAACTGAGCCCGTGTTGTTCTGTTCCAGACAGAGGAAAGTGCTCAACAAAAGCCTGAGTCACTGCTAGATTTATGCACGAAACACTCATTTCAGCACAGAGAGAAATTATCCGCATGCTCTGTATGTGGCTGTAGGTTAGCTTTTATGTGTTTGCATGCAGAGAAATGTTGGCTGTGAAGGAGAGTGTTGTGTTGCTGCAGAATGATGATGACGATGGCGGTTAGAGAGCCTCGTGACCAGCTGCCTGAAAAGGTAAAAACGATGCCATGTTTATGCAGCTTGTCACAGACTGTGGCCTCTAATTATCTCAATAAACGCAACCAAAACATCGCCTGTAACTTCATGACACAATTCATAATTCACGCTCCATTTAAGCTTCGCTGCTCCGACTCATTTACCAGCAGACGGGACCAGCATGATGATAATAAGCTGATTGACTGGTTTATTTTCAGACCGGAGATTATTTGGCTCAGGCAGACAGTAAATGAGAAGTAAATTATGAGAATATCTGAGAATTTCCTCGCTTAGAAGAAACAGAGGTCTGTGGGTTTCTATACTGTCATGTTTTCTTTAAAAGTTCAAAGGTTGAAATTGTCTTACTTTTCATTTCAGTGTTTTTTCCTAGACATTTTCTGAGATTAATCCCAAAAATCTCAGTTTTTCTTTTTTTTTGGCAGATTTTGAGCTGATTTCTGTCTTTTCAAAGTAATAAATTTCCAAGTTGTTTTCTAAAAGAATTCTGATTTTCATCTGAACATTTCTGAGGTATTTTATAGAAAATTTTGATGTTTCAAGTTGATAAATTTCAATTTTTTGTTGAAATTTCGTAAGATTAATCTTAAAGTTTCTGAGTTTTTTTCTGGCAGACTTTACAAAACTCATCAACTTTAACATGTTTTCCAGAAAATTTCTGATATTAATCATAAAATTTGTGAAATTTTTTTAGTTGCAAAATTTTGACTTTTAAGATTTATAAATTTCCAGGTCTTTCTAGAAAATTTCTGAGATTAATCTAAAAATTGTAGAAACTTTTGATTTTACAAACTCATTAACTTCTAAGATTTTTTGTCAAACATTTCTGGTAATAATCCAAAAAATTCAGTTTTTTTTTATCTCACATATTTGACTTTTCAAACTGATAAATTTCCACTGTTTGTTTTTTCCATTAAAATTTTTTTATGTTTACCTCAAATTTTGTACGGATGTTTTCTTTCAAATTTTGACTTTTCAAACTCATAAGATTCCAAGTTTTTCTACAAAACTTCTGAGATAAATTTTGAAATTTGTGAGGTTTTTTTCCACAAATTTTGATTTTTTTGAGCTCATAACATTCCACATCTTTTGTAGAAAATTTCTGAGATAAAACTAAATATTTCTGAGGAAATTGAGCGTTTTTGTTTCGATGTAAAGTTGCCCTGATGTCGTATTACCAGAGAGCCAATGGAGGGATTGTAAAAATAAATAAATAATTGTATTTTTTGTGAGTAGCATTGCCAGTCTTCTTTATTAAACACATTTTTTGGACATTTTTACTGAAATTTCAACAGAGTGAGTTGCAGCAGCCTGTAAGAGACGAAGGCATGGCCAAGTTTTCCCGCATCATTCAGGATGACGGATGAAAGGAGGCTTCCAATATTTTCAAGATGACAGAGTGAAGTGTGTAAAATGTGTTTCTGAGGAAATGTTGGACACAAACACCATTTAATCAAAAACAGGAGTCCATAGATTTGTTTTCAAGATGGAGTATTTCACTCCTTGACTTCAAAAGCAGCTGAAGTTGGTTTTAAAAACATTCCAGTTTCTGTCAGATATTCTGTCTCGAAACTAATTTCTCCAGGCTGAGATTTATTACGTTCAGATTCAACATCAATAATTTAAAAACTCAATTCAAAGGTTCAACATTCAGAGGTTTAAGTCACCAAAAAACTTTATTGACAAAAATCGATTTCAAGCTCTTGTGCTGTTTTGAGAAACAGTAGGAAACCAAACGGAAGCACAAAAAATATGAATTTTGCACAACATTTCCTCCTTGAAGTCAAATTTTACTCTTTCATCTTCAGTTTCATTGATTTGTAAGCAGCCATTTCAACCATAACTCCTGTTTTAAGCACGTTTTGATCTCTGTTGGTGTTTTTATCTAAACTTGTGGAGTCGACGAGAAAAGCCTTGAACGTTCCTGCTGCCTGTGGTTTGCAGGAAAGAACGGCGGTAATCATCTATTCCAGTCTGCAACCTGATATTATTCAGCGTTCAGCAGCGTGTTCATGCATGGCACACAGTCAGTGTTCTGCAGAGAAGTGACATTCCACCCCATTTAAAAAACACCAGATGCCTGTCAGCCTTTTCTTACCATCCTCCCTCTCTGATCTGCAGGCTCACTTGTGAAATATGCATTTATTAAAGCGCAGTGAAGTCCGCTGACTCCTCTACTGATGACATTATTACTCAGTGAGCAGCGAGTGAAGCAGCTGATTCAACCGTGAGATGTTTGCGAGAATCGGATCAGGAAAAGGATCTTCATGCCGAGGTTCCTTCGCCACAGTTCAGTACCTTTAAATGCACGGCAACGTTTGTTTTCTCAAGACCGACTCAAGAAAACCATCTAGAAAACGTACATGCGGGAAAACGGGGAATTAACTCGTTAGCTTGAGAAAACAGGAAATTAACTCAGCATCTCAAGAGAATGCTACGTTTACTTGTTATCTCTAGAAAATGTGAAGTAAATTTATCTTATGATAAAAGATGTTTATATGCGGAAAACGAGAAATTAACTCAAGAAACTGAGAAGTTATCTCAAGAAAACCATCGGGAAAAAGAATGTGTGGAAAACTGAAAATGTACTCAAATTAACTTGTCATCTCAAGAAAATGATTTTCTGAAGGTCAGATATTTAAGTCTGACTGTAACAGAGTGGAAGCCCAGAGGAAAGAAACCCTCCTTAATCTGTTCATTGCAGCGTTGGATGATTAGCTTCCTGAAAGGTACAGAAATGTTCTGTAAATGTGACTCAATGGGTGGAACCAAAAAAGCAGCTCAGTGCGAAAGCCTGATCAGAGGAGACGGCGGCTGTGGAAGCAGGTGCAGAACATAAATCAATGGCTGCAATTGATCTTATTCACTTGAGGCAGTGGTGCAAGACCAATTGCATAACACCGCGCTGAGGACGCTGGGTCAGGCAGGAAGGAGAGGGAGCAAAGGGCGAGAGGAGACGAGACGAGCAGAGAAATCCCAAAATGCAGAGAACAAAATATGAAATCCATGAATAAATCAATTAAAACACCTTTTTCCCCATGCAACCTTGAAGCAGGAAGATGAGGGTTGCTTACTGATTGTGAGTGGATGTGTTGTTTGTCTTGGCAGAGATCCGGGAAGCGTTTAAGGTGCTGGATCGTGATGGAAACGGGTTCATTTCCAAGCAGGAGCTGGGAATGGCCATGCGGTCTCTGGGGTACATGCCCAGTGAGGTGGAGCTGGCCATCATCATGCAGAGACTCGACATGGACGGTGAGTCATGGCCTGCAGAAACGCAGTCACTCTGCATCAAATGGAAAACACCAAATCCCACCAAGAATAGCTTTTAATGCAAATGTCTCACTGCACAGAAACATAAAAGCATCAATTTGTAGTAGCTTGTTTCCATGTATATAAAATGTGAATGTTTTAAGTCAATAATTCCTTCATATTGATGAAAAATGAAGTAATTTGCCAATAGAAGTAGAACTTTGTTCCTAGGTACCAGAGGAACTGCAACTTTGTAATCAATATTTCAGACTTATTTACTCAAAAAAAGCTCCAATTTCTTGCTGAAAGTTACTTGCAACTTAGTTTTGTCTCATTCCAAGTTCTCTAAGATATTTGAACCGAAAAGTAGATGGAAGTTACTTGGTAAGAATCTGTTTTTCACAGTGAAAGCATGTGTTTTTGTGTGCAAATCTTTAAAAACTTCAACATAAATGTCCAAATTTCCAATTTACTGGCTTTAATGTTTTACTACTACAACAATATCTAATATCACCATGTTTCAAAACAGTAAAAAGAAAAAAAACACAAAATTTTAAAAATCTGAATCCAATTATTTTCTGCTTACCTTTGATCTTTTAATCAAAACAGATGAAAAAACTTTTTACTTTCTCTAAAAATATTATTTGTATGAAGAAAAGTCAGAGACAAACAGCTGACAGCTTATATATTCAGAGCTCTGCAAAAACACAAAATACTACAAAGTACTTTTGATTACTTTCTAGAATTATTAACTTAAAAAAACTCCTGTTTGTTGCTGACAAATTACTTTTGTATTATTTCAAGTGTTCTGACATATTTGCAATAGAAAATAGACCAAAATGACTTGATAGGATTTTTGTGTTTTTACAGCGTGACATTCTTTTAAATTCCTGACGAACTTTTTACCACTTACTTTCTTCCAGACATTATTGTACTGCAGTATTTATCACTTCAATAAAGAGGCGCCGTACATTGTTTTAAATTCATGCAGCCAATTTTAAGCTGCAGCCCTGATTCATCAGCAGAGTTTGGAAAAAGTTTTTAAATTTAAGTCTGAGCGTTCACAGGATAATTAGCAGGAAGAGAGTCGGCATTAAAGAGAGGGATGTCATTAGCAGACGACTGGGATTGGATTTTGGTGATTATGTTTTGGCCAGATGAGATGGAGTGAACATTTGATCCTCACTAACCTGCTGATTTTCAGCCTTGCAGCAAAGTTCACCTAATCGCAAAATCGACGGCTCTCTGTTCTGCTAACTCATGTGAAATTATGTCTGCTTTTTGTTTCTCTCATCTGAGTTTCCTGGAGTTTAGCGCTTAGTTAAAATCAAGTGAACTTGAGTGACTTTGGTGATGCGTGCACAAATTCGCTTCTGCAATAATTCATTTGTTCAGTTTCCAGCTGCTGGGTTGTAAAAAATGGAAGGGGAAAAAGCTGTGAAAAGCAGGTGGCTTTGACTGTGACGGACACAGAAAGTGACTCGGTGACTTTGTGCCGAATGTTGAGCTGTCACAAACTGTGCCTACAAAATGAGATCCAGCATCCATGATGTGTTTGGTAAAATAAAAAAAAAACAGACAAAAAGGTTTGCATTTGTTCCACAGTATTAGGCTGCGCTTATAGACCGGTTTGCATTACAGATAAATGCACAAAGTTTTTCCTTTTCAGTTAAAATTCTGTTGTTTTTAGTGAATATTTAGATGCTGTGGCTGAATCTGCATGCAGTGTGGTTCCTGAAGCTATTTTAGTCATGACTGTATTATTCATATTAAGGAAGCTCACACACTAATGCCCTACACTGATGGTGTGGGTAGTGCAATCATATCAGAGAGATTTAACCCACATGGCATATTCATATTCAGATCCAAATTTTATCTATAAATTCTCTGCATTTTTGGGGGCGATTTGAGCTGCACAGATTGTGTCCAGACTAAAGCAAGAAAAGACAAAACCCAAAACATTAAGACCAGTTAGAAATGGTAGAAATTCACATTTTGCACTTCAGAAATTTCTAAGCAAAGCTTCGAAATGCAAGAAACCCAAAATGAGCTGCTCATAAAATTATTTTGACTGCAAAAATACAAAATCTTGCCAAGTAATTTTGTTCTAGTTTTTTCTGCAAATATCTCAGTGCACTTGATAAGAGAAAACTAACTCACTTTTTAGCAGGATATAGGAGCTGGTTTTAAGTCAGTAATTTCTTAATATTGAAGAAAAAGTTCCAGTTTTATTGGCAGATTATTTCACTTTTAGCAAAAAGACATTTTCCCATTTTATAAGCGATAATCTTTCATTGGAACAAAAACTTTTTCATCAGCATAATGGAATAATTTACATCAGAAATGTTTCTATGTCTTGTTTAAAATTTACATGTAAGTTAGTTTTGTTTTATTTCAAATGTGCTAAGACATTTAAACTAGAAGCCAGGCCAAAAATACCTGGTAAGATTTTGTGTTTTTGCAGTGTGCATTTTTAAATTTTGCTTTTTTTTGGTCTTTTTTAATCAATCAGTCTGCAGAGCACAGCAGCTCAAACTGGTTTACTTCATAAAAACACAAAAATAAAAACCAACATAAAGTCAACAGTTGAGAAACCAAACGTTACATTTTAATATCAAATATTTTGCTCAGTGTTCCATGTATTATTAATCAGACTCACCTCTGAACAGGTGAGTCTTAACTTTGATTTAAATAAACTCTGTTTCATTTGTTTTGCAGTTTTCTGGAAGTTTGTTCCAGATATTTGTTGTGTAGACGCTGAATGCTGCTTCTCCTTTCAACCTTTCAATTTAATGCTGAAAGAACCAAACTAGTTGATAAATAAACGAGCACCTCTGATCCTCTTCCAGGTGACGGACAGGTCGATTTTGAGGAATTCATGACGATTCTCGGCCCCAAGCTGCTGTCGTCTGAAACCAGGGAAGGTTTTCTGGGCAGCACGATAGACACCATCTTCTGGCAGGTAAACCTGAATCCTTTTCAGCAGCTGCTGCTGCGGCTTTTATTGGGCTTTAACTCGGCTGTTCACCTGATGGCGTGTGGGATGCTGACACGTCAGATCGGAAACGTGAGAAAAAATGGAACGGAAGACGATGAAGATTGTCGGATGTAAATTCAGGATTAGAGGAGAAAAAATGGGTAAAACTGACTGATAGAACAGAATTAATCCAATAAAAGACAAATTAGTACGTGTGTGGGGGGTCTGGGGGTGTGGAAAGGGCAGGATATCTGGCACCTGCAAAGCTTTTACTGAAATCTCCATCTTGACCAGCGTTACCTCAGGGTCATGACCTTGTGGTCTGCACTGTAAAGCGACAGGCTGGATGAACGAACCGCCAACAACATGGACTTATGAAAATACGCTGCTGGCTTCCACATTTTATTTCCTGTAATAAACGTTTGGAGCGATGGGCCTCCTCTGGAGTGTAAAGGAAGCTTAGAGAGGAGGAAATAAACGGCAACGCTTGATTTATGACGACTATAAGTCGGCGCAGTTCATAACTGATGTGTTGAAGATTCAGTTCGGTTATTGCTTTGAAGTAAAAGTTAAATGTCGAAAGATGTTTGTTTCTACAGTTGTGTTGCTCACAGTGAGAGCAGGTTGGATTCCTTGTTTTGTTCATAATTGTTTTTATTATGGACAATTATTTCATGTGGTTTTGGATTCTGTTTAGCTGGGAGAAGCAACATGTTATTATATAATTGGGAACAGCTGATTAGCATCTTAAAAGCTCAAAGAGCATCTGAACTTTGACCCCCAAAGCTCAGAGGAGATGAAAAGGAGACTTCTTGGATGCATAGCAGAGAGAGAAGGAAGTTCATAGCATTTTTTCTATCAATCATAATGGACAACAATCATGTCTCCTTCTCTAACATCTCTCTGACCATCCATCACCAATTTTTGTTCATTTCTTTAGTTTTATGAGTAAAATGAGGTTACTTTGCATTATTATGGTGCAATTAAATCCTTTTCTCTTATAACCAGATATAACTAAATAAATTGCAAGTTGGTTTGTGAACATTTATTGATGGCAAAATGTATAAAAATGATTTAATATACTTTTGTACCAAGATGTTACAACTTAATTTTATTTTAAGACCCATTTTAAGTAGTAACCTCAAGTGAAACAAATTCAATTCGGAAAAACTTTATTAATCCCAAATAAATCTTTCTTTACATTTCTTTTTTCATTTCAAGACAAAAAAGTCAGATTTTACGAAATGATTTAACAAAAATCATGTTAACAGCTGGAAAAATTAAGACATTGTTAAAAGTAAGAATAAAATCCAGAAAAATACTAAATAAAACATTAGTAAATCACCTGGTAATTCAAATTTCTAAACTAATTCTTCCATATTTCTTTAGCCTAACTTGGTAAAATGACTTGGATGTAAAATATACTGGCATTTATGTAACAATACATACTATAGTGAAAAGACTAAAATATGATTTCAAACTTGAGCAAAATAAATATTTTATTTGATCCAAGTGTTAAAAATCCAGCAGGTTTGGCTGCACAATCCCAACTCAGACATATTGAGGCATTTAATTTTTAACATTTAACAGATTTAAGGTTTTGCATGTTTAGATGGAGATTATTTTTGAACCTCCAGCTTCATAAAGCAGAACTGAGGTTTCTGGAAGCAGCTTTATTAGTCGATAAGTACTTGTGAAGAAAAACTTTTATTAAGAGGAACTCTGTGTAACCCTTTGGTTAATCACCCGTTATCAACGGTTTTCATGATGCTGCATCTGTGTTTTTCCGGTGCTTTGCTGAGATTTGTTTGGATGGAGGCCGAGGACCGGGATATTTAAAGCGTTGCATAAACAGGCGGAGCGTTTCTGAACCTTGAATCGAGTCCCGCTTTCATCGGTTTTAACCTTGGAGGAGAGGAGAGAAGCTCGCATCTCGTCCTGGCTGGGAGATTTTCTCATCCCAATAAAATCAGTCAAAGTGTCACATCCTCACCAGCTGGGGTGATGGGATAGTGAGTCACTGGTGTCACACACACACACACACACACACACACACACACACACACACACACACACACACACACACACACACACACACACACACACACACGCGCACACACACACACCTTCCTACTCACTCGAATCTGCTCTGAAAGACTTGGGGATTGTATCTAATCATCCCCTTAGATAATTACATCTCTGTAATTGAGAAGCTGTAAACATCTTTCTGTTCTTTGTTTTGCTAATGGGTAATTAGCAAAGTGTTTACTGAATTTTGAGGAGTAAACAGATGGACTCGTGACTATTTGACCAGTTCTACTTAGATGCAGAATAAACCATACATACAAAGCTTCTTTAACCATTAAGAAAATATAATCTTGTAGGTCTGACTGCCTCTAATCGTGTCCAGTTTGTTTTTTTGGGTGTTTTGACACCTGACAGTTTGTTCGACTTGCATTTGTCACATTTTCAGCTGCTCTGGTTCTCTCTCACTATGCATTGTGTCACACAAAACAATCCTTTTGAAAAACCTGTTCCCCTCCTCGCCTGCGGGGGCGCTACTCAAGCAAACAACACAGAAACCTCAGAAGGAACAGAGCAGAACAGAAGGAACCTCCTTCATGAAATGTAAATAAAAATAGAGTTTTAATTACAGCAGTAAGTTGTGTTAACTTTTTAACATAACGTACACAACTTACTTTAATAAAAAATATAATTTTTATTAAACTTTCATTATTAAACTCTCAATGGCGGAAATATTTCAAACTGAGAAGGAAAAAAAAGTCTCAAAAATGTAAGTAAATAGTTACAGCAGGTTCGTAATTATCAGAATATCTAGTAATAATATTGAACTGAAATGTTTATCTGTGTCATTTTATAACTGTATTTATGACGGATGTAAAATGTATTTCACAAAGTAGAACGAATGATCCATCGCCACAGGAAGTATTTTAGGGTGTTTGGTGTTTTAGCAGGAAGTGAATCGTTTCCTTTGTTTGTTTGTTAATCTGCAGCTCTGCTGGTCGTCTGATTTTCCTATAACTTCCTGACAGAACAGCAGGAAGCAGCTTATTTTAGAGCTTCGCTCTGTAATCATTCTGGGCCTCAACGCCCTCCGTCTATATGAAAAACAACATTGACTATTAAAGTCCAGCCGGCCTTTCTCTTTCTGTTGTTTCCCAAATCCTTTTGAGACAACAGAACGTGGCTCAAATGTGAAACATTTTACTTTTAGTTCTGCTCTCTAAGTCAAATAAATTCAGCCAGTTTTAGATTTTTAACCTAAATGTGAGTTTGTGAAGGATAAAGGATGGTGAGTTGTGTTCACTTTTTATTAATTTCATCAAACGTCCAGTTGTTGAATAAACCAGAGTTTTTAAGATTGCACTTAAAAAACTGAATAAGAAAATAGACATGAGTGGGAACCGTTTCCCAGAATGCTTAGTGGTTTGTTCTTAATGTAAATGTTTAATTTAATGCAGCTCAGGATAATATCCTGAGCTGCATTCACTGAGATGTTTAATAAAATTCATTATCAGATCAGATAAAAAACAATCAAGACAAACCACCTTCAAATTTTTTACAGTGTAAAAATCCCTAGAATATTTTCTTCTAATCTCTTCACCTGATAAATTTAAAGCTGTTGCACATTAAACATTCATAAAAAGATACTTTGTCTGACGTTAAGCTGCGTGAACCACAAACCCTGTTGTTCTTACTCTGACGAGTCGGCTGGTTTTTGACGTTCCCATCCTTCTTAAAGTTATTTAGCAGAATTTAAGTCTGCAGTCCCATGTTGAACCTTCATTTTCTGTTTTTCTTCCGACGCCGAACGCTTTATAGGACGTTATTGGAGATCATCAGGATGTTAAATGACCCACTTCAAAATTCATTTTATTCCATTAGTTGTGGAAACGGCACAGAAGTCCCTCTCAACCAATGACTGCTGTCGTGGCAAAAAACAAAACACATTTTCTGGGAAGGAAACGAGTGAGACGGAAAAGCCAAATGGTAGTTTGTGTATTTATTGTTGAGCCTGGCTGCAAAAAGGCTAACGTGGAAATAAAAAGAGATAAAATCTCTGATTTAAACCAAAACAACCTCTTTATTTGTTTAAATAAGATTTAAAAAAAATACTGTTATCTGTTTTGATACACTGCAAAAACACAAAATCTTACCAAGTATTTTTCATCTAGTTTATAGTGCAAATGTCTTACTGCACTTGAAATAAGACAAAATTAACTTACAAGTAACTTTTTAACAGGTAAATAATTTCTTAATATTGATGAAAAAGTTCTAGTTTCATAGCATGAAAAAAAATATATCTTGCTAGAAATAATCTGCTGATGGAACGAGAACTTTTTAATAAATATTCATGAATTATTTATTTAAAACAAGCTCCTGTTTCTTGCTGAAAAGTTAATTGTAAGTTATTTTTGACTTATTTCAGATGTACTAACGTAAGACGGTCGATCCAAAATGCTTGGTAGGATTTTGTGTTTTTGCAGTGTATCAAAGCAGAAACACAGATGATACTAAAAGTCCAAACATCTACAGATAATAACAGTATTTTTATCGTATTTAGATGAATATGATTACTGAGGACTTACTTTATACCTAACTTTTTCTAAATATCATGTTGGAATAACATTCTCATTTTTGAAACCGTAGAAACCAAAGTTAGTCGTTTCTCTAACTTTGGTTAAATTGTTTTTAAGACGATTTGGATTTTTTTCCCTTGAACACTGGGATTTGAAACAGAACCTGAATTAAACTGAATCTGTAAATATGTGGATAATTCTCTTTTGTTTCTGTAAAATCCTCCATTTTTCCATTTCCTGACACTCGGTGACTCTGCAGACACTCCCATCGTAAATCGTTGCCATTAATCTTCTTTCTATCAGTCCTTTGTGCCGGGGGAACAGCGTGAATTCATATTGACTTTGGAACACCTCATCTGCGATGAATAATACATGCAGCACAATGATTTTTATTTTCTACGGCGACGGGTGAAGGAATAACTCCATACGGGAGGAAAGGCTCCATCATGGCTCCTCGCAGGACAAACATGAACTTTATCTGTGTTTCTGCTGCTGTTTTCACTTCTGTTTGGGATTTTACTGGATTATTGCCTCAGTCTGGTAGATAAGATTTGGATTTTTGAAGTTTCTCTACCTACAGCCCGACTCAACATTATTGCAGAGGAGTACAAGGCGAGTTTTTTTTTATTTTTAGCAACAGGGGAATTCAAGGTGATTAAAAGGAAAATAAAACAACAAACAAGTAAAAACATCACAACTCAAAATAAAGGAAAACAATAAACACCAGAGTACAGGTCTATGAACTTGATTTAAAGAACTGTGTCTGTGTTTCAAAATACAAGAATATGACTTTATTCTTGTATTATTTAAAGTTTATCTGCAGAAAACATCTTCTATGTTATTAATTACTAATTTCATGCAATAAAATGGAAAAAAAGAGTAATACTAATGAAAGAATCAGACATTGCAATTTCCTAGATTTTTCTTTTTAGATTCAGTTGAGGTGAAGCGATGAAAATGGCCGACTTTGTAAGTCATTCTTTGTGTAAAAATGTGAAAACTGATATCTGCTTATTTTTTAGACCTGAATAAATCTGGTTTGTTTTTATTTCATTTATTTTACTACGTCTCTTCCCTGTTTGCTTTTCTTTACAGACAGTTAAAAACAAACGCTGACGATCTGTTTCTGAACTGGTTATTAAATTTAAAGCTTGCTAGGAGGAGTTGAACTGAATCAGCCGCATAATTGAAGCCGTTTGCAGAACTCCAGGGCAGAAGTGCTGAAAGTGAAACAGGAAGTCACCTATAAAGGTGCTGACTGGCAGAGTTTCTGTGCGCCTCTCTGACAAACAGCTGCAGGTTGTTGGAGGCAGGTCTGCGTTAACGGGCCTGCTGAGGAGGAGGCCGGGAGGGAGAACCAACCGCCTTCGCTTCTGCAGACGTGGCCCTGATTAGCAGTGAAGGTGGCGCGGAGACGTGACGTCAGCGGCAGCTAATCAATGCTAACACATGCTCACGTCTTCCCCTTCCCTCCATAATCAGCCTCCTCTGGCGTCCGAGCGCCTCTCTAACGTTGAGCTCTTCAGAATCCAGCTCAGAGGCTCAGAGGTGAATCATGGGGAATTATTGGAGTGGAGATGACTCCATTTATCTCAATCCTGCCAGGCTTTCTCAGCACGGCTACGCCTGGGGGGAAGGAGAGGAGCAGGATTTGATCGCCTCTCCTGGGTTTTCAGGTTCACATTAAATGTGGGTAACCTCCATTAACCAGGCGTGAAAATGAAACGTTCTGGTTCAACTGGAAGAAGTAAAAACAGAGTCAATGAAGAACTTACAACTACTCTCACTGGGATTATAACTGATGTTTATGTCATTCTTTCTATGCAGAGTAGCCAAAAATAGTACTTGAGTGAAACTACTCAACATATTTTTACTCTAGTAAATTAAAAAAGTATTTGGTAAAAAGTCTACTCAAGTTTACTGATCAAATTATCAATCATTTAGTATTTAAAAATTACATCATCAGACGGAGCAAAATATAAAGTTAAATGTAAATTTTGGTATTTTAAGGACTTTACTAATTCATATAATAAGAATAATCACAAAATAACAAAATGAGGCAAAAGAAAATGTTTCCAAATCAGTTCTTTCAATATAAAACTTTATAAACTCTAACAGAAACTGCAGCTGTGAGTCTGTTTCTGGTGAATTTTTGGTTAAAACATGTTTGTTTTTCATTCAGTGGGTAGAAAATCCAGAAGTTTTACTCAAATGAGAGCAGAAACACTTCATAATAAGATTACTCAAAGTACAGCGTAATGAAAATAGTCCTGAAAGAACATAAAGAAATGACTCAACTAAGATTTGACTTGCAGCTTTATTTTGTAAATTGAAACCATAAAGTTAGTTGTTGCTCCGATTGGAAATGTTTTTCTTTTTTTAAAAAAAAGTAAAATTAGAAAATTTTTTCCCCTATTGTTTTTGGAAGAACATTGGAATTAGATACAAAACCTACATTAAGCTTTTGCCAAAATAAACCGACGATTTGAGTGTCTTCCCGCCTGATGGTCCAGTAGATTCGGTTCGATTCGGGATATTTTTAGCTGCTGCAGTTTGATTTTACACTGGATCAAACAAACCAAAACCTTTTAAAAAAGAAACTTCCCCTCCTCGCCTGTGGGGGCGCTGCACAAAGAACCACTGAAGGAAACGACATGAAAACCCCTGAAGACGTTATTTAAATCAGTTTTTAGTTGAACTAATACAAATAAAATACAAACAATACTGTGGGGTTTTAAATTTCCTGCCATTCTTGTCTCTGAAAACATTTAAAAATGTAGATCCGCAACAGAGCAGCTGGAAGAAAGAAGGACTTTTATTCAGTGCCTGCAGCATTTGCTGCACCGTTTGGACAAATGCAGTGAGTCAGACTGACAACTGACTGTTCTTACCCTGACAAAACATGAACTGCTTTCAGTTTTCTTGTCAAAAAGCTGCATTACCAGTCAGACAGCATCGTAAGTGCAGCCTGAAACCTTCTGACATTTCTCTATCGTCTGCTGCTACAGAAAACCTGGGCGACAGTTTGCGTCTTCCTCCTCATCCAGACCCAATCTCCTTATGTTTCATGCTGCTTTAATTGCATGTGAGTCAGCTTGACTACCTTGGTGAGTCACTTCAGTACAGAGCTTTCTCGTCCAGACCGCGGCCCTGCAAAGTGTCAGCAGCACATTAGTGCGTCTTCTGCACAGTCTTAGCTTAAACTTTCTGTGCGGACTCCCACGCACCGCAGAGGCGTTTGTGTCACAAGGGGCCAGAATTTTAATTACGAGTCTGCCAATCAAAACAAAACGACTACGACTAAAATCGCATTCAGATGAATGGGGGGAATATTCAGCGGCTCAATGTGAGAAAGAAAACAGAACCGGCTCTCATTGTGAATCATTTCACAGTGTTTGTTGGTGCAGTTCCTCCATACAAAAGGAATTTAGATGTATTAAATAATCATTGGTGGATTAGTTACATAAGCCTTATATATTTAAGTCATTCTAAATTCAAAGGTACAAGCTAAGCTAGTCTTTTACGCACAAGTGTAAAAGTGTTAGAATGCCTGCCAATAAATGAATAGCAATATACAAAAAGTAGAATATTCAATATATAGAACATACCCTGAATTCGGGTCCAGAACCGCACTGCATTCTGGGAGATGTAGGCAGAGGAAAGACTTATGGCTAGCTAAGCTAGGTTGGTGAAATCAACTCACTCACTTACTCTTTGGTTGCCTGGCAACAACTTGCTGGGTGAAAAGCCGTTTCACCCCCCTCCCCCCTCCTAGCTCGGTTACCTAGCAACAACCTGCTGAGTCATTCGCGCAGCAGCAGTTTAAGGTTTTGCCACAATAACTGCTTAAAAGTAAATAACAATAATAAAAAACAACGCAGTGAAGTGAAAACTGTGGATGAAAAAGGAGTTTGGTAATATTTAAGATATTTAAAACCAAAAATGATCAAAATTGATAATTGAGACCCAATTTCAAGGCGTTTTCATAACAACTGAATTGAACATATTTACTTTATTATGCTACAAAATAGCACAATGTGCCTGGAAAATATATAATCTGTATATGTATGTATATATGGAATATCCATATACAACTGCTGCATTCATTTTAGTGAGAAATTGCCATTTTTCTGGCTTTTTTTGTCATCATTATGTATTAAGTTCATATAACTACCAACTGGACAAGTGCTTCTTCATCAATGTTAAGGAATTATTTTCTTAAAGTAAGTCTGTATATCTTGTTGATAGTTAGTTAATGTTATTTCAAGTGTATGAAGATATTTGCACTTTAAATTAGACCAACATTGCTTGGTAAGTTTTGTGTTTTTGCAGTGTTTTCTAGTGTCTCTGAGCCTGGTTCTGGTCCCAGTCGGATGGGACATCTCAGAGAAGATTGGCAGCTGTCTGGAAGGTTTTTCCCGCTTGTGAATTATCCTCCTCACTGTAGATTGATGGACTTCAAATTGTTTGGATAAGGCCTTGTAACCCATTGTAGATTGATGAGTTGCAACATTTGCTTCTCTAAGGTCGTTGCTGATGCAACACAAGCAAATGCTTCCCATCAAAGCGTCTGGAGATGAGATCACACTGATGGGAATCTGTCAGGAAGTGAGTTTGATCAGTGACACTTGTCCTCTAAAACCGTGCAGCAGTGCAGACACTTGGGAGTGAAGAATGCGTTTTAGGATTTTATTTTGAAAGGCTTTTTTTCTGTTAAATTATTCAGTAAATCCATTTTATTTATTGTTTTTAATTTACTATTCAGATTGGTGCAAAGTTCAGCTTTCCAGAGATTCACAAAGTCCTGGTCATTCGTGGGAACTCTTTAGAAATGCGGATGCTAACATTAGCGTTAGCATGTTTGGTATTGCGATGCTATTTTAGGTTTGAACAGCTTTGCTGACAGGCTAACTCCTTTTCCAGTTTTTGTAGCAAAAATTGACCCTGAGTGGGTCAATAGAAGCAGTTTTGTTTTCCACTGCTGTTAGCGAGTTAGCCATTAGCGAATCAAATTTACGGGCGTACCAGAAACGCTGCACAAAGTTCCAGCTTGAGACTTTTTTGCTTTAATAGAAAAAAATTCAGTTAATTGCGCTAAAATGTTTCAACGGGCTGTATTATAGTATCCAGGAAGTACCTTTAGTTGTTGAAAAATGTTACATATATCAAATAATGCTTTGACTTTGAAATTTATTGGATCTCTGTCTCTTTAAAAACTCCTGCTCTTTCTGAAACCCCTCCTTCAGGAAGTCATCACAACATGGCTCCTCCATTAACCTTTAACAACATTTTTACCAGCATTTCACTAAGAATAAGCTCAGCAGTTCCACCAGGTGTTTGCTAATTGCTGCTGGCTAGTCTGAAGGAGCAGCCAGCAGGAGGAGCTATGTCCTCTGCGATGATAAGGAATCGCAGAGGATGTGGATGTGCCGGTGGCCCTCAGGGAGCTCTTTATGTCGCTCTGGTCCAGGTTAATCTGACTTTTTCTCCCTCATTAATCAAAGCAACTTTAATTGACTATTGATGAGTGCTTTAAGCCGATGCTGCGTCTTTGCTTTCGGGTTAACGCCGCTGTCTTTTTGATCCATTGCTCACTGTGGAGCACAAAATGAGTAAAAGTCTGCATCTTACTCAACTTTCAGTTAATATTAATGTTTTCCATTAGAGTAGAAAAGGAGCTAAAGTTTGACAGATGTGTTCATCGATCCTTCTTCAGAGTCAATGAGGTTCTCAGCGAAGTTTCATTTCATTGTCGTTTATCCTGACACTTCCTACATTGGTTCATGTAGGTTGTTTCTCCCCTGGCGCCTGTTAAGTTTTCTCTTTGCCTAAATTAATCTCCTGCCTTTTCGACTGCTGGGTGATGCAGCGGTAATGGAGACATAAATTTCTCCCGAGCGCTCTGGGCCTCTGAAGCGGAACCGAAAGGTTGCTTAAAAGCGCAGATCGATGTCGATTCCTTCGCGTTCCCTTTTAACGAGGAGGAAAATGTGTGCAAGTGGAACATTCTGCATTTAGAAAGCTCGTTAATTTAAAACCGTTTTTAGTATTTAACCAAACGATCAAAGATGTTTTATAAAACTTTGAGCTAATAACTGTTACACTGTAAAAAAAAATTACCTCAAAAGAAGTAAGCACAAGATTAGTGAATGAGAAAACTTAATTTATTTTAAGTACAACTAACGGAAAAAATTCAGTTCAAATCAAACAAACCAATTTTCTTGAAGGAGTCTTTCCTCTTTCTCTCATTTCTTTTTTTGTAATTAAGGTTTTATTGGCCCTCTGTTCACATAATTATGAATTACATCAAATATTTTAAATAAATAATGTATAAAAATATTCTGTCTGATGAAATACACAGTAAAGATGAACTCAGACCATCTCTGTCGATTATCTCTTTCGTCGTGAGTCAGATTGGAGAAATTATTGGATCCAGAAAAGAAAAAAAAACTCAGGTAAAGTATTTATAGTTGGATAAATTCACAAAAAAGTACAATTATTAAGAACTTTCTTTTTTTTATTAGATTAAGTGTAATTAATCATGATTACATTAAAGAATTTTGTGGAAATGCTCAAAAGCAACTCTCACAAACGTTTAAAAACATTTCTGCCAAATTGAGAAAATTATTTCAAGTTTTGTTGTTTCCACCAACTTTTTCTGAAGTAAAAAATTCAAAGTGAGCTTAAAAAATATTGACAGAAAAAACAGTTATTCTCTAATACGGGGGTGTCCAAACTGCGGCCAGTGGGCCATTTGCGGCCCCTGGATTGATTTCATGCGGCCGTCGACTGCGATTCAAGAATGGCACAAATTGTTACATTTCTTTGGGATGAGAATTTCCACTGCAAATCAAAGATTTTTTATTTTACTTGTATAATTTAGTTTTTGTCTCACAATAAGTTGAGTTTTTACTCAAAAAACAGATTTTGACGAAACCCATTTATTATATTTGACTAAATAGAACAAAGTTTATAGAAGAAGATTCTTTTTAGGACCATTTTTTTCAGTGTGCAGAAGGAAACCAGCATTAAAACATCCAAACGTCTCCAAATAGCTTAATCATGAATATTTCATAACTACGTGATGCTTTTGGTTTCTCTCGTTGCAGTGGCTCTCAGGATCTCTTCACTGCAAATTCGATTTTTTGTCACTACAAATTCAGTATTTCAAACAGGATTATCACCGTTTTGTTTTTGTAAATCCGATATCTTCTGTTTTCACTAAACGAGCCACAAGAAGAACGTGACGCAACAAAAACCTTCAGATTCGCAGATGTTTTGATGCATTAAAAAAGTGTTTAAAAAAACAACTGAAATGTCCAAATTTCTAATTGCTGGTCTTTTATTTCCAGTGGATTTAAATACTTTTCAAAAGCAGAAGATATTAAACCCTGTTGCTTTAAATGCAGGCGCAGCGCTGCATGTTGGCCGAACCGCAACAGGCTGAACTCAACAGATGGATGGACGCAGGGCTCTTGGCACCTCGTGTGTGTTTGTGTGTGAACCTAATTTATTACTGTACAAACGTACAGATCTTTCTCTTCAGGGTGACTTCCTTCCATTATCTGTCTCCCCCCTTCAGGCTAAAGATAGAAATGAATCATTTCAGTTTGATGAAATCCACCAGATTTAAACAGATTATCAGAAATCTCACAAACAAAAAAAAAGTGGATATGTTGACGTTAGTGTTTAACACAAATATTAGTGGCTTGTAAAAGAGTCTAAATCCCTTAAGTCAGATTCATTTTGTCATTTTGAAACAAAGCGTCAGCACGTTTCATTAGTTTCATTAGTTTTATTAGTTTTATTAGTTTTAACATCACACAGGAACACAATGTAGTTCATAGCGATGAAGTGAAAGTGAAAGACACATTTGTGTTGAGTTCTCTTCTTATAAATACATAAATAAAAAATGAAAATTAAGAAGTACTTGTTCTATTGGCAGATAAATTCAACAATCTGCCAGTTTAACTGGACATTTTTCATCAATAAAGGAATTATTTAATTAAAACTAGTCTCTATATTTTGCTAAAAGTTGCTTTTAAGATAGTTTGTCTAATTTCCAGATATTTACACCAGAGACTAGACCAAAAATACTTGGTAAGATGTGTTTTTGCAGCGTTAATGTTATATTATGTTAAGTTACGTTAAGATGTTGTGTTTTTGCTGCGTTTACGTTAAGATGTTGTGTTTTTGCTGCGTTTACGTTAAGATGTTGTGTTTTTGCTGCGTTTATGTTAAGATGTTGTGTTTTGCTGCGTTTATGTTAAGATGTTGTGTTTTTGCTGCGTTTATGTTAAGAGGTTGTGTTTTTGCTGCGTTTATGTTAAGATGTTGTGTTTTTGCTGCGTTTATGTTAAGATGTTGTGTTTTTGCTGCGTTTACGTTAAGATGTTGTGTTTTTGCTGCGTTTACGTTAAGATGTTGTGTTTTTGCTGCGTTTATGTTAAGATGTGTTTTTGCTGCGTTTACGTTAAGATGTTGTGTTTTTGCTGCGTTTATGTTAAGATGTTGTGTTTTTGCTGCGTTTATGTTAAGATGTTGTGTTTTTGCTGCGTTTATGTTAAGATGTTGTGTTTTTGCTGCGTTTATGTTAAGATGTTGTGTTTTTGCAGTAAGATGTTGTGTTTTTGCTGCGTTTATGTTGAGATGTTGTGTTTTTGCAGTAAGATGTTGTGTTTTTGTGGAGGTTATTGCTATTTAAATGGACTCTGTGTGTTTGTTAAATGAGGTAAGACACCCTCGGCCTGAAATCGTGTCGCTGCTACAGAACAAGCAGAAGAAAAAAGCGATAGAAACAAGTGTTCCTTCCAGCAGCAGCAGGTCTTCACAGGTTGTGACATTTCCAACTTTACCAACGCCTCCATTAACATTGTGATGGCTCTGCAGCCTGAACTTCAGGGGGGAAGGCGGGACAAAGAGGAGCCAAAGGCTTCAGCGTGAATCTGAAGGTCATGCAGCAGTGGGAGTCGTTTCAGGTCGAGGTGTGTTATTCTTTTCGCTGCTCTCTCCTGAAAGGTTAATCGGCGGTGAATATAGACTGAGAAAGTCTGAGGAGGCAGAAAATAAACTGATTTTTTAATGTGTCCCTGAAGTACTTGTGCTGTTCTCCCTGGCAGACGAAGCTCTTGGCAGTCGCTTGACGCCTGAGCAGCCGCTGCTGCAGCTTCGCTTCACTTACGTCCAGAGACATTTTGCATTTCAGAATGTTTTTGCGGCTACAGGTGCAGCTTTTCTGTGGATTTTTCCTCAACCACTAGGGGGAGCTCTTTAGCATGAAGTGAATAATTGGAAGTCAAAATTGGAAATCAAAGAAGAAAATGTTCATTTTCATTTAGAGCTAGCAGCAGGCACGACGGAGAAATGTTTTCAAACCAACACGAAGAAGTTCATATGATGCAGCTTTTAAGACTCTGACATTTGTTTTGTTTATTTTAGTTTAAAATGTCTCCCATTTGCAGAGTCTGAAGTTTATAAAATTTTGAGAACGTGTTGTTGTGTTACTTGAAAATGGTCTCAAAACATCATTATTATCGTTTATCGCGATAACGTCTGGGATGATTCCTGTGTGATGGTCCTTATTTTTCCTGAGAGTCATAAACAGGATGTTTAGATCTGAGAATGTTTGTAAAATGTTTCTCTGGTTGAGTTGCTGCTTCAGTTGATCGTTCTACCGGCTACCCAGCAAAAAGGAAACACTTTTTTAAAAAAAGTACATAAGGAGATTGGTCTTGTATTTTTAACTTTCCTGCTCGTCTTTGTCTCGCTGCAGTTTGACATGCAGCGGATCACCCTGGAGGAGCTGAAACACATCCTCTTCTACGCTTTCCGCGATCACCTGACCATGAAGGACATCGAGAACATCATCATCAACGAGGAAGAAAGCCTGAAGGAAAACTCCGGGAACTGTCAGACGGAGTTTGAGGGAGGTGAGTGAAAGTCCCTGGGCTAATTTCACACGCAAGCGTTTCATGTGTCGCAGGCAGGCGCTGGGCGCCGCGTGGGCAGAGAGAGGGAGGAACTTATCCCGGCTGTCAGGAAGGATTTAAGCTTTCCCATCAACGTCTCCAGCCAACAGAGTCCCAGCACACCTGCTGATTTATTGATTTGTGAGGACGAGTGTCAGCTGGTCAGCTGTTCAGCCGTGGCTCGCATGAAATATGCATGACTCCTCTCTGCACCAACAGACATCCAAAATTTATGGATGCCAGCGCAGCAGAGGACTCACTCTCTCTCTCTCTCTCTCCATTAAAACAGCGAGTGCCATTGTTTCTTCTAAGCTAATTATCATTCAGCTTTTTGAAATGCCAGCTTTCAATTCAGATCCAGTGACTCAGATCCAGTCTGAATACATTTAAAAAAAAAAACGACGACTTGTAAATATTAGCCACAGAAGAGCAGATATTTCAGGAAATACGTTTTGATGTTCCAGCTCTTAATCTCAAAGGATGAACTGCAGCAGTTTGTTTCCTAAAGGTACAAAGACAATCAATATCCACAGTGAAATGAGACCAAAAAAAAGCTTTTTACTGCAAATCTCTGTATTTTTAAAATACAGATTAAGTATTTTTGTTGGGTAAATATCTTAGTACGCCTGAAATAAGACAAAATTAACTTAGAAGTAACTGTTCAGACAGACATAGAAGCTTACAACTTACAACAAACTCCCACATCCGGAAAACTAACTTTCAAGGTAGTTTTTTTTTTTTTTTTTTTTGTCAAACTTTTAAACACTTCTGGCAGAAACCAACTGACCAAAAACATTTTCTTAGTTATTTCACAGTTCTGAAATGTCATTTTTTGATGAAAATACATGAGATCATTCAGTGTGATTGATGTGTTGTCATCAATCACAGCATTAATTTATTAACACCATGAAACTGGATGGCAAAAAGACGCTGAGTCAGAACGTTTATTTAACCTTTTCAAAATTGTTAAAATATTAATAAAAGCTGTTTATATTTGATAAGTATTTCTGAAAGTCAAATAATGTTGAATATCTTTTCTCATTGATCAGTTCCTCCATGACTTTGATTTTTGTTTTTTTTTGCAACAAAAATCAATATTTCCACTTTGTGACATTTTTTTACTCGCCACATCGATTATAGCTTTGCTACACTGCTGCTGCACCAGGTGAGGCTGAGGCAGCAGTGTAAAAGTAAAACGCTGCCACCTGCAGGTGGGAGTCAGCATCACTTAGCTGCAATATTTTATTGGGAAAATTTACAATGCATTCACAGTGATAAATTAGTGTGAAACACTGGAGGGACTGATGGATGTGATTTGGCATCTGGAGCTGAAAGGGCCACATAAGAAGCTGCAGCGGGCCGGATTTGGCCCGCGAACCATGATTTAAGGCGTCTGCATTTCCAGTGAAATTCCAGTCTTTTGCTTTTCATTTATGATTATCTATGTTTCATTTTTAGAGGAAAAATGAATAAAGTCTCTATAATCGCCACCTGAATGAGAGTTTCTCAATGAGTTTTACCAGATCATCACCAGAGGAGCCAAAATTGGACTGAAGTAAAAGTAGAAATTACTCAAGAGTAAAAAGTATTTGGTAAAAAGTGCTGAGTAGCTGATCAAATCATCAATCAGTTAATGTTTAAAAATTGCATCATCAGACAGATCAAAATATAAAGTTAAGTGGAAATTTTGGTATTTTAGAAACCAAAATGACAATAATTCATAAATAAGTAACCAAAAAATGGAAAATAAGATGTTTCCAAATCAATTTCTGTCAATAAAAAAATTGGATTTCTGGTTAAAACGTTTGATTTTTCATTCAGTGGGAAGAAAATCCTGAAATTTTACTTCATGGTAGATAAAATTACTTAAAATACAGCAAAGTAAAAATACTCTTTCCAAAAAAGTTACTCCAGTAAATGTAAGTAGTTACTGCCCAACTCGGACCAGCACCGAGTGAACCGAGCTGTTCTGAAGCGAGGTCCAGATTTCACCAGCGCTTCATCAGATCCATAAAACGGCTGCAGGACGACATCAGGACGCTTCATGATGACGGACGACCGCCGCAGACCAAACTGTCCGTCGGGTCCATCAGAACCATCTGGCGCTCACAAACACCAAAATGTGCTCAGTCATGGAGCAATCAATGCTTTGTGTCACAGCGCGGTTCTTCCTCGACCCGATCCATCATCTCCTCCAGCGCTCAGGACTTCAGCCGGCTGATATATGAAGAAGCATGAAAGGAAGTTTGATTTCCCCGCGGCTTCCCCACAATCAATACGGTGAAAAACACCGGCATACAGAGTTTAACAGAAACCCACCAGCCACTGATTCATAGCTGAACAAATTGTTCTGATGGCAGAAAGCAGGGAAAACATGCCGGGCAGCAGATGTCCAGTCAAAGCCTGCCACTTCCAATCGGCGCCATTGCTTCTATGTATTTAATGATTTATAGATTTGGTTTCGCACCTCATCAACCAGCTAAACCGCACGTGTTTTAAGGCCAGAAACCAGCGACTGGTCATTATCGGTGACCTATTATTCTTCCTTGAAGAGGTTAGGACAGTTTTATGGTCTTACAACAGGTGTCAAACTCAAGGCCCGTGGGCCAAACCCGGTCCGCCAAAGCTCTATGTGGCCCACTAGATGCTAGACTAAACACTAATGCTTAAATATTTTTATTATCAATCAAACTGATGCTTCAATGTTGACACATGTGAAAATGGCTGCAGCAGACATGCAATTTTAGAACTTTGAAAAGCAGGAGTAGAGCCTCCTGCACAACCAACAAGAATGCGGCAAGTGGTTTCCGGATGGTAAGTCAACAACAAAACAATTGTCTTTTCCAGCAGCCATTGTGCAGCTGGTCAGGTTGCTAGGTGATGAAAAGAGTTCCAGTGGGGTTACTAGGCAACAGAGCAGTGCCCATCGAATGAGAGTCAACAACAGAGAGATATTTGAAAAAAACATTAACTCGTTGTCAAAAACTGTTTTTTTTATGCCTGGGTTGTTTTTGGAAGCAGTAGAAATAAAAATACGCAAAATGTGAATTTTGCGTAACCTTTGATTGCGGATGCTCGTAGGACGTCCGCCGGCCGACAGAAGGTCCAGGTAATTGGACTGAGAGCCGATGTCCAGAACAGAAATCTCCCTCCATCGTCCAGCAGCTCAACATCTGTTCATTCCAGCAGCAGCAGCAGCAGCAACACGCTGAGCTCAGTTTGGCTTCCTGAGAAACGCAGTTCGATTACCGTCCTGCTGTACAGCGCAGTTTTGTCTCTTTACTGAGCCTTTATATGTAGAGCTTGTTTATATGTAGAGCTTGTTTATACGTAAAGTGTAAACAAGCTCTCAAGCACTTTACAGAGGTGAAAGCAGAAGAACTGATGACATCAGAAACCCTTTTGCATTTTGAAAGCTGGTGGTTTACAGTGTTGAAAACATATTTATACCACTTAAACATTTTAATAACCTCAGGTTGGTAAAAAAACAGAAAAGTAGAGAAAAACCTGCAAAGACGTCCCTGAATATGAAGCATTTCTTGATGCGAATTGGAAAATTTACAAGGACAGTTTATTATTGTCAGATTTTAAACAATAAATAGAATATAAGATGGATGCAACGTGAAACAACAAATGAGATTTTGTAAAGTTGTAGGAAAAAATACCTGGGAATTACAAAGAGAGATTAAGAAAGGATTTTAAGGTTCAATCTCCACTAGCTTGGATATTGTTAAGAATTAAAAAGTGAAGAACTTGATCTTAGCTCGTTAATTAATTCTTAGTCCCGAATTCCTGTGTCTGTGTAAGTGTGCAGAGAGAAAAGAGCAATCGTACGACGTCAGACTTCAGATATTCAGAGTTTTATCCAGAGAAAATCAATCCAAGAAGAACTTTACAATAAGCCTCTCACCTAGAGCAAAAGTCCAAGATATTACAAAACAGAGACAAAGAACTGAGTAAAAAAGACAACAGAAGATGCATCCTCCGGGAAAACTCTCACCCAGCACAAAGAGATTCGAACTTCTGCTGTAAACCAAATCATTTTATAGAATGCGTAATCTCATCATTTAAATATATGCATTAGGAGGTGTGTTCTTTTCCTTTGTGTGGGCTGTCTTGATGTTAATTTTATTACCTCCTGCTAAAGAGCCCCAAAAGCAATATATGGCAAACCCTTCTCGTACCAGCCGCTGTCCAGTTTGATATATGATTGCAGCTGCAGCGCTATCTGTGCCTCAAAATGTTTCCACAAGAAAGTAGTTTGTATTTTTAACCAAGCTTGCACACAATGTAATGCTAAATAATGACTATAAGTTTGGATCTAATAAGTAACTAATTAAAAACATGCTTAAAGAAATATAGTTAATTCTAATATAGATAAAATTATTTATAAAAAGTTTTAAGATCCTAGTGAACTTTTGAACCATGCTCAGGAATTTGTTAATTGCCTGGCATACAGGCTCCTTTCTCAAGAGATCCAAGGAGTCTAGGCCTATGTTTTCTGTTTCTTCTGTCTGATCCTCCTTTTAAGAATTTATCTGCGTTTCAGAGATTGAGCCGTTGTTTTTAGTTTCATCTAAATTTATATGAACCTAGAGTGTACTTTAACTTTCTATGTTATATTTTATATGTGTCAAAGCTATCCTGTGCAGTATTGTGCTAACTTAAAATTCTATGTCAACAATATCCAGCTCAGCATTTTAAAACAGGTTGTTATAAAGTGATTTTGTGAAAATCTCAGATATTCGCTGGCAGTTGTAGCCCCTAAAAATCTCAAATCTGAGCTGAAAAGTTTAGTAAAAGCTTGTTGAACCGTCACGTCATTTTGCTCAGGATCTTCTTCGTTTGGCTTTTTATGTGGACGTTGCCCTTTATCGCGACCTGCTGGCGGAGCAAAGGCATTGCCAGTCTTTTTCTGTTGCTCATGTTTCAGATCCAGAAGGAAAAAAATCCCAGCCTTTTACAGCAACCTGTCACGTTATTTCTGAGCCTCAGACATCCAGGAGCGGCTCGTCTCTGGGTCAGACGTCTTCAGGAAGCATTTTGATGACTTCAGCAGCTCTTGGATGATGACATTATGTGAAAATAGCCTGAGTGAGAGCTGAGCGACCAACTCGCACGATGGCTGTCGCCCGGTGAAATCATTTCACTTCAGGCGTCTGAGAAGAAGAGCTGAACTACAAGCTGGAGGAGAAAAACGGAAAACATGGAGATTCAGAAAGACGTTAGTCTGGATTCAACCAATAGATGTTGAAGTATTGTTTACTCACTGTTTTATTATTGCTATAGAGCAATAATTTCTATTTTGAATGTATTAGTAGTAGTAGTTGTTTTACGCTTAGTATGAGATTAACTGATAATAAATAATAACAATGTATTTAAAATAATAGATTACAGTCTATTATTATGTTAGGAATACAATTATTTTATTGCTTGGATAATGTTGTGTTATCATAAAATGTTATTTTCTATTATAAATTGCAATAATTTCTATTTTAAATGTGTTATTAATATTTAATATGCTTTTTTAATGTGACGTTTTCAAAATGTATCAGTAGTTATATCAGTATCTGTAGTAATACTGAGTTTATTTAATAATAAACATTACCAATGGTATTATAAGCATTGATATTATTAGTATTTTGTATGTTTTTATTTCATTTCAATTTTAAATGTGTCGTTACAATTATTAATAGCAAGTCTGTCATTATTTCTATATTAAATAATAACACAAATATAGTAATAATTTATTTCTGCATTTTTATTGCTCTGCTGCAAACATTTCTATTTCATATAGTCATCATAATTTCTGATCGTGAACATCATAATATTTTAAAACTGGACATGAAAGAATTGGTTTCTGTCGCTTTAAGTTTCCCGGTTCCGGCCTCTTTGGGTTTTTGGGAACATTTGGACCTTTATGGGCGTATTTGGCCTCTGAGGAGAAGCCAGTCTGTTCCCAGGAACTGAGCCACTTACCGTACGGTCCGGTCCGTCTCTGCTGGTCACCGTCCAGCGTCCCGCCGTTCATTCAGATGAGACGTGAAATCTGCCCGGCAACAACAACGATGAGCTCACACTTTAGTTCTGTTGCTCCAAACTGCAGTGGAACCGACATGAGGTCCAAACCCAAAGGATTTTACTGTCAAAGTTTCTTTGCGTTGCCACAGACCAATAATCACTGGAACATCGATTGAATTTAGTCTTTTTTGCAGTGTGATAGAATAATGATGAAATCAGAGAAAATGCTGTTTTTTGCTGCTTTATTGTTTTATATTTGGAGGTTGCAAGGTTGTTCACATAAATGCACTGCAAAAACACAAAATCTTACCAAGTATTTGTGGTGTTGTTTCTAGAACAAATATCCTATTTACAAAGTAACTTTTCATTAAGATGTTAGAGCTTGTTTTATGTAAATAATCCTTAATATTGATGAGAAAATACTAGTTTCAGATTAGTGGGAAAAATGTCTTGTTAAAAGTGAAATAATCAAAACTTTTTCATCTAGAAACTAGACCATTTGTGTTGTTGAAGTGAGAGCTCCAGTACATTTGGTCAGCTGGTTGTGCCGCTATACAATGGCTGCTGGAAAAGACAAGTGTTTTGTCGTTGACTCACTATCCAGAAAGCGCTTAATTCATTCTTGTTGGTTGTGCAGGAGGCTCCACTTTTGCTTTTCCAAGATGTACAGTTGTAAAATTAAGCATGTGTTTTATACTTGAGTGTGAATGTCGGTTTGGGGGCGTGGCCAACTCCTTTAACTTGCTGGAAAGTTACTTTTAAGCTTTTAAGCAACTTGAGTTGCCGGTTGCCGTACGAACTTGATTGAATCCGTCTCTACGCAGACGATCTCGTGTTTTTGTGGACTCTTATTTTACCGTCTTTTCTCTGCGTCTTCTTCTCGTTCCAGTCCACCCGTCGAAGAAGAACCGTCAGACGTGCGTGAGGAAGAGTCTCATCTGCGCCTTCGCCATGGCCTTCATCATCAGCGTCATGCTCATTGCAGCCAATCAGATGCTGAGAAACGGCATGGAGTAGCCGGGCGCAGCCAGCCTGCATGTGCATGCCGGGTGGGCGAAGCCCAAGGCGCAGCGATCCAAACCGTCAACCAGGAAACGAACACGCTTTGTTTTTTATTTCAACGCCTCCAGTTGATCCGAACAAACCCGCCATGAAGCCAGCATGAGGAGGCGCCCGGGGCTCCTCCCCCTTTACTCCGACAGGGACTGTAAGGGCTGACATCACATCCACTGTCGTCGCTGTTTCCCTGATGCAATAATTCAGACCGAACATTTAGAAACGAGTGCAGGAGTCGAGATCCGCTCCAGACGGGAGCGGATCTCCCAGCAGGAGGCTGATGAACTGCCAAGGGACGCGCGCCGCCGAAGCACACCAACATGGCCGCCTGGTTCCTGCTGGGCCGCCGAACTTCAGCTCCCTGATTAACTGCTGACTCAGAAACGGGGAGAGATGTTTCTGAATGAGAGCGGATCATTTCCCCCTGCTGGACCAGAACCCGACCGCTAACGCTTCATGAAACCGTCGCTTCACCTGAACCAGATGCAAAATGTTTGTATCATCGATTCAATTGAATCCATTTTGCTTCGATTGTTTTCCTCAGAATAAGTAGAAAATAATCAGAATCAGAGATTTGAGTTGTTATAAAGCCGGATTTATTTACATCTTATCACAACTAATTAACCTGGAGGTCTTTGATTTTATCCATCATCTAATTTAAAATGTCACTCGAGATCAATTAGTTATTTATTTCACCTTTCATAGTTTGTTTTGGCTTTTCATCCTGTTTTCACTTCAAAAACACAAAATTCTACCAAATATTTCTGATTTAGTTTCCACTACAAACATTTTAATTCACTTTATAATAATTTCACCATGTATTTAGTTTCTAGTGCAAATGTCTCAATAAATCTTTCCCTCCAAAAAAAACTGAAACTTTTGAAAGAAAATTTTAATTTCTGAGTTTGAAAAAATTGAAAATCTTCTACAAAAAAACTTTAAAATTTTTATTTTAACCTTGAAAAATTTCTAGAGAAAACATGAAGTTTTTATGAGTTTCAAAAGTCAAACATTTTCTGGAAAAATTACAGAAATTTTGAGCAAAGTCTGAGAAATTCTCTCAACAGAACTTAGAAATTTTGAAGTGTGAAAAGTAAAAAATGTGCTAGAAAAAAATAATTGAGATTAGGCCCAGAAATCACCTAGAAAAATATAAAATGTCTGAGTTTCAGAAGTTAAACATTAGACTTTTCAAGTGTCCATTTTTTTAGTTTTTCAAATGTTTCTAGGAAACGTTTGACTTTTCAAATTCAGAGAATTTCTAGAATTTTTTAAAAATTTATCACAAGATTTCAGATTTTTTTTCAAGCAAATTTCCAACTTGTCAAAAAAAACAAAAAAACTTGTGATTTCTGGAAAATTTCAGATAAAAACTTCTAATTTTTTTGGGGGGGGGGAGGGGTTGCAAAGATTTAACATTTGAAACTCAGAAATTATGTTTTTCTAGACATTTTTTAGTTTTTTGGCAGAATGTTGCCTTTTCTTTCTTCTACCTCCCTGTCCACTGATTCACTCCTGCACTGCCTCTCATTTAAACTCTTAAAGGGCCAGCAGCCCCTCGCTAACTGCATGTGATCGAGTCTGTGTCTTGTGTAAATATTGCAACCTTTGTCAGAAGTGTGTGTCCCTTGTGTGTTTTGATGTTTCTGTGTGTGTGTGTGTGTGTGTGTGTGTGTGTGTGTGTGTGTGTGTGTGTGTGTGTGTGTGAGGGGTGTGTGTGTGTGTGTGTGTGTGTGTGTGTGTGTGTGTGTGGTGTGTGTGAGACTGTCGGTGCTCTCCGCTCTCCAGGGGCTTCAGGGTCCCGAAACATCCGGGTCGCTGACGTCCTTCCGGTTCCCTCTGAACCTCCATCCAAAGCCATAAACTCTGCGGAGACGAAGCGGACATCTAAATGTCGTCTGTTCCTATTTTCACACGGAAACACGAGATGCAACGGGCTTTTTAGACAGAAATTTGATTTAATTTGTTTATTTTTCACTCCGATGGAAGGAGAAGTTGGTTTGTTAGTTTGTGTTCTAGTGCCATCTAGTGGCGACGTCTCTCCACAGGAACTTCTGTATTTTTCTCGTTTTAAGCAGAACTGTCTGGAAAACTGATGCTAAATGTTGAAATGTCATGTAAAATCTACAAATTCTCTACCAGCAGCGCAGGGAGAGAAGCTCTTATTTAAACTTGATATTTACTGGGATAAATCTCTTGCCTGTGGCAGAAAAATAGGTTTTGAACCTGTAAAAGGTTTAATTTATCTACCTTTGGGACTCATTGAGCTCCGATGTAGTCTCAAAAACCTGTTTTATACATATTTTATTTGGTTTTATTGCATTTCGTTTGAAGAATTAAATCTGCAGAATGGTTGCACGTCTCCATCACCGAGTTACTCTGCAGCAGCATGACGGATAATTCCCACTTCTTGACTCACATGTAATTTTGTAAATATTTACCTGGACAGAATATCTAGACAAGCACATACTGTACTTAATGCATGTGCAATATTTACTTAGACTAGACTTTCAGTCATACTATTTATTAGAGGCATAATAATTATAATCTTGTAAATATGGAAATCTGTATAAACGCAAAACAAATAATTGTTGCAATAAAAACTTTTTTTTAAGTGTTTTTTTTTTCGTCTTATTTTTATTGCAGATTTTCTATTAAAAAACACTAAAACCTGATTATAATTTAGTTATAAAACTATAAAAGTTTTTAAGAATGACTTCTTGGAAAAGGTATTTAATATTTTTATAAAATCCCAGTAATTGCTGAATGTTTTCCTGTAGTATTTTAACTCCACAAAATTAAATTAAATTAATAAAAAAACATTTTCCTTCAGTATTTCATTCAGATTTGCAGTTTTCACTCTGTCCTCATGGGGGCGACATTCCACATGTTTTGGCACCATAGAGGAAGATTTTCCTAACATTTCAGAGCTGTAGAAATTTATGGCCAATTTCTTTTCACCCAGATCTCCAAAATTCTAAACATTTTTTTTTTTTGCAAAACCCAAAAATGTTCAACTGAAACTTAAAGTTTCCTAGACCTTCCTGGAGTTCAATCAGCTTAACAATGAATCTAAATAGAAAAACAAATGTTTTTTGTTGTTTTTTTTTGTTGTTGTTGTTGTTTTTTGCAGGAACCTGAAGGGCGCTAACATTTTAATGATTGTTAAAAAAAAAAAAACATTATTTAAAAATGTGAGTTTTTCTCTTTTTCAGCTGAATAAATGTTAAAATTTAGAGAAAAAAAATATGAAAACTTAAAAGATGATTTTATTTTTTAGATTTTAACTGAGATGCCAAATTTTCTATTTAGCTGAAACAGATAAATTAATAAAATATGATAATGTTTATGTTACATTTATGCAGATGATCCATAAACTTCTGAGTTGATTTTCAGCATACGATGATTTTTCGTTCCGGTGGTCGTTTAAAGTCTGGTCAGCGTTCAGGGACGTGTTAGCATGCACGCGCCGTCCTTGAACGCCACACCGGCCTCTGCAGCTTCAAACAGGGCCTTGTGCTCCTGCAGACGCTCCCCGTTTCATTTCCAGCTCCAAAATCAGCTGATGCTTCATCCACAGCGGGACGCTGACACCCAGCAGCAGGAGTCTGGTTTCTCATTCAGGAACATATGGAGACATCAGAGATTAATCTGGAGCTTTTACATCTCTGGCTGCTGCTGCTGATTTCACATGTGATGGTTTATTAAAATAACAAAAAACATGCAAATTATTAAAGCAACAAAAGGAAACAGAGAAGCTGTAGGAATGTCCTAATGGAGATTTACGCTGAAAGTTAATTAAAATGAGACATTTTCTGATGCCACATTAGAAAATGCAGTTTTTACCCAACTGGACATTGATAAGGTTTCTCCAAGGTTACAAACGTTACCTGATATTTGGGTTTGGTTACATGATGTGTGGTGTCATCTGCATAGCAGTGCATTTCTGCTGTTATCAGATTCTCTGCAACGAAAAATGAACTGAGGCTGAAAATTAGATTTTAAAAAAGTCGTATAACTTAAAAAAAGACTAAAAGAATAAACTTCTTGTAAAAATAATACTAATATCAGGCAAAAATGACACAAAATGCTTCAGAAACATGCCTTACTTGAAGGGTGTCCAAAGGGTGGCCCGGGGGCCATTCGTGGCCCTTGGGCTGCGTTGGTTCGGCCCTTCAACTGCAATTCAAAACTGGCACTTTAAATGGAGACTTTTAATTTGCACTCGGGATAAAAATAGTCACCAACAAAAATTCTTTACACAGGAAAATATAAAAAGCAACAGAAATTTTTTTTTTTGTAACCAAGTTTTAAGAAAAGCTAAAACCAAGTTTATCCAGAGATTTTCACTGAAAAGCTGCACAAAAGTCAGTTTTTAATTCTTTCTTAAACTCGATTAAATACGGGAACCGTTTTGAGAGAAAGTGACCAAAGTCCTGCTTTTATTACTGAAAATAAATGTGTCCAATCGAGCCTAAAAGAAACTGAGAACTAAAAAATTCAAATTTTTAGATTAATAACAGAAATTTTCTGCAAAAAACTGTAATTTTCAAATGTTAAAAATTTCTGGGATTAATGACAATCCCAGAAATTGGGATTGTCATTTTTAGCGCAGTTATGCTAAAAACAGGAAGACTGTTTTTAGCATAACTGTGCTCCTTTCTTCTGACACACAAACAGAGTTTATGCAACGCTTCCTAAAAAAACAGCCAAGCAAAACCCAGGAAGCCATTTTGTTTATTGGAAGACAAGCTGAGAAACCAAACCAATAACACTGAATTATTTGAATTATTTGACATCAAGCGTCTCAGAGCCGGAACAATTTCAGCCTGGAAAGTCGTCAATACGTTTGATCGCAAATCAAACTCCCTGCTGCAGTCGGCAGAAGATGCTTCGTTAGTTTTGGCACTCAGACAAACAAACAAACTCAACTTTCCTCCCATGAAGTTTTCACGCTAACCTGTGTGAAAACTTTAGCCCTCTTGGCTTTTTTTAAAGTTATTTTATTTATTTCTTGATAACTTTTCAAACACTAACTGTGCCTTACTCTTCAAATTATAAATATTTACAGAGTTTAGACTTTTTAAAGGCAAAAAGTAAAAAATATCTTTATGCTTATTTACGAGCGTAATTTGATTTATTTCATCACAGATGGGATCTCATCTTTTTTACACTAAAATCTGGAACAACGACTAACAGATTTCTGTCTCTACATTCTGAACAGAGCGTCACTTTTTTTTAAAACACCTTACAGGACATGACAAGGAATGGAGTATTGCAGAGATTTAGACAATAAAACTATTTAAATGAGCCTTAAGGAGCTGAGCAAAAGCTTTAAACCATTAATTCTCCAGTTTTATTTGAGTTTTTGTTTTATGTGATATTTCAGGTAATGACTGCAGCACATATCAGAGTGCAGCCTTCGTTTTTATTGCTTTGCTGTTAAAATGTAACTTTTATCCAATAAATTGAGCAATTTTGTGGGTTTTTTTCTGTCATCTAAAAATTTTTGTTCACTTCAGTGAAATGAGGGAAAATGTGACCAGAAAAGTGAGGAAAACCTCAGAAAATTTGCAGAGCCGCCCTCCAGAGAGCCGCCCCTCCAGAGAGCCGCCCCTCCAGAGAGCCGCCCCTCCAGAGAGCCGCCCCTCCAGAGAGCCGCCCCTCCAGAGAGCCGCCCTCCAGAGAGCCGCCCCTCCAGAGAACCGCCCCTCCAGAGAGCCGCCCCTCCAGAGAGCCGCTCGTCCAGAGAGCCGCCCTCCAGAGAGCCGCCCCTCCAGAGAGCCGCCCTCCAGAGAGCCGCCCCTCCAGAGAGCCGCCCCTCCAGAGAACCGCCCCTCCAGAGAGCCGCCCTCCAGAGAGCCGCCCTCCAGAGAGCCGCCCTCCAGAGAGCCGCCCCTCCAGAGAGCCGCCTGTCCAGAGAGCCGCCCCTCCAGAGAGCCGCCCGTCCAGAGAGCCCCTCCAGAGAGCCGCCCCTCCAGAGAGCCGCCCCTCCAGAGAGCCGCTCGTCCAAACCGGTTTGAAACAGAAACACATGAAGTTTGCAGAAACGCACCGACATGAAGGTCGGCTCCAGAGCTTCTGCTCTTCCTGTCCAACATTTTTGGTTGATTGAGTCTCATGTCATGAACATCAAATCATGGTTCAGCAGTAACACACACACACACACACCCACACACACACACACACACACACACACACACACACACACACACACACACACACACACACACACCCACACACACAGAGGATTTATAACAACACATCAAGTCAAAATAAATCAGAGAATCAGTCCTCATGCTTAGTTTGTCATTCTGAATGTTCATTTTATAAAAAATAATTCACGATAATCTTCATGGCACCCAAAGTTTTGATAAAACGTTTCTGTTGAAGGTTTGCATCAGCGTCTCATTGGCTCGTTGTGACCAGCCTCAGCCAATCGCAGCCCAGGAAGCGGCGGCGCCGGCGGCTACGGCTTCATGGCGTTCTTGATGGTCCACCTCTGACCCGAGCAGGGCTGCAGGACCAGCAGGTGGCCAAAGTAAACGTTGGCCGGCACCACCTCCAGACAGCGACCCGTGGCCCGGTTTACGATGGAGTCGTTCTGCAGGACCAGAACCGGGGAGTCAGGATGATATCAAAGGGAACCGATCAAGTAAAATTCACTTTTTGCTTGTTTTCTTTTACTTCCGTTGTGATCTCTACTGCTTTCTAAAAATGTCCAAGTGGTCAGGCAGTTATTAGCTTAATTAATAAATAAGTAGTTCAGTCAGTTTCACCTGTAGTTTCAAGCATGAAGCATCCCGAGGGAAGAAACGCCTCTCCATGACATAATGAAAGATTATTTAACATTATCGTTGCCACTGAAACAAACTGTAGATATGCAGGTTACAATCAGAGGCCATTTTGAATAAAAAAGTCAATTCTTTGTCATTGATTTTTAAAAAACATTCTAATAATTACATATTGAGTTGCAATTAATTTTCATTCAAAAAGCTATTTATTAAAAAGGAATCCAAAATTCAGTTACTGGGGATATTATTATTATTATTACTTCAAAGAGGTGTGTCCCATGTTAAAAAGTCTATGATGCATAATTAGGATTTTGAATTAATATAATCACAGAGGGAACAACAGCAGGGAGTCTAAGGATTCTTCCTGAGCTCCAGCTGGAATCCGAGTCGGAAAAAAGCAAGAAAAATTCTGCTGAATTTAGATTTTCTGCAGGAGAAAATCCCATCATCACAATGGGTGGAAGATTTACATAGTTTTCTAAAACTTTGTTATTTTGATGGCCACAAGGCACAGAGGATTTAATGTGAAAACAGAATGACCTCTGACCTTTTAGAAAGGTAGTAAAGTAAATAATAAGAGAACAGGGATGCACTGCAGAAACACAAAATCCCAAAACAAGACGAAACTGAACCAAGAAATATGAGTTTGTTATAATAATTTGTTAATATTGATGAAAAAATACTATCAGATTATTTACGTATAGCAAGATAATTGCTATACATTTATATGACTGGTTTGCATAAGACAGATATTAACGTCTGGAGTGAAGATGGGGGAGTTTTTATGGATGTTTACGACTATTGAGATGTCATTCGGTAAATAAAGTTGATTAAAAGTGTAAACTTTGCATTATTTAGTCATAAAGACCTTTTAATGAACCACCTGAAACAACAACTATTAGGGAAGCTGTACGCAGCTTCAGGTTTTGGTTTCCGGTTCAGACTCTTGCTTCCTGCTCACCTGGGAGAAGCTCCAGGTCTTCTGCTTGGCGTTGGTCACCTTGTCACAGTTCAGGAGTTGTGGGAAGCTGCTGATCGGGTCGTCCACCACGCAGCGGGTGTCGTCTCCGGTGCTGCCCAGCGGACCCAGGAACAGCTGACCCTCTTTGGTGTAGCGTCCCAACTGAGTGAAGACGAGAACAAACTGTCACAAAGAGGTGAAAATCAAGTCCCAATGACGAAACTTTTTCAAAATGTGAGACGTTCTGGATCGTGACTTTTTCTGACAGGAACTTCCTGTCATCATTCAGGCTGATTTTAGTTGCTTTCAGCAAAATGGGGTGTTGTTGTTCCAGGATGATGAGAAACTAAACAAATCTTTGTTTTTCACTGGCTTGAACTGAGTTTCCTGTTAATTAGTTTTATCAGCTCAATCTGTTCCAGAGAAACGGTTAAAATTCGAAACCTGACGGTGCAAACAGCGAAACATCAAAGGAGAGAAAGTCAAGCTGCTGTTTACGCCTGAATAACTTTGAATTTCTCCATCTGAAACAAAGAAACTGAAGTTTTCACTTAAACTTACTGCAAAACGTTTTGAAATACAGTTTTCTTAAAATGATTTTGGTGACATTTTGGCCTTTTTTTACTTTATAATCCAACCGGATTACATGTGTAATTCACGTTTCCAGGATCTATTTTTATGCCACTACAACAAAAAAAATCATATATTTATTTCTGTTTATGTCTTGTTCTCTGTCTGCTGTCTGTTTTGTTCCTGCTTTTTTTTTTATTTGAAAGAAAAACAGGAATTGAAAACAATCTTCGACCACAATAACTGCGTTTTCTGTTTTAGATTTCATCTTCATCTGAGAAGTTTCCCAACTCCTCCATTAAACAGATCCCTTCATGCATTCAGGACCAAATCTTCTGGGAAAAAATAAACCTTTTTTACTGCATTAGTCCTAAAAAAAACCCTGCATGAATAAATAAATTGCAAAACGAAATGAGGCTTAGCCAAACTCAAATGATCCTTTGAATCTGTTGATCTTTGCACATTTCGGAGCCGCCCTGAGCACCTGCTTGTGGCGACAGCTGGATGCCTGCAGACTGAAGCAGCTCATGAGCTGACAGCTGCTGACTCAGCACAAAAAAAAACAAAAAGTGACAGACAAACATTTTCCCTCTGACAGCAAAACTCAACCCAACTCAGCTTGTTAGACAAACACAGGGGAACATTGGTGAACTGTAAAACCAGCTGACCAAATGGGCTGGAATTCAGCTTAGGTTGCTAGGTGACGAGCAGAGTTCCGCAGGGGTTGCTAGGTAACGAGCAGAGTTCCGCAGGGGTTGCTAGGTAACGAGCAGAGTTCCGCAGGGGTTGCTAGGTGACGATACATTCTGAAGGTTTTTGAAATGGCTCATTTTCTGATATCAAAAAAACAAAAAAACTTATTGTTAAATAAACACCAAGGTGGTTTTTTTAAGCGCTTACGTTGTTTTTAGAAACAGTAGAAACTCAAAATAGAAATACAAAAATGTGAATTTTGAATAGTACTTAAAGAGACACAAACCATGTATTTATTTGTTTGGTTTTTTTAAAGCACACAGTGTTTTACCTGAGGACCCCAGCCATGGCAGGGGTGAAGGGTGGCTGTGTGGTTTTCCTTCATACCCTGATCCATACACAGGTGGCTCACTTTGGAGTTACGGATCTGAGGGAAGATAAAAATAAAAATAACATGTAAACTATCAGCCAATCACTACAGCTTTCTGAGAAAAAGAAATCTGATTTTTCAGTTTCATCATTAAGCTTTAAATGCACATTTCTACTTTTCCAATCAGGGGTTTTGTTTTTCTTCGGTGGCTTCAGATGTACAACCTTTGACCCCCATGCCAGTTCAATTGATGACCCAAAAACTGTCTTCAGGTAAGATTAGCAATACTTCAACACAATTATACTGAAGTAAAAAGTATCTGTCCAAGAAATTACTCAAGCAAGAGTAAAAAAAGTATTTGGTAAAAAGTCGACCCAAGAACTGAGCAGCTTGTCAAACTAGCAATCATTTAATACTTAAGAAGTGCTTCATCAGATGGGACAAAATATAAAGTTAAGTGGAAATTTTGGTATTTCAAGGACCAAAAAGACAATAATTCATGACAAACAATAACAGTCTGGAAAAATTTTTCAAATCTGTTTCTTTCAGTGAAAAACTTTAACAAAAATTGCAGGTCTTTGTTAAAACATGTTTGATTTTCATTCAGTGGGTCAAAAATCCAGAAATTTTACTCAAGTGAGAGTAGAAATTCTTCATAATAAAATTATTCAAAGTGCAGTATAGTAAAAAAATACTCCTAGAAAAACAATTTTCTAAATGTAACTATTTACCAGCCAACTCACCTCACCGTAGAACACCGTGTTGTTGTACCTCCTCATTTCCGGGTAAACGTTGTCCAGGTACCACTGGAAGCTCTTGCACTGCAGATTCTTCCTCAGGGCCGCCCTCTGAGAAACGTCACCGTAGTCGATGCCGTGGTTCTGCAAAACACAAAACGCTGGTACAATCCTGCCGGCATAAGGTGAAATACTGACACGACTCCCCCGTCCTCGCGATTTGAACCGTGCGGCTTTTCAATGGATTTTTCTTCAACCACCAGGGGGCGCTCTTTAGCAGGAAGTGAATCATTGGAGGTCAAAATTGGAAATCAAAGAAGAAAGTGCTAATTTTCATGTAGAACAAGCACATGCGAGCATCATGGAAACAACACGAAGGAAAAACTGGCACTTTTAAGTTTAAGGTAATCGATCTGCTGCACATAAACTCATCGTGAACAGATCCACGGTGACGCAGGCATGCTTTAGAAATCAGTGCATGAAAGCTAATTAGCTACGTGCTAACTAGTGATGCTGCTGTGATCGCTGCACTTAATTAGCACAAACAGGGCGGTAAGATGTCTGCAGTGTCTTACACCTAATTAATTTTCAAAAACACATTTTTTGTACATCCCTGGTTGTAAATATATAAATTTCTGCTGAGGATTTGAGAAATAATGAAGCACATAAGCAGCTTCATTATGTTGTGTTATTAACACTAATTATTCAGAGGATTTGGTACGAGTAAATAAAATAATAGCACTTTGCGTTAAATAAACAAACTTTTGTTTATTTTAATGTCTTAATTGATGCAAATGATTGGAATAAAACAAGTAAGGGGGAAAAAAGTTTAAGCTAAACTTAAATGGAAAATAGACAAAATATTTTATAAATATCATCGGTTTTAACTTTCAGTCCATTGGGAGTCTGTCAGATTGATGCAGTTCAGATAGAGCTCTTCCCAAACATTTTATCCTGATAGTCAAACAATGCAGTGTTCATTACCCTGAAGGCAAACTCTGACACTAAACTCGTTATTTAGGAATATTTAAACACATTTCAAACACTTTTCTTTAAAGTAAAGATCTTATTATTCTAAAATTTCATGCCACTCCATTTTTTATTGACACCATCCTCCTATCACTTCCTGTCACACTTCCTGTTGTCTTCTTCTTTTCCTACAGTAGCAACATCCGGTTGAAGCGTATAAACAGCTGCATCAGCGATAAATGAAGCTATGATGCCATAAAAACTGTTTTCCAGAATGCAGTCATTTCCATACAAAACAAACAATTTCTTCCTATCACCAAAACTTTATATAAAAAACAAGAATTATTTTCAAAATTGCCGTTTCCATTACACACATTTATTTTCAAAATGTAAAATTTTAAGCTAAATGGAAAATTCTTTAGAGATTTTTATATTGTTTCTGTCATGCGGGGCTTGTTACAGCGCCCCCACAGGTGAGGAGGGGAACGGTTTCTCAAAGGGTTTGATTCAGTTTTGATCCCCAGTCAAACCGAGTCTACTGGACTGTCAGGTGTGAAAGCACCGTGAGATAGTTGGTGTCTGATATTTAAGGTCCAACTGGCAGCGATAACAAGCTGAGCATCACGGTTCCTCACCTCCATGGGGATGTTCCAGGCCAGGTACACATTGGATTTGTATTCGTCCATCCAGACCTCTGCCACACGCAGAGCGTTGCGCCGGGTGTGGAACGCGATGTTGCTGTGGTAAGGTTTCTTCATTCGAGCAATGTGAGCCACTCTGGAGCAAGGCAGCACCTCCATGCTTCCGCCGCAGAGCCAAACCTGCAGGCAAAACGTTCCACAACATGGGCTGGTAAAAATAATTAGACAAAATGTATCAATGAAGGTGGTTTGGATTTATATTTTACCTCTGATGCTAAGAATTCGCTAAATTTGCTTTTCCGCTGCAGAATTGTATAAAATTCAGTTTAAAATAATCCAACATGACAGATTTTTAAATCAGTGTGCAGAAGCAAACTCCCAAAGCTTCCTGCTTCCTGTGACCTATTTATCTTTCTGGGCCTGCTGTCGGCGGCACACAGAGGACCGCTCCTCCCGGAGACTTAATGGGGCCTCATTTATCAGCGACGCCACGCTACGGCGGCCACTGCTCCATTTCAACCTGCGGGCGCAAAGAGTGCTCAAGAACAAAAGGAAAGTGGGTGACACACAAACCCTGATGCCCAGCTCGATGTTCTCCCCTCCGTAGACGTCCATGCCCGAGTCCAGCAGGCCGAGTTCCCCAAAGTAGTCCCGGTTGGCCACGAAGGAGCAGCCAATCATGGCAGGAGTCCTGCAGCAGAAGAATGTCAGCGATAAAGACGCTTTGGACAACCTGTTGAGTTAACAAGCTTTTGCAATCATCACTGCAAAAACACAAAACCTCACCAAGTATTTTTGGTCTCGTTTTCGAGCAAACATTTCAGATTATCTCACTTGTAACCAGGGGAAAATGTCTTGTTACAAGTTAAATGATATTCCAGAGGAACTAAAACGTTTCCATCAGTATTTAAGCTGCAGATTGTTGCAGAAAGTGAAGAAGACACATCTCTGCATCAACACAAAACCTTTTAGCTTTAGTTTCTAGAGAAAATGTATCAGTTCACTTGAAATAAGACAAAACTATCATACAAGCAAGAAATATCTTCTTGTTTTGAGCCAGTAACTCCTTAATTTTGATGCAAACGTTCTGGATCCACCAGAAGATTATTTCACTTATGGGAAAATGTTCTAAGTGAATCAGCCAGTGGAACAAAGACGTTTTCATCAACATTAAGGATTTATTGACTCAGTACAAGCTCCCACATCATTTCATATTATATTTCTAGTTTTCGGGTGCCCGCCCCTTTCTGATGCCGCCCTGGACGACCGCCCACATGAAGAGCTGCCACAGTGTGGACGTGTATTAAAAGCTTTTCTTTCCCCAGTATTTAGGGTGAGTGTTTCTTGCCTGATGGGTGCCGACATGTCCCCCTCGTCCCACCACTGCTTGGGCGGGTTGATGTACATGCACCACAGTTCCCAGTTGTAGCCGTGGCCCGAGTTCTCGTAGCGCTCCACCTCGAAGGTGTCGTGCTTGATGTTGTCGATGGACGGCAGGATGATCCTCTTGTGGTCCTCTTTGATTCTGGCCAGCACCGGCTCGGCCCTGACCGCAACGCAAACAATGAAAAAACCCTCAAAGTTTCTCAACTTCTCACAAATTTTAATCAGGGAGTATTATGCTTTGTCTTAATGAATCCGTCTAATTATCTTGGCTTCTGCTCTGGAACACTAATCCTCTGAGTGCTAATTAAATTTATCCCATCTCAGAATCTGATAAGAACGGCTGGATTAAATCCTCTCATGCAGCTGGAGGCTCCATTCGTTCCTGACCATATAGCTGCAAATTTATTGATACTGGACGCTTTAATCAGTGACCAACAATAGCAATGACACAAACGCGACAAACGGTGGAAATTTACACCTGAAGGTCGGAAAGCGTTAGTTCATATCATCGTTTCATTTCCTCCTAAATGTTTATGTAAAAAATATCAAAACAGGAAATAGAAAAAAGATGATTTTCTGCACCAGACATGGAAAGTACGGTTACTTTAAATACAAGTTAGCATGTTTATTTAAACAAACTTTATAGTTTCTATTTGCACTATTTTTAGTTTTTCTACCAAAAACTGGATGATACAAAAAAAAACTTCAGTCTGATGTTTTGGTTTCAACTAAATTATTTTTTGATTTAGTTGATTTAGTTAACAACTTAATACTTCCTAAAAAATCATTTGAATTGTTTCTGTTGTTTTGTTTATTTATTTAAAATGTCTTTCAGTCACAGTGTTAAATGTTCCATTATTTATATTACTTGAAAATGGCCTCAAAACAACAATATTATTAACTTTAACTGTTTTTTTATTTTTTATTTTGTCATTTCTATTGTAGCCAATCCTACGATGTTTTAACAGGCGCTCACATTGTTGTTTTGCTCCCTGAATCTCTGCGCAGGTTAACATTTGTTTGTCTGTTGAAGAAATGTAAAATATCATGAGAGAAAAGATGATGCGCACCACGATGGCGTAAACTCCACATGGGCATCAAAGAACCCGGTCACTTCGGCCGTCGCCACCTTCCAGCCCTCGATTCTGGCCCGGATCAGTCCTTCTCTCTTCTGGTTTCTGACGATCTTGACCAGCCCAGGGTAGCGCTTGTTCACGTAATCCTCCAGCGGCGCCTTCAGCTGCTCTGCAGACCAAACATGAACAGAAAACATGAACAATAAATCCACTCTGCAATAGATCAAATAAATAATCAAACTGCATTCAAACAGTTTTTATAGCTTTCCTTCCAGGGGCTGATAATAAGCACCTTCAAGTCACTCTTCAAAACGGGAATAACAAGAGAACCTTCAGGAAATACAGATGTTTGCTGATCATACGACAGACAAAGACTATGAGAAATTAGATCCTTACACAAAACCTCACCAAGTATTTCTGTGCAATATCTTAAAATAAGACAAACTAAATTAAAAGGAACTTTTTAGTAATATATTGTATAAACAGCTTGTTTAAACTCAGTAGTTCCTTAATATTAATGAAAAAATGCTAATTGCAATGGCAAAATGTTTAACTTATAAAACTCACTGACTGTTTGAAAATATTTAGTCCTCAAACTGAAGCTTTCTGCACATTTTAGTGTCGCTGCCTTCAACATTTATTTCTTTTAAACCTTTTGGACGTCTTTACGAATGATTGCAGGCGCTGCTAAACGTTCCCATGTCTGACCTCGTCACGTTTCAGAGAAAATGCAGAATAATTTACTCTGGACATTGAGACTTTCAGTTCCAGACAGATTAATGGAAAGCAGAGCATGAAGGACACAGACTTAGGAAATTAAGCCGATCCCAGCAGAGGAATCCGACATGCACACTGTAACCTGATTACAGTTAAACAGCAAAGCTCTGGGTTGCACTTCGCCCTGAAGAAACACTGAATCAGTTTACATCCTCGCTGCAGCCTGAAGTTAACCAGAAGTTGTTTTTCTTCTTAATGCGACCCGGATTCAGGACAGTCTGAAGAACCAAATCCGATACGTATCTGATCCTTTTCAACGTTTTCATTCTCCTGACCTGAACGTCACTATTCTGCGTCCTGCGAAATAAAAAAGAGGAAACCGTCAAATCCAGATGACAGGGGAAAACATCCAACAGGAAACAGTGGGTTTTGTTTTCAAGAGGAGACTGTAAAACATCGTTTGTTATAAATATTCTGTTGAGAGAAGCAAATTATGTGTAAAATAAATTACAGTTAAATAAACAAGATATTTTGGACAAAAATTCTACTTCTGAATATTTTTAAGAAAACAAAATCGATAGAAAGGATATAAGTTTTATTTATTTTATTTGATGGGAGAAAATACATACAGTATTTGTAGCGTCCCGATCTACACTCCATTCCAGTAGATGGCGGTAATGCGCATCAGTGCGTTGCTTGTCAAACGCCATAAAAACACGAAGAATAAAAACCAACAGGCTGTAATGAGGATTAAGTTGTTTTCGTGTTGCTCTGGTTCGATTACAGCGTTAGACTCATAAGCTAAGCTACATGTTAGCATCCACCGAATTCTTCTTCTTCTACGTTTTTGCGGCGGTTAGCAAAACACTGAGTGCTGTCTCCACTGCGCATGCGCGGCAATTTCAGCTCGTTTGCAGTTCACACTGGAGAACACATCCAAGTTGCACATATTTGGAAATATTGAAGATCGAAATGCTTTAGATTTGTTTGGAAATCAGCAAAATTCGCCAGGAGATCATTTATTTTCCCCTGATCAGGTCCTGATTTAGTAAGAAACAAACACACAAAAAGAGAAGGCTTCAAATTTGGAAAAATGAATTTCACAACACGACCCTGGCGCGCAGCGGAGCAGAAAGATGACTCAAATCTGCTCCATGGTTCCCGCGGTGCTTTTCTTAAGCTCCAGCAGAAACCAAACAACACCGAAGGGAGTCTGCAGCTCCACCTTTGATCCATGAATTAACTCATCAGCCGTTTCCCTCCGGAGCAAAACCTCCGCTTTCTTCATGACACACACCAACACACACCAACACACACACCCACACACACACCAACACACACACCAACACACACACAGCAACACACACCCACACACACACCAACACACACACCAACACACACACCACAACACACACACAGCAACACACACCAACACACACACCAACACACACACCAACACACACACCCACACACACACCAACACACACACAGCAACACACACCAACACACACCACAACACACACACAGCAACACACACCAACACACACCAACACACACACCACAACACACACACAGCAACACACACACCACAACACACACACACCAACACACACACCCCACCCCCCACACACACACCAACACACACACACCACCAACACACACCCCCACACACACACACAAACCACACACACCAACACACACACCAACACACACACCACAACACACACCAACACACACACACACCAACACACACACCAACACACACACACACACACACCAACACACACACTTCCATATTCCCCCCAAAACAAAAACACATTTCTCATTCCCTCTGTGTTTCTCTTTGCTCTTGATCACAAGGTAATTTCCCATCCTGTGTTGTTGTTGTTCTCTCTATTTCTCACACACACACACACACACGCATACACACGCGCACACACACACACACACACACACACACACACACACAAGCATACACACGCGCACACACACACACACACACACACACACACACACACAAGCATACACACGCGCACACACACACACACACACACACACACACACACACACACCATGCAAATGAGGCTAAAGTGGAAGTTGCAAATTATTCTTCACTGCAGAAACACAGAATCTCACCAAGTGTTTCTGGTCTAAATATGTTTGTCCTCTTGAAATAAGATAAACTCATTTACAAGTAACTTTTTAGCAAGAAATAATTATTTTAAGCAAATAATTCCTTAATAATGATTTTAAAAAAAGTCTTGCTATAAGTAAAATAATCTGCCAAAAGAACTAGAACGTTTTTATGAATATTAAGCAATTACTTAAAACAAGCTTTTATATATTGTTAAAAAGTTACTTTTAAGTTAGTTTATCTTATTTCAAGTGTACTAAGATATTTGCTAGAAACTAGACCAGAAATACTTTGCAGTGTGAGTTCAGTTAGAGACAGTTAATCCTCTCTTATGCAGGATTATATTTATTTTAATCACTCGACTGTGTGCTAATATTCACCAAACATGTATTTTTTTCTACTGTTTTGTTGCCAGCGCCACAGATATCATATCTGTATTTGGTGGTTTCTTCACCTCAACCATGCAAATGTGCACCAGACTCTGTCGATATGAAAAAATCTGACATCGCTTCAGTTTAGTTGATTTCACTTTAAAAATAGTCACAGGTTGCTGAGCAGACAAGGGTAGAAACCGTTTGTCCTTACAATGTTTACATATAAAATTATGTTGTATTAATGCTGCTTTCTGTTTTGGGTTAGTTGTCAGCTGGCAGCCATTTTGTTTTGCCCATACAGTTTAGCTAAACCAGTATTTAAATCCCCTAATGAGTCATTTCAGGGGAGGTCAGTCTGTCGTATGTCAGCAGTTTGCTTTGACTCTTTTAATGCCGATCTAATTATTACATTAATCGTTGTTGTTACTTTGGGGTAAATGAAAAAAAACACTTTTTTAAATGTTGTGTCTTTTGTCCTGTTTTTGTCCTGACAGGAAAACAGTTTCAGCGGCTCTGCTCAGCGCTCCCGACTCCCATCACGGCGCCCGGGTCGGGTCAGTGACGTCGCTGCAGAGGGACAACAGGAACCATTTGGGACGTGGCCAAGCCCCAGGTTAAACTCGGGACGGATCCCGACTGGCTTCATGGTTGAACCTCCTTGTTGGATTAGCTGAAAACATTGAAATGCCTGATTCTGTGACGGCCTCATGTTTGCTGGATTGCTCCCTCCATTTCTTCCGGATCCTGCAGTCGCTCTCCGACCTCATTTATCTCTCGGCCCCCCACCTCCTCCTCCTCTAATAGCCTGGCTTGTTCTCGCAGCTCTTCCATTATTTCCTCCTCTCCTCTTCTCTGACCTTCCCTCTTAATTTGCCTTTTGTCGTTTCCTTCAGCTCTCTTCACTCTGTGACCTTTCCTTTCTTGCACTTCCATCCCATTTCTCAGACGCCTCTCCGTCTTTCTGGTCTCTTTGTCCTGCCGTTTGCTCTGAACCGTTCTCATCTCAGAAAGCCCAGATGAACAAGACGGGGACGTTTCCCCTGTGACCTGCCACTGGTCGCTCTGTCTATCTGCCTGCCTGTCTGTCTGCCGGAGAAAGACATGGACGCCATCAGTCACCGCGCCCAACGCTCCTCTTCACACAAACCTACAGCTCATTTTTCCAGACACCAAAAATAATAACTTATTGCCAAAAAACGAGTTTGATGGGGTTTTTCTTAGACACCTGGATTGTTTTTAGAAACAGTAGGAACCCAAACAGAAGTACAAAAATGTGAATTTCTCACAATCCCTCCCCATTTGAACTCAGCCTTGATGCGAGGCTCTTACTGACCGTCGTCGCTGTTGTCGTCCACCAGGATGATCTCTTTGAGCAGGTGAGCCGGCGTGTGGTTGACGGCCGAGTGGACGGAGCGCAGGATGACCGACAGCGCCTCGTTGACGAAGATGAAGATGAGGGAGATCTGAGGCAGGTCTCGGGGGTAGCTGACTTTCCTACATCTGCAGGAAGAAAAGCAAATATTAGCTAAATTTAATGCAAACCAAATATTCTGCACATAACCATCCTTCACCGCTGCTTTAGAGCACCAAGGAAGGAAAAACATGCAGCTTTCTGCAGGCCTGATCACATGTTCTCTGTGTGTGTGCGTGTGTGTGTGTGTGTGGGTGTGTGTGTGTGTGTGTGCGTGTGTGTGTGTGTGTGTGTGTGTGTGTGTGTGCTGCTGACAGGAGGCTTATTTTCACCTCTGCTCGAACAGCTCTAATGAAGCGCAAAGAGGAAGAGCTCTAAGTTTAGCTCTCATGTAGGCGGCGGCTACGACTTCCTTCACGTTCCTCTTTAATCAATAACGGTGTGAGATAAAAAGATAAATGGAAGTAAATGATAAATAATAAATCCAAGGTTTTCAACTGAATGAATGACTGACCTTCATTGTGACTTTAGTCAGAGATTTTTAAACCATAACATGATCGATCCTGGGGTTTTTATGATGACGAAGTTGCTCTGATGCTCCTTAAAGCTGCAGTAAATTACTTTCATAAATTATTTTTTATGCATATTTCTTAAAACTGTCACTAAGAGTTGACAATATAAACTTACACAAATCTGTGTCAAAATCAGGCCGTTGTAACAGTGACCAAAGACAAACCAGATCCTGTTACTCACTTCAAAATAAGAGACTTCCTCTCTCAAAAATCAATCATGCTTTAATTAATGAATTACTTAATCATTAATTATGAACAATCTAGTTAGTAATTATGTAAATTACATTTGACATGTAACTGTAAATAAGTCACAACTATGTTTAATTTGGTTTAAAAGCCATTTTTTATACCTTTATATCTTTGGTAAAGACAGATTAAAACATCTTATCTTTATTATTATTACCTTTTGTTCTTTTGAAAAATTGTTTCAAGACCAGCATGATGAAGCGCCGACGCATCAGGATGCAGATTAATTCAAGAGTTTTCCTGTCAGTTTATTGAAGGAGTCAAAAACCAACTTTCTTTTCTGCTTTTCTTTCTGACGTCACATTTCTGTTCACATAGTAATTATACCTCGTCTTTTAATTAACTACTTAATTAATCATTAAAATAAATGTAATTCCTACTAGTTATTGGTTTAATAAGCATATAGATGGAATGATTCCTCTTTTCCAAATTAAATTAAATAAACTTCCATTTCAGTCAATTGAAGGTCTAAGAATTAAGAGATTTATCCGTCGGACTAATAATTAATGGACTTACAACAAAACAAAATATTTAATGAGACTAATACGATTATTGATGTGTTATTACCATTATTTATTTCTTAGGAGAAATCTTATAGCAATAGCAAACATGAAAGGTCCTCGAAGCAAATTGAAAACATTCATAAAGTTCTTAAACACGCGTCAAAAATGGGTTTTTTAATAAAAATATAAACTTTAAAAAGGAGGGGGAAAAAAGCACAAAAATTTAATCCACTCCTACAACTTTATCCACTTCCACGGGAAAAGTTCTAGTTTCTAAATAGAAAAAAATAAAATATCAAAGAACATTTTTACCGCCTCAAACTGCAAAACACATTTTTTCTCAGCAGCAGCAGCTTTGATCTAATTGTGAAAAGCTGAACATCAGACGGGAGTTAAAAGGGAATAATCAAAGCTCCAGTCGCAGAACTGGAAACTGCTAAATCTAAAGAGGGGAAGTGAATCGAGTTCGTGTGAAACTGAGGAATTATTTTCTGAATCAACACTTTAAAATTAACATCAACCTGGAGAACTCCTTATAATGTGATATATACTGATATTATTAATATTCCTGCTGTGGGAAAACATCTTAACAACCACACAATCTGCACAACTACAACTCAAATATGAGAGCAACCGTTTCCACAAATCCACTTACCTCTGCATGCCAAATGCTTAAAGATGACCTACTATGCTTACTTTATTCTTAGAAAATGAGATTTTAATCAGTCAATTGAGCTTCTAAATATAAAAATAGCAGATTATTCCAGTTAAAACAAGACAGTTTCCCAATAAGTGAATTGGTACTTTTTAATCAATATTAAGGAATTATGGATCTAAAACAAACTCAAACATTGTGTTGAAAAGTTACTTATAGGTTAGTTTATTTAAGCAAATATGTTAAAACTGTTTCTGCAGTAGAAACTGCTGAATGATCAGAGCAAGCAGCAACAGCAGAGCAGCATGAATGGTTTCAAATGTGAGTGAGAACTTGTCACTTCACAAGTACAGTCTCTGAATACCGCGTCAGTGATCGTCCTTTCTGATTCCCTCAGCGCTGCAGATGGATGCGAGCGGCTTCACATCTGCAGACTTAAACAAATTAATGCAAGAGACGCTGCATTACTTTCCTCGCCTTTGCTTGGTGTTTCACCACCACCTCCTGCTCTGCAGAGTAAAAGGAGCCTGAATGAAACGCAGCGAGGCTCATCAGGCTCCAGCTGACATCCTGCTGCTGCTTCCAGGTTGCAGGCATCACAGCCAGACTCGCTCTTTTCCCAGCACCCTGGAGACTCCCTGCGGTGACAAGTTACAACGTTTTCCACGCTCTGCGAAACGGGGGAAAAAAGCCCACATAATCATGCGGCTGGTGGCAGCAAAGAGCAAAGGATTGTTGTTGGTCGCGACTTTTAATTTGCTCACCTACACAGAAAACTGGGTCGGGAAAATGTTCCCAAAAGAAGAACATTTGCAACGTGAATAAAGATGAAATATTCAGACTTCGTCTCCTTAGAGATCCTATTTCTACACTTTTGTCATCATCAAACTAATTTTAATACAAATAAATCTGAGTAAATACAAAAAGAAATGTTTTCAAATCATGATTTATCTCTTTGAGTGGAAAAATATATTGAAATAAAATAAGGAAAATACAAATAATTTCCCCTTTTAACAGTTCCTTAAAGCGTTCTGTTCCCACATCAAAAACAAACCTGGAGTTTTGATTTGATTTTTTTCATGCATATTTGAGAAATCCTTTAATCTCCATGGCAACCATTGAGTTGAGCAAAACATCTGGGTGGACTTAGCCCCGCCTTCCAGACGCAGCTCCTTCTCAGAGCTTCCAATTCCCCACTGAGCTCCTTCAGACTAGCCGGCAGCGATTAGCAAACAGCTGCTAAGCTCATTATAGGAGCTGCTTCTCAGTTAAGTGCCCATAAAAACGTTGTTAAAGGGTTAATAGAGGAGCCATATTGTGATGCCTTCCTGAAGGCGGAGCTTCAGAAAGAGCAGGAGCTTCTTAAAGAGGCAGTGGCCTAATTTCAAGCAATCACTTTGCAAAGTCAAATTTCTTCTAAGTTATGTTTGATATAGTTGGATAGTAACTACTCACTTACATTTACTTGAGAAACCTTTTTTTAAAAAGTACTTTTAGGAGTATTTTACTACACTGCACTTTGACTAATTTTATTTTTGAAGTATTTCTTCTCTTACTTGAGTAAAATTTCTGGATTTTCTGGATAAAAAATGTTTTAACCAAAGATTGACTTACATATTTATATGAAGAAGTGGGAATCATCTAGTATCTATTTTCTTTTGCTGAAATAATGAACTTCTTGCAACTGAAGTTTTCCATGTGAATTATTGAAAGTTTTAATTGGATTTTCTTTGCAGAGCCGAAAAAGTTCCAAGTGCATCTATTCTCAGCGAGTCGAGTTTCCATTTATTTATGGAAATAGATGTCGCTTCTGAATTATTAAAACTTGTTGTTATGTTGGCACAGCTGAAAGCGGCAAATAATTATGTGTAATCTGTGATCTGACGTTAGAAGGCCTTGGAAGTTGAGGGGTATTTTTGACTGACTTGTTGGGCCGGTGGTCCGGGATGGTCCGGTCCAGAGAGATCCGGTCGCTCAGGTAGGCGTTGTAGCCGTACTTCTCCTTCAGGTACTTGGCGTCGTTCTCCTCCAGCGGGGAAAGCGTGGCGGCCAGGCCGCCCTTCCCGCGGCCGCCGAAGCCCTCGATCAGGCCCAGGGACTTGGACAGACCTGTTGGACCGAGGCGAAAGTTCAAAGGTTACAAACTGCGTCACGAAACGTTAGCATGAACAGAGTCACAGAAATTTGCTTTAGTGGTGAGAAGAAAAGCCTTTGTCTTTGTTTGTAGAGGAAGGAGAAAACTGGTTAGATGAGAGCAAAATCAAACTTTCTGATCACAACAAAACGTTAAATGTAGAGAAAAAACTGAAACTGTGACCCTACAGTGAAACACGGTGGTGGCAGCATCATGCTATGGGAATGTGTAGCAACAGAAGCTTGGAAGTTGAGAAACTTAAGCACTTTCAAGCACTTTTCATTTAACCACTTTAGCCTTTTTCACACAATATTTTAAATACATAAGATGCAAAAAGGAAATAATTAAATTCGTTTTTGGAAAAGGAAACAAATATTTTTTTCCTAAAATGCAAAAAATAGATCATTTCTAGAAAATATAAAACTATAATTAAAAATGTACCGACTACTGATCGGTTGATTATTTTCTGGGTTAATAATCTGATATTAAAAGGTTCTTAGTAGCTCGTTTTTTACAGAATTTGAATCAGGTGAAGCTAAATCTGCGACTTTATGAGTATTTACCTACAAACAATTTACTTTTTAATCTAAAAATGCAAAAATATATTTATTTTTAGTGCAGTTCTTTTATCAAATGTCCCTTTTAGAGTCTAAATACTTCAGTTAAGGGTTAACCAAGCACTAAATTAGCAGGTGATTATTTTAATAGTCGATTAATCAAGATTATTTAGATTAATCGTTTCAGAAAGTGAAAAAGAAAGCGAATTCATTTTACTGCCCAGGTGTTTTGTGGCATTGAGTTTGTTACCGTTCAGCTGCCGGTACACCACATCCTCCAGCGAGCTGAGCCTCTTCAGCAGCACCTCGTGGCTCACGCTGGGCCCCTGCGCCGTGCCGTTGGCCCGGGGCCGCCTCCCGTCAGCCGGAGCCTCCGGACCGGCCACCTGCACGCTGCGGGTGTTGCACTTGGCCCAGAAGGTCATGAACCCTGCGACCGCCAGCACGTTGAGCAGCAGTAACACCCTCCATCTTCTGAAGACAAAAGCCATGAAAAAGAGTTCGGGCGCCGGTCGGTTTTGGGTTTCAGGGCGGGCGGAAGGTCAGCTGATGCTCAGCGGAGATCTGGAGGCTGCGGAGACGTCTCACCGGGTGACATCAGCTGGACGGAAAGCCGCAGGGAAGCTTGAGCCGCCAGAGCCAGCAGTGCGCCGATGAGAGGACGATGTATCCGCCGCTTCGCTGTCCGACTCCGGGGTTATTTTAGGCTGCATGTCGCTGCGCTGGAGCAATCCGGGGCGCCGTCCGCCGCCTCTCCGCTGAAAACCATCCTCTGAAGATGCGAGACAAAGACAGCGGCGTGTGCGGAGCGCAGAGAGCAGATGAATAATTTAGGAGGAAGGAAAAATATCCGCGCTTTCTTTCCTTCTGGGGTTCCTCTCCCTTCGGCGGTGATGCGACTGAGATGCTGACAGATGCGTCAGGGAAATCCTTCTGAAGGTCCAGCCAGCATCTCCTCCTCCTCCTCCTGCTCTTCCTCCTTCAGATGCGCGGATGTTGAGGCGCGATCTGCAGCAGCATCCTGAGAAATTCACCCCGGAAACCGGCAGCAGCCAAAGCAAGAGCCAGAAATGAAAGCGACCTTCTTTCTGTCTCCGTCTCCCCTCTCCTCACATTTTGTCCCTCCCGGCTCTCAGCGTCTTCCTGTTACTCCTCGCCCTCTGCTCGTTCATTTCCTCTGGACTCGATCCGGGGACGTTTCCCTTCGCAGCAGCAGGTCGGGGAGGGGCGAGGTGTCTGTTCAAATCACACTGAGAGAGAAAATACTGAAACTTAAACTCCAATATCGCAGATAATCTAAGCCAGGGGTCTTCAAAGTGAGGCTCGGGGGCCGTTTGCGTACACTGGGGTGATTTTTTGTGGCCTCTAAGTGTAAATGACCTTATTAGTAATTTGTGTTTCCTCATTTAAAAACGAGTATTTGTTAACATAAGAATTTATGCTTTTATTTTGAAAGGGTTTTAAACGGAAGTGTGGTGAAGTGTGACGCCAACGTTAGACAATTAACTGACAATTAACTGCTGGTCATCGCGCAGAAAGAGCGCTCAGGTTGGAGTGAAGCTAATAAAGGAGTGGTTCAGATTAGAGTGTAAACAGTCAGTTGGTTGGCGCTTGGTTGATGGGAACAAGGTGAGAGTTTTTAATATGTAAATATATATTTAGTTTTACTGTAAAATGTGTAATTTGCTTTGGTGTGACGGTTGCGTTATTATACGGCACTAATATTCGTTGATTAACCGTAATAGTTAATATGTTGCACTTTATGACAGGTTTAATTACAGAATGTAAGAAAATTGATTTATATGTTAAAGTAAAATGTGAAAACAACACTGTTTGAGTTATTAATGTATTTTATTTGTATGTTCTGTAGCTCTTACGGTGTGTTCACAAAAAAAAAAGGCATTAAATAAACGTTGTGAACCATCAGTTTGAGAGACCATCCATTCAACCGGGACGCTACAGTAAGAGCTTGACCCAAGAGGAGTAAGAGCTTCACCCAGAGCTAAGAAAAAGTTCAATCCACCCTCAGCACCGAAGTCCCAGCGAAAGCCACATTAAGGTTCCAGCTCCACGGCTCCAAACAACGTCTTCTGGGATTTGATGGTCAACTTTATCACCCTGTCTTCACCATGGAAACATCTGAAAAGGAAACAGAGTACATCGAGGACCTACCTGTCAACGAGGAAGAGGAGCCTTCATGCTCTGTTCGTCAAAGGAGGCCCACAGAAAAAATGCGAGCATATCAGGAGGAGGAAGCCCACAAAAAGGAAAAACGTCTGCTCAAAGTTTTTGATCAATGGAAAAGGCAAGTACGTACGACAAGAGAACAACTGAAAGGAGACATAACAAACAGTCAAATTGCTTCACTCCTGGACATCTTAGAAAAGGAAAGGGATAGTGTCATAAAGTTATATACAGAAATAAGGGAAATCATTACTCCCTGCAGTGACACTAGGCGACTTATAGATGCATGCGAAGCGGTCACTAATGACATTATCAAAGTTGCATATGAAAGACTCTCAGGGATAGATGATTATGACAGAGGAAAAGTGAAGGCACGTCTACGTGAACTTCTTACTCCAGACTATGCTCAATCCATTTACAGTTCTTCCATGACACACTCAAGTAAACGCTCAGCTGCCAGTAACTCAAACTCTGCAAGGTCAATAGCAGATGTAAAGAGAGCAGAGGCTGCAGCAGAGTTGGCAGCCAAGGAGGCAGAGTATGAATTGTTATTAGAAGAAGAAAAACAAAAAGAAAGGATTCAGCTCTTGGAGGAAAGGCAGAAAAGGGAACTAGAATCTCAAAAACGTGAGCTAGAGAGATTAAAAGCTGAAAAGGAGTTAAAGGCAGCACGAGCTAGATTAATAACTTATGACCAGGAGATAAAGAGGGAAAGTAGTGTTCATCTTGACTGTACTAGAGCACATCAGAAGGCTTCTGTAGTTTCTGCTCCCATTCAAGTCCCTAACAGCAACATTGTGTCCACCTCGTCTCCACAAGCAGATGTTCTTTATTTAGCCCAAGCATTACAGGATAGTATCACAATGAACAGACTGCCAATGCCTGAGCCCTCCACGTTCACAGGTGACCCAATAGAGTTCATCGAGTGGAAAGCTTCATTTGTTGCACTCATTGACAAAAAGAACATCTCACCTGCAGACAAGCTGCACTACTTAAAGAAATATGTAGGAGGTTCAGCTCGACAAACACTTGATGGCATCTTTTACAGAAATGACGGTGATGCCTACCATGATGCATGGGAACGCCTCAACCAAAGGTATGGACATCCATTTATTGTACAGAAAGCGTACAGACAAAGACTGGCAAATTGGCCAAAGATACAAACAAATGACTCTATAGGATTTAGAACATTTGCAGACTTCATTCAAACATGTCATGAAGCTATGCCACACATAGATGGGTTAAGCATTCTCAACGATTGTGAGGAGAATCAAAAACTTGTTCAAAAGTTACCGAACTGGGCAGCTGCAAGGTGGAATCGTCAAACTACTCAGTACATGAAAGAAAATGGGAAGTTTCCAAGTTTAAAACACTTACTGAGTTCATGTCTTCTGAAGCTGAGATTATGTGCAATCCAATCACATCTTTTCAGGCTCTCCACTCAACAGACTTCACCAAAATCACCAGTAAAGCTTATCAGAAAGAAAAAAGGCCCAACTCCAGTGTTCTCCATACACAGGTTTTAACAGAAACAGAAAGCTCAAAACAAAGGTCAAATATTAAACCACCATGCATGCTCTGTCAAGATAACGGACACAAGCTTCATAGTTGTCCTCAATTCAAAGGAAAATCACTTGAGGAACGAAGAAAATACATAAAGGATGAAAGACTTTGTTACGGTTGTCTGAAACCTGGACACAGCGCAAAGGACTGTCGTTACAGACTTGCATGTGAAATATGCAAGAAAAAACACCCAACATGTCTTCATGACTTTAACTATGACAGCGACAAATCACAAACAAACCAAGTTCAAACGAGCACAGAACAAGCTGCAACAACCTTGTCTCTTAATGCAGAATCCAACGAACAATGTGTAAGCACTTCAATGATTGTGCCAGTATGGGTTTCTTCAGAGCAACAACCAGGTAATGAAAGGCTTGTTTATGCACTCTTAGACACCCAAAGTGACACAGTGTTCATTGACCAAGACGTTTCTAACAATCTCAAGGCTAAGTCAACCCAATAAGATTAAGACTCACCACAATGCTTGGTAAAAATGCAGTTGTGTCAAGTGAGCGTGTCTCAGGTCTCAAAGTGAGAGGCTACAACTCCTCTGAAATAATTGAACTCCCTCCTGCTTACACTAAAGACTGTATACCAGTTAATCGCTCTCACATTCCTTCCTGTGAAACGGCAAGGCAATGGAATCATCTCAAGGAAATAGTGAATGAGATTCCACCACAGCTAGAATGTGAAGTTGGGCTTTTAATTGGCTACAGCTGTTCCAAGGCATTAGCTCCAAGGCAGGTCATCTTAGGAGGAGAAGGTGAACCCTATGCTGTCTGCACAGCATTGGGGAGTATTGTAGGCCCCACATTGTCTCACAATGATTCTTTTAACATGTCTACTGTATGCCACAGAGTCACAGTCAAAGAGCTCCCTTTAATGCCACTGATGCACCAGAGGTTCTTGAGTCTGACTTTAAGGATGATAACAGGGATAACAAATCAGTGTCTCAAGATGATATTCTCTTTCTGAATATACTAAAGGAAGGCATTTATAAAAACAATGAAGGACATTATGAAATGCCACTTCCATTTAAGGAGAGACCTCTGTTACCAGACAATAAGCAAAATGGCCACTGTACGACTTCAAAGCCTCAAAAACAAACTGTCAAAGGACCAAAGATACAAGGATCAATATGTAAAGTTTATGAGCGAAGTCATAGAGAAGGGTGATGCAGAGGAAGTTCACAGCGAAGCAAAAGAAGGAGAAAGGTGTATTCCCCATCACGGAATGTGTCATCCTCAAGAACCAGACGAACTCAGAGTAGTCTTTGATACTTCTGAGCAAAATCCAGCAGATATTGCATCCAGAGGTTCAAGTGCAAGTGAGCTCATGTCATCAGACTGGTTCAAAGGGCCACAGTTTCTGTGGGACAAGGAAATCCCTCCAGCTGAAAGGATCGACATGAACTTACCACTTGGAGATCCAGAGGTTAAAAGGGCACATGCATTGAACACTTTCAAAACAGAGAAGAAAAGTTTGGCAGACAAGTTAACAAAGTTTTCTTCTTGGTACAAAGCCACTCAAGCCATTGCTCGACTAATTCGCTGTGCCAAAAGAAATAAAACAACAGGTCATAGCACAGTACAAGAAAGACAAAACGCTAAATGTGTTATTCTAAAGGATGTACAAGCAAATGAATATGCAGAGGAGATAAAAATGCTTAAACATGGAAGGGCACTTCCTCACAAAAGCAAGCTGTTTCGAATGGACACTTTTCTTGACAGTGATGGACTCCTTAAGGTGGGAGGAAGGCTGGATGATGCTTCCTTCTCTTCCTCAAACAGCTCAGAGCCATTGACCCCATATCACCTCCTCACCATGAAGTCAAAGGCAGCCCTTCCCCCTCCAGGTAAATTCATCAAGGAAGACATTTATGCACGGAAAAGATGGCGGCAGGTGCAATACCTGGCAGAGCAGTTTTGGTCACGTTGGAAAACATCGCAACAAGGCAGAAATGGCACACTCCAAAAGAAACCTGAAGGTTGGAGATGTTGTCATGGAAAAGATGGACGACTTACCTCGCAATGAATGGAGATTAGCACGTGTAATGGACATAGTAACTGATAAAGACGGACTTGTAAGAAAAGTAAAGATTCGTTTTGGAGAACGGAAGATGAAGAATGGACAATGTTCTCAGAAACTTTCTATAGTGGAACGCCCAGTTCAGAAACTGGTTCTACTATTAGAGACTGTTTAATTATAAGCAAAGTTGCATTCTTTCCTATGTTCTGAGTTTTCATAAAAGTTAGGTCATTTATTTTTAGGAAATCATTACTGCTCTATTATTTAGTTAAACTTTAATGATTTGGTGGGAGTGTAAATGACCTTATTAGTAATTTGTGTTTCCTCATTTAAAAACGAGTATTTGTTAACATAAGAATTTATGCTTTTATTTTGAAAGGGTTTTAAACGGAAGTGTGGTGAAGTGTGACGCCAACGTTAGACAATTAACTGACAATTAACTGCTGGTCATCGCGCAGAAAGAGCGCTCAGGTTGGAGTGAAGCTAATAAAGGAGTGGTTCATTAGAGTGTAAACAGTCAGTTGGTTGGCGCTTGGTTGATGGGGAACAAGGTGAGAGTTTTAATATGTAAATATATATTTAGTTTTACTGTAAAATGTGTAATTTGCTTTGGGTGTGACGGTTGCGTTATTATACGGCACTAATATTCGTTGATTAACCGTTAATAGTTAATATGTTGCACTTTATGACAGGTTTAATTACAGAATGTAAGAAAATTGATTTATATGTTAAAGTAAAATGTGAAAACAACACTGTTTGAGTTATTAATGTATTTTATTTGTATGTTCTGTAGCTCTTACGGTGTGTTCACAAAAAAAAAAGGCATTAAATAAACGTTGTGAACCATCAGTTTGAAAGACCATCCATTCAACCGGGACGTTTCCCTTCGCAGCAGCAGGTCGGGGAGGGGCGAGGTGTCTGTTCAAATCACACTGAGAGAGAAAATACTGAAACTTAAACTCCAATATCGCAGATAATCTAAGCCAGGGGTCTTCAAAGTGAGGCTCGGGGGCCGTTTGCGGACACTGGGGTGATTTTTTGTGGCCTCTAAGTGCAGTTCAAACATTTTAAAATTCACAAGAGTAGCACTGCTTCAACATACTTTTACCCCACTGGTGCTTTGCTCAGTCTTAAACATCAGATTTAAAACATATTTCCAGTTATTTTCAGCTTTCTTATTAATTTCACCCCATTACGACTTCAACATAACTTTATTCAAATAAAAGTAAAAAAAGTATTTGGTAAAAAGTCTATTCAAGTATAACTGATCAAACGAGCAATCATTTAATATTTAAAAATTGCATCATCAGAAAGACCAAAATATAATGTTAAGTGTACATGTTGTTATTTTAAGGACCAAAAAAATTACAATAATTCATATAATATTATAATATTATTTAGCGTAACTAAATAAAATGTTTCCAAATCAGATTCTTTCAATAAAAAACTTCACAAACTTTAACAGAACCTGCAGGTTTGTGTCTGTTTTTGATTAAAACATGTTTGTTTTTCATTCAGAAGGCAGAAAATCCAGAAATTTGACACAATAAGAGCAGAAATACTTCATGATGCTTCAAAGCACAACAGTAAAAATACTCCTAAAAGTACATTTTTAAGTTTTTAGTTTCTCAAGTAAATGTAGGTCTGACTCTGAACAACAGGCTGTTGTTCGTCTCACTCCTCGTCGCAGAAACTTTCATCAAGAAGGCGGGAAGAGGTGGAAACGGGAATTTATGTTTCCATGACTGAAAAGGTCAAATCTCAGCTGGAACAGATCACCGATCTCATGCACGTCTCATAAATGTGTCAAAATGAGGATGAGAGTGTGCCTCAACAGGTGGGGGAGGGGCAACGAAGCATAACCCTGATCACTTTCTTCAAAAAATAAATAAAATGGCGACTAGAAACTGAATATTTCTGCAGTTTTTAAATCTTACCAAGTAACTTTATCTGGTTTCTTCTGCAAATATTTTAGCTCATTTGAAACAAGATAAAAGTAACTTAATTTTCAGCAAGATAAAGGATTTTAAGTAAATAATTCTTTACACATTTTTGACAGATTATTTCACTGATAACATGGGAAAAGTGAAGTGATCTAGGACTATTTTTAATAAGGAATAATTTAACTAAATCAAGCACTTATCTTGCTGAAAAGTTACTTTTAAGTTATTTCTGTCTCATTTATTGAGATATTTACACCAGAAACCAGATGAAAATACTTGGAAAGATTTTGAGTTTTTGCAGCGTTTGAGCTAAAACTAAGTTGTTTTTAGTTTTTCTTATTCGAAGGTCGACTTCTGGACTGCAGACCGAAAATAAACAATCAACAATAAAAACAATAAAAGTGCGAAAAACCCAAAGATTGAAATTATTTAATATCTAAAAAATACATCATCAGATGCAAAGATTGTGAGATTTATAACACAAAATATAAAGTTAAGTGGAGAGTTTGGTATTTTAAGGATCTAGTGACAATAATCTTTACTGAAATAAGAGCAGAAATACTTTTACTTTTACTCCAGCAAAAGTACAAATACTGATGAAAGTATTTTATTTTTTTACATACCAAAAACGTTACTCGAGAAAATGTAATTGAGTAAATGTAACTAGTTACTTTTCAGTGAAACATGGGATCTTGTTTTAAGTCAATAATTCTTGTATTGATTGATTAATTGATAATTGGCCACTGGATCCAGAACTGGGTTGCTAGGTAACCGGCTGGGCTTGGCTGGGGTTGCTAGGTAACGCCGGAATATTCCGAACTTGAACTTTTTCGTAAATATTCACGAATTATTGACTTAAAACAAACTCCCACTTACTGCAACGCGGCTTGTGAGCTAGTTTAGTGTTATTTGCATTAGAAACTAGATAAAGTAATTTATGAAATGAAACCAGTTACTCCCTGGCTCTGCACACGAGGCGATTCGTTTCCGACTGTAACACTGACGCGGTGATGGAGCCTTTATTTGGACGCTGGTTTGGCTGCAGAAGTGGGTCAGAATCAGAGAGAATCACCAAGTGTGATCTGAAGGAAACGAGATGAAGGAGGAGGAGATGAAAACCTTTGCTTTGGTCTGTGAGGCGAATCCAGAGACGAACTGAGAGAGAAAAACACGTCTGTGGAGATCAGCTGAGAGAGAGAGACATCCTGAAGCAATGAAGACAAGAAAAGAAAGGAAGGAATGGAGGGGAAGACTGTGACAGCAGGGAGAGGAAGAGTAGATATTTATCTCATCTCTTCAGCCTCTTGAATTGCTGCAGAGAGGAAAGGTCAAAAGGTCGCGGTTCTGTGCTGAATCTGACCCCTGCCAGAGACGTTCAGGCTCTGCTGTTGGCATCCAATCAGCTCCATTTCTGCGAGCGTCAGTCAGTGATGCGAGGCGAGCTTCACGCTTCACACAGGAAACCGTTTTCACATGATCAGGTGCAGAAACACGGAGCACAGCGCACTGTAAAAACTGAAACTCCCACCAAGGAGCTTCTGCTGTTTTTATAGTGAAAATGTCCCTGAATACTTTAAATATATATACATTTACCTTACAGCAAAATATAAGAGCTTTATGTCAATAAGTCCTACTTTCAATGACATTATTTCACGTAACATGAAAATACTTTGTCAGATTAATTAGTACGTATTAAATATTAAGGATTTATTCACTTAAAACCAGGGATGGTCCAAGGAATGATGTCAGTTAAGCAGCTGCTTAGGGCCCCAAAAAGATAGCATAATAATAATAAAATTATATAGATATAGATTATATAGTTTATTGATCCCCGAGGGGAAATTGCTTATTTATTGAAAGCTACTCCATCTTAGGTAATAAAGTTTGTAATATATATATACCTAACAGTGATCATTTCAAAATGACTAGATATAAACAAATAAATAAATAACAAGCAATCACATATATTAATCAATAAATAACATATAAATTAATAAGTAAGCGCAGAAAAACTTTGAATCGAGTCATTTCTATCTATATATAACACGCGCAAGCGAAACCTCAGAGCAGAGCCAGGCTGCTGTATGAGCCAATACATCTGTTTTTCATCAGATAGGAGGAAATCACTTGAAATATTGTCTTTGGAGATCTAGTAGACAGGCACCCCATCAGTTTAAACCAACCTGACAGGAAGACTGTCATGGCCGACAAGCTGGAAGCCATGACCTGTGACTGCTTCAAATTATTTGTGATTATTTTACAGTTGTCATTTCTGTGTTTTTAACCAGATTAGTTTTTGTCAAAATATGTTGCTATATTCAGTAACTTCAAAAATTTATTATACAACGATGCTCATTAGCATCGATACAAACTGAGCTACATTCGGTTCTTCCATGTTTCAATAAAAACAATAAAATCACTGTTTAACTTTGATAACATGTCCAGAACATCTATATGGAGCTAAACTGAGGCCAAAAAGTTTGTTAAAAAGAAAAAAAACTTGAATATGAAAAGTAGTTTGACACATTATTTTCAAATTTTAAAAAATTATTTTCTCAGGTTCAAATTTTATTTTCAGTATCAAAACTTTTCCAGACTAATGAACACACTGCAACTAAAGGCAGACTTAAAATTTTAGTTAAATTAAATCAATGTGAGACTTTACTACTGCAAAACAACATTTATTGTTACAAAAATAAATAATTTGAAAATTAAAGAAAAATCCTTTGAGAACTCATGAACAGCAAGAGGAAGAGCTGTGGGTTTACTGTACAACTGCACATCTCCAATTCAGATGAAATTCACCAATTTTCTGGAAAAAAAAATCTCAGTAATTTTCTAAGAAAAAAAATAATTACTTGAAAAATTACTTTCAAATAAAAAAAGACAGAAATGTTCGAATTATGAGAAAACAATTCAAAATTTCAAGAAAAAAGTCAAGTTTCTGAAAAATTTTCCACAAAAATCCAACAATTTTCTGAGAAAATTTTAGAAAAAGGAGAGAAAAAAGTCAGGTATTTTCTTATTTTCATTGTTTTTTAAAATAAATTATTCAAATAAAAAGTCAGAAATTTCTGTTGGGAAAGTCATATTTCCTCTAGAAAAACCTGAAATTTCAGAAAGAACTCTGAAATTTCTGCAACTTTTTGACTATTCAAACTCAAAAATTTGACTTTTTCTAGAAAATTTCCTAGATTAATGTTTTTTTAAAATCCTGTTTTTTTTTTTAGACTGATCTCAGAATTTCAGAAATTTTCTTCTTAGACATTTATTCCTCTCTGGGTTTTGCTTTCTATATCATATCAGTCTGTCAAAGAGACAATCTGCTATGAAACTGGGAAATGTTTAATGATTTTTATAAACAAACTGTCCAAACCAACCAGAGTTCAGTTTGAGTTAAAAAGGAACTGAAATCTTCTTTTCACTTTTTCCTCCAATCTTCATCCTGCAGTCGAAGCTCAGAAGCTGCAGACTTTTGGTTTCTGTAAGATATATAAACTCAGAATCTTCTCTCTTTGGCTGATTAATAACAGGCTCAGGAAAGAACAGAAGGTGGTGAAACGCTGACGTTTGATCACTTTATTCAGAGCAATCCTCCTCCGTCTGTTCCTTCTTCCACCAAAACCTTCTACTACTTCCTGTCAGAGTTCAGTTGTCGAACCGCCTCCTCCTCCTCCGCCTCAACTCCTCTGCGCTCATATCATCAGAGGAGTCACCATATGAACGTCTGTCGTGGCCTCGTCCTGAGAGAATGAGCAGGAAGTGACGTCAGGTGTGTTTCTTTCAGAGGTAAGAGGTCAGAGTTCAGAGCGTCTCACTTCGGTCCTGCAGACTGTTTCTGATCGCCTCCTCCAGCTGCTGCTCCTCCGTCAGCCCGCCGGTGTACGACGGCGTGTGGTAACCTGGCGGGTCATAAAAGTATCCATACAAATCTCCACTGTTGCCAGCATAACCTGAATATATGAGACAAAGAGATTCAGACAAAATTATGAGAATAAAGTCAAAATATTCAGAGAAAATGTCATAAAATTAAGAGAATAAATTTATAAAATGGAAGTCAACAAAAATGAAGAAAATAATATGTCACTAAAATAATAAAATTACAAAATTCAACGCTTAGTAGAACAAAATCTTAAACTTTTTAATAATAAAGACACAAAATTGCAAAACAAAATCATAATAATATGAAAATAAATGCATAATATTTTATCAACAAAAGTCAAATTATTAAAGTTGAAATAATAAAAAAATAAAATGATAAAATTAGCAGAATGCAGTTAGAAATTTACAGAAGTAGTAGGAAAATTACAAGAATAAAATTCTAAAATTATGACAATAAAATTATACAAGAATAAATTGATAATATTTCGTTAATTAAGTCAATATTATGATAATAAAGTTATAGAAGAAAGACAGAATTTTACCACTTTATTTTGGTAATATTATGACTTTATTTTTATATTTTATGAAATATTTCCCAGCATGCTCTGGTACCTGATGTGCCGGCAGATCTGTACCGATGTGATCCGAGTTCGTTTGACAAGAACAAATCTGGAGAAAACACAGAAACAGAAGAATCCAGTGAAACCAGTAAAACTAGTAAGTTACTGTTCGAACTGTCTGATGGAGACCCGGTTATGAGGCGCGGCGTCGCCTCCGCATCGGATCGAAGAGAAAACGGATAAATGGAGTCAGACCTGCACATTTGCTCATGATTCTGTTGAGCGGTCCGGACGTGTAGAGCAAACCCACTAGGATTCCTGCCAGGTGACCCACAAACGAAGTCCTGGAGGAGCAGCAGACACGGATCAAACGTCTTAGTACAACTGAAATAAGACTAAACTAATTCACAAGTAACTGTTTAGCAAAATATATTAGCTTTTTTTAAGTCAATAATTCCTTAACACTGATTAAAAAAAGTTCTAGTTCTGCTGGTAGAAAAGATCTTTTCCCACATCATAAGTGAAAGATTCTACAAATGAATGAAAAAATGAATTATTTAATCTTTCAAATGTCACGTCTCTATTGTAAATAAGACATTGTTTTTCATAGCTTACACGGGTTAATAAAAATGTAATAAAAATTTTATCTTTAAATTGTTTTCAGGCTGATTTAATTGAGAAAGTCTCCTTTTCATAATAAAACCATTCTAATAAAAAATACAGTTTTTTATGGAATAATTGCATTAAATTTCAACAATTCATCAAAATAATCAATAGATTACTCGATTATTAAATAATCTCTAGCTGCAGCCGTATTTAGCAGTAATAATCTTTCTTGACATTCAGTTATAAACTGTGCTTAAAAAAAAGAAAATTAACAAATATAAATTTCTTTAATGTTAAACCTAAAATTTTTTAATGAAATTACTCTTCAAAAATGATAAACGTCTAACAATAGATATTTTTAAAACTATAAGCTGTTTTTATCAAAAGGTCAGTTTAGATTTTTGACTAAATGGTTTTAATTTATCAGGACTGGGGACAAAAGTCTATTCAAGTCTACAATACATATTATTAAACACGTGAAACAGCGCCATCTGGTGGGAAAAATCCAACAGTGCAGGTTATAAAAAGCATCTTTAGACATTTGAATAGAATATCATTCAGTGCAGCTTTAAGGTTAAATAAATTAATAAAAAATAAACTGGATATAAAATAGTGTAACTTAAAGTGTTTCAGAGTTATAAAATAGAGCGTTAAAGTGAGAAAAAGCTTAGTTAATGGTGATAAAGTTAAACTGGTTTTACTGGGATTAAAGAGCATATTTATGAGTCTAATCTGGGAAGCAGCTACAGAATCCAGGATGTTTTTGCTTAAACTCACCCGGGTGCCGTTAAGTGGATCAGAACGAGCTCCACCCAGCTAGCGTAGCGGCTAGACACCGGCAGCCCCATCACGTACATCACGCTTCCAGGGTGGTAGTGGTTATGCAGAACCTTCAGCGCAAACAGCACACCTGGAAAGAAGCAGAAAAACCAAAAGGTGAAAGAGGACCCAAACGTTTCCAATCAGAAACCCACAGATCTACTCGTACCAGAGAAGCCGACAGCGCAGGCCTGGCTGTAGGACTGGTCATCAGCTAGCTCCGTTAGCAGCGCCTCCAGCAGCAGGTACACCGCCCCGGTGAGCACGGAGAAGACGGACAGGATGTAGAGGAACCAGGGTGTACCCAGCCGCCTCTCCAGGTTCATCCCCTTCCACAGCAGAGACACCATGTTGAAGTACAGATGCCAGTCGTCTGCGTGGTGGAACGGCGCCAGGAGCAGCCGCCGCCAGTCGCCCTGCCAGTACGCCTGCTGGACGCTCACACAGGACTGGGAATAAACAAAACAAATTAAGGATAAAACAATTCTTCCACTTCTGGGGTATCGGCTGATCTGACGCAGAAAAACAGCTGAATTTACTTTTTACAGACATAAACGTGATGAATTAATTTGATAACTTTGCACCAGTAGTTCAGTTCCAAGTGACTAAACTACCAATAAATTGAAGAACTAATACAGATATTAATATCGGATCAGTGCGTTTCTTTTAGAAATCATGCAAAATGGTGACTATTTCTGTCTACTGAACCACCAAGCACAATTCAGTCAGTGAAAAGAATATGCATCATTTTGCTTTTAAATGTTTGTTTGTGTGGATTAGTTATTTACCCTCAGGAGCGGAGCTGCTGGGAAGAGGAAAAGGTAAACATTGAGAGCCAGGACAGCCAGAGTGACAGGAGGGATGTTGTCCAGGCCCACCTGGAGCAGCTGGGAGCCCAGCATCAGCACGCCCAGATTGGACGACCTCGACCTCCTGTACATCCTGAAACCCAGCTGACAGGAAGCAGAGACACGACTTCAAACATGGCCGAAGTTACGGACCAGACAGACGGATCAAAGCAGGCGCTCTTAAGGAGGTTGTCACACCAAATAGTCGAGTAAACTGGACTAACTGCAAACTCAACACTCATAAAAGCTAAAAGTGATACTTTCAGCATGTTTTGTCAAGTAAATCTGTGATATTTTGACAAGACAGAATGAAGTATAATATTCAGAATGTTGATTCAAGATATCTGACACGAAAAAGCTGTTTATGGTCAACATATCTCTAATTCATTTGGAGATATTTTAAAAAGGAACTTTGACTAGGACTGTCACAATTACACATTTATACTGGACGATAAATTGTCCCAGAAGTTATTGCAAAACACGACACTATTGTTGTCTTGAGACTATTTTAAGAACATTTTAAATTCTAATCAACATTTAACATCGCAGGGTAATCAGTCTTCTGACAGTTTTGATTGTGTCTCTGTTGTATTCATAGTCATAACAGACTTAAACATGCAGTGAATAAACCAAAAGCCGATTTATATAAGTTTAATAGACATAAACTTACTGATACAATATAATATAATATTCCCACTTAAGGAAAGTTTTTGTTTCTCTCATATGTTTGTGGTGCCTTTCTATACTAAAGAAAAATATATAACATGTCAGATATTTCACAAGGAGATATTAGCGTAACTTTGTAAAGGACTTACAGCATTCAATTATGCGACGGAACGCAAAAGAAAAAAAAATATTCCCATGTCCCCTGGAGGCCTCCGTAGTCTCGTAGTAATATATTCCTTTACTGTTGAACATTTGTTTACTTCATCCAAACTTTGCTGTGTAGCCACTTTGGACAAACACTCACAAATGACCGGTTTTAAAAAATATTAACTCGGTCTAACCATTGTTAATATTTCTTCCTCTTATTTTCTCAAACCACTTTCTTCTTAGCTTAAACAGGAAAATAAAAGTTAGTCGTACTCACTGAGTTCAGTTCTTCCTCCTGTAGGCGCTTCGGCTAATGCTAACCCCGCTTACAGTGAAGTTAGCTTCTGGTTTAAAGCGGCTTTTCACCAGAAGAGACTGAGAGGAAACCTAACACAGACCGACTGAGTGACGTTTAACTAACAAACCTCTCGGCCGCGAGTCAGAAAGTTTTATTTCTCCTGGTTTCATCATCACTTCCAGCACTTTCAAGAAGCGGCTGGAGTTAGGAATGGTCACGTGACAATAACAGCACTACGTAACGGCGCAGGCGCATTACGGACTTTAGGGTGGGTGCTGATGACGTCAAGGCGAAACGTGTGTAACCGTAAATAGTTTGTAGAGATCCCGAAAAACATCGGGAGTTCTTTATAAATAACTGAAAAATACATATAATGTTTAAAATCAATTCATAAGAGTTTAATAATTAAAAGTTATTAATTTTAATTTTGTGTTGTGTTTGAAACACAAAACAAAAACTATTGATAAAATGGATTTTATTTATTTCTACTTTCTTTGTTCATTTGGAAATTCTTCCGTCAAGAAAATATTTTTTTTAAAAGAAAAACATTTTTATATGGTATAAGTTCGTTATTTTATGTATCATGCATGTTTATGTTACCTCAAGTGTAACATAAACACACAACTCACTGTCATTTTAATGCAGTGTATTTCATAAAAATATTATTTATTTATTTTTAGGTTTCTGTCCTTTTTTTATTTCCTATTTATGTAGCAACAAGTAATTAAAATGCCTTTTATAAAACAAAAAGAAACACTACATTACAGCCCCAAAATAAAGTAAAGCAATGATAAATTAATAAAACGTTGCTCAGACCAGAATTAACATATTTTCCAATCAATGTACAAGATGTGTGCATTTGTGCATAGAAAACACAAAGAGGCTGCAGGAGATTACTAAGACTCTTCTTCTGTCAAGGGATGGGAAAATAAAGGCAGGGATGTTGCTTGAGATGAGAAAAAACTGCACAAATGTCAGCAGGGATGCAAAGCATCTCTTGAGTTTGTTGGGAGCAGTGCTGCTGGAGGCAGGATCTGCGACAACACGCCTATGTGCACCTTGGATGCATTAATCTGAAAGAAGCTTTCTAAACAATTTAAACGTAAAAATATAGGATTTCTAAACAATTTAAACGTAAAAATATAGGATTTGGCATAAGTTTAACTTTTGGGATATAGAAAAATGATTATAGCTGACTGAACATAAACAAATGTTATTTTATTTTAGTTCACTCATTCATTCAGTCAATTTAAAATAGGAGCAGCGGCTGCTTCTACATCAATTATTAAGGAACTAAACCACAACACCGAGATTAAATTTCGCCTCTCAGAGGCTGAAACCTCACTCACCCGTTTCTTACGTAATTTGGACGCTAACGTTTTCAAGCCTTAACCTTTTCTGCCTCCAATGATCAAGCAGCTGGGCTGGCGGAGAAGCTGTTGCTATAGAAACAGCGACAGGGAGGGTAGAAAGAGGAAGACATTTCAGAAAGCTAACTGTTGTTATAACGAGGGAAACCGGAAATGGAATGGTCGGATTTTCAAAATAATAACTTTCTAATTTTGTGAATGAAATTGCAACCAAATGAATAGTTTTAACGTTTCTACATAATATTTTATGATTAAATTCAAACTTTTTGAAACACAATCAAAGATAAAGAAACTAGTTTTTCTATGATATCCAACATATAAATTCAAAGTTTTTTTTAAGTGACAATTTGTGCATATCTCTTTAAATGTAAATAAGAAAACATGTTGTTAAACTAGTGCTGAAATTTCCAATAATTTATTTTAACTTGACAAATTTGGTCAGGAATTATTTTGGATTTCAGCTGGTACTCTGCGGCAGCATTGAAATATTTACTTACAGCGCAGTTAATTGTGATTAAGTTATTTTAATTTATATTTTACTTAAAAGATAATGAAAAGCAGAAATAAAAAAATATGCTGAAAAATTTAAGATAAAACTATCATGGGACTCAACTTTTTTTGTGCATGTTTTTTTCTCATAAATGCTCAAAGTCGTTCAGGTTGTTTTCTTTCACACCTAAGAAAGCTATAAAACATGGTGGAGGCAGCATTATGTCGAGTCTGTTCAGAACGCCGCGAGTTTTGTGTTCCAGCAGGAGGAGGATCCGTCAAAACAGAAGCTTTTCAAAACATGCTTTTAATTTGAAAGAGGGAAACGGAAACCAGTCTGTCATAAAAACGTCGGCTTGCCGCTCGTGTGACGCCGGAGCGGGAGAAGCGGAGGCATCCGAGGCAGGTGAAGGTGTGAGTGTTTATGGATGTGGGGGAGACGGCGAGCGGCGAGGGCGTGAAGGCGAGACGGAGAAAGGCGAAGGGAGGACGGGGCAGTCCGCGGAGGGTCGGCAGAGCAGAGGAGCGGGGAAGGATGTCGGAGAGGATCGCTTCGTGTGGGAGCCTGTGTGACAGCACCAACCTGCTGCTGCAGTACTGCAACAACGGTGAGCCTCCTGGCAACACGTTCACACCTGGTGGCATGACAAGTCACACATTTTTAAAATTAAATCATTTTATTCGATGTATAGTTACTGACTACTTTTAGAATTCTTTGCATTGTCTTGTGTAATTAACATATTTATATGAATTATATATATATTTTGGTTTAGTTTGCACAATACGTTTGAAAAAACATATTAAACAATCAGATAGTCCATTGGTAATATTTTTATTATGTTTTAGTTTTCTAATCTTTAATTATTTTTTTGTTTCCATACATTTCTAATATTTAAATTGAATTAAATTTTGGTTAGTAAGCCCAATTAATCTGAAAACTAATCTTAAAATTAATGTTTTTCTTGTTTCTGTTTGCTTCTAGTATTTGAATTAGAATAAATACATATTTTGATTCGTAAACAGTTAATCTTAAAATAATCAATTTGAAATCAGATACTGTGGTATTGATAATATTTTTATGGTATGTTTTAACTTTGTAAATCAGGGAATTTTAAAATAGAGCAATTTTTGAAATCTATTTTTTTGTTTTTTTTAAATCTATGTTTTTTTTTCCTGTTTATTTCAACCTGTTACGGAGGTAGAAAAAGTGATCAGGTGTCCCTAACTTATCATTTAATAAATAAATCAATTAAACCTCGATTGTAAAAACACCACAAAACAAACAAATAGAAGTTTGTGAATTCCGTGCACTAAAAACTCTTCCGGGTTATGATGATTTATTTTTAACTTTTTTTTGGTTGTGTCAAGCGGCTGAGAGTGTCTTGGCTGCAGGAAATGGTGTCACTAGCGCCCCCTTCATTTCCAGAACGCAATAGTCCCATTTCCATATAAGGTCTGAGACTTACAGTGGTCCGTCCCCGCCCCTTTCCGCAGGCTGCAGCCAAGTGTACTTGAGCGGCTTGGTATGCCGTTTGCGCATGCGCGTACTGAATGGCTAGGTTAATTGATCGGTAGCTTCGCGACAAGGTCAATTTAAGAAGTAAAGCGACGTTTCCTGGTGAGTTTCAGTCTACCTGATGTCTTAAAGTGTGCTTTTTATATGAAAGTAGTTGCTTTCACATTATTACAGCTATAATTACGAGCCAAATGTTTTCGTTGTAGTTTTAATGAGATAAATAAAGTATATATCGGACTGTGTTAGCTTCTCGTAGTGTCGGTCGGTTGGTTGGTTGGTCGGTTGGTTGGAGGTGACGTATTTGGTGTGCATGATACGTCTGGGCTTGTACATTTTTACTGAAGTGTATTATTTAAAGATTGGTGTGAATATTTAACAAATTATAAACGGGTTGGTGTTTAGTGTAAGAGCCTCTCCTCGCTGTTATGAGTCACTACGTCGATATATATATTATTATTTATTGTCATATATTCATTAGTTATGGGTTATAAACTTAATTTAGCTCCACTGGGAATCTGTATTTAAGTAACTGGAATTAAACAGCGAAAAATAAATCGGAACGTACGTTTAGTGTTAAAACCAAATTGGGGGTCGTATTCGCTTCTCCGCTTCCTATTGGACGAAAGCGTACCACGTGGTTTCACGTAAACCCGGATATTTTCCTTTATTTGCCTGATTGAGTTTAATATCCCGCGACATACTAACACTAACATTACCGGGTCATCGTAAAATAAAGTTTCTGTTCCTGCTGAAGCTTTAAATTAGTTTAAAAGTTTCCGAACCGCGAGTTAAACTGAGCTCGGACTGGAAGAAATGGTTTCTTCCCCAGTTAGGAGGCATCGCTTCTCGGCCTTTTGGCTCAGATCAAGTGTAAGTTTCTGTTCTTATCAGTTTAATATCTGATAGTCCTCGACATGGGGACCAAATATTAAATTGATTTTTGGAACAAGGAGCTGGAGTAGAGGCTTGCCTTCTCCAGTTCACGCATTGTCCTGGTATTGCAGTGTCTCCAGGAGCAGTGCACCTCCATTATGCTGTTATATAATAATTCTAAGGAGAAAAGAAATGTATGATAAAGATCTAAGGAAAGTATAGTTTTGTCCAAACAATTTATTTCTTCATGAATTATTTCCTTTCCTTTTGTTTGTTGTTTAGAAATTTATTTGCAAATATGACCGCCATGGCGTAGTTTCTAAACAGGTTGTCATTTTTGCTAATGTTCAATAATGGGACTGAAGTGGAAGTTGCTCAGTCAGCTACAACTGACACATTTCAGAAAAAGAACTTTATACAGACAAATGTATACAATGGATTAATGTTGCTTTCCTTCTTCGTATCAGAGACAATTTGCTTTAAGTTCAGGAATCTTTAAACCTCTTTATCAGAATGACGTTGCAAAGCAAATCCACCTCTGAATGGCTTAAAAAGAAAAGAACAGAATGTTTTTGGAACGACCTAGTCAAAGTCTGTACTTTTCTGAGTGTCATTTTACTTTGGAACCCATTAAGATGGGTGAATTAACACTGCATAGTTCTCATGTGACAACACAAACTTTATTTAAGTAAGTGGAATTAAACAGCGAAAAAAAAAATCGGAACGTACGTTTAGTGTTAAAACCAAATTGGGGGTAGCTTCCTATTGGACGAAAGCGTACCACGTGGTTTCACGTAAACCCGGATATTTTCCTTTATTTGCCTGATTGAGTTTAATATCCCGCGACATACTAACACTAACATTACCGGGTCATCGTAAAATAAAGTTCCTGTTCCTGCTGAAGCTTTAAATTAGTTTAAAAGTTTCCGAACCGCGAGTTAAACTGAGCTCGGACTGGAAGAAATAGTTTCTTCCCCAGTCAGGAGGCATCGCTTCTCGGCCTTTTGGCTCAGATCAAGTGTAAGTTTCTGTTCTTATCAGTTTAATATCTGATAGTCCTCGACATGGGGACCAAATATTAAATTGATTTTTGGAACAAGGAGCTGGAGTAGAGGCTTGCCTTCTCCAGTTCACGCATTGTCCTGGTATTGCAGTGTCTCCAGGAGCAGTGCACCTCCATTATGCTGTTATATGTCAAAATTGTCCAAATTATTAAAAACAGGTTTTCATCAAACAGAATGAAGGTTTTTGGAGCAACCTAGTCAAAGTTTGGACTTTAGTGAGTTTACTTTGGAACCCATAATGGTGGGTGAATTAACACAATGCGTAGTTCTCATGTGACATCACATGTATAGTAACTTTGGCGGCCATCTTGGTAGGCACAGAAACAAACTACCATAACAGTTGCTATGGAGTTGCTATGATAATGACAAACAAGTCATGAGATTAGAACTAGCTCTTCTACCTAAATTATAAACAACTATTACTTGATGACAGTTTTTGAGTATTCTACCTCTGTGAAACACTGAGATAAATATCGGATATTTACTGTAATACTTACTATCAAACTATCAATATGCCGTTGGCTTGTGTTGATAGTTGTTAGCACCTAAATGTTACCAAATCAATTCAGCTTTCTGACTTTTAGCTACACACAGCAAATGTTTGTATGTCTTTCGCTGTGTTGAGCATTTATCTTATCGTTTCTTTTAAAGTCAAAGATCCTTTTTATCTTTTAAATATCTTTTCAAGGTAATAATTTGGATTTATTGTCGTCACAACAAATTACAGTTGATGATGTTTCAAAACTCCAAAATTGCTTGTATTGTTGGGATCGTTAGCTTTGCTATTTTTTCCTTTGTATCGATAAAATTGAAAATATGATTAGATGCAGTTACTGTGTGCTGATTAGTGTTACAAATCACTTTTTTATGTGGCTGCTGCCCTAAAGAATTGTATTAGGAATGGGAAGGAATTCCAAGAGCAGTATTTGTGGGGCTGTTGTTGCTAAGAGAGAGAGACACAGCCACAGTAATATAGTAATAAATAGTTGTTATCATCACGGTTGTTAAGGCTGCCGGTGGTGGAGTTTGTCGTTTCCTTATCCTTCCTGGCATGTTTGCATCTGCAATATCCTGATTCTCATGAAGCATTACATGCAAATGCGTGATGAATTTGGATATTTATCATATCTTTAGTATCAAAGGAGAAGTGTGACAGTTAAATTAGGCATTGGGTTTTGGACTAGCAGAGTAAAATATTCATACCTCTACACACTTCCTCAGTGTTAATCTCTGAGTCGGTACTTTCTAGAACCTCCTTTCACTGCTATGACCCCGGCAGGTATTTATTGTGGTAACGATAAAAGTGAAGATTAAAAAAAATTAATTGAAAATTAATTGCAGTCTCTTCTAGTCAATGTGGCTACTGTGTGAAACATTCACATTTAGATTTCTATTAATATTTCTTGATGCTTTCATGGAACCAACAGTGGAGAAAATAGTAAAAGTAAAAAAAATCTTTTTTTTTTTTTTTGAAGAACAATAATTTGTAAAACTGACTTTTATATTTAGTTTTACATCATGTTATATTATATATCCAGTCATCACAACCTGGATGATTCTTTCATGCATGTTTTAATGCATCAAAGATACACCTAGCTTAATCCCTGGCAATCATTCAGCTGGTTGGACCTAGCCCCGCCTTTGAGGCGCAGCTCCGCCTCCAAACAGCAATTTCCAAGCTTACATCTAACAGAGAAGCCTTCTTTGGCAGCTCCTTCAGACTAGCCAGCAGCAATTAGCAGACACCTGGTGGAACTATGCATCAGCTGAGCTCTTTATAGGAACTACTTCTCAGTACAATGTTGGTAAAACTTTGTGAGCTCCTTATTGTAAGAGGAGCAATGATGGGATGAGTTTCAGAAAGAGCAGGAGTTTTTAAAGAGACAAAAGCCCACTTTCAAGATGTTAAATTACAAAGTCAGATTTGTATCCTATTAAAATTCCCCAAATTACATTGAAGCTTTTGGTTGCAACAAGAAAAAATATGACAAATCTCAAGCTGTCTGAATATTTTTGCAGGGCTCTATATTTGAAACAGATCCATACATGTGACTTTTTATCTTTTCTGTGAAAGCAGAATTGATTTTATAAATGAATCATGCTACACCAGAGCGGAATACAACCTGAATCTTTGAACTTTTAAACCAGAGTGTGTGCCAGTGAGTGTGTGTGTGTGTTTGTAGATTGCTGCTCATTAAAGCCCACAGACGGCCCCGCTGAGCGGCAGGTGGAAGGACAGCGAGGGGTGAAAGTCTGACCGGAGCTGTGATGTTCCAGCACAATTTGATTGGTCAATGTTTAACTTTTAAATTCAGTTGAAGCTCCTGGTTACATATCATATAATAAAAAAAAACTAATATAAATAGTATTTGGCTGAAAGTGTGGAAGAGATGGAGAATATAGAGGGAAAATTGATATTTACTGGCAGTAAAGTGACAGCTGGTCCTGCTGGGGAAGGTCATCTGCCCAACTTAAGCTTCTCAGTTGTATATTTGATTTTATCTAACTGAAACACTGACACATTAAAGAAATAATATGTCTAGTAGCATCAAAAACCTCAGCTGATTTATTCCACAGCAAGGACATCTACAGATGATAATCCTTTTGCATGGTTGATAATCACAATTTGAAAATAAGTCTGTTTAATGGAAATAAACCTATATTTTTTATTTTTAAAAGAGTTGTCGCAAAAAAATATTAGGAAGAGGCAGTTTTCTTTTTTGGTGTTTCCATTCAGAAACTGCAATGGAAACTCCTTTTATTGCATCACACAAGCCACATGATCTTGTGTGATGTTGCCACTGGCGCAAACCACGAAGAAGACAACAGGAAGTAGTTGGAGGATAAAGGTGCAGAACTTTTATTAATGACTTATCGCCTGGACAAACTTATTCACATCTAATTTTAACGAAAACACTACAAATGTGATTTTTTGTTTTTATTTCTTTCTTTACGTGACCAAAACATTGACGACGTTTAACGCACAAAGGAAATGCAGCTAATGGGAGAATTCAAGAGTTGGGACGCCCCTGGACAGGTCACCAGCCCTCACCCCCAGTTTATTGCATCAACAATACACCTAGCTTAATCCGTCTTTACTGTCACTGCTTTTTGTAAATTAAAAAAATATATATATATTTAAAATAAAACACTTATCCTGGTGGGAGGCCAAGTAAAGACTGGTGGCCCGCCAGGCTTATAATGGGGTATACCATGCTACGGATGTCTTTCTAGCTCTTGCGCTCTTAGCATCACGTGACTAAGGAGGATCGTTGGTAATTTTTATGGTCAGACAGCAGTGAAGCAGGGTGGTGTCCCATCAGAACATCAGTTCCTGAAACCACCAAAAAACCCTCAAGCCACTCCGCATGAGGTAAAGAGGTAGTGAGGCCTAAGTGACCCTTGGAGCTCAGAGGCTCATTTCTAGTATCTTCTGGAGTCCCCCAAGGCTCTGATCTTGGTCCCATCCTGTTTGTCAGAATGGATCACCTTTCTAGAAATGTCATATTTTTTACCTTTACATGTGAGCTGTTACATTTGAAATTGTTAAACGTTGAAGGAGTTGCATTAAAGATGTGGAAAATGTGTAGCAGTGGCAAAGCCTCATGTCTATTTTGCTCTGTCTTTACCAACCATCTGTCCTCTGTAACCAGAGACCTTCCACACAGATCAGCTTCTCTCCTCTCACTGTTCTCGTTCACCTGTTAATAATGTTTATAGTTTTATTGCACTCCTGTGGATTATATATTAAAGAATTTTATGGCATTACAGGAACCATTCTCAGATTAGCTCCCCACATTAGACATCCAGGCTGCTTTTTAACACACTTTTAACTCCATCCCTAATTGATGCAACTCTGCGAATTTGGGCTTTAACAGTTTCACTGTCTGTTGCTGGGTTTGATGGTTCCTGTCTCTGAGTTCAAGATGCAGAGTAGGCGTTGAATTTATGTCTTTAATTAGTTAAAACGGAGCAGAAATGTTACTCATGGGTGATGTGCTTTTTTTATTATTTTATACTAAATAAACTTGATTTCTCTTGGAAAAAGGCTGGATGTTTAAATATAAAGAATAAGAGGGAGCAGACACGAAAACACACAAACCCATTACTGTAGAGCATAACGGCACCTGAGAAACACATTTCAGTTTGAAGGGAAAGCTGCAGCCTGCAGAGAACAGACTGTTCCGTCAGATCGATGTGACTGATGACTGAAGCAGTGTGTAGAGTGTTACAGCCGCTAGAGCCGTCCGTCACAGCCCTGTTTGCCAATGGACAGCGCTCACGTGCAGACTGGGACAAAAACAAGACACAAAATGACACATCTTTTATGCTTTGAAAGAGTCTGCTGTCAGTTTAGGCATCAGGCATTTTTATCCAAAGAAATAAGGACTTATTGATTATATGTTTTTGTGAACCACAGACACACAAAACGTCTCACTATCACAACAGTTGTGTTTTTTAAACATATTCTTTGTTTTTCTCTAAAAAGCATCAGCTTCCTTACCTGCATTGAAAGTTAAATTTGTCTCTGCTTACACCTGCTGCAATTACAGTTTGCTGCGCAATAAATTGTTCGCTGTAATTATTGTGATAAACAATAATATTGTGGTTTTTAGACCATTTTCCGTTAATTTTATTAGAAAATCAGAATAATGCGGGTTTTAACTTCTCAAAGACCAATAAACACTTAATGCTGAAATTTGAAATAAAACCTAGCGACAAAAAACAGCAAATGGAGCAAAAATAAAAACCTAAAACGACCAAAACTATAAATAAAATGGATTGTAATGTCTCTGACAAAATTACCCTTCTAAAAATATCAATCATCAGAATGGAAATTATTGAGTTAATGCCAAGGGTTATAATAGTTTTAGGTATTTAATTGTAGAGTCGGTTTATTTCATTTTGACTTTTTGTTTGTCTAATTCATTTAGCTTTAATTAGTTTGTAGTGTGTTTGCTAGTTTTCATTTATTAGTTGAATATCATTTAATTTTAGCTTAGTTTTTATTAGTTGTATTAGTAGTCTGTTTCTCTTATGTCAGATTTAAAAAGTCACTTTTGTGTTGTGATTATACATAGATTGGATGAGGAATAATCAACGGATGTTAACATTTTCCAAAAATTTATTAAATTATTGATCAACAGACTCTGGTGTTTTCTCCCAATTTTTTCTGTTGCCATTTTGCAGAAGAGCTTAAGCTCGAAAGGCTCATGAATAGATTAATAAACAAAAAAAATCAAAGGATTTGATATCTATAATTTCATTTTTTTAGTTTTATAAACGCACAGTGAGGTTGTAGTTTGTATGAGTTAACAGAAATGTTTTTGTCATTTTGTTAGTCTTAGTTCACGATAATAACCTTGATCATGCAATTAATTGATTGTTTTGGCATGCTCAGTCTGGAGCTTACCAAACTAAACAGGGAAAATCTGCTTTATGCTTTGAATTTCATCACTTCTTTGTGATTTAAGCTGCAGAAATCCACTTCCTGTTGATGCACAATGAAGACAAACGGGATCTCTTTAGCCATTTGGTTTAACATGGCGTCTTGTAATGATATTTTCATCAGGAAAAGGCTGCATGTGTCCGGTGTGGTGCCTAACCTTTTCTGTGAGGGTGTCATTAATCATGCAGTGTGACTCTGCAGTATCTCTTCCTGGCGGTGCCTGGCCGTACAGATGCTGATGCAGTGTGTGAACGTGGCCGTGAGCCAGGCTCCGCCCCACCACCCTCTGCTCTCCCTGCCTTTAGTTAATGAGACACGGGGAAGAGAAAGGATGCAAGGAGGATGAAGAGGGAAATCTGGGGGGAGGGAATGGTAGGAGGAAGAGGGAGTGGTCCAAGGGACTGAGGAGGAAGTAGAGATAGAGGAGGGAGTGGTTCATCTGGAGAGGTGTGTGTGTGTGTGTGTGTGTGTGTGTGTGTGTGTGTGTGTGTGCGTGTGTGTGTGTGTGGAGATGGGAGGGAGTCCATGAGCTTGTAGTTGGGGAAAGTGACTGGGGTTGACTGAGCATCTGTTCGCTCTCTGGACTGACTGACAGGAGGAGTGACTAGAAAATCGCCGTCGGCTGGATGGCAGGTAGGCAGCTCCACCTTCATCCTCCGTTCACAGCATGAATATTTCACCACCTTCAATTTTCTGATTGCCCCCCGGCCTGCACCGGCCTCCATCACTCAGCGCTTCATCAGCCGTGTCGTTCCGCCTGTCTTCCCCCACCTCGCTCTCTCATTCATCCCTTTCTTTGTCTCCCAGCTCCCCTCCTTCCCTGCTTCCTCAAACCAGCCATGTGTCTGAATCAGCCTCACGTCAGCTGACTCTTAAATACCGCTACCGTGTTGTTTAAATGGAAATCCTGCTGAAAGGGAAGTTGGTCCATGCGAGTCCTGTTGGCGGCTGAATATGAAGTCGATGTGACCTCTGTTAGCAGGGGCAGTAATGCAATACCACTGACTTGCACCCACTGTGACTCTGTGGGTTTTATGGTAATTGAAGGACAAAGATGAATAGCATCGCTGCTGTAGCTCCTCCAAACAGATGGAGGGTATGAAGGTGAACCCTGCTGCTTTCATCCTGCTTTCTTCTGAACCTGTAAGAAATGAGACATTACCTCATAAACACGAGTTTACACGGAGAAAACTGAAAGATTTTGAAGAGATTTAAATTAGAAAATCTGAGCTAATATAAAAAGTGATTTAATTTACAAAAGAAACAAAATATCCATCTGAACAACCAGTCCCCGTGTAAAAAAGCAAAACAAAAGCATAATTCCCCCCCTAAACTTTATGACTGTGTGTGTAACGCTTGGGAATAACTCTCAATGATTGACTTCTTGCCCTCTTTTCCTTGCAGAATTGATTTTGCCAGTGGATTTCTGTTTAAGGTCATGCTGCTGCAAATTGTGTCCAGTTCCAAGATGAAAACAACTTCCAAGCCACAAAAATTAAATACACAATCCCATCTTGTCGCCAAGACATTTGGGAAAATATTTTGTGGACAGATCCTGTTTGGTGTGTTGTAAAATCACACCAAACAAAAACTCGCAAAAACTTATTTTTATCTACTTTCTAGTGCAAATACTTTAGTCCACCTGAAATAAGACAAAACTCATTTACATGTGATTTTTCAGCAAGAAATATCAGCTGGTATTAAGTAAATAATTGCAAGTTCCACTTACAACACTTGGACCTTATTATGTAAAATTTACTTTATTAAACTTTTAAGTCATGTTTTAATGTTTTCTGTTGTCAAAAACATAATTGGTGTCTTCTTTTGATTATTTTATGCATGGTTGAGCAGCAATCAAATCTTCAGCTATTCCAGGTGCCTAAACGCTTGCTCTGACCAAGCGCCGTCTTCCACTCAGCTCCTCTAGACTAGCGGCAGCAGTAGTTAACAAACACCTGGTTGCAGTACATGCAACCTACTTCTCATCCAACGCTCCTAAAAAATGGCTGTAAACGGCATAACGAGGAGCACTGTTGTGATGTATTGAAAAGAGCAGGAGCTTCTTAAAGAGACAGAGTCCCAATTTCAAGACCTCAAATTACAAATGAAAATTTTCCTTAAGTTATTTTTTTATATCTGCAGCATTTCAGTAACAACAGAAGGTATCATAGTTACTTGATTGTGCCCTAAAATGGGACCGTGTGCCTGAAAAATGCACAATAATGATGCAAAACAAATTAGCGAGTCCAGGTGACGACTCACAAAACCAAAAGTGGAAGCTCTAGAGCGGTACACTCAAAGTCCAGACTTAAATGTCATTGACATAATAAGAAATGAGCTACAACAGACTAAATAATAATTCTCTCATCAAGAGTGGGCTTTGATTCCTTCACAATGTAAAACATTAATAGCCAATAATCATAATTGCATGATGGTTCCTTTCACAACCACTTTTTAGATTTTGGGGGAAATTAATATTTCACATCCAGCCAGAAACTTCAAAAATAATATCCTGGGCATATTTTTCTACTTTATCGGTGCCACTGAATCCCTTCTGTTTTTGAAGGATGCAGTTCATTTCTAACAGGTTCTTATTTACTGCATCATGACATTTTCACACATCCAGTGATTAAAACTGAAATGTGCTTTAAATCTTGGATCTTTTCTCTCTTGTTGCTCTAAAACACATTTTGCTCATTTTTTACTGCTGTATATTAAAGGAGGTTCTTGTGTAGTTTAAAATGTTTCACAGTATTTTCACCCTGAATTGATGAAACAGACTTTCGTAATGATTTGTTTTTACATTCTGTGTTTGGTGAAGGTTACATTTCAGCTGAAATCAGTTGATTTTTAAAACAATCCGTCTCACCGTGTTTGCTGTGTGCCGCCTGTGTGTCTAATTTTTACTGCAGCCTCAATAAACACGACGTTTCTCTTCTTAGTTCTCACTCATGATCTCCTCCCACCAACATTCTGTCCACTTCCTCATCAGTTTCATTTCATTTTCATAAAATGGCGGTTTTCTTGTTTCTAACTCCTCCAGAAACTGTTAGGAAAGCGATGTGATCAATTGGGTTTTCCACATAATTATTTGAGGCGTTTCTGGATGTAATTTGTGAGATAAATTACAAATAAGCCACAGAAAATTAACAAAAGATGTTTCTCTTTAAACCAGTAGCTATTTAACATCCAAGGCCTCTGGTTAGAAACAAAAGCTTGATGAGAACTTATTATTCTGTTTACTACCAGAAACGGTTTGGAAACACATGGATTTAATTGGATTTTCAACTTAATTTGTGGTGTTGTTTTGATGTAATTTGGGAATAAATGACAAATGGGTATCTCTCAATGTAAAAAAGGTATTTTTCCTTTGCCTGCTAGCTGTTTAAACTATTGTTCAGCGCTTCCTATTAGAAACAAAATGAAAGTGTGATGAGAAGTAAAGATCATGCAGCGTTATTCTGGTCACTTCTGCCATGCAAATCTCTCCTGAGGCTGATAATTGCATGTAAATCAGAAGTTTGATTTCCCTGCAGCCTTTTCCTGCCTCATTTGGCAGTGAAATGTGTTACTGTAGAACTAACAGAGCTTTATACGTTGCAGTGGCGAAAATAATTAACTCCACTTTATGGTTTTATATAAATTACAAAGATAAAAAGCGTTTTTATCTTTGTTTTGTTTGTTGTGCAGCTAACCCAGTTGAATAGGAAGGTTTTTTTTTACTTTTATTAATTACTTTAAAGTAAGTAGTCCTGCAACTTTTTAATCAAGTTCAGTTCTAGACTTTGACTAGACCATTTCAAATGCCTTGCCAAATGCTTTTATGGGTAGAACATTTTTGTTTAAATTAGAAATGTACATACTGATTTCTTCTACAGTTGCGACGTTATTACTGCTCTCGATATGTCGCTGTCTTGGAAAAAAAACTTTATTTACTGGGAAGAATGAACTGATAATGAAGGTTTCTGAGCAGCTGTTATATTTATGTTTTCAGTGAAGATGTTTTTTCTTCTCTTTCCAACCGAAACTCCTTTGAGCCAGGTTTGATTTATGGACAGAGGAACCAATTAACCAGAGAAACTTAGTTAAACTTCCTGCAGGAGAGCGATGGGTGGAAAGTGTCGCATATGTGACTGATAAGACACAAAAGGAGAATTGTGTGTGTTAAGTTTCATTTCTTCTTCTCTCTTGTTTTTTTTTCTCAGACGCTGCGATTTACTCTGATTTTCTAAATGAAATATCTCAAGACAAATGCACATTTCTCTGATTCAGTTTATTGCTCACTCCCAAAACAAACAAGATTTTTCCTCAATAGTTGCTCTTTCAACAAATCTCTTTGAGTGTGTAGTTGATCCGATGAATTGTTTCGCACAAAATGAGCTATAAAGTGTTGCAGATTATGAAATGCATTTTTGTTTATTATTGGAGTTTGTTTAACAGAAAAGAAAACTCATTTTGCACAATTTTTTTTTCCAAATAAGGCTTCAGCTAAAAGTTATTTGCAAAAATAACAACACAAAAAACACATTTCATTGCAGTTTAAGTACTTTCATGTTCTGCCAGAATTGCCTTTGTGTTTATCTGTAAAGTAAAATGTTTTGTGGTTCGTAGCAGGCTGTAATCCGGCGATGTGGGTCAGATGAATAATCTCCAGAAGTCAGTTTGCCTTTGGTAATCTGACCAGCTTTCAGCGCTTCCTGCCATGATGGCAGATGATTGTGCTGGAATGGGTTTAAAACAAGAGCGGCAAAGTAAAAGACGGTTAGGTTATTAGAATCAAAGTCGCCAGGAAACTAATTAATATTTAACTTTTTTGGTGAGATCTTTTGAAAAATATTCAGCATGGATGGACGTCTGTCGTGGATCTGCTGGTCCTTGCAGCAGTTTAGAGAGGACCAGCTACCCCTACAGTTATGAATGTAGACTGTGAGACGAAGCTAAAGTACCTGGAAATAACACCTGCCTGCACAAGGAGAACATTCAAACTCCATGCTGATCGCTTCATCTCGAGAAATGTTCCCTGATTTCAAAACTTTGGCTGAAGTGGTGCTTGTAATTCCAGTTTCCAGATCAATTCAGTTGATCAATCAGATCAGGAGAAAGTTGTCACTGAGGCTACAATCAGTGGTATTTTTCGCTGAAGAGACACATTTACATGTATCCATCTGCTTTATGTGGATTTTCTTCTTAGCTTGTTGAATATTAAACCAAATTAAAATTAAATGAAATTAAATATGTTATTTTATTTTATTTTAAGTTCAACCGGTGGATGAAACTAAAGCTGTAGGCTTTCTTTTCCTCTGAAGTATCTGGAAACCTGAGTCAGAATAAAACATGTCATGAACCTGAGATTTTACATAAACATAAAAATCTGGTTTCATCATCCAGAAAAATGAAACTGGGCCATCAGTTGATTCAATTTTAGTTCAGTAAGGTCACGATCACTTGTTAGAGCCTTCGTACGTTTTGCTCATACGAATGACTCAAAGTCTTCTGGAGAGAAATGTTGACAGCACAAATATTTTTTGGAAGTTGTGTTTGGCTCCAGCTCTCTCCCACCGTGCTCTTGTGTGAGAAACAATTCAGATTCTTCTTTTTCTTTTTTTATTGCAACCACAGTGTTGCATTTCCAGTCAAATGGAAATGATAAACAACAACTCGGGTAAAATTAGCCTTCCTGTATTTACTCCTAGATTGCAGAACAAAATGGACCATTGGTGAAAAAATGGCGCCCTCCATGGGTGGAAATTATAACAAAAAATGTACATTTTTGAAGTACAGTGAGTTTTGGTGTATAACAAACAACATTTTTTTAGTTAATAGGGAAATTACAACATATTTAGGCCAACATGGTGAACTAATCCGTTAAAACTGGTTCACACTGTTCCTTAGCAACACAACATTTTCTCACATTAAACTAGTTCACTTAAATTTTTAATTCAGGAAGGAAACAAAGCATTGTTTTGTTTCTGCAGCTGCGACTCGGATCGTTTTCCCATCCTTCCTTCTTCATGTCTGGTTCAGACTCACTCTCCCTAAATAATTCAAACTGGTTCACCAATGGAAACTCCTCCAGCCAAAAAAGATGACTTTATGTCATTTGAAGTGTTTGTTTTTGCGTTTGTTCGTCGTTATTGTTGTCCAGTATGAAGCCACCATTATATGTTCACTTCTACACTCCCTCCCCCTCATTTTTGCCACAGTTTTGATGAAAGCGTGATTTATCTTTGAGTCTGACCGTCTCTCCAGATGACACGGTGTCGGCCAGCAGCAACATGGACATGGAGGACAGAGTGTCCCACCTGGAGCAGAGGCTGCAGCTGCAAGAGGACGAGATCCAGCTGCTGAAGGCGGCTCTGGCCGACGCTCTTCGTCGCCTCGGTTACTGCGAGGAGCAGAGCCACGGGCCGCATGCAGGGGGCGCTCACGCTGGCAGGAGGCCGCTTACCGCTGCTGCCCCAACACCGTCCACCAAGGGTAAAGACTGCTTTTTTAATTTCTGAAAATATGTAATAAGAAAAGGCATCTTAAAGGGGCAGCATCATGTAAAATCAACTTATTTACATTATGTTATTGTAATATTGCTTCATCAAAAACATACATGGAGTGTCGCTTTGCTTGGGTGGACCTAGCCCCGCCTTCGAGATGCTGATCCTCCTCGTAGCTGCAGTTCCCAAGCTTCCAAACTCTGAGACTTCCCCACTCTGCTCCTTCAGACTAGCCAGCAGCAATTAGCAAACACCTGGTGGAAGTGCTGAGCTCATCACAGGAGCTACTTCTCAGTGAAACTCTGGTAAAAAATGTTGTCAAACGGTTAATAGAGGAGCCATGTTTTGGTGTTTAACAGCAGGATTCTCTTAAAGAGACAGAGACCCAATTTCCAGCTGTTAAATTACAAAGTAAAATTACTTTTAAGTAATATTTGATATTTAGATAGTATTTTCAACTGAAGTTAACATATTGATTGTCATAAAATGGTGATGTTAGAAACAGTGTTTCCATTCATAAAGAAAATCTTTACAGATTCAGTCACATTTTTACAGCTTCTTTGTTTCTTCTTAATCATTTTCAGCCTGTTTTAAAAGAAAACTCCTACTATTAAGCCTGACTAAAGATTGTTTTCTACATAAATTCTCAATAATCCATCACTGCTGAAGCTGAATTTGTTATTTTTCTGAGCCGGTTAGTGACGCTGGGTGTCACCGATGTGTCGCCTTCCAGTGCGTCAGCTCCTGCAGGCTCTTCCCTCCAGGCCTCTGAGTAACGGCTACGTTCAACAGAAACGCCTCCTGTCGTCGCCGTCGTCGCCAAAGAAAGAGGTGCTGCAGTCCATCAAGAGGTAGGATGGGAAACTTTAACTAGGCCAAAAGGCTCCGTGTGGGTTCTCCAGTTTTTGAAAAATTAAAATACAGCATATGGAAAAAACAAAACTGTTTTTTCTTTTTTTTATTCAATTTCTCTTTCTTTTTTTTTCTTTTTTGTATCTTTTTTTGTTACTTTGTTTTTGTTCCTGCTTTGTATCTTTCTTATATTGTTTCTCTTTGTCTTTTTGTTGCTTTCCTTCTTTCTTTCTGTTGTTCTTTCCTTCTTGCCTTTCTTGCTTTCTTTTCCATATTAACACCACATTTGATTGTGATTTATTTTAGTTATGAATTTAAAGAATAAAAATGTATATGTGTGTTTTTACTAAGACACTAAGCCTTTTTAAAACTCTTCACTTTTCAGATTGAGTGTGGAATTGATTTTAAAATGGTATTAATCTAGCTCAAATCATCACTTTGATTCAGCTCCAGTCAAATTTTCTTATCTAACTTTCTTATTGCGTAATCCAAAACATAAAGTTTTTAGCATAAATATGAGCAGCAACACTTATTTCCTGTTTCATCAAATTTGCTTTAAATCATAATTTAAAGCCCTGAAGCTCTGGACATTCAGGTCTGTTGTGTTTTTGTTTTTCCCGCCTGCAGGAAGAGCATGTCCACAGAAAGACTTACCCTGGTCCGCAGAGAGATGGCAGCAGAGAGTCGGAGTCGGACCACGTCCTCCAGCAGCTCCTCTGGTGGGAAAAGGTAACTTCTGCTGCTGCTGGTGAAAACTGTTTCTGAGCCACCAACCGGATAACACACACAACAATTACATTTATAGTTTATTTATTATTGAAAAGAACAAACATAAATGAACAAGCTGAATAGAGATCTATATACTCAGTATGGTTTGTTGTGTCTTTATGAGTCAGCAGACATGAATATTGAAATAAAAATAAACTAAAAGAGGGTGTTTTGTTTGACATAAAAGCTAAATTATTTAAGATAATAAACTAGAAGTCTGTGGAAAGTGGTAAATCCAAACATTTTAATTAAATAAACTGCAGGTGATTAACTTGAACTAGTTTTTTCATAATTATTGTTTCCACAATAAATACAACAAAGTATTGACACAATTTTAATTTCATATTGCCAAAAATAAACATAAAGCTTTAAACTTTGTCACATTAAAACCAATGAAGTTTGTAACATGTATAAATGTGTGTCTGATGGTTAAAATGATTTAATGTAGCATCACTTAAAAACTGTTTTCCTCAGGTTGAAGTAAACATAGTGATGAATTCGTATCCTCAGGTAAATGTGACTTTTTGGTCCCATTCTGCTGCCGTTTCTGCTGAGGGGTCAGATTTCCTTCCTGGTAAAGAGGTGTGGTTACTGTGTAAGATGTGGGGGCGTGGCTTTGGGCTGTAAGCTGCCCTCTGATTGGCTGCGATTGGCCTCCAAGCTGAGCTAAAAGTTTGCAGAGAGAAGGAGGAAGTGTGCGTCTGTGCGGCTGCTGAACGGGACACAAACGGCTCTGCAGGAAGCTGGAAGCGGCTCTAACGGGAAAACGGCAGACATGAAGCGATCCTCCAGGTAAACGCCAACAGCAGCACTTCAGAGAGCCGCTTCCCGCTGGTTCTGATCCACTTCAGACGGGTTTTCACTCACATTTGAATGCGTTATAGATTTGTAAGCCGGAGGTTTTAGTTGTCACGCGAACAGCTGGATGTGGTCGGGTCTCTGCGTGCAACGCGGTGGGGAGGGGCAGCAGCACAAACCGACTGCAGATGAAACGAGTCAATAAGACTGTTTGGTGTTTCTTTAATGTTTTCTCTTCACATAAAAACTTCTGTTTGGCCAGTTACAGCAACCAGTTGTCTCCAGATGTAAAAATCGAATAAGGAAAGAACAGTGGTCATTATGGTAACCAGCCGCAGCTCCTTCCTTGTTCATATTCGGTTTTACCTGAGGAACACCTGGAGAGTCGGAGCGCTGCAGAGGGAGTTTGGCTTTGGAGCAGAGTCATAATTACGCTTATGAACGCAGCATGTGCTGAAATCGATGATATTTCCTGCTTAACATGCAGCGAACTGGGCTGAGTTTCTCCGACCGCGCTGCCCTGCATGCTTTAGACGTCTCTGTTCAGAACAAAAACCTGGTTCAAATTATTTCACCACACATTCTACTTCATTTAGTATTAAATAAAACTTATTTTAAATCACTGGAATCATTTTGTGAGCAAGGAATCTTATTCAGCTGTTTTCAGACGTGATAAATCCTGCAGGATTTTCTAACATTTTGTATAATTTGCGCTTTCTGAGTGAAACTGTGCTGAAAACGTGTTGATAAAATCGACGGCTGCAGTACTTAAGTCATAATGGATCAGGCGATGGATGACCGCTCCCATCATCCCGCATTTAAAGGATGCAACAAACCATTAGTGGGGTAGAAATGTCCATTTCCTCCCTGCGGCTTTGACTGCACCAACAGTTTCTCACAGCTTTGTTTTCCGACCTTTTTAGTTTGAGTAATCCCTTTAAGAAAAGCCAATCCGAAGAACGAGAGGATAAAAAAAGACTGGAAATATTCTTTAACGCAAAGTCAAATGGCTCAGAAAACTTAAAATGAAACATGGAAGCTGAAATGAAAAAGTTAGACAAGATGTCATAAATTATCCTGACTGTTTTCGGGTTCAGGTTTCATTTGTGGATGGTGACCAGCAGGGATCAGTTGTCTTTAATTTAAGCAGAGCACATGAACTTTGACCTGCTCATCTAAGAAGTTTGAGTTTTTTGGGGATTTTTTTATTCCTAATTTTGGCAGGCTTGTTGAAATAAAACTCTCTGAACTGGTTTCGCTGCTTCAGGGCTGAAAACTGAAATAACTGACATGTTTACAGCAGAAATATGGTACGGCAAGCTGTTTGAACATATAATCAAACCACACTTCCAACAGCTAATTGAACTAAAAGTCTTAAAATAGCACCATATTTTATTTGAAGGCATGTTGAGTCTCTATGAAGACATTTTCCACCACCTTAAATACAGATCTGTATTTAATGATAAAACTGCCTTCCATATGGTGCAGCGGTTTAAAGAAACCTTTAAGATTTTACCAGCAGGTTTTATTTTTGTCCTTTAGTTTAACATGCACCACAAATCTGCTGTTTTTTCTTTTTTATGGTGATTGCTGCCCTTATTGTTGGCTCCTCTGAACTTTAAACCAGCAGCCATTTTGTTTCTGCTTGACGTTTGTTCATCAGAAACGTGTAGCTCTGGAGAAACGTACACAGGATGATTACCGCGTTCCCCTGGTGCATCCTTGCAGCTCGTCCGTCTCCCCTGTGTGTTTTCCAAGCGCAGCCATCCAGGCGGAAAACGTTCTGCATGTTAATGAAGGTTCTGTTTGTTCATCTCCCCCTGGAAACCAGGAGACTCACTCACGTCTCACAGCGGAGAGGTTTTAGATGTGCCGGTGTTTACAGTGTTTTTCTGCCAGTTTCCCAGCCAGCTCTGCTCTAATTACGGAGTCAGCCGTGGCCTTTGATTGGCTGCAGCCGCGCCACGCCTCGTCTCCCTGCCACAGCGACATGCAAACAACCGGGCCTTTATGTGGCTGGTTAAAAGAGCCGACACCCAGCCTGCTGGCCTCCACCGGACCAGAACCAGATCAGACATCTGCTCTCTGATCTGCTCTCTGATCTGCGCCTCATATTGAAACAGGCTTACATCTTCTTTGACTCAATAAAGGAGACCTATTGTGCTTCCCTGAACAGGTTAGAAAAGGTCTATTCAAAACCCTCATTGCACTTTTTGTAAAAAATTGTTCTTGAATAAAAGATTTCAGCCGGTTTTGTTCTGCCTTCCTTTCAGATTTTAGACGTTTTAGAGCGCCCTGTCCCTTTAAATCTAAACAAGCTGCTGCTGGCCACAACCCCAACCCAACGTTTAAACCCGAACGTGAAAATGGCTGCAGGCAGATGTACAATTAGACAAACACACATCTTTGAGAAGCATTAGTAGCGCCTCCTGCACAGCCAACAAGAATGCAGCAAGTGGTTTCTGGATGGTCAGTCAACAAACACTCGTCTTTTCCAGCAGCCATTGTACAGCGGTAAAACCAGCTGACCAGCCGTGCTGGAGCTCTTCTGCTATGTAAAGGACTGGGCTTCGCTGGGGTTGCTAGGTAACAGGCAGTTCCTGCTGATTTGTGACGTTACATTTTGTAGGTTTTATAAACTGCTTGTTTTCCAGACACCAAAAAACATTTACTTGCAGCCAAAAACTTGGTTTTATTTCTACTTTTAAATTTTTTTTTAAGTGCTTCACCTGTTTTTAGAAGCAGTTGAGACCCAAATGGGCATGCAAAACTTATTCTGCATTCGCTCATCAGCCTTCACACAATGTTTTCAGAGTTCCTTCTTTACTAGTGTTTCCTTTCCTATGTCCTTCCCAACCGGGTTGGTTTTTCTGTCTCCACACCTCTCAGTTTTTGGGTTAAAACTTCTTCCCTTATGCAGGCAGTCTGTGTGTCATCACTTCTTCTGTGGCTGCGGCTGATTTGGTTGACGGCTCGTCCTGCCAGTCAGCAACCAGCGAAATGCTCAAACCGCAGCAGCTCTGGCCGGCTGACTGACGGCTGATTCAGGAGCAGCAGAGCACAGAGTTCGGCTGAATCGCTGTAATTTTGCATTTAGCAACACAGATTACCAACATAAACGTGCAGAGCTTTGCTCTCGTTACATTTGGGCTCATGCTGTGCGTCATCTTCTCTTTCTATGGGTACAACAGCATCTCTGTATTCTGTGTCATAATTGATCAAAATTCATTCTTTTATTTTTAATGGGAACATTGGAGCACAAAACCTTCAGTGTTTTCTCTTTTTATCAAAAGAGATCGAAGCCTGAGGACAGGAGAGAAAAAGTTTCAAAACAGATCAGTCTTAAAACAGGAATGTAACTTTTATAAGAAAAAATTGTTTACATATTCCTCGAACAGCGCATACAAGAGCATGATTGACATCACTAAGATGTTGAGATAAATCAATCATGTGATAAATTAAAATGAGCTCAATAACTTTGCACGATTTATGTTTTTTCTCTTTTTTCCATCTTTTACCATAAACTGGATGGTAAAATTTTTCAGCCTGGTGTTTTTCTGAAAGACTTCATTTCATTAAAATGTCGTCCAGCTCAGCTTAATTTAAAGTTTAATGACCTTTGAGGATGTGTTCTTGCTTTATTATTATGCCATTATATTCCTTGAACATTTTAATAAGTTAGGTTTTTTTTAAAGAAATAATTTTTGTAAAGGTGGATGCTAGCTGTGTGTGCTAATAGATTATTTCCAGTGTTTTTAATACATTTTTAAAATCTGTGGCTGTGTTTCATCAGAGCTGCGACTTTATGCTCCAAACACCTGCAGTGGTCTGCAGCCTGTCCGGCGGGTCTGCAGCCTGTCCGGCGGGTCTGCAGCCTGTCCGCCGGGTCTGCAGCCTGTCCGCCGGGTCTGCAGCCTGTCCGCCGGGTCTGCAGCCTGTCCGCCGGGTCTGCAGCCTGTCCGGCGGGTCTGCAGCCTGTCCGGCGGGTCTGCAGCCTGTCCGCCGGGTCTGCAGCCTGTCCGCCGGGTCTGCAGCCTGTCCGCCGGGTCTGCAGCCTGTCTGCCGGGTCGGAGCCGCAGCAGCTGATATCTTTAATCTAATCATTTATTCACGAGTTCTGCAGCTGATCGCTGAGCTCCACTTCATGTTTCTGCTGACTCCCATGTTTTCTCTCGCTGTCAGGTCAAATTAAGTAGTGAGGGTCGAAGCCTGGAGAGGAAATGATGTAGCGAGGGCCAAATAATGGAGCTCCATATTTGCTGCTCCATTTCATGCATGCTTGATGGACTCTCTGGAATCCAAGGCTCAACTTTTTAAGCATTTTTAATCTTCAGAGTGGAAAATGACTTAATTCTGCTGATCAGATGGTTGATCCTTTATTCTGTGTTCTCTTTTTTTCAGTAAATCCAAAGAATGCACCTACAATGCAGGTAAAATGATCTATGTATAAATATTTTTTTTTGTTTTTTGACTTTCTGTGTGGAGTGCCTTTTAAGTTTTTTAATTTTTCTACAAACTTCAGTGTATATCTTAATAAACCAAGACAAGGTGTTGAATAAATAAGCCTTGTAAAAAGTTATTATATATATATTTCTATCTTTTTTTTCCAAAACCCTGTTTACTTTAACATCTCCAATTAAAATGCTGCAGGTACAACATTAAAAGTTTGAGCAAAAGCAAAATTGTGCTTAGAGATTTTCACAGGTGAAGTTTAAAAAGTCTCCAAGTCTCTTTAATTTTATGCTACTTTTATTTTGGTCCATCACCTAAAATCCGTGTAAAATGAATTAATACATTTTGTGGTTTAGCATGAGAAAATGTGAAAAACCTTTAAATGGTGTACAGATTAAACGACTTTGTTGTTTGGAGGGAAAATCAGACTTCAGCTCCTTTTTTTCCTGATTTGATGTAAAAGTAAATGTTTAATAATGACCGAAACAGTAAATTTAAAGTTTTTTTTTTTCTGGATTTTTATAGCTTCTTCCATTCAGTTTCATACTTTTCTCTCCGTTTGCCCACTGATTCACTCTGTGTGCATGTTTAAAAACATTTCTCTCCTCCAGAGGACGGCTACGTGAGGATGTTCCTCCGCGGTCGTCCCGTCACCATTCACGTCCCAGACCAGCAGCGGGACGGTTTCAGCCTGGACCAGAAGGTGGCGCTGCCGGAGAAAAAGCTGAAGCTGCAGTGGGTGTATCCTGAGGGACTCTACCTATGGTCAAAACAATGGATGAGAAATATATTTTTATATATTGAAAAACATTTAATTAGATTTTTTTAATTGGATTTTAAATAGTGTTTGATTAAACATGTACTAATGTAATTTCAGGGTCTTTTACAAACTGTTTTATTGTTAATAGCATTGTTAGTAACTTGCTGTGGTTTTTTTTTTATTATTATTTCATCACCACTTTAGATTTTATCCACTTGTCAAAAACCTCATGTAATTAATCAATTGAGTTCATTTCAGTCTTTAATTAATTAACCTCATTTTAATCTAAAACCATGTCAACAAAATGATAAAAAAAAATTTCAGTTCAACTCCCCTTTTTGCTGCTAAATCATCAAATAGATATGAGCTCAACAACAAATACATTTATCTGTTATTTAGGTTCTTCAACCATTAGATTGGTATGAACTTCTTTTCCTTCCATTTTCAGCTTCTTTAGAAATTGTGGCTGCTAACATTAGCATTAGCATCTGTGCTGCTGCTACATGTTTAGCATTGCAATGCTATTTTAGCCTTGCTGATAAGCTAGCCCCTTTTAGCACAACCTGAATACAACAATAGTCTTTCCCAGCGTCCAATCAGATTGGGTTTTGAAGCACAAATTAACCCCCAGCTTTGGCATCCATCTTTGTTTGTTGATGTCTTGTGTACAAAATGGCTTCCTGCCGATCTTTACTGCTTCAGTCACCTTCCCTAACTAAATGGTGGGCTAGCTACGGCTACCGCGGCCGCGACTGCCGCTGCAACCTCTACCTGCTGCCCACCGGGGAGATTGTGTACTTCAACGCTTCGGTGGTGGTTCTGTACAACACGGAGGAGCAGCAGCAGAGACATTACCTGGGACACAACGACGACGTCAAATGGTGAGGAAACAAACTTCGATTCCTTAATAAAGCCTGTGGAAGGATGTTTACTGCTGCCGTAACACAAATCTGTGCAAATCTTTGTTGCTATTCTGCTGATGTCGACAAAATGTTTATATTTTATAAGAAATTAAATTAAAATTAGACATGAGTAAATGATTAAAAGTCATGGCAGCTACAGTTGCATGAGATTATATTTATAGTTCAGTCACTGGTATTAATTTAAAATGAACTCAATAATTTCTGGGACAATTGATCATCCAGTAAAATTCATTACTATTTCCACAGCAACAAGCCTGGCCTACTTAGGAAGGGCTACTTTTGTGGCGTTTTGGGCAAATTTACATAAGAGCGAAGGATTCAACATGTTAGATTGACAAATAACTTTTTGTCAATCTAGCATTGACAAAAAGTTCATAAAAATAACTTTTTATGAGCTGTGACAGCTCTGATGGAGCCAGAAGAAAAAACAAAACAGACCATCATCCTGCTACCACTTCCTGTCATCTTCTTTGGCGTTTCTGTCAGTAGCAACATCCTGTTGTAGATTATGTTATGCAAAAACAGTTTTAAATATGAAAAATTGCATCAATCTATTTCAAAAATGTTTTTTTCCCTCTAAATTGCCGTGTTGCCATCAATATATTATCATTTCAAGTTGCATGATTTTATGGCTAACAGATTCAATAGCATCCAGTTCAGACTTGATCACCAAGCAGTTGAATTTTTCCAAGAAAAACTTTCAATTTGAAGCACTCAGTTTTCACACAGAAGGATCCAATTGCATAATTTCTCCCTTAATGGTCTGAGTTCACCACCTGATCAGAAAACCACCATCTCTTTCTTCCTTCCACCAGAGGAATCTTCACAATTTCCTGTTGTTACCAGTATAAATCAGACTTTTCTGGGAAAGCTCCCAGTCGCAGTTTTAAACCTCCTCAAACTTTACTCGCCTTTCTTCAGGACTTTTGAATTAATTCCCATTTTTAGAACTATTTTTATGGTCTTTTTTTGCTCATTTTCAGGTCTGAAAATGACTTGTTTTATTCTTATTTCAAATTCTCCACAGAAACGTAACTTCTATGAAAAGTATCGTTTAATATTGACTTTTTTTTACCTTTATATTATGTCATTATGTTATGAAACATACCTGGGATGTTGCTTTGATAATTTCATGTATGTTTGAGAAATCCTTTAATCCTTTATTTAATAGATTCTGTGCCTAAAACATAAAATCGCCTCTAAAAACAAAAATGAATAAATAAGACAGGAGCAACAGAAACTAAACGGAAAAAAACACCTTGTGAGATTTAGGTTTTTTTTGTGTCCACAGAAGTTTTTACTTTTTGTGTGAAAAGTGTCTGTTTATCTAATTAAATCTATGATCTAATCAGCTGTAAACACTGAACACCTCCTGAGGCATGCTGGGAAAAAACCCGACTGCCGTTTTTTCTCCTGCTGTCAATTATATTTGCTGAATGTTGATTTTTATGTCACATCAACATGAAAATGTTGATTCGTTGTTGTTGTTTTGCTTGAAAAACTTTCCTTTTTTCCAAATGCATCTTGCAAACGGTGGTTGTGAAAGATGTGACTCGTTTTTCGCCTTCGCTCTCCTCAGCCTGAGCGTTCATCCTGACATGGTCACCATAGCGACGGGTCAGGTGGCTGGAAACTCCAAGGATGGAAAGGTAAAGTGAACGCCACACGTCTGTTCGTTTCATTAACCCAACCTCAGCTTTGTTCATTTATTCCTGTTTGGGTTTTTTTGTAAAGCTAAACAAAAATGTTCAAGAGCTTAGAAACAATCTTTCAAGAGCTTTGATAAAATAATTTTCCAATAAAAATGTTGCTTAGGACACAAGGAAAATATTTCAACTGGAAATGGAATTAATAAAATATGTTGTCTGGCTGGGATTGTGGTTTTCTTCAGTAAATGCTCTTTAGTGCTGTGGTGATGTGTTTGTTGCTCCTCTTCAGCTTCTCGCGCCTCACGTTCGGATCTGGGACTCGGTGAGCCTCAACACGCTGCATGTGATCGGCATGGGCGCGTTCGACAGAGCCGTCACCTGCGTCTCTTTCTCCAAGTCGGTAAGCGGCTTCTGAACGGCATGAAAGGGCTTCCGTAGAGCAGGAAATGTCCCATTTTACACCAAAAATCTCACATTTTACCAAAAATAATAAGAGGTAAATGTTCAACTTTTCAAACCCAGAAATTTTCACGTTTCGTATCTAGAAAATATTTGGTTAATCTCAAACTTGTGGATTTTTTTTTTCCAAGTAATTTTTTCAAAGTTTCCTAGAAACCTGAGCATTTCTGAGATTAATGTAAAAAGTTAATTTTTTTTTCAATGAAATTGTAAACTTTTCATGTTTTGTTTCTAGTAAATTTTTTATGAAACTACATATTTAAGTCTTTTTCAAGGATGTTTTAGACTTTTGAAAATCTGAAATTGTCACATTTTGTTTCTTGAAATCTTTAGATTAATCTAAACATTTCTGTATTTCTTTAAGCAAATGTTAAATTTTTCAAACCCAGAAATTTCTGTTTTGTTCTGCTAGAAAGTTTGAGATTTATCTCAAAATGTTTCTTTTATTTCATGCAAATTTTAGACTTTTCAAACTTAGATGTTTCCTTGTTTTGCTCTAGAAAATTTCTGATTAATCGCAAATTTTTACATTTTTCCAAGCAATCTTATTGGCTTTTCAAACTCAGAAATTTCAAAGTTCTTTCCTAGAAAATTTCTGAGATGAATCTAAAAAATCATATTTTTTTGGTGGAAATGAACACGATTGTTTTCCCTGTCTGCAGTGGGCCTAATAATGAACCAGCTGGAAATCAGTTTTTATATCTTTGTGATTTTTTTTTTTCTTCCTCTTTCTCCACTCAGAACGGCGGCTCCTTCCTCTGTGCTGTGGATGACGCCAACGATCACATCCTGTCAGTCTGGAACTGGCAGAAAGAGAAACAACTCGCTGAAGTGAAGGTAAACTCTGCCTGGCTGTTCAATAAATCATCACTTCAGTTTATTATCAACTGATGAAAACTCCAAATAAGCTGCAGATGACAGTGTAATGTTTGCTGTTGCAGTGCTCCAACGACTCTGTGCTGGCTGCCGTGTTTCATCCCATGGACACGAATCTGATCGTCACCTGTGGAAAGTCGCACATCAACTTCTGGACCATGGAGGGAAACTCGCTCACCAAGAGGCAGGGGCTGTTTGAGGTAGAACCGCCACAAACATCAGAGATTTAATATTAAAAATGTTTAAGCCTGAAGAAAACTGGCCATCCTATTAATTATTGTCATTTTGGTTTTTGAAATAACAAAATTTCCACTTAATTTCATGTGTTGTTCCATCTGATGTAATTTTTAAATATAAAATGATTGATAAATTGATTTGTTACTGAGACATTTTACCAAATACGTTTTTTACTCTTGAGTAATTTCTTGGATGAATATGTTTTACTTGAGAAAAAGAGTAAATTGATCCTGAGAAATCAAGCTCAATGGGAGAAATCCCACATTGAGCACTGAAGGGAGATGAGAATCAAACTGAAGCTAAAATCATCTCAGTCCAAACCTTTTAAAATACATTTATTCTCGCTGCTGAACTTAGTTTTTTGCTTATTTGTGTTGCAAATGTTGATTCTAAGTGTAAAAACTTGATAAAAAACCATTAAACCAGCACATTTTTTGATCCATTTCCATAGAAACACGAGAAACCAAAGTACGTTCTGTGTGTGGCCTTTGCTGAAAACGGCGACGCCATCACAGGAGACTCCAGTGGGAACCTCTACATCTGGGCCAAAGGTTGGGCGTGCTCCTTTTCTCTGATGGAAGGTCACTCTGCGAACGTAGCATCATCCATCGTGTGTGTGTGTGTGTGTGTGTGTGTGTGTGTGTGTGTGTGTGTGTGTGTGTGTGTGTGTGTGTGTGTGTGTGTGTGTGTGTGTGTGTGTGTGTGTGTGCGTGTTATCAGGCGGTAACCGCATCAGCCAGGTGGTGTCGGGCGCACATGAAGGCGGCATCTTCTCCGTTTGCGTCCTGAAGGACGGTACCATGGTGTCCGGAGGCGGGAAAGACCGCAAGGTGGCGCTGTGGGACCGCAACTACAGGAAGCAGGCGGAGATGGAGGTAGAGGAACAAAGAGGGGTGAAGCACATGGGCAGAAAGAATAGATTCATGTTTCTGCTTGTTGTTTAATGTGAAATTATCCAGTTGGTCAGAGAAAATAATCTGAAATAAAAGTCTGGAGCAGGAAAATATTTGTTTTTCCAACCTTTATCTAAACGTTCTTTCCTTTTCTTATTCTCCTTTTTCACTCACATACTTCTTTCTTTCTCTTTCTTTTCCTTTATGTCTTTAATTCTGTCACTCCATTTCACCCCTTTATGTTTATATTTTCTTCTTTCCTTTTCAGGTTCCGTATTTAAATCATCTTTAACAGTAAACTATTTTTTTTTATGAATATAAATCACTGATATCCCTGCAATAGTTGGTTCCAGTAACAATAACCAGTTTAACCAGTTGGTGTGTGTCTTCTTCCTGAACAATCGTCTCCTCTCCCTCTCTCTGTGCGTCCAGGTGGGCGAGTCGCTCGGCCCGGTCCGGGCTCTGGCTGAGGGGAAACCAGGTGAGCTGTTCGTCGGAACCACCAAGAACGCCATCGTCAGAGCGGCCTTCCCCGACACCCTGACCCCCATCGTACAGGTACACTCTGTTAGCATACGTTAGCTTCTAATGTTAGCTTCCGTTAGCATTTGTTAGCCTTGGATTGCTTCTGTTGCCATCCATTACCTTCCATTGGCGATTCTTAGCTTCTGAAAGCTTCTTTTGTTGTCCGTTAGCTTCTGTTTGCATCTTTCCGTTGGCTTTTGTTAGCATTTGTTAGCTCCCATTGGCTTTTATTAGCATCCATTGGTCTTATTAGCATTCAGTAGCGTTTGTTAGCATCTGTTACATCCATGAGCTCCGTTTGTGTCCTTTTGTCAACATCTGTTGTTTTTTTTTTTGTCAGCATCTGTCAGCAACCGTTAGCATCAGACGACCTCCTGTTTTAACCCCACCGTGTGTTTCCAGGGCCACACAGACGAGCTGTGGGGTCTGGACGTCCACCCCTCCATGGACCAGTTCGTTACCTGCTCTCAGGACAAGCAGGTCCACCTGTGGGACACCAGCACCCACCAGCCGCTCTGGAGCAAGACCGTGGAGGTGAAAGGAGCAGCAAAAACGGAGCAGCAAAGCCTAACCCAGCTAACTAACGTGGATAATTAGAATTTTGGTTGTTGTTCAGGATCCAGCAAGGTCTGCAGGTTTCCATCCCAGTGGCGCCGTTCTGGCTGTGGGAACCATGACTGGAAGGTTGGTCCACGGATCCAGCTGCAACTCTACAACTAGACCTCTGGAAAAACACAAAATTCAGACAGCGACTCCATCATTGCTTCCCAATTATTTCTATATATTTTAGAGAACAAAAATATTTGTTTTTGCTACAAAATTAAATTTCCTACACAGCACAAACACAAAATTTAACAAGTATTTATTTTCCAAATATATTTGAAAAATGGCAAAATTATTTCCAAATAGCTTTTTTTTGTCTGTAAATAAATACTTCCAAAAAAAGAGTCAATTTTGACTTTTCAAATTCAGAAATGTTCTGACATTAATCTAACATTATCTGAGTTTTTCATCACAAGTAACAGCCAATCAGCATCAAGGGGAATTAGTGGCTCTCCTGGATTGGCTACAGAGCAAATGCCAACCAATAGCATATAAAGTAGCATTCTGCAGATACTGAAGCTTCTCCTGCTGCTTTTTCTTTTAATATTTTAGCTAAACTCTACAAAAAAATCTACAATTACTGAATAGTAACCAGGCGTCGGTTCAGTATAAGATTGATTAAGCTAAAAACAAAATATTTATATTTCTTGTGGTTTTTGGAGCCAGGAAATGAAGCGTTGCTGCATCTATTGGCTCTGCTGTTCACTGGGTGTTGCCAGTGAACACTTCCTGTCGTTTCAGGTGGCTGGTGCTGGACACCGACACCCGGGATTTAGTTTCTATGCACACAGACGGCAACGAGATCATCTCAAACGTCAAATACTCTCCAGGTGAACTCCCAGACGTCTCCAGAAATGTTTCTGTCCAAGCTGCTCTCTGATCCGTTTGTGTTTGCAGACGGTAACTTCCTGGCTGTTGCTTCCCATGACAACTTCGTCTACATCTACGCTGTGAGCGAGAACGGCAAGAAGTACAGCCGCGTGGGGAAATGCACCGCAAGTCCAGATTCTCTACCCTTAACAGAGATCAGTGTTTCTCAAACTTTGCCAGGCTGAAATCCTCTTGAGCCATTTTTAAAAAAACACTCACAGAAACTGTCCTGTTCAGAAAAGCAACCTGGATTGAAAACGTTGCTCTCTTTAACGTTCTTATTGTTGTTTTTCTTTGTTTATCCCAATGAGAACCAAAACCATTAACTCGTCTATTTGGGGCCATTTGAGTTATTTACAGATTCTAAAAGTTTTCCAGTTACATCAAATGCATGGAAATTTAAACAATAAGTTTCTATTTGTCATCAATTGTTGAGTGAATTAACATTTTGTGGCTGTTTGTAATTTAAAAGCTCAATTAAAGAAAAATGGACTTGAAAATTATCCACCAATTCCATAAATTGTATTTAATTAATTCATGTAATCATTTTTAATTAAATAAAAGAAGCAGTTGTTGACGTGAGCAGAGCAGCGTCATCAAAGAACAGTTCTCACCGAGACTCGTTCATGACAGAGCTGTTCAAAAGAATCGGATCGCTGGTGAATGACTTGACCTCCTAAATATTCCTCACGTGGTTTTCTTTCCTCCGATATCTTCGCTTTTTCTTTTGTGTGACCTGGTTTTAAGCCACTTGTCCATTATAAGTGGATTATTTTTAACACAATCTTTTGCTAAGCTAACAGTCAGTTACATGCAGTACCCTGCCGACCACCAGAGGGCGCCTGGTGGTCACAGTTTGAGAAAGACTGAAAACATTTTCAGCAATGAAGAAAAACTGAGATTTAAACTGGAATTATTCTGATTTGTTTGGGCTTTTCAGGGTCACTCCAGCTTCGTCACCCATCTGGACTGGTCTGCAGACAGCCAGTACCTCGTCACCAACTCAGGAGACTACGAGATCCTCTTCTGTATGTCTCATGCATTTTCCTGTTTTCTCCAAACATGGGAAACCTTATGTGTAGCTTTTTGGTTTTGTAATTATTTTTGTAATGTCCAGGGGAGGCATTCAGTGGTAAACACGTGACCAACATGGACACGGTGCGCAACCTGGAGTGGGCCACCTCCACCTGCACTCTGAGCTTCAACGCCTTCGGTACGCCTCCAAGACGAAAACTAAAACCAAATACTTCTGCTGATGCAAAGCCTCACGGGTTGCATACACTGCAAAAACACAAAACCTTACCAAGTATTTTTGGTCTGGTTTGTAGTGCATAAGTCTTAGTTCTGACTTATTTCAAGTCTGCTAACATGCAAGACATATGGTTAAGTTTTAAGTCAGTAATTCCTTATTAATGACAAAAAAATACTAGTTCAATTGGCAGATTATTTTATTGTAACATGGGAAAATGTCTTGTTATAAGACATGCCTTCCTAACTTTTTGTTTTCCAGGAATTTGGCCAGACGGAGCCGACGGCACGGACATCAACGCCGTTTGCAGGTCACACGATGGCTCCCTGATGGCCTCTGCTGACGACTTTGGCAAAGTGCAGTTGTTCTCCTTCCCCTGCTCCCAACCAAGGGTCGGTCACTTTCAGTCTGCTCTCCATCGGCTTTACATAAACACTCTGTAAATCAATTACTGGGTCATAAACGCAATTGAAAGCTTGAAAATAAAATTCTTCCAGATTTTTTTGAAGTGCTGGAGGAAAACCAGATGTGCAAAGTTCACATTTTCTACCAGGTGTTTCGCCGTTTTCATTGAGCCGTAAAACCAAATGCTGAAATGACCAGCTAAGACTCTTGAGATCTAGATTTTCCTATAAACACACAGTAAACAGAAACATGTGGACTGCATGAGGAAATATTTCACTAAACTTTCTTAGAAGAAAATTGACGCTTCACTCTTAATTTAATCTTTTAGAAGCAATGTTTTTCTTACATATTTAAGTGTCACTATGTCCTGACGACCGCAAACAACCAGCGATGTCAATCAGGTTGGTGTATATGCTGCTCACCCTTCAGGTAGTTCCCCACAAGCTGAAGTGAACATCAGGCTACTTAGCATAGCCACAGCTAACACAGAATAAACTGCTTTCCTGTAAGTTGTTTCTCTAACACTACCGCATTTAGCAACCCACACACAAGTTGATTGACGACGCTGACTCCCTCCTCCTGGCTCTGAATGATGTATTTCTGCAGATGGCGATAGAACCGCAGGGAGGAACTCGATCTTCACAGATTATTTTACAGTTTTCATAAATATGTGAAAAAACATTTATAAAATTTTCCTTCTGTAGCGTTAAGGGGGAAAAATTCTGGGTTCTGTTATAATTTGCCAACTAAATAAAACACCATAACTTGTAACTATCAAGGTTGTTCAGCATAAATGTTGTTTCATATCTTTTGATTTTAGAGGCTGCAGGGATTTTTGTAGCAGTGTTTTCTAAAGCATGGCTGCTGGACGTTTCCTAGCTATGCTATGCTAGCTATGCTATGCTAGTGTGCAGCTTGAGAAATTAAAAATCAGAAAAACAAGCATTTCAAAAAACAATTTGAAATTTTGTAATTACGGTTGTAATTAATTTTTTTTTTAACTTCTATTAAATTATTTTTCATATCGTTGCATTTAAAAAAAAACAACCTTTTTCTTAAAACCACCAAAAATATAATGAAAAATGTAACTTTCTCTTTTTTCTAAACAGGCTCCGAGTCACGAGTACGGCGGCCACAGCAGTCATGTGACCAACGTCGCCTTCCTGCACGACGACAGTCACCTGATCTCCACCGGCGGGAAAGACACCAGCATCCTGCAGTGGGTCGTTGCCTAGGCAACGCTCTGTCCAATCCCCCTTCTCCCCCCCCCCTCCCGCATCACCGGATTACCCTTCCCCGCCAACAGGTGGCAGCACCCTCTGTGCCTACGGCTGCGTAACCAACCTGACCGACCCACAGATGTCCAATCAGAACCGTGTGAAACGGAAGAGAAAATGTAACATCATGGCTGACCTGTGACCTCTAGCGCTAGTACTTCCTGTGCCTGAACTGTGTTCGTTTCGACCCCCTTTAACAGGAACTCCACCTGATTTCATTTGGGACGCATGCGGCTCCTTTGTGTTCCAGAGCGGTTCTGAACGCCCGGGTTCGGGTTCGTTTCTGTTGAGTGAAGCAAACTTCAGAGGTTTCTGCGTCATGTGGCGCGAGTTGATGCAAAAACCTTGGAAGAAACGTCGTCCTTCCACAGAATCAGAGGATTTGTTGAAGCTCAAACGGAGTCTGAGTGAAGTTGGCCAACAGAATCGGTGCCGAACGTTTGTGCAACAAAAAAATTGGTTTTTCCTTTGAAGATGTTAAAGTTTAAAGACCCACTCCCTCATTACCCAGATCTAGTAAAATTGGAGTCAAATGTTTGTGCTACGTTTGTGCCGCTATCAAATTAAAATTTCACAAGATCAAACAAATTCTATGTTAATTGACCGCAGCTACGTTTGTGCAGCAAAATTTTAATTTGTGCTGCTTTTGCTTTGAAAGAGTTTCCAGATGATGACATCTGGAAACTCTTTGATCAGTACCTTTAAAATGATGGCGGCGCAAACGAACATTACTGCTGCACAAACGTTTGACTCCAATTTTGTTAGATTTGAAGAAGTTGGCCAACTTCAGGCAGGCCTAACGTCTGATTGCCACTCTGAACATGCACAAGTTTCTCCTTTAAACACACAAAACTGGTTCCTCCTTTAAACTTGAAATAAACTCTTGCAGGGATTTAGCAGTCGAATGTAACGACCAACATCTTAAAGTCCAAAGTCGTAGAGACCTGTGTGCGTTTCTGTCTTTTAAATGAAACGGGTGGAGTTCAGATACTTCAGAAAAAACCCAGGACGACGCCGTCACCTTCTTCTTTTCCACTTCGGGTCCCAGGAATCGTTTGATCTTCCCTTGAATGTTCTTGTTTGGCTTTTGGAGAAGAGATGCGAAGCGCCCGTTTCATTTCACGCTGCTGTTTGATTGTACTACTGTAACCATGCTGGGCAAGCACTAGGTGGCGCTGCAGTGCAAGAAAAGGAGCATGACTGAGGCTGCCCTCCTGCTGTAGATGCTCTTAATAATGTCTGTAAACTTTGTGCTCCACAGTAGATTTGAGTGTTATTTTAATATTTATCTCTAACAGTCGTGGATGTTACTGATATAATCTTGAGCTGTGGACACAACCATGATGCTGTGCTGTTGCAGTGAGCTTAAGCTGTGCTTCGCCTTCGGTTTTGGTAATAAATATTCCTTTTTTAATCTGAATGTTCTGGAGGAATTTTATTTTATTTTACACTGTAAACAATTTAAAAATAATCTTGAATAAAATGGAGAAATGTTGAGCCTAACTAGTTTTCATTTTTCTTTTAATCTGCTAATATTTTAATATTAAGAAATGACTAAAATTAACAAAATTACAAAAGCTGAAATGGGAGAATTTTTTTTTTTACTTCAATAAAAATTAATAGGGAAAAATATAACTAACTTTATTGTGTGCTCATAAAACTAAATGTAATCTATTTTGTGTTCATGAATTGATCTAAATAAAAAGGTGAAATTGAATAAAAGTTCAATGAAAATGAACTAAAGTCATGAGAAAAGAAAAAGGACAGAGTGGTTCTCATGTTCCAATAAAATCCAATAAAACCGAACGGAAGACCCCGACAGTCTGAGGTCTTTTCCGTTGGAGTGCAACCCTGAGGCTGACACACACACACACACACACACAACCCTGAGGCTGACACACACACATTAAAAATAAAACTCCTGATTCCTGCTGATTTTCCCTGAGTTTCAATCCAAGGAAAACTTCTTCATCCCTCACTTACTTAAAAGTGAAGCAAACATTAATGAACTTTCAACGTTTTATGCGTCGCTAAAAATATTTGTCAGTTACGTTTATTTGACATTTTGGAAAAATGTGACTATTACCAAAAATAATTTTTTTTTCTTCATTATGATTTTCACATTAAAGTTTAAAACAACATCTGACCAATAAATAAGTGCGCTAACCGTTTTCAAAGTGAGGAAAATTGCTAAACTAAAAATTAGCTCGGCTATTAGCGCATTAGCGGTCCAGCATACCTATTACATAATTCCCAATTGTGCTGAATTCTGTCATATAATTAACATTTGTATTGATTATGTACAAAATTATTGGATTTTTGTCTCCATGTATAAAGGACTAAACATGTTCAAAGTTAGCAAAATTGCTAACCAAAACATTAGCTCCCCTATTAGCGCATTAGCTACCTGGCGTACCTACTACATTGTTTTCTGTTATTCTGTTGTGTCTGCACATTGTTGTTTTTTTATTGTTTATAGAAATGTATCGTTTTAGTCTCAGAGTGTTCAGGGCTGAATCGTGCTAAATGTTTTCAAAGTTAGGAAATTCAATAATTAGCTCCCATATTAGCGCAATAGCGCTCCAGCCTTATTTTCTATAGTTCTGCATCCTGTCGTGTAGTTATATTGTTTTTTTATTAATTGCTTACAAAATTATTAGGTTTTTGTCTCCATGTTTACTGGACAAAAATGTGCGAAACCTTCTAAAAACTTTGGAAAGTTGCTAAGCGAAAAATTGGCTCCCATATCGGCGCATTAGCGGAAGAGAGCGCACCTCTGCTAAAACTAAACAAACTGGCTTGGATGTTGGCATAAATTTATTCCTCTTTTAATTTACATCTATAATTTCCATAATACACAATTAAACTACTTTCTTCCATTGGCTGAATTTACCTTATTTAGTGCAATTTGTTGAGTGAATCCAGGACAAAAAGGCAGACAGCCAAATAAAACCAGTAAAAACAAAAATTAAAGCAATCTCTTCTTCTTTGGTTTGGTAAAACATGGCTGTCTGAATGCGAGCTGCATTGCTGAAATAGCAGGCATTTAGCTGCAGCTCCTCTGCAGCTCCTCTGCAGCTCCTCCTCTGCAGCTCCTCCTCTGCAGCGCCGCGTTGTTGTTCCTGCTCCCTGGCCTCCCAGCAGATCAGCCTGGCTGAGGATCTTTCATCTCTGCGTGGTTCTGACTCTGTTAGCGTTTCACACTGATCCGTTGTTCAGGAGACTCCATCTGTCTCAACAGACTCGCCCTGAGACTCAGGCCCATGTGAGACCAGAGGAGAATGAAACCCTTTAAATCCAACCTGAGCGAAAACTGATCAAATGATCAACCGTTTAATGTATAAAGATGACATCATCATCAGCAGGACCAAAATGTAAGAATAAGAGGAAAATTTGGTATTTTAAGAAGCAAGATGACAATGATTCATGTAAGTAACAAAAAATGACAAAATCAGGCAAAATAAAATGTTTCCAGATCCGTTTGTTTGAATGAAAAATGTGTGAAACTTTTAACTGTCCAGAGTTTATGGTGGATTTTTGGAAAACAAACATTTTACTCAAGTAAGAGAAGAAAAACGTCACGATAACAGTAAGAAATAAAATGTTCAACAGAAATTATTCCAGTAAATTATAAACAGGATCTTTACTGAGAGAGAGAGAGAGAAAGAAAGAGAGAGAGAGGAAGAGAAAGGGGGAAAGAGAGAGACAGAGAGAGAGGGAGAGAGAGAGAAAGAGAGAGAGAGAGAGAAAGAGAGAGAGAAAGAGAGAGGGGGAAAGAGAGAGAGAAAGAGAGAGAGAGGGAGAGAGGGGTAAAGAGAGAGAGAGGGAGAGAGCGAAAAAGAGAGAGAGAGAGAGAGAGAGAGCGAGAGAGAGAGAGAGGGCGATCAAACTCCTCCTCTCCGGGTTTTAGTCTCGTTGCTCCGGTTGATTCTCTGCGCTGCTCCCCGATAAACTGACGGCTTTGTTTTTACGGCATTTTTATCTGGATCCGCCATGAAATAAAAGACATGAGAAGGATTTAAAGCAGCAAGGAGTGAGTAAAATATCTATCTATCTATCTATCTATCTATCTATCTATCTATCTATCTATCTATCTATCTATCTATCTATCTATCTATCTATCTATCTATCTATCTATCTATCTATCTATCTATCTATCTATCTATCTATCTATCTATCTATCTATCTATCTATCTATCTATCTATCTATCATTTTTACTCCTTTAACTTGTTCAAACTCAGCAGGTTTTCATGTTTGTTGCCTGCAGATAATTAATAATTGATCAGTGATTCCCGCGGTTCGCTGTGGTTTCGGACCGGTTCGGTTCGGTTCGGCTCAGGCTGAAGGAATCCGACCTGAAGTTGTTTCGAACTTTTTAGATCCCGGTTTTTGGTCCAGAAGAGGAAATGTAGAAGTTTGGCTTAAAATAACTGGATATGAGGAAATAAGAGCTTTAAACGTGTTTTGACCTCAGATTAAATCAGGTGATAATTTGATTTAATCTGATGGATTATTACCCCCTCCAGGTTGGTTCTGTAAAATTACATCAGATTTCTGGGCACTCTGTTTAAAAAGTAAAATAAAAATAAAAACAGTCAGAAGTTTCCTTATAATTTAAATTATTCTAAAGCTGAAAACTGGTTGCATATTTTAATTAGTTGCTTTTCTGTCACAGTTCTGCAATTAATAAATACTATATTAAATAAATAAATGTCCCCATGAAAAAAAACAAAAATAAATACACTTTTTAACAGGATTATTTTGATTGTCTTGTCAAGCAACTACATTTAGATTATAACAGCTTTATGAAGTACGGTGGTGGCAGCATCATGCTGAGGGTCAGTATTAATTTTACCAGGATTTAAAATTTTTCCAGCAATTTTTAAGAGAATAATTTATATATAAAATGGTTTATTATTATTATTATTATTATTATTATTATTATTATTATTATTATTATTATTATTATTATCAAATAAATTAAAATTAAATTTCTTTTCTTTAACATTCATTGCAGATTTATTACTTAATCAAAAGAATCGTTCAGATTTATCATCAAAAGCCCCAAACTGATGTGAGGGTATGTAAACTTCTGACCTGTATTGATTTGGTTTCCTTGGAAACGTTGATCCAGTTTCTCCTGATTGACTTTTGGATTTAAACCGAACCTAATACGCAACACCAAATTTATTGCAGCTGCAGCTGATATATAGTTTCTTCTTTTTTTCTACTCCTTGTGCTGCCCCCTTGTTTGTGACACTCTGGGGGGAGAGCCATAGCGAAAGGAAATGTTTGCTAACCAAAGACAGGAGGTGGCAGGGTTAGCAGTTAGCAGGCTGAGATGATCCTAACACATTCATGGGAAAATAGTGGATAAACTGGGCATGAACGCTGAATACTGAACAGAGGAAACAGTTTCAGGGTTCCTGATGTAATGAAGGACGATTTGCAGAGGAAAATGTGACAGAGGATGAGATGGACGTAGATGATCTGCTGCATAAAAGGCGTCTTGCTTGCAAGGTGGGTGTCGTTAGCATATCCTGCTTGTCAGCTCATGGCTCGGTCTGGGGGTTTTTCCAAGCAGTTGTCATTTGCAGGTAAAATATGGACTCCACAGAATCCAAATAAGGTCATATTTTTAGTGGTTTAGCCTCCAGACCGATGACATAGTCACTGCTGCAGATCTGGGTTTGTCTTATCGGCTCTCATATAATCCACGACTATCACATATTCTAGATTTCTTCCCCTTACTCTCTTCCATTTCTTCTCATTTTAGTTTGTTTATATCATTAGCTTGTTAGCTTTGCTTAGCTTAGCTTGTTTACATTAGCTAGCAGCGCAGTAATGCGCTAATAGCAGAGCTAATTATTTGTTCAGCATTTCAGAATTTTTGCTATTTTAAAACAACATTTAGCCAACTACGCTTCCCCTAAATTAATTTTTCTGGATACATTCTAAATTATTAATTTAAAGTTTGACATTTCTTTTATACATTTATATTTGCGCTCTTACTTTGACAGTTTATAATTGCGCTTCCTCGCGTTTTTTCTTTAAATAAACTTTATTGATTTAAAGAATGATTAAACAAACAAGGTACAGGGATAAAAATACAACACTAACGTGTTGGGGTGTTGAACAAATGCATTAGCTCTTCAACTAACTTAGCTTTAGCATTAGCCATTAGCTTCTGTGACATGCTATGTTGGTAAAGCAGCATTAGCATTAGGAGGAATAACGTTTATAATTAGTTATTTTTAGCATAAGCTAATGTTTTAGTTAGCTCTTCCTACCTCTGCTAGCTAATTAAATTTTTGTATCATCTTTAGACACTTAACAGGAAAAACTAGGCCAGCTCTAAAAGATTTCTTGCGTGTTATTTTTTACATGGTACAGCGAGGGAAAGAGAAGTAGGGCAAAAAGACGATTCCTTTACTCACCATGCAGCTGAGCTGCTATGGTAGAACAACTCTGGGCTAAATGAACCCTGGAGATGTAGGTATTACTATTTTAGCGCAATTTGTAATTATTAATAAGTGATCTCTGTGGTAGATTAGCGACAGCTGCTATCAGCTAAGCTAACACAGTGGTGGCTGACTAGCTAATTTATACACCCGCCCTACTGATGACCTGTCAAAGTTGGTGTTTATGTTGCCTTTTTTAAAAAATGTTTTACTGAACCAAAAAACACAGAATTCCACAGCACACCATCATGTTTTTGTCGTCATAGTCAAGCTAGCATAGCGGAACTACTTCTCTTTCCCTCGCTATTTTTTTTTTTCTTAACTAAAACTTTTTCCTGACCTTGTTATCAAGTTGTCAGTTACTGCATCCTTTTATTATTTACACGTCATGTGTAAATTAAGTACATTATGTTGACAGCTAAAACCAATGCTAGTCATCGTTAGCATTAGTTGGTATAGCGTGCTAGCTGTTTTTGACTTATTTCAAAATTCAGTATATCAAATTCTATTTTATGCGAGTTATTTGTGAGACACCCGCTGCTTCCTGTCTGATGACAGAAATTAACTCCTTGAACAATGATTCATTTTTATTTATATTTTTTTATCTGAATTTAGAAGCACTCACTAAACAATGGTATTGAGCCGTTTTGGTTATGTATGCTTCTTCGTCATTCATTTGCAATTTAAGAAAAAGATGGCAGCAGAAAAAACAAATTTTAAGGGTGAAACTGAGTGGCATGAATGAAAGTGGGAGTAGAGGAAAAGGATGATGACAGGACAAGAGGATAAATAGCAGCTACAGAGGAAGGTGGATGTAAAAGCGATAACGCTGAAGGTTTAATTGACCTCAAGAGGAGTTTGGATAAGCAGCACTTAGGAGCCGTATGGTCAGTAATCACTGTGGTTAGCAGCTGCATTGGAAAAAATGAGGCTCAGCAGCTGCTCTGACAGCAGGACAGACGCCCAGCGCGCTACTGTATCATTATTTACCATAAAACAACATGAGAACCTTCCACTGAATTCCTCAGCTTGGATTTTCCTCAACTTCACTTGTACCAAAACGCTTCTCATTATTCAGAGCAATTACAGGAGTGGCGGATGCTCAGGGAAAATAACGGCTTTGTTTACTGCAACAGGCAGTCATCTGGAAATGCATGCATCGCCGATGATGTGGAAATGGCTAAACTCTGCTAACATATAAGATCGAGAAACCAAATGCTCTGTGGCAAAGACGTAGGAACCGGGGGGGACGAGGGGGTCGTGTCCCCCCCCAATATTGGAGATAGTCACATTAAATGTTTACTACTAACTTTGTCTAAATGTTAGCGACTCTAGACACAAAGTTTTATCTCATCAGAATGACATGAAACAGCAGCAATTTTATTTTATTTTATTTTACGTTCAGAAGAATGGCCGTGCCAGAATGATGCTGAAAGGTGCAGAAGCTCTGGTGAGGTCTTTGTTTTGTTTATTGAAATATGTATTAACTGGTTTTAATTGCTAAATAAACTATTTAATTATGAGAAGAACAGGGTGTGAAGATGTAAAAAATATATTAATTATAATAGAACCCAAAAGGAGACCAGGTCAGGACTGATGTCAGGTTGATTTCTTTCAACGTTTCTATATTTTTTTCATTATTTCCACACTATTTATAAGGCTAATTGGTTAGGAGACATGAAAAGAGAAGCATTTCAAAATAAATGATGTTATCAGAAACAAGTCACACAGTAAACAGATACAGATGATGTATTATAATATATAAATTCTCATTCTGTAAGATAAAAACACTTTTTTAAAGTTAGTTAATTCACATTCTGATGCTGTGCATGACTAGTGTCTGTTGTAAATACATGAATCCGTCAGGCTGCAGAGACACAAACACAGAAGATATTTTAGTTAAATGTTTGTGGCTGAAAATGACAGGAGAAAAAAAGCCTTTAGTGTTTTTCATGTTTGGAAAGTTACTGAATGCAGAGCTGGAAAATGACACTGAGGCTTTTCACATCGTAAAAATGATATGAAAAGCATCTTTTTTATTTATTTATAAGTTCTGAGTCCAATTTTATGTTTTTTTACTTCGGTTTTAGAAAGAGGCAGAACCTGTTCAATTGCATCAATCAATGCATTTTGACCAATAAAATATATCACAATCTGGTTGCCTTTGTGCTGCCAGAGTCTTTATCCTGCTAGTTGTGAGGCAAATGATAAAATGAGTGTTCATTATGCTACAAGATGCATAGCTTTAATCTGATTATTGGATTGTAAATAGTAACGTGTTAGAGGCCTGAAACAAGGCTCCAGATTAAAGTAAAGTGTCACCGATGCATTGATGGTACAATCGTTTCTGACATTTATTTCTGCGCCGTCGCTCTGTGGCTTTTAAAACAAGTGGAATAATCTCTGTCCATCTGCACCAGAAATATTCGGCTCTGCAGTTTCTGCGTGGGAAATTGCTGGTTGATATAGTCGCTCTCCTGCCCATCAGGCTTCAGTATCAATAGTCCAAAAACGGTTTCCTGCGTTTGTCCATTTAATGTTTGAACTATAAAAATAAGCAGCCATGAAGTTGTCTCAAATATCTGTGGACTTCAGCTATTAGCTCTGCCGCATCGTGTAAAAATCTTAACTTTTGCTGCTTGTTTCAAGCAGAAGATAAATCCTTAACGTTCTCCTGAACTCAGTGTATCATGACCAAACATATCAGGTGAATCTATTTTGAACGACATTTAGATTTTGGCACCAATGAGACAAACAGCCAAAGAGTAATTAGATGAGCAGATCTTTGGTCCTCAGTCAGACCTTACTGGATGTTTCCAGTTTCTTCTCTGTGCTGGAAAGAAAAAATAAGCCTGACTCTCCTTCTTTTGTCCTTCACAAACCCGCTGTCCTCGTTTCTAACTGTGCATCCAACACTGCTTTGCAAAGGTCAACTGGCATGTGAAAACTTTAGATGCAAGAAAAACAAACAATGTCCAGCAAAAGTTCTACCTAAAAACCCATCAGTAAAGATGGATAGGTGGAGCTTTGCACTCTGCATGGAGCATCAGGTTTCAGGAGCTCCAATGAAGCAAAAAAAAGCTCAAGAAGAAGAAAGTAAACTTCAGTTTGTGTCTCAGAAAACTTGGACTGTAACTGTGAGATGTAACTGCAATCACCCTCCGCGATCACAGCTCGTCTAATCGGGTAATTGCTGTAGTGAGAGCAAGTGTCACAGCTCTGCTAGCTAGCTAGAGGGATGACTCACCTACACACACGCGAGTGGGAGGCAGCCAATCAGGTCGCAGGGATTTGGTCAATTGGGAGTCCCTGAGCGGGGTGTTGATTTTGTTCCAGTCCGTTTCTTTCTTGTTTTTGTGGCCGTTCTCAGTCAATGGCTGATTTGCATCAGGAACATCGTCTCCTGCCAGCGAACGCTTTGTTCGCTGCTAAAACACCAAATCCCACCAAGTATTTCTATTTCGAGGGCAAATGTCTGATTACACATGAAATAAGACAAAAACTAACTTCAGACACATCTAAGAGCTTTTTTTTAAAGTAAGTAATTCCTTAAAATGGATAAAAATGTCACTGGCAGATAAAGCTCCCATATCTCGCTGAACAGATTCTAGTAAGTTAGTTTTGTCTTGTTTTAAGTGTAATGAGACATTTACAGTAGGAACTAGACAAAAATTGGTTTTGCAGTGTTGGTTGTCAGAGGAAGCGGCTTTCTGAAGATTGAGCCGTTCAGGTTTTTCTGTCTGGCAGGTTTAAGATTTCTGTGACCTCACATCTGGGAAATCGCCCGGTCCCATCTCTTCATTGAATTACGCTGCTGGAACAGAATCAGACGATGAAGCTCTCATTACAAACCCAATGATGGATTGCTTGGCGACTTACCGACTAGCTTATTCGTTTGGAAATATCGATTTCCATTGAAAGCTTTCATGACCAAACATCAAATCAAACTTGCTAATTTGCTTTGCTTCATTCTCATCCACATTTAAAGAGCAGTTTATATATAAGCAACCTTTCTATGTTCGTCTCAGCTCCATGAAATCAGATTGTTTCTGATTTTATGACACAAACAATCAGGTTCTTTGTATTATTGGTTACTGGTTGCTATCAATAAAGTATTTTCAATTTATATTTTGTCTTATTTAAAAATAATATATCTGCTTTAGAGACCTGACCAGAAATACTTGGTAAGATTTTATGTTTTTGCAGTGTACAGTAATAGAGAGATTTATTAATATTTATTGATACTTTCTCTGACAAGCAGAGAAAATGGTGCCAATAACAAGCTTTGGGGTTTTTCAAACATCATTAGTTGTAATTTTTAGTGAGAAATCGCGATAAATAATAAACGATACGATAAATGCCCACTCCAGTACTTGTTGTGATGTGAAAAGGAAATAAGGTTCTTATTGGCCACCAAGTTCTCTGTAGAAAATAGGACTTAAAATGCAATTCGAAAATTTACAGGAAGCCATTGTGGAGAGGCTAAATCAGGAGAAATGTGATCCGTCTGTGTGGAAACAGTCAATACTTTGGCTGCATGCTGCTGGTGCCACAAAGGGGCCACAGAAAACTAATCTGGAAGCATTTTTTTTATTTATAGAGAAACAGGCTGATTTAGAGGCTCAGAAATAAAACTATTTAATACTAAAAGTCAAATACTGTCTGGAGAAAAACGCTGTCAGATAAAACATCCTTAAATACACCTACCTTAATCCTAACCCTAACTCTAACTTAACCCTAACTCTAACCCTAATGCTAACCCTAACTCAACCCCAACCCTAACTCTAACCCTAACGCTAACCCTAACGCTAACCCAACTCTCAACCTCATGAAAAATTGGTGACCTTAACCCCAGACACAAAAAAGTTCAAATCAACTTCATGAATTCTGCGTAGAGTATTAAACAAAAGTTAGTTTGTCTTCTGACGCATCGTCACTTACTGAGAGCGACCCGGGCTTCCTGTGAAAGTGCCACGGGTCGGGTTGAATGTAAACATGGAAGGTGGCGCGATTAAACATTGCGGCCGCATGTTCTATTGCAGTGTTGCGGTGGAGCGCGTCGCTGCATGTTGACAAAATGACAAACCTGACGGCCAGAACCGGAATCTAAACAAAACAAAAGGAAAAGACGCAGATGAGATGCAGAGATGTCAAAACTACTCGCACTCTCTACAGATACATGTATTAAAAAATATTCTAGTAAAAGTAAAAGTAGAGTATAAAGAGCAAAATCTTACCAAGTACTTTTGGTCTAGTTTCCAGTGCAGATATCTTGTAACACTTGAAATAAGACAAAACTAACCTGTCAGCAAGAAATAAAAGCCAATAATTCCTTAATATTGATGAAAAATACAGATTATTTCACTTATAACAAGAGGTTTTCATGTCTTAAGTGAAATAATCTGCCAGTGGATCTAGAACGTTTTCTTTATTTAATATTAATAAGATTATTGACTTAAAACAGGCTCCTATATCTTAGACTAATTTTATTGTATTTCAAATGTGTTAAAATATTTGCATTCTAGACCAAAGCTGCTGAGTTAGATTTTGTGTTTTTGCAGTGTAGATGTGTTCATTTTATAAAGTGAGTCATGTTCAGCCAGCTCAAAGTTTGAGCTAAAATATAAATATTTATACCCTATAAGCCTTTTCACATTTTTAAATGAAATGCAAACTGTAAATAACTCATAAACCTGCGACAGAATGCAGGGATTCTTGCTGTAAAAATAAAACCGTTAGCCATGTCAGTTAGCAGCGTCCGTCTTCCCGCTCATCGCTGACAACCTGCCCCACGGCTGCAGGAAGGAGAAACCACCAGAGCTTTTCCATCCAACTACAAGCTGCTCAGTGTTTTGTGATGACCACGATAAAGACGTGTTGACTTGCATCGATCTCACGCTGTCAGATCTTTCTTCCTCTTCCTGTGTTTCGGAAGAAAGTGAAGTTCTCCAAATAACACTTACACCAGGGCAGTTAAACCCTGTCGTCAAAAGTATACTGGCGAGCTGAGAAAATAAAAAATTAAATGAAAATAAAGTAAATAAACAAATTTATCCTGTCCAGAGATGATGCTGAAGATGCAAAAGCCGCTGTGAGTTTGTAATAAAGAAAAAAGTTACACTAGAATCACTGGCAGAGTTTCCATTGCAAACTTTGTCAAAAACACTCAAAAAGCTTCCATTAAAAAAAAGAAATGCAATTAAAATCACACGTGAAGAAGTTTGTTCATGTGATTAGTCGCTAAAAATAATGCTGTGCCATCATCCTCCGGCAACTTCCTGCTATCTTCTTTGTCATTTTCACCAGTAGTAACATCCTGTTGTTGATTACATGACTCGTCTTCACTGCAAAAACACAAAATTTGTGGCAGATTATTTCACTTGTAACATGAGAAAAATGTCTTGTTACAAGTGGTCCTATCATTTTTTTATCGATATCAAGGGATTCATCTCTCCAAACAAGCCACTATTATCTTGCTGAAAAGTTACTTTTAAGTCAGTTTCATCTTATTATTTATTACCAGTACTGAGATATTTGCAGTAGAAACTAGACCAAAAAGATCTGCTAAGATCTTGTGGTTTTGCAGTGATGTGAAAAAAGTTGTTTCCGTTGCTGTGTTTTGCGAAATGCACTCATAAAAAAAAAAAAAAAACACAAGAGCCACCACATCATAAGGAATAAACTTTTTATTGATTTTTTTTTTCAAAATCCATCAAGCAAATAATTTTTGTAATTATAATTTATGCAGTTTTAAGGTCATTGGAAACCAAGATCAAGTTTAACATTATTACAATATTAACATAAAATGTTATGTAAGTCTATATCAGTTTGCTTGTTTGATGTTTTATAACTGATGCTAATTTTTCTTTCCCTGCTTTGATATGGTTCATGATTTCCTGCAGATTTGTTTCGTCACATATCGATACTGAGTGGGTTTTTGAATTTAGGCCAATAATTTGCATCTCACGCAGGCTGAACATGAAAGGGGAAAGAGTTCAGATTCACACCGTTAACCAGCAGAGATCCGACCAATCAGAGCGAGCGATACGACAGGAAGTGGCGACGGAAGCAGCTACATCCTGGCAGCATGCTACACTGATAAAAATATCCTGCTCGATATACTTAAAGAAAATAAGGCAACTATTTGCATTTATTTATATTTACTAAGCAAGACAGGGATTTGGTAAAGTACTTATTTATTTCTTTATGAAATAAAATTAGAATTTTGTCAAGTAGATTAAGCAAAACTGAACTTTGTATGAATTATTCAACTTTTTAAATAAAAATTGACTGAAACAAAAACATTAATAATAGTATCTGTTCAATGCAGCACATTTTATTTTTTATTTCTTTAAATTAAAGAAATAATGGAAACGACCTCACTTCTTTCTAAAAATCACAATATCGTCTGCAAATATTATTTGGTTTACTAAAATGTTTCACTGAATGAAAATTATCTTTATGGCAACAACAGAAATTTAGACTCCTGTTTTGTTATTTTGTTGGTTTTAATCTTGTTTCTTTCTGAAAAAAAATCACAATATCGTCTGCAAACATCATCATTTGGTTTGTAGCTAAAATGTTTCACCGAACAAAAATTATGCTTTTTAGTTAACTATAATAACCTTTACTCAGACCATGAGAGACAAATGTTTCTGTTCCTTTGGTGAACTCGTAGCTTTAACTGTATTTGTTACTGGACATTTCATCAGATATTAGCGTCTGCGCTCCGCTGGCTGCCCTGTGAGTCCGGCTGTGTTTGTCTGAGACTCTCTGCTGCTGCAGCTTGTCCTCACAAACGCCTGGAGGATTTTCTGCAGCCCATCATTAAAGCTGCTGACAGCGTCGTCATTTGTCCGGGGTTCAGTGCCCGGTTGAGGACTCTGTGTGCAAATCACTGTGTGCCTCCAACGCTGCTGTATTGACGCAATGCACAAGTAGAAAAAAGGAGAGGAGGAAGGATGGATTGAACCTGTTATAGCAGGTGTGTAAATAATAACTGGTTTTCTGCAGCAGCAACCTGCTTAAAAGCCAATCAGGCTTATGTGCAGCAACATGCTATGTTTTGTTGCATACCGGCGCGCGCACGCCTCCAAATCCCCTGGTTGTACAGTAACAAGCGCCGCTGCTCCGGTCAGAGTCAGAAGTAGCCAGTAAACCTCAGAACCGTGGAAAACATTGCAGGTGGCGTTTTTATTGAAGTCATTAATTTTCCCTGCAGGTCGTCCAGTGGGGCTGAATCAAAGACAGTCAACCAAGCATGAAGTGAATCACCAGCATTAGCTGCCGTTAACCTTCACTTGTAGCTGGAATGCCTCTTTTCTCCTTTCAAAAACACTTTTCACTTCTGTTCAGTGTAATGAGTGATCCTTCTGAAATCCGCTTTATGGGATTTTGTTTTGTTGTCGTAGAGCTTACAAGGAAGTATTTCAAAATCCTCTGTATGTAAACACACACACACACACACACACACGTCCGTTAGTTTGTGTTAAGATCCTCATGATATAGACTGTAACATTTAAAACAGGAACTATGTGGACATAAGTTGGAGTACACTGCAAAAAAGACAATCTTACCAAGTATTTTAGATCTAGTTTCTATTTTAATTTACTTGAAAGAAACTTTTCAGCAACATATAAGAGATTATTTAAGGTAAATAATCCCAAACATCTAAATATTCTGCATGTCTTCACTGAACAATGCGGTGAGCAAACCTTTGAAAAGGTCGATCAGGAATCCGTCTAATCCCACAAAGGAAGGAAGGAAAAGATTCCCGGAGAATGCGACGCTAATTATTTCACAAACCAGTCCAGACTACACAAAGGATCAAAGCCTCTGCTGACCTTATAACCCTCGATAAATTTTCTGCTTGGATTTCTGTTGCTGTTTTTTCAGCATAGTGACTGTAAATAGACACACAGTTCTTTTTTTTCGGAGCAATGTGTTGCCCAATAAGGAAACAGGAAGTGACGTGCAGCGCTGCGCTCTGAGTCGTTGTGATAAGAAGTCCTCAGTGAGTTATGCTCTTGCATTTGGTGTCTAATCCTTAAATATTTCTGAGTGATTCACGTAACAAAGCTGGGAAGCTGGATTATTGTTTTATTCTATGAATCAGATGTTGAAGAAACTTCCAGGTTTGATCAGAAATTTGGGCATTTTTTAAACCCTAAAAGTTGAATTACCAAACTGGACATTAACTCGGTTGTTTCGGAGTGAAGAAACAATCAAAGCTGCAGAAAAGTTGATCAGTTGATCAGTTTCTAAATACATTTTTACTCTTACTTAAGGGATTTCTTTTTTCTTTTACTTGACTAGATATTTGTTAAAGTGGTGCTACTTTTTCCTGAGTGCAGTTTTTCTACTCATCTCTGATTAAGAGACATAATCTGTGATCATCGCTAAGCCCCGCCTCCTGGCTCTGATTGGTTGTTTTTGCTGCATTTCTTCAGCTCAGGAAGGAAGTGGATCAGATCAACCTTTTCCTCAAAACAAGCTGTCAATTTAACAAATATATTATTTGAAGAAAGACATCCAAATTTCTAAGCATGGATTACGTTGTTTCCATGCTGCTCAGGTGGGACAACACCTGAGCTATGCTAACTGTTAGCATTCAGGGTCACTGAGCTCTTCATCTCTGTGGCAGATCACTGACGCTATTGCGCCCTCTACTGCGCATGCGGGACACTTTCAGGTCCCCCCTCTGTCGTCACCCAGTTTCCTGACTGATTACGTTCAAGTAAAGGCAGCTGGAGCCAAAACAAGCCAGAGATATCATTTACTTTATTTGAAGAAAACTAAATGATTTGAGTAAATTAGTCATTTTAAACACCGTTAATAAGTTCAGTTAAAAAAAATCTTACTAAATTGAGCTGGATGAACTTAACGAACTGAGTTAGGTGATCACATTATATTGATTGGTTGAACTTCATAAATTAAGTTGGCTCAACTGGTTTCTTTTTACAGTGCATGAATAAAAAATCAGCGCCGTTCTCGTTGAAAAGAAGCAAAAACCGATGGAGACGTTCAATAAAACCTCACAGATCATCGTGATGCTCACATGCGGGTTGGAGACTCGATCTGCAGACTGCAGGCTGAATCCGCCGCGCGCCGCCGCCGCGCCGCCGCGCGCGGCTGCGTTTCCTGACACGGATTTAACAAAAACTGATTCGCTTGCAACAGACTAGCGGTTTCTAATGGTAGAGTCTGGGCTGCCGAGGTTTACCGTCTCATCTGCTGTGACTCAGCTGCAGCACGGAGCCGCTGACGGGTCGCGGTAATAACTGTGACCCTGCAGGTGGCGGCGATCCGTCAGCGTTTCCTCCAGCGCAGGAAATGAGGGAGGCGATGAGAGATCACCGACCTGCAGACAAACGGAGCAGAAAGAGACGCTCAGATTCATACCACTTCTCTAAACCTGAGTTCAAACTCTCAGCCAGAGGAGAGAAAGTTACAGAGAAAATGGTAAAAGTGAAAACTTTCTGATTGTTTTTGAAAAAAATTACATTTAGGATTATTTTCACTCCTTTTAGCCTAATCTTATCATGAAGTCTCAACTTTTACCTCTTTAAAATTTCTGGATTTTCTAAATTAAAAACAAAAACTCCTGCAGTTTCTGTTAAAGTTTTTCACTTATTTTATTGAGAGGAACTGATTTGGAATATTTGTATTTTAATTCTTGCTAACTCTAAGGATGTTTTTCTTTTTATTGGACGATTCCTTAAAAGAACTGAAGTTTTTCAACCAAATGTTTAAAAATAGTAAATTCAGACTCTTTTTCATACGTGAACCAGCTATAAATGACGCCGGATCTGTAAAAACTGTTGTGTTTTTACAGTGTATGACTGCGGTTCAGTTTTTACTGGAAAACAGTTGTTTCCTGATGTCAAATTGCTGCTTCCAGCCTCCAGACTTTGGCCTCTAAAGACATCAGGATAATTACAATGAAACCAAACAACAGGCTGGAACAAGACGCTTCAGCAAACGAGCCCAAAGTGGAAGCTGACCAGTATCAGTCCCATATCAGCCCGGTATTGGGCCAATATCAGCCCGGTATCAGGCCAATATCAGCCCGGTATCAGGCCCATATCAGGCCCATATCAGGCCAATATCAGGCCCATATCAGCCCGGTATCAGGCCAATATCAGGCCGGTATCAGGCCCATATCAGGCCCATATCAGCCCGGTATCAGGCCAATATCAGGCCAATATCAGGCCCATATCAGCCCGGTATCAGGCCAATATCAGGCCGGTATCAGGCCCATATCAGGCCGGTATCAGGCCAATATCAGCCTGGTATCAGACCAAAGACTATCTGAGTTGCTAGTTGACCAAAGAGTGAGAGAGTGATTGACCATCTATGCTAGCATAGTTAGCTGTGAGAGGCTAACGTCTTTCCTCTGCCTACACCTCCCAGAATGCTGTGCGGTTCCGGATCGAATTATTGAATATTTTATTGGATGTATTGATATTGATCTTAGTTTAATTTCATCGAGATATAGTAGTGTGTTTTAGGTGAACAATTCCTTTATGTTGATGAAAAGTTCTGGTTCGGCAATGAGAATATTCCGCTCCGCCGTTACCTAGCAACAACAGCCAAGCCCAGCTCGTTGCTAGGCTGCAACGGGCTTATCAGAAAACGTCTGAAGTGTTGTGAAAAAAGCGCGTCGGTGCCTCTGGAGCCCAAACCTATGCATGCTTCAGATGTTCCACTAGATTTCACTTTTCACATGAGAAAAACGTTTTGTTATAAGTGAAATAATCTGCAGATAGAATTAGTACTTTAAAAAAAATAAATTTTAATTGCTCATGTTTGGTGATGAAAAGTTTTTTTTTCTTATTTCAGTTTCACTCCGATATTTGCCCTTGAAACTAGACAAAAATTCGCAGTAGGATTTAGTTTTTTTGCAGCGTAGAAGTGAAAATCTGACCACAGGAACTGATTTCACTTATTTCAAACTGCAAGCACAGCTTTCCTTCAACAACAGTTTTTCTTTGCAAAAATACAGATTCAAAAGACTAGAAAGACATAAAAATAATAATATGGAAGTTTATTTCTCTTGGATTGTTTTTCAGGACATTTTACAAAATAATTCACTTTATCTGAGCTGAAACTCATCCAGATGGCCTCTCTGCCCCCCTCTTCAGATTTGCAAATTAGATTTAAATGAATGTGAAAACAAAGCAAAGCTATTACTTACCATTAAGAGAGTTGCGTTTAGCAGTGCATGAAGTTATTTTCTGTTTTTTTGAGGAGCGGTGCACATGGGAGTTACAGCGAGGTGTTCAGAGTCCCACACGCCCTGCAGCCAGGAGCCACATTCAGCCATCTGGAGGCTGCAGAACGAGCAGAACGCTCCGCATTATGGTTTCAGATTATTTGGCTGCTTTCTCACACATATTTTTTTAAACTCTGATGGGATCGCAGAACTCTTAGAATAATGAAGGAAATAACTTTGAAGAAAACATCTGAAAAAAGCGCCTCAGTGCCTCTGGAGCCCAAACTCATGCATGTTTTCATTTCTCTATGTTTTGATGCTGTCGTAGATTTAATCGCTAATTTGAGACATTCATTGCAGTCGCTGAACACCGAGCGTGAAAATCTATCCGCTTTGTGCAAACAGAACTCATATTTCCTTCTTAGTTGCAGATTTTTGTTTTGACTTTTAAGCAAAGCATTTACCTGAGTGAATGTTCTGATAAATTTTACTTTTAGGAGTTTTTTTTACAGTGCTGTAAAATTCAACAATTCTTGGCAAATTACACCACAGGACAATCCTGCATATTTTTAACCATGAAACATCCTGATCATTTTGTTTTGGCTTTGTTCCTCTGTGATTTTTCACTCAGAGACAGTTTAACGTCTGCAGGGAAAAGTTTTTCTTTCTCACCCAAACCTGTTTTTGTTGTGCTGCCAATCAGCAAACCTGTGGATGATCCCTCATCCAGACAGTTTGTGACTCAACAATGCTGAATGCTGTCAGCAGCTGCATTGCGTTGAAATGTTCAAAATAAATCTGTCGTCTTCTTTGTCGTTTCTGCCAGTAGTAACATCCGGTGATTGGTCATGTGACCCGTTTCTATTGGCTGAGAAATCAGCTCGTTTTTCAGAATTGGGGTGCAAATATATTTCCGTACTTTCGATTTGCAGAGTTTTAAGTTTAATGGAAACATAGAGAGGATGTAGCAACTATTTACATTTACTTGAGTAACTTTTTGGAAAAAATTTACTTTCAAGAGTATTTTTAAATAAGTATTCTTATTTTTTATGAAGTATCTCTTACTTGAGTAAAACCCTTGATTGTAGTTAATCTACTCTCACTTCAGTGTAATTTTTTTAATTTCTTTGAATAAACTGAAGGTCTTGGTGGGTTTTCTTCTGTTGTTTGTGAAACAAACATAAAAATCCAAAGTTAATTTCAGAGAACAGTGCAGAGCGACATGAACTCTGCATGGCAGATAATTATTTCCAGCGGTTGCAGCGACTCAAACGCTTCAAATCCGGCAATTTTCCAGAAATGTTGTTTATCTTCAAGGCTTCTGTAGTTGTTAATCTTCTGAATGAAACAAAAACATAAGTAGTTCCATGAAAGTGTCGTCAACTTGTCTGAATGTGGGCCGTTTCAGTGTCAACAGACGCAGTGGTGGGAACGTTGCAGCGTCTGGGTCTCTGGTGTACAGAACATGTCAAGGTCAAAGTCAATGACCTCTGTTTCGATTCATTTGTTTCAGGAAGTGGTTTCCTCCAGATCTCATCAGATTAAAATATTAAAAATATGGAAACGGCCTCATGGAAGTTCAGAGGGAGAGGTGTTGGACATGGGAATCGGAACCGGATGGGAGACGTTGGACAAAACGATCGACCCGAAGTAACTGCGATCGTTTTCGGTGAGATGCAAAGAGCGGAGAAAAAGCAGAATAATCCGAACCTTTCTGCGACTGAGATGAAATGTTTTTGATTGGGAAAACAGCTGTGCTGATGTTTATTAAGTGTCACGTTCCTTTGAAGTCCCCGGAGACAGAGGCGTTCACTCAACTGTGATTGTCCCAAGATGTAAACGATGTCGTCCAGCCAGAGAACGGACCAGGAGGCGCTCCGAGCCAGACTGTTTGGCTTTGCTGGTTTTATGTCGTTCACTAATTGGGAGCAGCAAATTGACCCCGGACTGCGTGTGTGTTAGACTTTAGGTTTCTATTTCAGCATTAGAAAACAGGACTTTATTTCACAACAAAGCCCGTTATGTTTGGGAACGGTTCTGCATTTGGCGTTTTTGGTTAATTGATTTTGACGTTTTGCAGAAGAGCTGAGAATGTTGGAGCCAACATGGACAGGAAAAAAAGGAGAAAATTTCCAACAGGAAAACACAGAAATTTGGAAATTGATCCAAGAAATAAGCTAATGTTTGAGTTTCAAAAGTTGAAAACTTGCTTACGTTTAAAACTCTGAAATTTCCAAGTATTTTCCAGAAAATTTCTGAGATTTAGCCATAAAATGTTAACCATTTTTACAAAAGAGCTACAGTATGTACAATAGCATATTAGTTATTGCTGATTAAAAAAAAATGCTGAAGAATCCAAAAATGTTGAAGTTAATCTCAGAAACTTTGTAGAAAAATCTTGGAAATTTCAGAATTTAAAAAATTGCACAATTTTCAACTTTTTAAACTCAGAAAATGTAAGTTTTTTTTCTAGAAAATTTTTAAGATTAATCTTTTTTCTTTTTTTTGACTTTCTGGGAAAATGTAAACTTTTCCAGGTTTTTCTGGATAATTTTTCAGATTAATTCTTATTTTTTTTCCTGCCTGATCTGCCGAAGCATCTCTCTGCGATTCGTTTCAAAACCGTTTCTGTCACTAATTCGTCTCTCTGGTCTTTGCAGGATTTTCCTTCCTGTTTCTTAAAGACGTAAGTCTCAGAAATCCATTTGCCGTTTTTTGGTCATCATTTTCATTTGCAGAATAAACACTGGGAATAATCGATGTCGTTATTAGACGCTGAAAACAACGCAAGCTTTATTTGCGGTGCCAGATTCTGGTTGTTGTTTTGAGCTGTTGCTGTTTGTTGAACTGTTCAATTTTCTACCAGTTTACATTTTAAAGAGTTTTCTGAGTTTGTCTGCTAAATCTAATGAAGTGTGAAAAAGGTTTTAGATTTTTACGTCTCGTTTCAGTCGTTTTCTGTGAAAGTTTGGTAAAAATCATAATGTCCAAATCTCTGAATCATGCAGACAAAACCAAACAGAAACATGTTGTGTTACTTTATAGACAAAAAGCAAAAATTATGAGTGTGTTGATGTGGAAGAAAATTCATTGTAATAATATTGTGCCACATTAATTCTATATATAATCTATATATATCATAGCAAAAGAGTTTCTTTCATTGTTTTTCATTCCTTCCTGTCCTCGTTTCATTTTCACCTTTGACCTTGTAAAACATTAGTAGCTAGTAGTAGTGATCCAGCTGTTTTTAAATGTAGTAACATAGAAATTTGTTGTTTTCCTGTCTAAGAAGAACAAGCACAAAATACTCCACCGCCATGCACTGTAAAAACAGGCCTGTTAAGGCTGAGTGTCATTATGGTTATTATATGGTCTATTTGCACATGTTGGCTGTCTGTCTCATTACAGTAAAAGGTTTCATGTATCAGTTGTTTCCAAAAGTGGCAGGCAGTGATTACTGCAATCAGCAGGGCTGTAGCAGGTCTGTTATTATCTTGTTTTGACTTGTGATCTGACCTGGCAGATTAAAGAAAAGCCAGAAAACAACAGAAAGTCCTAAACATCTGAAAAAGGAAACCCGCCCCGCTGGGCCTAATCAGCGGGTTGCCTCTGCTATTGATCAGATCGTTTACGCACAACCACAAACAGCTGTTGAAAACAGAAAACTCTTCAGCAGTAGTTCATCTGCTCTCAATTTGCACTGCTTCATCTCTTTTTGTGCCACTTTTTTCCAGTTATGAGGCCCATTGGTAAGACATGAAACCGTTGCTGCGCAAGTTCCCTCAACGGGTTGTTGCTAGGTAACCGAAGAGGAAGCTAGCTTAGCAGTTTGCGGTCGGTGAAGCAGCTAAAGCGGCAAAAATTGCAATCGAGTAATAGTTGTAATGTCTTTAAACTGCTTATAAGTTAGGAACGGGGTGAGAGCTAGTTTCTCAGCTAGCATGTTGATTATTGTCATAGCAACTGCATACCAAGATGGCTGTCAAACTAAAAGGCATTACACATGGACAAACGATTTATATGATTTAATATCTCTCTCCACTCTTGGGGAAATAGAGGATATAAAAAAGTTGGTTTATCGGCTGGTGTTGCTTTCAAATACTCAAAATAATTTGGCGCACCTACATGCCACTGCATTTCAAAATCCTAATTTAATTCCTTGCTACTAGGAAAACGTGTTAAATTTAGTTCAATCTAAGCAAACCAGTTGCCTCAAAACGAGTCGATTACTCCAAAATATAACAACAAATGAGGTTTGCGATTTAAGTGTTGCAAACCTAAATTAACTTGATAATTTTTGTCGTACATGAACTAAATGCCAAAGATGACTTGACATTTTTAATTATATGTGAATATTTGGTCGAGACAAAACAATATTAAACTGAAAAAACATGGAGTTTATTTTTCAACGTTTTCTTTGTTTCTGAACGTTTACAACCCAAAACCATCCAGAACTTTTAAATAGTTCACTTTTTTTGAATTGGCTCAACTGAAATAGATGAACTTATCAAGCATTTTTTATTCAGAAATTTATGCCACTTCTTTAAGATGAGCATAAACGACAAGTCGATGCAAATTTAATATTTTATTAATGTTTGACAAATTTCTTGTTTTTTTCATGCGGCTGCAGATATTTAGAAAGAAAATGCTAAAAATAAAATTTTTTGTTGTTACCAAAGCATCAAAAAAATAATTTTACTTCATTTTATACTATTAAAGCACACAGAGATTTTTCTCCTGCTTACTAAAACATTCCTGTTATCCAACTAGTTGTTTCCTCAGCAGACGCTTGACGTCAAGGTCGTTGCTGAGCCTCCTCGTTACGTAGCCGACCTGTTTTGGCGTCTGCGGCGGCGGCTCTGCGTTTCACACCAGCGAACGTCTTTTTCTGTCCTCTGAAGCTGTTTTTCTCTCCCTGTTTTGGTGACAGACGCCTCAGAGGGCTCAACCTGGACTTACCACCCAGGAAACAAACGCTGACTCAGCGAGTCGGAGCACTTCTTTGGAAACTGCTGCTTCATGGCTATTTACCCGACACTGCAGCCTCGCTGCGTCCGTTTAGCAAGAAAACACTCTGGACTCTTCCTCTGCTCCCAGACTGAATGCACAACACAAACAGCTGCGCATGAAATAAATGGCTTTCTTTTCCCCAAACATGTTTTTACCAACATGTCCAATGACGCTGCAGACCGAAGAGACGAAAACACAAAACATTACCGAGCATTTTTGGTTTAGTTTCTACTGCCAATATCTTCGCACACTTGCAATAAGACAAAACTAACTTTCAAGTAATTGTTCAGCGAAATGCAGAGCTTAATTTAAGGAAATAAAGTTCTAGTTCAGATTGGATTTATAGCTGGATACATTTACTGAATTGTTTACTTGAGTAACTTTTTTCTTTTCTTAATTACTTTTGGGTAAATTTTTACTTGAGTAATCGTATTATTTAATGTATTTCTACTCTTACTTGAGTCAAACTTCTGGATTTTCTGCCCACTGATTGAAAATCAAACATGTTTGATGGACAAACAGCTGCAGTTTCTGTTAAAGTTTATTATTGAAAGAAACTGTTTTGGAAACATTTTCTTTATTTATTTTTGCGTTACTCATAAGAATTATTGTCATTTTGGTCTTTAAATTACCAAAATTTCCACTTAAATGTATATTTTGATGATGTAATTTTTAAATGTTAATGATTGGCAGTTTAATCAGTTACTCAGTACTTGAGTAAAAATATGTTGAAGTGGTTCTCCTCTTAGCTGAGTAAATGTTTTGGATACTCTACTCACCTGTGATAAATGTTAAAAAGACTCACCAGATGGAATCAGGATGTTTCATTTAATGAAACGACTTTTATATCCAGATTCTCCATCTTGGCTCCGACTGGCGGCGATCTAGAAGCTGCAGAGACAAATTCCACCGTTTTCCTGGGTTTGTCGACCTGCATAACTTTCCCTTCCTTCGTCGCTGAACTTCCCCCTGAGCGTCGAGTCCTGGGGTAATTCAGTAAGAACAGCTGCTGGGTTCAAGGTGACTGATGGGGGAAGCAGAAACCCAGAACCCGTCTTCACTCTCCTCCTCCTCCCTGCATACATTCGGTTATATAACTGCACAATCCTCAAGGTCATGTTTGCAGCTGCCCAAGGTCATGCAACAAGAAATTAGCCCAAAAAATCCTTTTTACACTGAAAATACTCAAAATCTTCCAGTATTTTTTTTTGTCTAGTTTTCTGTGTAAATATTGAAATAAGACAAACTAACTTAGAAGTAACTTTTCAGCCAAATATAAGAGATTGTTTTAGGTCAATAATTGCTCAATATTGATTATTTTTCGCTTATATTATGGGGAAATATATTTTTTAAAATCAATATTAAGAAATTACAGACTTAAAACAAACTAAATTTATACTAGAAACATATTTACAGTGTAGGCCTGTCACAATAACATTTTGCTGGATGATAAATTACTCCAGAAAATATTGTGATAAATGGTAATATTGTTGTTTTAAAACTGTTTTCAGGTATTATAGTAGTAATAAAGGCATAGTAATAATGCCTGAACTTGATATTATCAATTAATGATTAAATGAGCATTTTACACTGGAACTGGAAGACATTTTGAATATCCATCATAAATAAACAAAACAACAAATAAAACGAATTATGAAGCAAAATGCAACTGAAGACGTTTATAATCCGGTCGAGAAATAATAAATCATGAAAATGGAAATCGGTGACTTTATTTTAATTTGCCATGTGATTGTTATAATGCTTATTTTGACAGGCCTTAATCTTTAATTAATTATAGAAATGCACAATATATCAGCTGAAATTGTTTTTTTTCACATATTGGCATAAAAACTAACTGATATTTATTGTTATGTTTATTGTTTGGTTTTTCCAAAGTTGTCGGAACGTTTGAGAAATTATTTAGCAGAAACATTAATATCGCATATCGACATCGGCTCAGAATTTTCCATCGGTTCATCGATAATATGCTGTTGGTTGTGGATCAAGTTATTGATTTTTGTTGTTTTTTTGTGGAAAAGATTTTACAAATAATGAAACTAAAGTTTTTCTGCAGCGGTTGGAGATTTTAAACAGCTGATCCTTCATTTTATTTGGCGTTTCTGAGGTTTTAAGCTGTTGGTTGTGGAGTAATTCTCCCTCCGTCTCTGTTGCAGGTTTGTTCCCGGGTGAATGGATGTCGCGTCAGGGTCAGGATGCTGATGGTCTGTAAAATCATCCCCGTCTTTTGATAGCGACCCTCCCTCCGGAGTTTCATGTGTCGTCGGGACCAAACACACACCGACGTTACAGCAGAACCTCTCAGGTCTAAAAGATTGATGAGGCCTGGTCTCTGCAGAGGACGCCTGGCTCCCAGTCGATAAGGCGGCTTTCTTCTTCTCTGCCTTTATTTCCGGGTCCTGGGGGAGGATCGGGACAGGCGAAGGCCTTCCGGGCCTTTCAGACCAGAGGAGTCATGACTTTCCTCCCGTGTTCTGCCTCCGCTTCCTTACGCTTCTCCTGGCTTAGCGTCGGTTTGGGAGAAATGGGAGTCGGCATGCCGCCGTCGGGCTGCCGGAGCTGGAACCGGGTGAAGACACAGAGGGAGCAGAGCTGAACCCAAACGACCTCAGCAAACAGAGCTCCACGCTGGACAATGTGCAACATCTCCTTCTGTAATGTGGACAGTAAGGTGGACCAGTTCTTCCAGCCCACTCTGTACATCATAGTCATCGTTCTGGGGCTTCCCACCAACTGCATGGCTCTGTGGGCCGCGTACATGCAGGTGAGGACGGAAAACGGCAAAAACACGACGAAACACGCCAAATAATCACCAAGTGATTCTGCTGCAGGCAACCTGGTTCGCTGGAAACGAGAGAAAATTAACTCAAGAGTAACTTTTCAGAAATATAGAGGAGCTTGTTTGAAGTAAATAATTAATTTCCTGTTAGAAGTGAAATAATCTGAGTTTCTACTTTTCCATCAAAATTCAGGAATTATTGTCTAAAAACAAACTCCTGCATCTGGATTAGATGTCACTTGTGAGGTAAAATAAAATGACTGAAAGTATAGAGTAGTAAAAAAAAATACTCCTAAAATTACATGTTTACAAAAAAAAGTCACTCAAGCTAATGTACTTTTAGGGAGTATTTTTACTTTGAGTACAAATACTTTATTGTGAAGTATTGCTCTTATTTGAGAAACATTTCAGGATTAATGAAAAATAAACATGTTTTAACCAAACAGAGACAAAAACCTGCAGTTTTTGTTAAAAGTTTCCTCAGTTTTTTTATCAAAATAAATAAAACAAATATAAATTTAAATATTAAATGATTGAGTTTTTGAGTGTACTTTTTACCAAATACTTTTACTTGAATACAAATGTGTTGGAATATTAGGATTTGAGTCTTTGCAGAAGATTCATCTTTAAAAAAACCATTTATTGAATTTGATTATGATCGGACGCATTATACAGCAGAGAATTGATTATTTAAACTAAATCTTTAACATGAAAATACAAACAACAACAATTAGCTACTGAACAATTCAACTAACTAACGGCCATCCGCAGCCCAACAGGAAGTTAGCGCTAAAACCAGTTAGCGGTTCAGAAATAGACGCAGCGAAACGCATCGCTGAACCTCAGACTCACACGTCTCACACCGCCGGTTAGATCCCATCAGCAGCCCGGGGATATTTTCCCATCCAGCATCAAACATATCCAGAGTTTTACTTCCCACAGACTCTCCGTTTGCTTTGGCAGCAGCCGGAACGACTCTTATTGACTTTTCATTCATTCAAATTGTTGTTTGTCTTCAATTTCAACATGTGGGATGAATTTTGAAGCCGATTGTTGAAGGCACAAACACGCTTAGTCACAAGCCTGCTTCCGTGTTTGGTTGCATGTGACAGAAACACGCAGCTTTTATTGTTAGTTAACTGAATTGACCTCCCGCCTGTTAAAGAACGAGCAGATTCTCCGACGTAAGAAAAACACTGGGTAGGTTTTGATGTTTCAATCAATCGTTTCATCCTTAAAATACCCAAATTTCCACTTCACTTTACATTTTGTCTGATTATGTAATTTTTAAATATTAAATGATTGATCATTTGATCAGTTACTCAGTTCTTGAGTAGACTTCTTACCAAATACTGTTTAATTTGTTGCTGCTTTTTATTTTGCTGCTCTTACCTGAGTTCAGGTACGTCAGCGTAACGAACTCGGCATTTATCTGATCAACCTGTCGGTGGCCGACCTCCTCTACATCATCACTCTTCCTCTGTGGATCGACTACTTCCTGCAGCACGACGACTGGATCCATGGGCAGGAGAGCTGCAAACTGTTCGGCTTCATCTTCTACACAAACATCTACGTCAGCATTGCCTTCCTGTGCTGTATATCCCTGGACCGGTACCTGGCTGTGGCGTATCCGATGCGCTTCGTTAAGGTCCGGCGAATCAAGACAGGTAGGATTTTCATAAGACAACAGAGGGAAAATTAGACTGTTACATTGTGGATAGAAGAATTCGTTTTGAAGACAAAAAAGAACAGCTTTCTGTGATTTCAAAATTGTAAATATGAGTAAATACAGATCACAAGTGGGGTTCCTCAGGGCACCATTTTAGTGCCTCTTTTATTCAACTTTTGCAGATTGTGGAGTGCTGTGTCTTAAGGAACTTATTCAGGATCAGGGTCAAAAAATTAGCTCTGCTACTAGCACATTAGCAGAAGCAGCTACTTTTGCTGCGCTTTGGGGAAACTTTAGTCAGCCATTTTATTCTAACATTATTGATAAGTAGTTTTGTTGATATATTGATATTTAAAATGTACATTGAGAAAAGTGAAATGTGGAAGTCAAACGCGATGTGGTGCATAATTCTGCAACATAAACTGATCCTTAAGTTTCAGCAAAAAACATTATTATTATTATTTTGAATAATAATAATAATGTTATGCTGGTGCGCAGCATAACATTATTATTATTAATGTTATTAATAATAACATTATTATTAATGGCGCTGCTGGTGCGCAGCGCCATTATTATTATTATTCTGAATAATAATAATAATGTTTTTTTGTACACCGTCATGATTTTCATGATGGACAGGAAACGGGATTTATGGCATCTTTGAAATGATCCATTGAGTAAAGAGGGTAAATTGGGCAAATCATGGTGGAGAACTGGAAGTCTGATTCCCCTTCTCGTCTTTCCGCAGCCGTTTGCGTCAGTGCCATCGTCTGGATCATTGAGATTATCGCCAACTCCGCTCCTCTCTTCCACGACGAACTCTTCCAGGACCGCTTCAACCACACCTTCTGCTTCGAGAAGTACCCGATGCAGGACTGGGTGGCAGGAATGAACCTCTACAGGACTTTCCTTGGTTTCCTGACGCCATGGACAGCCATGCTGGTCGCCTACAGAGGGATCCTCGCCGCAGTGCGATGCAACGTCTCCACGGAGCGCCAGGAGAAAGCCAAAATCCAGCGGCTGGCCTTGAGTTTGATTCTCATTGTCCTGCTGTGCTTTGGACCGTACCACATGCTGCTCTTGGTGCGCAGCGCCATGTTTCTCAACAAGCCATGCGACTGTAGCTCAGAGGAGACGCTGTTTGCTGCGTACCATGTAGCGCTGGCGCTAACCAGCCTGAACTGTGTCGCTGACCCCATTTTGTACTGCTTCGTCAACGAGGGTGCCAGGAACGACGTTAGCCGCGCCCTTTACGCCATAATGTCCTCAGCGTGCCAGAGGCGCTCGTCGTCCTCGCCGTCGCATGCCGACATACTCAACGCTGGCTCCGTCACGGTGGAGACACCTCTTTCGACAAAGAAGCCGTCGTGCGTGTACGCAGACGGGGGAAAGCCGAGCAGCTACAAGACTGAGCTGCTAGCCATGAAGGAGGAATGTCTGCAGATGACCATCCTGGCAGTTAAAAAGTGAATTCTGGGAAACGGCAGACCGGTTCGCACCGTCAGGACCGGGGCGGAGTCAGATGTATTTGGTGGTGGTTGATGGGAGGAGAACCGGGTTCCACTGAAACGCCAACATGAGATTCATGAGAACGAAAGAAACAGCGTTCAACATCTGAAACGGCTGCTGCTAGCCTGCTAGCGTAGCAGGAAGTCTGGCAACATTCATTGGAAGGAGTGTGCAAAAGACTGACATGAACATGAAGGAGTCTAAATGTTTATGGCTGTAAATAATGACAGGCGGTAAATAAAGACACTTTAAATACAAGCGTCCTTATTTAACAAATAATCCAAAGCTGATACTTTTAATTGACTTCAATTCAACTTTTAGTAAAACTTTGCCTTAAAAGTGTTATTTTCTGAATAATGCAAAGAAGACACTTTTAATGCAACTTTGCATTAAAATTTGAATTATTTTCCAAAGAATTAAAAGTTAACAATTTTAATTGACTTTTAATGCAAGTTTCTGCCTTTTTGCCTTAAAAGTTTAATTATTTGTATTCCATATTGCAAAGTTGACACTTTTACTGGACTTTTTATGCAGGTTTTATTGCCAATTTGCTATAAAAGTGCAATTATTTCCCAAATAATGCAAAGTTAGCACTTTATAATGCATTTTTAATTCACCTTCTGGTAAAACCTTTCTTTAAAATTTAATTATTTGCTGAATAATGCAAGTATGACATTTTCATTATTTACTTTCCAAATAATGCAAAGTTGACACTTTCAATTGACTTTTAATGCACCTTTTTCATTAAAAAATAACCTTATTTTCATAACAACAGTCTTACACAATCATGAAGACTCGTTCATGTTATTACAGTCAGTATGTCAGTCTTTTGCAGACCCTTCACAATAAAGCGTTGCCGCAGTCGGACCTGGAAGCAGGAGCAGACGGTTCGACTTTAAGTGGGTTTTTGCTTCTTCAACCAGACTGACTTTGATTTCTTTATTTTTTAAAATTCAGTTTGTAAGCTGAGTTTTAGGGCTATGACTTTCTAACCCGGCTCGACATTTTGGTTCCCGGGCCGCTAGTTTTTCAAGCTGAAATCAATATTTTTGACATGCCATCCATTAACATCGCAGCTTGTTTTCATGATTTTATCCTGACTGCACAGGGAGAACATGGTTGGCAAGTTAAAGTTAGAAACATGAAGGGAAATTAGAAGATTTTATACGTGAGTGGACCAAAACGTTAATTCATTCACTGGTGATTTTTTTTTTCTCACTTGATTATAAAACAGTTATGATACTTACGCCTGTGAGTATTAAACCAAAAAATGTCAAAACAGATCATCTTCTGCATCTCTGTGAATTACTTTGCTGCACAGCTTTTGCAAACTGATTCATTTGTAATCATTTTGAAATCAACCTTGTTGTTACATTATTTTTAAAAAAATAAAAAAATCCTGGTAAAGTACCTCAGATTCAAAAAGATTTTAGAGAGGATGCATTTATGTCTGGATCATAATTTAGATATTTTAGTTGATTTGCAGCTGAAATATTTGAATTTCCACGAGATAACCTGATTTGCATGAACCGATTTTTAAAGCGAGAGGACACAGGGACCTAAAGCACACAAACACAGCAGCAGCATGTTTACCACAAACTGATAAAATCGTTCTTCTCTTGGGTCTGTAATCTGAGTTTCTTTGCTTTTAGGTGATGCATCCAGTCGACTGCATGCAATATAAGTTCTAGTAGTTTTCAACTAAACACACTTAGTGGCTTTTAAAATAAAAAAACCCCACCAAACTGGCCATAAAATAGCTTGCCACAAACTCATTGGATGTGATTAATTTCTATAATCTGATCGGCCCTGAGCTTTTCATAAAGTACAGTAATTTTATTCTAATACAACACTAGGCGCGTTACAAAATTTGGTTATTATTATCGAAGAAAAAACAATTTGACAATTGTCGTGTTTCCATTAAATTAAAAATTCAATAAAAAATTATGTGAATAAGTTTGTTCACACAATAAAAAGTAAAAAAAAAACATTCAAGCTACCACTTCCTGTTGTCTTTTTTGTCGTTTCCACCAGTAGCAAAATCCTGTTAAATGAGGCAAAAAAAAATTTCCATTGCAGTTTTGCATATAAACTCATTTCAATACAACCCATAAAAAAACCAACTCATCCTAATGCAACAACTTTTCATTAAAAAGCATAAATTGTTGTTTTTCCATTAAGTACATTTATTTTCAAAGTTCCAATTTGCTCAATCACATGGAAACACAATTACTGATGCATATTTTCTTGCTGTCACCGTAAATAACAGACAATTTTATCTGATAAAATAAAAAGTGATTCAGTTCAAGGCAGAAAATGCAGAATTTTATTTCCGAAGCAAAAAACTTACAAAAACTAAACCATCTATTTTACTTTGACAGTGCCTGACAAGTTTTTATTTTCTATTATTTTATTTTAATAGAAATTACATAAGAGTGTAACGCTTATTTTTCTCAAAAATAAAATAAAACAAGGGATAATATTTAAAACAATATCATCCTTGCTCCTTATGCCATAATATTTTCTGCAATCTGTTTAAATTGTCTCTTTAACCTCATTCTGTTTGCATCTTAATGATCTTCACATTTCAAACATAAGACGTCATTCCTTCCGTGAATGCATAATAATTTATTTTATTTTAAGTGATAAAAAATAATTAATTAATTAAATTACCATAAAAAAATTATGGTGGTAAAAACCACAGAAGTATCGGTAAAGATTACAAAATTAGAAACAAAACAAAAATTAAAACAGTTTTTCCAAAAATATTTTTATAACTTTTGTTGTTTTCCTTTTCTCTGAGTATTTTTGTTCCATTTGATTCATGTTGATGATGTTTCAATTATTCATCTGTTTACATTGTTCAATGCTTTGCCAATAAAAATAAAATAAAATAGTTTTTTAGATGCTGTTTTTATGATTCCAGAAGAATCATAAAACTGTTTTATGGAAACAAAAAGTTTCCAAAGTTGAACCTTTAACTACAATTTGTCAATAAATAAATATTAATAATAAAATTTCAGATTCCAACAATAATGCTGCTTATTTTTGGAATCAGTTGTTTGAAATGTTAGGTTTTATTTTTGCATAATGTTGTTTGTGTCATTAAAACAGAAGGTGACGACCTTTGTGATGTCACAGTTATTTAACTTGGGAGAAATAAATTATGGCGATGAAACTCTGCAGTGATTTTTTAAATTTTATTTATTTATTATAGTTTATGAGGTTTAATTTATGAAACATGTTTCAAATGTATGTTTTAAATTATTATTTCTGAGATTAATCAAAAAAATGATTGATTTTGTTTTTCAATTTACTTAATTTTTTTCTATGTAATCTGCCATCAACTTTACCCACTTATTAATTATTTTTTTAACTTGCTTGTTCTTGCTTTTTTTATTCATTCATTCCTTCATTCTGTTACACAGTAAAATAAACTTGAATTTGGTGAAGGATTGTACTTTGATGAAGCTACATACGAACAACCTAACCCTAACCTTAACCCTAACAGGAAAAATCCATTTTGTTTTATCTCTTGATTTATTTTTACATAATCAACTTAACTCAGTATAAAACACAAACCTAAACTTTCCTAAACACAATCTGACTTAACTCAATGGTAAAATCTTGTGTTGATTATTTTCTTTTCTGATTTAGTGGTGAAAACATGAATTGTTACACCAACACTTAAAGATAATTTACATTTTCAATAATATGGAAAATGTAGTTTTTCCTTTGTGGTAGCGAGACGCTGAATTAAACATTAAAATGTAAAAAAGGATGTATTGCAATTCAAATGTCAAATGTTTTGTGGACAGTCAGTATTTTTTTTTTATTTAGAATGTCTCTTTCTCACATAAATGAAGGGAAATTAGATTTTCGCAGCTCATAGATATCAGGTGGTTTTGCAAGTTTGAGATGAGAAATGTGGATCCAATTTCAAACTGAACTTTTAGGATTATATATCTGATATTTCAGGTTTGTCTAATATTGTTAGAAATGCAGCAGATGTGGCAATAAAGGCCAGAACAACCTGAAGGAAACTCTTCTCTGAAAGAGCCGCAAAGTCACCTTCTCACTCCTCACATCGCCTCGACTCCCTCGGCTGCACAACTAATGAACTGCATTAGTGTGCATGTGTGTGAGTGTGTGTGTTGCTGCATGTCTCACAATGAGGTTACTATGTCGGCCTGAGAATTTATGGTCTGTTTCTTCCACAGTTACCCAGCAGAGGAATCAGTTTGTTTACGAATGTCCTCATGAGGAAGGATGCATCCACACAGCGTGAAAAGGAAAAAATAAGAGTTTTTTCTGGAAATCTGGGCTCTGAGGCCACACACACACACGTGCGCGCCCGCACACACACACACACACACACACACACACACACACACACACACACACACACACACACACACATACACACACACACACACACACACACACACACACACACACACACATACACACACACGTTGTCCTGATATGAGGAGAAAGAACCAAAAGGAGGGAACATTGTTTCTTGTCCTCCATGCTTCGCTGGTCTCCTCGGCTATAAATAGAAGCTAATGAGACGCCATTACCAGCGGTTCACCTGATTACGAAAATTATTTATCTCCGGGTGAAAAATAAATATTAATCACAGCCAGAAAATAAATGCTGGCCACTCAGTTTTTACAGAAAGTTTGACGTTTTCTGAAAACCAAAGATGACTGATTTGTTTTTTCTTCTGCAAGAAATTGCTCTTTCATTTTCTTCTAATCTAACTCTAAATTAAGATACACTTCTCAGCAATTTCTGAGATTAAAGTTAAAATTTATGAATTTTTTTTTCAAATTTTCATCTTTGCAAACTCAGAAATTTCCAGATGTTTCTAAAAAAAAGTTCTGAAATAAAATTTTCATTATTTTTTCTAGTAAATTTTAAACTTTTCAATCTCATAAATGTCCATTTTTTTCCAGAACATTTCTGAGATTAATCTAAAAATGTCTGATTTTTTTCTCTTGTGAATTTTTAGCGTCTCAAACTGAGAACTTTCCAAGATTTTTATAGAAAATTTTAGTGATTATTCTGAAAATTTCTAAGATTTTTCTAGAATTTCTTTTGGCTTTTTAATCTCATAAGTTTTCTTGTTTTTCTAGAAAATTCTGAAATGAATCTCAAAATTCCTGAGTTTACGCCTTGCAATTTGTTGATTTTTCCAAAATCAAATATTTCCTTATTTTTTCTGTGAATTATGTTAGATTAATGTCAAAATTTATCAAAACAATTTTGCTAATATTTGACTTTTCTAGTTCAGACATTTCCTTGTTTTTTCTAGATCATTTCTGAGATTAATCTCAAATATTCAGGGTTATTTTGAGCATAAATTTACTCCTCTCTTTATTACGCTGGTGACGTTTCTGGAAACAGCTTTAGAGCATTGAAGTGAGCCGTTGCATCCACCTACCACTGTGACCAATGTGACCCAGAATCCCTGTTTAAGATGCGCGTTAATCTAATTAGTCCCTCATTCAGCTGGGTTTCCATTCTGGCATTGAAAGCAGGTCACCAGTCACTGAAACGCCCAGATAAATACACAATCCGTTTAAAAAAAACACCCACAATGTTTTGTTTTTATAGGCGCCACATGCCTCAGGAGCTAAGAACAAAAGACTTTAATTTCTGACAGGCAGGCGTTTAGGCTCCTAAATGTCACCGTCCATTTGGAAAAGCATTCAGCATCGTCAGCTGGTCTTTTTTTATTTCCGTCTCATTTATTACATTTCTATGCTTTTATTTCTGTTTTTAGTGCAGATCTTTCAATGTTTGTTGATTGTTTTTGTTTGAGATTTTTAACAAATTCCCACAAATTTTGGGTAAACAAAGAACTAATTTAAAATGAGATTTCACTTTTTCTACAGATAGTTGGTTGCAGAAAAATGCTAATTGTTGCTTAATGAAGGGGATGTGCTGCTGTAATATTTCTACCTTCCAGGCAGGATTTATTACATTATTCATAAATAATACATTAAGTTCATTCAATCCATTTTAAAAAGGGGAACCGGCTTCTCAATAACCTGTTTCATATTTATTCAGATCATTATTCAGTTCCCCTGCATACAGCTCAGAGAACTGGACTCGGCTGAATGAGGTCAAAGACTGAATTTCAAATGAAGATCCATAATTCATGCTCCCTGAAACCTGGTTTTCCTTCTCAGCATTTAAGAAAAATATTTTTTTTCACTTGTTTTGTTTAGGATCTCGTTGATTTTAGACATTTTCCCTACAGATTTTATATAAAGGTAGTGAAACAGTTCCTCAAATAACTGTAATTATGTGTTCAAATCACTTCCACATCGGCAAATTTATAAATCAGAAACAGACATTAATAATACATTAAGTTGATTAGTTGATAGTTATTATTGTTATATGCTGATATTATTACTTTGTTTTTCCCTCTCTTTCTGCAAGATGCAGAAGCAGATTTCCACACTGCAAAAACACAGAATCTTACGAAAAGATTAAATTAAACTGTAAGTAACACAGAGAATTAAAAGTCAATAATGCCTTTATATTGATGAAAAAGGTTGAGTTATGCTGGTGGATTATTTCACATATTTCCATTGTATAGGTAAATAATCTGCCTTTTTAAATCATTAATGACTATTGAATATACTTTGAATATACTTATATAATATACTTGGTAAGATTTTGTTTTTGCAGTGCAGGAAATTTTTTTCCCCACCTTTCTTCCTTTTCTTTTTTCCCTTTTTCCATTTTTGTTACATTAGAAATAAACCCAAAGCAATTTCTAATAAAGTTTCATGGATAGAGTGGAGCATCAAAGTTAAAGCTATAATGCTTCATTTTTACAAAATGGTGAATTAAAATGTAAAATCTTAGATATTCTTCTGGTTCTTAAAGGGTTGGTATAATTGTAAAGCACAATAGAATTACTATGTTGCCTTTATTTGTTAGAATCAAGAAAGTTATGGACAACCCTGACCATCTTCTTCATGAAAGAAAAACACAATATCTTCAGTCAGAGGCTTCTTCAGATTCGCTGTAACAAAGACTGCTACAGGAGATCTTTCCTGCCAACAGCTTTCACCATCTACAAAAACTGAAGAATTTAAATTAATGATTTATTACTACATTTAATTTCCATTTGGGATCAATAAATTATTACTGAATTGAATGTGAATTTGAATAAAAATGTTGTCTGTATCAGATGTGACTTAAAAGAGATCTTACTTTGTAATTACACATCTTGAAATTGGGACTCTATCTCTTTAAGAAATTCCTGCTCTGTCTGAAGCCCTGCCTCCTGGAAGTCATCCCAACATGGCTCCTCTATTATCCCTTTAGCAAAGTTTTTACTAAGAAGTTTTAACTAAGAAGTAGTTTGTTCAATTGGGTATTTGCTAATTGTTGCTGGCTAGTCTGTTGGAGCTGAGAGGGGGAGGAGCTTTGTGAATGGAGGCAGGGCTAGATCCACCCAGGCTTTAGGGTTAGGGAGATGGTTATCATGGAGATTAAAGCACTCCTCAAACAGACATGAAAGAATGAAATCAACGCTTCTGGTTTGTTTTAGATGAAAGAATAACATATTAACCAGATTTAAAGCTTAAGAAAAAGTTGATTTTAGATCATACCGTCCCTTTAAGCTGTGAAATACAGATGAAATGATGGCTGACTCACCATGAAAAGTCAGCAGGAAGCAGCTGGCGCCCACTTATGGCTCACTGACTTCACACCAACAAGGGCAAGGCGTCCTCCGCAGACGGGAATCAGCTTTCTCCTTCAATGTGAGGAAGATTCAGGACGGTTAGAAAAACAAACTTTAATTGTTCTGCTGCCAGACTTCCCTCTAGCTGGAGAATTACTCACAAAATTAACAAACTATTGTTAACGTGACTCTGTTAGTCATCAAGAATCAAGCAGCTGTTTGTTTTTATATAAATAACATTGAGCAGCAAAATATCTGCAGGCAGGAAGTTTCAGAAAACATGAAATGTTCTGTATTTGTAGGAGAAAATGCAGTGAAGGTGTAAAGCTCAGTGCTGACTGCAGTGAAACAGAAAACCAATGTTTTTGTGATTTATAGTTTCTCTCCTCACAGTGAAAGATTAACGCAAGGGAGAGCTGAGTGTGCAGCCGTGTTTGACTCTCTGCCTTTGTTGGAAACAAAAGTAAGAAACAGAACTGGAAGGTTTACTATTAATCATTGATTATTTGTAATGTTGGACTTTATTCATCCTCATCCTCATCATCATTATTATTATAGTCATGTTTTCTTTCTCAGAAAAGTTTATGATCGTCTTCTGAGCTCCAGTTTTGAAGTTGAGGGTTCAAAGCAGCCCTTCCCTGAGACTCCTCCATTCAGCTCCTTCAGACTAGCCAGCAGCACTTAGCAAACACCAGGTGGGACAACTGAGCTCATTATGTGAGCTACTTCTCAGAGAACGCTAGTAGAAACATTGTTAAAGGGTTAATTTCCTTTTTGAACAGCCTTATTGTGATAATTAAATACCACCACTAGGGAGCCCCATAATTTTTTCTTCTTTTTTTGTAATAATTTCTATATGATTGTGTTTACAACAACAGCACAGTTTCTTAGTGAAGTTGTGATTTTTTACGATAATATATATTTGGTCATGTATAAATTCTTGTTTAGGGAGAGGAAATTAATAAACAGCTAATAGGCGCCACCTGGTGGCCGCGGTAGGAAACACTTCACCGGTGAAGTGGAAGATAAATTAGCAAAACAATGTCGCAAAAAATACTTATGCTTCAAGGACAGAGAAAAGAAAGAGGAATAGCAGAAAAAAAGGTCAAGATAAAGCTATGTTATTCTGTGTCTTGGTAATTTAATGTTTATTAAAAAAGATTTGTGGAGCTATTAGCTTGATAGCTAATCAAGCTAATAGAGAATTAGCTTGGTAGCGACCTTGAACGTTTCAACAGCTAAACACTTATGCTAGCGGCTTCGTGTTTGTGTGAAACTTTGCTTTAACTTCAAATAAGTTGATTATCAATGTTGGCTCTTAGTATTTCTGAGGCTTTTGGGCCTCAGAACAGCGTGTTTGCTAACTTTTGAAAACAACAATTAGATATTTTCAGTGTTTGAAATTGTCTAGCTCTAGCTAGCAAAAATGTTTCTACACCAGGCAACATGGCTCCTGCGTCAATAGCGACTCTAAGCCGTAGTTGGTGATGTGTTGTTAGCTTTTTTGTGGCTAAAACAAACATTATTTTTTACATAAACTTATATGTGTAACTTCTCCAGGAACTGTTAAAACTATTTTTAACATAATTTTAACATTCTATATTTAGGCTCAGAATCTGTACCAGTCAATCAATAAATGTGATTGGAACTACACAAAAGAGAAATTAACTTCATGAATATGTGTTTATGTATTCCATCTCAAGTCCAGTTCATACTAATTTTGTTTTAATTGTTTTACTACCACCAGATCACGTGTCAAACACGAGGTCCGGGGGCCAAATCTGGCCCGCCGCAGCGTTTAATGCGGCCCAGATTACATCAGTAAGTCTCCCCAGTTTTTTTTACAAATCCACAAAACTCACCCAAAATGAACAGATTTTTTTCTGATTTTTACTGCAAATGTTTCTCAAAATTCTCTATGAACATTGGGTTCAATGTTTCTTACTTACTTTACAATCCGTGACTGATGCAGATTAAAAAGTCACATTTGACGTCATGCATTAGTATGGTAAAAAAATTCTTTCAAATATTTCTAAATTAGCACCATGAAATCAATCATAAAATCCTGGATGGACTGATCAGTGTAAAAAATTTTTTTTCAATATTATGAAATTTTAAGAAACACCTAAATGCTGAAACAAACAGCAACTTAATGAAACCTTAACAGTTTAATGGGTTTTATTATCACATTCTGGCTCAGCCGGCCCTTTAAGAACATGCAGAGTTTTGATTTGGCTCAAAATGAAAATGAGTTTGACACCCCTGATGAGTTCATAGCAGGTGTGTGAATTATCTAATAATCTGTCTTAATCCATATTATGAGCAGAAATAGAGACCCAAAACCAAATTTCACTTTGGGCCGGACCTGGTTTTAGTTTTTAGTCAGCAAAACGTTTTTCCTTTTATGCTGTGTTTGGACGTTCTGGCAAGATGTTTGAAAAACACTGAATTTGTGACCCTGTTCCTGCTTTTCACAGTAACTTATTAGAAAATAAAAGAGCGAAAGGGAAATAAAACAATGTCTGTTTTCTTTAATATCGTTGCATAACTAACATTTAGCAGCTCAGACTCACTTCTCTCCTCTGAAACCTCAACAGAAAATCGCTGACAGTTTCAGTTGAGCTTAAATTAAATATGATTAATTCATCCAAATTGTTAATTGATTGATGGTTCTAAAACACTTAAAATGATCATCCTAAACGATTATAACAGCCCAGACACCTTACAGAGTATGTGTCAATTTTTAAATCCTCAAACTTTCTCTGTAGGCGTTTCGTAACTTTGACCTCAGTTTACTGTCATTCTTGTGAAATACTTGATTTTTTTCCACTGATTTGTTTCCCAGAAACTTTGCCTTTTTCTGTGTGGTTTAGTCGATCCTGCCTCTCAGTGTCCTTTGTCTTGTTTCTGTGTTTATTTATTTTTGCTCTGAGGACACCATCTGTCTTCCTCTTGGTCCTGCGTGGCTCCTTCACCTCAGGACATCTGTTGTTAGCTTAAAACTATAAAAACACTGATTTGAAACACTAGAAAGGCTGAGACAGCAGGTGAATTAAGGTTATATGCTAATCGTTTAGCCATATTTACCAGAACTCGTTGTATTATTGTAACTAAAGATGGTGTTTTGGAAAAAAATAATTAGGGCAGGGGTGTCCAAATTTTTGGACATGGAGGCCAAAAATGTCCAACTCTGTATTTTTGTTTTCACAAGAACAACTTTAAGTTATAATTTTTACCTGAAGTTAAACATGACAGCAGTCAGATATCTATAGGCAAGCGATCAATAAATTATTACAAATTTAAAACATTAAACAAGTTTTGCATCCTAATTTACATCGTAATTTTTTAGATTATTCTAAACTTTTTTTGAGTTTTTACTTGCTTTATTTTAAAAAGTGTATTAAAGGGGAATGCCCAAGTGATTGTTTTTACAAATAAATTAAATCAATTAAAGGCAAAAACTGGTTGCGCCTTAAAATGTCCATTTTAAGATTTTAAATTGTCTGTCTTTTTGAAAGGCTACACTGTAAATATTATTTTTGAATCTATATTTACTGCCTGAATTAGCAAACCAGATTTAGGCCAAACTTGATTTCTGATCAACGGCCACCCAGGATCATTTCAAGGGCCGCAAACGGCCCTCGGGCCGCACTTTGGACACTCCTGATTTGGCTCTGCCTTCATCTTTGAGGTTCAGTTAAACTTTGTTCAACATTTTGCTCCACCAGATGTTTCCTGAAGGTTTGCTGAGTTGGTAATTTATTCTGTTAATGTTCTCCATTTTTGATTGGCTTTAAAATCGAAAGCGATAAGTTTTCACTTTAACTTGAGTAATTTATTGGACGGATACTTTTAATAGGCAGCGAAATGAAACAATCGGATCAAATCTTTGCCACAAAATGGTTTAGATTTAATTTATCTGCATTAGTGTTTGCATCTGTATTTCCAGATGTTATCAAATCATTAAACACACAGTTTTAGAAATATAAATTTTGTTTTTGTTTTCTCACTTTTTTCTTTTTCATTCTTTCTTCTTTTGTTTCTTTCCCCTTTATTCCTTCTTTCTGTCAGTCTTATTTGTTTTTTCTTTCTCTTTCTTTGTTTCCTTTCTAGTTTTACTTTCTTGCCTTCCTTACTTTTTCTTTTTCTCCTTTCTTTCTTTTTTTTTGTTTCTCTTTCATTATTTCTTTATTTCCTTCAATAAATCTTAAATAAAAAGCAGAACATTTTGTTTTATTTCATTTTATTTTGGGAATTTGCCCTAATGAATCTATGCTATGCCAAAAAAAAAATAATTAGAAAGCATAAATTATTAGAAACTCTATAAAGTTAAATATGTTTCTGTGGTATTTTCAGTTTTTAGAGCATTTTCTTACCCTTTGCTCTGTTTGCAGAACCTGAATATCACACATTGGTCCTGTATTTGAGACTTTTTATCCCATATTTAAAGTTGTTTTTAGGAACTTTATTGCTCTGTTTAAACAAGACAATATTAATTAGGAAAAAAATCTAAATTTTAAAACGACTTGATTATTTATTCATGTGATAATTCAGAGAGTAAGATGCTGCTGTACAAAGTGTTCAGGACCTCAGGCATTCCTCGAAGCTGCCTGACTTTATTTTCTAAGCCCACATGTTTAAAAAGCCGATAAAATCTTCTGTAATTTGTGCAATGACTCCACAAACCTGATTACAATCTCAGCAGGATAGATTAAATGTAGGACAGCTGCAGATGCTTTACCCTGCGGAGCTGCAGTGGTTGTGCAGGAGCAGAAAGGTCATCTCCAAGGTCGTCAGACTGGGACAGGACAGTGTAAACTGGTAGGCACAGAGGAGAACATCCAAAGTAAACAGCATGAGCTTGAGAAAACAAACGCATCCCATCAGAGACGGGCAAAAAATCTCTCATCTGCAAACAAATTTTCCCAATTTTGTCCTGAAAATATGTGCTGACCAGCGTTTTTGCTTTGGTTTATTTTCAGATAAAAATGTTAAAGCAATAATTAATGCAGTGAGTGAAATAAATATAGTATTAGACTCTGATTCTTCTCAGAGTAAAACACAAAGTTACTCTTTGGTTGCTGTAACTCACCTCATTCCCACCAGTCTGAGTTTTTTTACTAAGATCACTCCAAAAAAGTCAACATTTAGCTCTACTGTCTAGTGAAATTATCTAGATTTGACCTTTTCAGCAAGTTTGTTTCAAGTAGATAATTGCGTAATATTGTTGAAAAAAAAACACTAGTTCCATTGGGAAATTATTTCACTTACAAGACAGTTTTATAATGATAAAGTTAATTTGGAACTAGAACTTTCTCATCAATATTAACAATCATTTACTTAAATGAGCCTCTATTTTATGCCTAGATGTTTCTTATTTCAAGTATACTAAGGAATTTGCACTGGAAACTAAACTAAAAATATTTCTGCTGGAGCGCCGCTTGGGTTGCTAATCTTTACATCAACACCATTTCTGTTATATTTGAAGACGTTGTGGGGGCTGGTTGACCTCTCATGACCTCTGGAAGCATTTATTAATATCCTGAAACTGATGGCGACACTAACGCAACTTTTGCAGCACAAACATTTAACTCCAGTTTTGTTAGATCTGAAGAAGGTCGGGGGTCAACTTCACTCAAGTCAGAGACTCTCTCCCCTGCGCTTCTCCTAGTCAGTTCCTCCAGACTAGCGGCAGCAGCAATTGCCAAATACCTGGTCAAACCGACGACTCCCGAGTCCAGCGCACCTAAAAACGGGTTTAAACAGCATAATGAGGAGCACTGTTATTATGACTTACTGAAGGCAAAACAGGAGATTCTTAAAGAGACAGAGACCTTTTTTTTTTTTTACAGCATTTTTATAACAACTGAAGGTAACATAGTTACCTTAATGTGATACAAAATTCCTCTTTGGTTCTTGACAAATACTTAATGTCAGGCCTTTAAGTGTGAGTGTAGATGGCTGTATGAACATTTATCAATAATGGATGGTTGGAAAATTGGAAACCTTTTAACGTCCACAATGTTCCAGCTATACTTTCCTGGAACTCTTTATGATTTACTTTAATGTGTTCCAGGAAGGCGGTGGATTGTCATTTAATGCCAAACAAATAAAACTTGTTTTGTGTTTTTTCACTGTAGAGTAAATCAGAAGAAAGTTTCTCATGGTACTAAACTGATGCTGAATAAACAAAGTGAATAAACACTGATGTTTACCTTACCAACCACAGAACAGTGGCTAGTTTTATGATTTCATATGAAACATTATGCAACCACTGTGTAACTCAAGCGGTTACACGGGACTGGGATTTCTATTCTGAATTAGAAACATTAGAAGATAAAGATAATTTTATTTATATAGCACATTTTCAGCAATACAAAGTGCTGTACAGGATTTAAAATGAAATACAAACAAAATAGCAAAAGAAAGGAGACAGCAACAGAAGAAAAAGCAACCCAGTTCCCTGGCAGGTTATTTCACTTATAACATGGGAAAAATGTTTTGTTATGAGTGAAATAGTCTAACAGTGGAACTAGTGATGCTTCATTAATGTTAAGGAATTATTAACTTTAATCAAGTTCCTATATGTTGCTCAAACGTTATTTGTAAGTTAGTTTTGTCTTATTTCAAATGTACTAAGATATTTGCACCACAGACTAAAGCAAAAATAATAAAATTTTTCATTTTTGCAGGGAACTTAAAGCCAATGAAAAGTTTGGGTTTTCTCCACTAGGTGATACTGACACTGGGCAGCATTCAGGAAGCACAGGGTTTAAAGTGTGACCAACACCGCCACCTAGTGGACAGAGAGCAAAACAACAAACCATCCATTTCTGAAATCACTGAAAAAATCTCAACATGCTGCATAATAAAATGTAAAACATGGCTTAGAAACACCATATTGAGAACATTCAGTATAAATTTGCCTTATAGAGCCACTAATAGCAGTTATCTGTCGATGTTTCGATCTCTTTTTGCTTTAGATTCATTTTGCTCCAGCCTTCTTTTTAATTCATTCCTGGGGAATCATCATGTACTTTAGTTGTAGTTCATCTGTTGGATGATTTCACTTGTAACAAAACACTTTTTTCATGTTATAAGGGAAATAATCTGCCAGTTGAACTCCCAACTTTTTCATTGGTATTAAGGAATTATTGAATTAAAACAAGCTCCTATATTATTCTGAAATGTTACAATATTTCAAATGTACTGAGATATTTGCAATAGAAACTAGACTAAAATGTTTGGTATGGTTGTGTATTTTCGCAGTGTTGCCTCATGTTGCCTTGCAACCTGGTGTTGCTGTAAAACAAACCGTGACATATTTGAGTTTGGTTTCCTAAAACTGTTGCTTCAAACATTGGTCAGTTACTTTCGTCTCATCTGTTATAGGTGGAGCAAAGTCCCCAAAAATTATACACAAGTAAGAGTAGAAATACTTCACAATGAAACAAAGTAGGACAAATACTTCTAAAAGTATTTTTTTTTTCTAAAAAGCTTCAAGTGAATGTATTTGGGTAAATGTAACTACTTACTACCAAACTCAGGTTATAAGGATAGAAATTATTGCTGCCAAATAATCTGTTTTTGCCAGGTGAAGGATTATTTTTTTTCCTCCCATATTGAGCAGCAGCTGCTTCTCTGAGGTCACTGCTGAACTCTTACCGTCCAGCTTCGTGTTAACTCACACTTTTAAGGAACAAGCTGCCAAAACTCCTGCTTTTATAGAGTGATCAGTCTGTTTCTGGGCCAGATAAATATCTAGCCCTGTCTTTTTCCCCCTTCTTTTCGCCCATAAACCTAAATGCTGTAATCTTCCCTCCAGACGGCGGGTCGGCGTCCGTCCAGAGCAGCTAAGAGCGACGGCAGCATCGAACTTCGACTGGCTGTAAGCAAACAGTTCCAGGTCAGTGGATGAAGTGTAAATCTGTGGAATGTGCAAATACACAGGCAGGCCTGTAAAAAGCCGTTTCACACACAGAAAGTAAAAATTTATGTGAAAGCTCATAAAGCTCCTCCAGACGTCATGAGATGATGACCCCTCCGCCTCCACACGCCCACCGCCATCTGCCCAGCGTCAGCACAATGAGCCCACCTATAACTTTTGCTTTTATAAACGCCCTGCTTGTGTTCAGTTGTTTGTCACAAAATGGAAGCTCACCTGTGAGTGAAATGACGACAAGTTTCTGTATTGATTCTGGTTTAACGTTGGATGAACAGGGGCCTGGAGTCGTGTTTATTTCATTGTTGTGCCAGAATGTATTGATAATTAAACTGTAAAGAAAAACCATTAATTAGCTGTTTGTTTCAGCAATTAATAAGTGTTTCTTAAAGTTAAATAATATTGAACATCTTTTTACGCTGATCACGATTTCTTGATTGTTTTTGTGTATTTTTGTAATGGTGCTAATTTAATAAGGAATTTTTACAAATATTTTTGCCAAAAAATGTTGTTGATTGTGATTTTTTTTTTATTAATCACTGTATCGATCACAGACTATAACAGCAAGGCTGAGGCAGCAGTCACTTAAATGTTTTTTGGCCGATTTTGAGAAACAGTTTGCAGGAAAAGTCTAAAACAAACGTTGGCATCTGTGGATGTTGTGTCAGTTTTGCATATTTGTTAAAACTGGAAGGTTTGGAGTTTAAGGGCCACATAAAAAGCTACAGTGAGCCAGATTGGGCCCCCGGCCTCGAGTTTGACAGATGTGATGTAACGTCTCTGGTACATGCCAATCTAATGTGTCACATCCTGGTCGGGAAATAATTATTCCTGCTTTTGTTTGTTTCCTCACAATAGAACTTTAAGGCTGTTTTCACATCTAGCAGTGCAGCATGGTTGGTTTGATTGGGGATGAAAATTGCAGCATTTTCTACATTTTCAGCTGCTGTGGTTCATTTTCACACTCCAAGCTATTTGAAAAACTTGTTCTCCTCTTCGCCTGTGGTGGCGCTGCAACTAGAACCACTAACTGAAACTACACAAAAACCTCAGAAGAAGACATTGAGCGCAACTTTGTTCTTCACAAAATGTAAGCAAAAATGGAGTTGGCGGTTGTAGGATTTCTGTTTTGCCTTTGGTAAAAAACCACGAGCTGTTTCTCCTGCTAGTGCTAATAGTATGCTAGCGTGTTTGTATTGGTTATATTTACCCAGAATGCACTGCACTTAAAATAAGGCCCCTTTTCTTGCAACAATATTACTTTTAATATAGTTTTGCCTTATTTAAAGTGTATATTTGCGCTAAAAGCTAGACCAAAAATACTTGGTAAAATTTTGTGTTTTTGCAGTGTAAACTGATCTGTGTTTACATGTTATAAGTAAAATAAAATAATTTCTGTTCGTTCAATGCCGAACAGAAATATTTGCTGCTCGGTCTTCTTTAAAAATATCTGTCTCATCAATCAGAGTCTAAAAATAAAATGTCTGCCCACTCTAAAAGTAACAAAGTCTTAATAAAAAGCCTCATGTAATCCATTTAGCCTCCTTGCTGTCAGGTCGTCTCAGTTTCACACACAAGTCTCCGGTCAGGTGGCAGAACCCAAAATATAGAGGAGCGCATCACGTCGGGCCGCTTCCAATCTCTCTGAGTGGCTCAGCCTCCGACTTCACATTGATTTTTTTCTATTGATTTTTGCCATATAATTTAATGAGTTCCTGGCTGAGGGACAATTATGGAGACGTCGAAGCCATAGAGAGAAAAGTTTTTACTTAATTACTTTTTAAAGGTGATTTTACTTTTTTTTTTTTTTTTAAGGTTATGTAACCTATGTAGAGGTAGAGTTGAATAGTAACTAGTTAAATTTACTTGAGTAACTTTTTTTTCTTAATTACTTTTAGAAGTATTTTTTACTTTTACTTTTATTATGTGGTATTTCTACTTTTACTTGAGTAAAATTTCTGAATTTTTTTCCCCACTGAACGGAAAACAAACATGTTTTAATCATAAATTCAACAGAAACACACCTGTAGTTTGTGTTAAAGTTTCAGAAGTTTGTTAAAGTTTTTTTTTATTATAGAAATTGATTTTATTTAGTCTGATTTTGTTATTCTGTAATTATGTCATTTGTATAAATAATTTTGTCCTTTAAAATACCAAAATTTCCACATAACGTTACATCACAAGTGTTAAACTGGAGGGACTTACTGATGTAATCTGGAGTCTGGAGGACCACATTAAGCGCTACTGCGGCCCAGATTTGGCCCCGAGGCCTCGAGTTTATGATAAATCTGCAAAGCTCACACAGAAACAGGAGATTCCTACATTTCTTCAGATTTTTACTGCAAATGTTTTTCAAAATTGTCCAGAAATGTTGGGTTCAAGTGACTGCTGCCTCAATTTCACTTGAAAATCTGTGATCAATACAACAATTAATAAGAAAGTCACATTTAACATCACACATTAGCGAAAATATGGTAACAATTCCTTCCAAGTATTTCTAAATTAGTGCCACAAAATCTGGCTGAAACACAAAAACAATCAAGAAATCCTGGATGGACTGATCAATGTGAAAAGATGGTTAATATTACTTTTAAGAAACACTTATTGAATGCTGAAACAAACAGCTATTTATTAATATTTTAACAGTTTACTGGGTTTTATCAATACATTCTGGCACAACTGGCCCTTTTGAGAACATGCAGATTTTTGAAAATAAGTTTGACATCGCTGCTTTATATCTTGTCCGTAATTTTTAAATATAAAAAATATTTTAAAATTACATAATTTTACATGAAAGTAACGCTGCACTTGTTACTTTTATTTTAGTAGCACTACGTGGAAGTAGTTTAACTCTGGAGTGAAATTTTTTTGGGCAACAGAAAACAGTAGCTGGAGTTTTTATCCCAGTATTTGACCACCAGATGGCGCCAGCAGCCCTCAGTTTTTAGTCATAACAGCTGATTTTTGTTTACACCCTGAATATCCATAAAAGCGACTGCAGATCCCTCATGTTATCAAACTGCAGGGAACACAAGTTGCCTACGTTCAGGAGGATTTACTCCCAGCATTTCCTACGAGAGAGGAAACCAAAAGCACAACAAGACTGATTCTGGCTCGGAGCCCTGGAAACGTTGAACCTCACGACGCTTTCAAATATTTTGGTGACTTAACTGGGAATTCCAGCGTCAGCTTCCAAAGCGAAAGATCGATTACTTGGGGAGTGTCCTCTCGCTGATTATTTCCAGGAGCAGGAAATTCATGTGAAACTCTGGAGAACATTTGCTGGTGGACAAACTGAAGCTCTCTGAAAGCAGATTATGACATAGTGGGAAAACTGACTTGTTTACTGGAGACTTGCCCTCCAGTCAGCAGCGGCACTATGGGGGCGCCATGTTCCAGGGGCGCCAAAATATGGTGGAATAATAGTGATCTCTAGGCCTCATTTTCTGTATTTGACAGCTATGATGAGTCTGTTACAGCTAAACAAAATGAACTAAATAAGGAAAACTGAAATTAAGAAAACATTTTCAATACCTGGAATATATAAAAATGGTAATTAGTTGGGAGAAACTAAATCTAACTGGAATGTGCGTTTATAAAACTAAAATGGTATATTTTAGTTTTATATATCTATTTATTAGCCTCTTGAACTGATGTAATGTTTTTTACATAAGCAGTTTACGTCAGCTGACGGCAAATTACGGTGCTCCGTGCGCCCCCTGGTGGCTATGTGACGTCAGAGTCAGTTGGTTCAACAGAAAATGAATAATTTTTTGTATTCATTTCTAAATCAATATATGCATAATCACATTATGTATAATTGTTAAAAATGATTTAAAAACTAAAACTACTACTTAGAGATGGGTTGTAACTAGTTACATTTACTCAGTTACATTTACTTGAGTACATTTTTTAAAAAAAAATACTTTTTGGAGTATTTTTACTGTGTTGTACTTTGAGTAATATTACTATGAAGTATTTCTACTTTTACTTGAGTAAAACTTCTGGATTTATGTTTTAACCAGAAATTCCCTAGTTTCAAAAGTTTTTCATTGAAATAAACAGATTTTAAAGCATTTTCATTTATTTTTTGCTACTTATTTGAATTATTGCCATTTTTGTCTTTAAAATACCAAAATTTTCACTTACCTTCACTTCTTGAGTTAAGTTATGCTAAGTAGTGCTACTTATACTTTAGTACAATTTTTGGCTACGCTACTTATCTCTGCTGCTGCTATAACTCACAAAAACTAAAACAAAACAATATTTATCTGAAATTTAACTAATGAGACAAACTAAATTAAACTGAAATCCACTAGATTTCATTAGAAATAACCATTTCTAGTCTGCATTTTCTGCATTTATAGCCGTTTGCGCGAATTGTGTCAGAAAGTACTTGGTACTTCTGATGTTTGCATGTTGCGCTGGTCCCTAAACGCATCCTGTCGCCAAAAGCGCAAATCTCTCTCTAACATCTGCTTGTAGCTGCAGCCTAATAAAAAAACCAAAGAATGCTGCAGCTTTACAGCTTGCTTCACTTTTTCCATGTGGATGATGAGCCGGCCCTTGTGGGGCCCTCACGGCTCCGACAGAACAAGATTTGGCCCCAGTGCCAAAAGTATAAACGCGTGAGTCAAGGTTGAGAGCGCAAACGGCCGGAAGTGTGCGGTGGCGCAGCCAGGTAGCCGCGGCCTTGCGCCAGCTGCGCTGCGGTGTGCAAATCCAACTGGATTTGCCACGTATTCCCAGAGCTGGAGAGAATCTGGTGATGCGAAACTGTATGTGTGTGTGTGTGTGTGTGTGTGTGTGTGTGTGTGTGTGTGTGTGTGTGTGTGTGTGTGTGTGTGTGTGTGTGTGTGTGTGTGTGTGTGTGTGTGTGTGTAGGACAATGTCACCTTGACTGCAATGAACAGGAGGCATCACTGAGGAGCATCTGTAGAGCTGATCACCGGTCGGACACAGACAGGGAAGAGCTGGGGTATTTCTGTGTGTGTGTGTGTGTGTGTGTGTGTGTGTGTGTGTGTGCGTGTGTGTGTGTGAGAGAGAGAGAGAAAGCAAGAGGGAATCTGTGAAGTGTGTGAGAGAGAGAGGGAGAAACTCTGAAGCGGGTGTTGCTCTCCGAGAGCTCACAGCGCCGGAGGATCCCTCTGCAGAGCGACGCAGCGATGTCAGCAGTGGCGCACACAGGTGGGTCATACGGCAACCGGAAGCAGAGGTAGGGGAGAGCTGGGGGGGGAGGGGCGGGCAGAGAACAGGTGATGGTCCGGATGGGAGCATCCGGACCATCAAACCCACATCTCTCATTTCCACCTCTTCACGTTTCTGCATGGCGCTGCTTGTAGTTCAGTTTGGGGTTTTTATAAATGGGTCAACAAGCACAAACTTGCTCATTTTTCCGTCTTTATTCGCCATAAATAATTTACTGTGTTCTTTTTCAACTTTTACGCAGCAAAGCGTAAAATCTCTCCTGTAAGTTTGTCTGCAGCTCCTCTGAGCCCGACCTGCCTTCAAACGCGTTTTTCTGGTTTTTTGGCGCGTTTCGGTTCCAAACTCTCAACCTCTGTCACGTGACCTGCACACACACACACACACACACACACACACACACACACACACACACACACACACACACACACACACACACACACACACCACCAGGACGGATATATCCTTGCTCTGATATTCTCATCGGAGAAACGAGGCTTCAGCCAATCACGTCGCTCTGTTCTCCTCGGGATGCGTTCACGTGTCGTCGGAATTCAGAAACTTGATAACAGATGCGAAAATTTCTATCTATCTATCTATCTATCTATCTATCTATCTATCTATCTATCTATCTATCTATCTATCTATCTATCTATCTATCTATCTATCTATCTATCTATCTATCTATCTATCTATCTATCTATCTATCTATCTATCTATCTATCCATTGAAGATGTTCACAAACCTTTTCAATATTCTGCTGATGTCAAAGAACAAAACCACCATTTGGATTTTCCATCAAATAGGAAACAATTAAAATCTCACCTGAATAACTCGCTAGAAAACTTTTTCCTCTGTCACTGACCAGTCAGCAGTTTTCCTCACAATTGTGTAACTCATTAGGAGGTAAAAGTATTTTAATATTAATTATTTTTATTGGTCTTTAATAAGTATAAAAATGTTCCTGTAGAGAAAGAAAAAAATGTTTTATTGGAAATTTCTTCACGATCCTGTAAAAACAGTCCTTGTTTTTGTAGGGTAGCACACTTTTTTCTTCCACTCAACTTTCCTCTTCCATTTGGAAACAATCTACAAACAGGTTTTTAATCACCTTTTCTGACATGTAGCAGGTTTCTTCAAGATTCTACAACTAATAATAAAATATTTAAATATTATTTTCATTGGTCTTTTGAAATGTTTTATTCTTTACTTTCATAAATATAAAATTGTTCTTTTATATAAGGAAGCCATCTTTTATAGGATTGTTTCATGAGCCTCATATTTTTTATGACATAACTTTATCTGTCCACTCAACTTTCCAGTTTTATTTGGAAACGATGGTCTTCAAGATTATTATTTTTTTCTTCTTCCTCCTTCAACTAGGTCTTCAAGTCTTCAACTAGATTATTTAATGACATTTTCTGACTTTCCATCTTGTCACTGACAGGTCAGCAGGTTTCCCCATCACTGTGTGACTCATAAAGACATAAGAAAATATTGTAATATTAAGGCAACTTTATTTATATAGCACCTTTCAGCCAAAGACAATTCAAAGTGCTTGTACAAGAAAAATAAGGACTACATACTGTTAGATGGAGAGAAAAAAAGCTGCAATTATTTTTTTCCTACCACACTTTTTCCTTCCACTAAGTTTTCCTCTTCCATTTGGAAACAATAGTCTACGGTAATCACCTTTTTCTGTCTTGCTGCCTTTGCATGTCAGCAGGTGATTTTCTTCTAATCTAAATGAATCCAGGTGTAATTTAGTCATTTAAATTTCTGTCGTAAGTAACCCTTTTCATAATTCTCTGATTAGTTATTAGTTCTTTACCTAAAACGCACCTGATGTTTTGAGCTGTAACGGCGTGTTTCTCATCAAAAAGTGGGAGTTTTTAAAGGGGTGGGATTTCCGAGCCGCCGTGAACGCACCATCGGGCCCAGTGTCGTCAGCCGCTGCCCTGCGCCTCCTCCAGCAGCCAGTCAGAGGAGGGATGCTCTGAACGCGAGACTGCAGCATCTTCACCGAGTCAGCCGAGCCGCACGCCTCTTTCCCCGCGTCTTCCTGCAGCTCCGGACCCGCGCCGCCCGCCGACACCCCGCGGTGTCTCCATCCGCGCCTCCTGGAGCCAGGACCGGACCACCGCACTGAGATTACGCTCGGATTTTCCTCCTCCTTTTTTCTTTTCATATTATCATAACAACCGCGATTCTTTTTCTTTTTTTTCCTTCTTTGTTTTGTTTCTTCGTCTGTTTGTTCCTTTGTTTGTCTTGTTTTCTTCACTGTTCGCGGAGGAGCGCCACCATCTGCCGGACATGAGCGGAACGATACGCACATCCTAGCCCCGCGTATCCGAAGCTTCTTGGAAGAGAAAGTATTTTTTTTTTAAATCAATATTTTTATTGTGACCGTTTTGCCGCAGGAAGCGGATCCGGTGGATTTTTGTTTCCATCTTTCCGTCGCTGCGCAGCATCTCAACCTGCTGCGTCCGTCAGAAAAAAGGCGTATTTCCCCCTTTTCTTAAAGCGACCTCGCTTTCTCCCAGGACTCATCTGCACGGCTGCGCTGCGTAAAGACCAGCGGAGAAAGGGAGGAAGAAAAAAACAAAAAAGAACACACACATCACACACACACACATCACACACACACACATCACACACACACACAGCACACGCGCGCGCGCGGACGGGGGATTTAAGCGCAGACGCAGCTTAAGCATCCAAGAGCGAGCTCGAAAATGATGGCCGGCGGAGCTGTGCAGCAAAACGGCATTTTCTCAAGTCCCCACCATCACAGTCAGCAGCCGCACATGGAGTCCGACCCCCCGGATTCGCGTAAAAGACCCCTGGAGACCCCGACGGAGGCCAGCAGCACCAAGCGCACAAACACGGGAGGTAAGAGCAGAGATGCCGCGGCTGAGCCGACACGCAGGTTGATTCTGAGAAATGGATGAAAACTTAGCGGGAGGGGGAAAAACGCCGTAAATTGAGAGGGGATGTTTTTCCCCGCGCCCTCATGAGCGGCGATCATTTTCCCCATCAGCAGTAAAATAATCACGGGTCGCCGCCTGTGATGGGAAGGAAACAATGAAGCGCGCAGGGATTTGGAGGGAAGCCTTCCTCTTTCTCCTCCTCCTTCCTTCCTTCCTGCGCACGATTCAGCCTCTATTTTTATTTATCCTTTTTGTCAAATTACATAAATGATCGCGTCTGGAGAAATCCGGCCGCCATGCTGGATGCGACATGAAGGATATAAACAAGTGAAGCCCGGCGGCCCGGTCTGGGTCTCATCCCGTCGCGGATGACCTTGTGCTAATCTCCCGCATCAGCCTCCATCGCCGCGCCGTTTGCGCGGTTACACAAGCGGCTTTCCGGGAGCCGCAGGCCTGTGAAAAACAGTCCGGGCTCCGCTGCCGCTCAGGCTGCCTGTGTTTCTGGTTTTCTGTTATTTCTCGGCTGCCGTTTTCTGACGTTCAGACGATGTTTCTTCATTATCCTCCAAGCGAGATGATCACCACATTTGGTTTTTGTTTACATGCTGTCATGCGCCAAGCATCCCCATCACCATCAGTAGCATAAACTGGCCATGCACCCCCACCTACCCGCTCCATCAATGCACTTTGGATAGACTCCTCCATTCAGCGCACAGGTGGACGTGTTCCTTTAAATATTCTGCCGATATGAAGGACAGTTAAAGGGACGGTCATACTTTCAAAAAAATAATAATAAAAATGCGCAAATCAGTTTCTTCTTTTGGTAAACAACATCTTACCTGCAGCAGAAAACCATCTTGATGTCTTTATTTAATAGAAATCCAGATAAGTTGATCTTTGGGGCTAAAGCCTGTTTCAAATTAACGCCACTGTTGGAAACGTTTTATAAATGTTGACACGATCATGATGTTCATATTGGGTAGAAACTCATGATTATTTTCAGGAGGTTGTTTTATTACATTTGTCCTTTTGTGACTGGATTTTTTTGACATCTTCCTTGTTCCTCGTGGGAAGAGAATTGGTGCTGCACCTCCTCCAACTGTAAAGGTTGGGGGAAAAAAAGTTTCAGGAGGATGAACGTTTGCTTAGCTTAGCCGTTAGCTTAGCTTTAGCCTCCAAACGCCAACAGATCCGGATATAATACAATAAAATCTGCTGGAGGTGAGATATTAACTGCTGACAGACCTCCCCAGTTCAACAACAACAAAAAAAAAACAACAACATAAAAACATGAGCCATCCCTTTATTATGCTAGCATAAATTCAAACTGAAAGGTACGCACAGTACCTGCTAAGCTAATTCAGACTTTATGTATTTTGTGCAGATTTCACAGCAAAGCACTTCAGATTACAGTCGATTTAAAAGCGCCAGAGGATTCTGGGAGATTTACTGAATCTGAGCAAGACATTAAAAGAAATGTTTCTGCAACGTCTGCAAGGAGCCATTGTATGTTAATTCAAGAAGCAAGGCATGAAATTCAGACGCCTCGAGTAAAAATACACTGCAAAAACACAAAATCCTACCAAGTAAGTTTGTCTGGTTTCTAGAGTAATAAAACTAACTTGAAAGTTTTCAGCAAGATATAGAAGTTTGATTTAAGTAAATAATTACTTTATAGTAATGGAAAAGTACTTAATCCACTGTAATCAGTAATTTCCCAATGGATCAAGAATGTTTCATCAATATAAAGGAATTATTTACTCAAAAAAAAGCCTTCATATCTTCATAAAAATTTACTTCTGAGCTAATTTGTCTTATTTCAAGTGTACTAAGATATTAGCACTCATTAAACTAGATCAAAAATACTTGGTAAGATTCTGTTTTTGCAGTGTAGCACATGTTGGATGATTATTCTAGAAAAAAAACATGAATTAAATGATCTCATAAATAAGGCAAACAAGTAAATTATAATTGCTGTTGCTAAAATATCACAACAAATTGATTATTACACAATAAATTACGTAGCATTTCTCAAAGTGAGCTAGTGTAACTCAAGTACAAAAAGATGAAGTAAGCATTTTCAAAAGGATAAATTTGATGTTTTTGCGTAATTTAAAGGACTTTGAAACTGTGGGGAAGAACAGTCAGCCCCCTGCCGTCGGCCATCTTGGTTAGCATCAGTCCACCTGCGGAGGGCTGAGCGTCAGGTTAGCCGGCGTGTTTAACTGCAGATCGATGCAGCACTCAGAGCCGCATGTAAAAACCCACAGCCGGAGCCCTGGGGACCCTCCGCTGCCTGCACAACACTCCGCCGGCATGTGCATTTAGACAAATGAAAAGCTTGGGATGATGATGATGATGATGACTTTTACTCAGGCAGAGAGGACGCCTGCACCGCAGCCAGACAACCACATGCTTAAGACTAGCAGCAAACAGGAGGCGGAGCTTCAACCAGCAAAACACGCAATTTTACCAAGTATTTTTGGTCCAGTTTCTAGTGAAAATACTTGAAATAAAACAAAAACAATCTAAAATTAAATTAAACTGGTAATTGTTGACATAGAACAAGCTTATTTAACTTGGTGAAACATTATTCTTAAGTCATTTTTTCTTATTTCAAGACTTTTACTCAGGCAGAGAGGACGCCTCCGCCTCCGCCAGGCGTTTAAGACGAGCAGGAGGCGGAGCTTCAATCCACAAAAACACAATTTTACCAAGTATTTTTGGTCCAGTTTCTAAGGGAAACATGTCAATTCACTCCAATTAAGACAAATTTAACTTGAAACTAACTTTTCAGGAAACTATATGAGCTTGCTAAATCAATACGTTTTGCTTATAGATATAAGAAAAGCTGAAATTTTCCCCTTTTTAAGTGAAAAAATCTGCAGTTGGAACTATTATTCAAAGTTTATCGACTTAAAACAAGCTTGTTTATTTTATAAATATCTTAATCCACTTGAACTAAAGTCAAAATAACTAAAAGCTCAGGTCAATAATTCTTAAATTCTAGTTCAACTGGCAGATTTTATCCTTTCAGAAAGGAAAAAAGTTCTCATTATAAGCTTTTTAAAAAATCTATTTGTGATCATTTTTGACTTGAAACAAACTTTTGAGTCATTTTTGTCTTATTTCAAGTGCAAACCAAACTGCTTGGTAACACTTTGTGTTTGTTTCCTGTGTTGTAAAAATGTTTTGTGTCTCGTTTCTCTGGGATCAGCCCAGATCAGGACTTAATGTGACACAAAGTCGGCTCCTGTTTGTGAGGGAATAGTTTGACCCAGAGCTGGTTTCTCTGTCTCAGGCTGCAGATCTAAAGTTAGATGATTGTTTCTCTGAATGATTAGTTCACGCCACACACTCCCCACCCCTGTGCTTCCTCTCTCTGTAGTGGCCTTCCTGCAGCCCCTATTTGAATCTGAAGGCATTGTTTACCCTCAACAAGAAACTGAGACTCATGGTAAGACAGACTTTGATTTTGATCTTCTACCTTCTTCTTTTCTTTTGTTGTTTTTAATAGTCTTCACTGCTAACCCTGCAACACGGCTAATGTTTCTGTTTCTCCTGAAGGCAAATTTCAAACAAAATTTAAACAATTAGGATCTTTTAACGTACGTTTAAACAGGACCTTCATTCTTTTCATTGCTCAGAGTAATGCATGGTGTTATGGTTTATATTGTATGTTTTCAGTCCCATAACATCCATTGCCATGCTTTTTTTTAAACGCAGATCCAATGTTTGTTTTTATTTCATGATGTTCAACATAACTGCACAGATGACTGCTGACGACCTTTGACCTCATGCTGGCCATATCATCTGCTGATGTGTTGTTGAAACGTTCATCTTCGGTTCACTTTGCGGTCAGGACGAATGTAAAAGTTGCGTTTTGCGTTTTTAATTTGCAGAACTGAAACTGATTTCTGGTTTTCTTTATGACCCACTACGTCTGAATGTGGCTGATTATTTTAAGAAGGAAATGTGCTGCAAGTTTTCTCAAAGGTGGAAAAGAAGATTATTATTTCTCTTCCCTTCATCTGATTTTTCTTAAACTAAAAAAAAAAGCATTAAAGTGCCTGGTTGATGAATTGATGGATCACAAACTGTTAGGAATTCATACTTATGATCTGTTTAATACTAACATGTTTAATTTGTTTTCAAGTATTGTGCTTGTATGTCAGTAGATGTGTTTCCGTACAAATGTGTGCAGAACTTTGTCAATATTTTGTTAATGTAGTGGTGTTTCCTTTAAATAAGAAACGCAATTAGAAATCCCACATGAATATGATTCTTCACGTGATTTGTTAAAAACGACTTCCTGTTGTCGTCTTCTTCGTCGTTTCCGCCTGTAGTAACATCAGGTCGTTGATCATATGACGGGAAAAAAGTGTTTCTATTGCAGTTTAGTAAAATAAACCAATTTAAAAACTGCCAAAAAAGGGAGAAAAAAAAAACTCATATCAGCATCAAAACTTACATTTAGCGAGTTTATTTTCAAAATGTCACAATACGCAGTTTATATAGTGGATGGAAACGCAGCTTCTCATCAGAGCCAATTGTGGGAAAATGGGTTGAATCTGATTGCTGGGGAATAAATCGGTGGATCTTGATTGAAGTTTTCAAACTTTCTAGTTGCAAACGGGTAAAAATAAAAAACAAAGTTAAGATTTCTCTAAAAGATTCTGCAGGGATGGAATATTTCTGTTTATTTCACTCAATGCTTAAAAAAAAATAAATCGGAGACTAAAGGGAACAAAAAAATACATGTCACATGAAAATGTGCGTAGCTGATAAAAACATTTTAAAGAAAGGCGGGTCAGCAGTCAGAGAGCAGAAACGACACGGGGCGGCCGCAGCGCCCATCCCATCGACCCCCCAGTCGCTCCCCAAAACAGAAAACGCTGAGGCTGATCTTACCGACGGAAAAGATCAGTGAGTTCGCTCCACATCCCCCATCCCACCGTCAGCCGGCTAATCCGCCGCCGCTCCGCCGTGTCCCCCCCCCACCCGGGCAGCAGGACGCAGCAGGCGCCCGGCACCCGTCCCCCACGCTATTACAGGAATTCATCTTGGAGCGATCAGACGTTTAATCAGCTCACTGTTAATATTTGATCCAGTTTCGCTTGTTGGAACTGAAGGAGCGAAAACTTCACTGCAAAAACACAAAACCTAACCGAGTATTTTCTACTGCAGACAGTGAAAAAAGACAAATTTAACTCTTTAGAGTCTTTTTAGCAATAAAAAGGACTTTGTTTCAGGTAAATAATTCCTTCTTATTGATGAAAACGTTGTAGTTCAAAACTCCTCTGCGCCGTTACCTAGCAACCACAGCCCAATCAGTCACCTAGCAACCAATTTCAATTTCTACTGGCAGATTATTTCACTAAACATTAACAAAATATGTTAACCTTTTTTGAATTTTGCGCATGAAATTGAACCAAAACTACTAATAAAACTAAAAAAAACATATTTAACTCATAAAAAGTAGCAAAACTAAATGAATTAAACCCAAAAAAATAAAACCATAACGAGTAAAAATGAACTATAAAGAAAAACCCAAAACTATTATAACCTTGGTCATGAAATTAAAAGTAGAAATTAAATATATTAATGAATGAAACAAACTTAATAATTTGGTGAGTTTATCATTTAAAGATATTATTCTTTAAAACTCGTATTCAGTTATTGTTGAACAGCCAACTGACTTTTGGGGCTGCCATCTTGTGGACTAGCGTAGCCGCTAGTAGCGTAGCCGCTAGTAGCGTAGCCGCTGTCACATCAGTTCAAAAGGCTAAATAATAGATTTATGAGCATGAAAACAAAGGATATTACATTTATAATTTCAATATGTATTAGTTAGTTTTATAAAGTCACAATGTTCCAGCCACAAAAAATAACATGAATATACAGAGGACACTTCAAACATCAGGATTTGAGTTGTTGTTCAGATGTGAATCCATATTATTCTTGGTATATTGGTATTCAGAATTAAAGATTTTCTCAGAAACTCAGAATATGTTAATTACAGTTAACAATTTTTTTTCTCAATTTCACTTTTTGTTACTTTGTTAGTTTCAGTTAACCGGGATAACCTCAGTTCTGACCTATTTCCCATCATGCTTAGGGCCCGATCTCACCCAGGAGACACTAAAAAGCTAGCAGAAAGCATTAGCATTAGCTTTTCAGCTGCAGAACCTCACAGTCCCGCCGGCAGTCTGGAGCTTTAAAATAAATGTAGGTTTCAGGTAGAAAAAGCAGCTTGTATAAGCCTTTAAAAACGCTTATGTAACTCAAAATGCTTTCTTTTGTTCATTTTAATTTCAAGAATTGAACATTTTATGTGACTGAATCCAAGTTTGACATCTGAATTTTCAGGATATTGAACTGATTACTTGATATTCCCAGCCGTGCTGGGAATATTCCTTACTTTTTATTATTTTATTTTTTCCGTCTGTACGTCTGCTGTCCGTCCTCTAAGTTATAGAGCATCCATTTAGTAAATGGACGGGCTGGCTGTTGTTGGGAAGAAAGAGGCGGCGACCTTGAAACGCCCTTGCCAAATGACAGACTGAAGGTTTCTGCATGTGTGTCTCTGTGTTTTATGTCCAACTACCTGCAAAAAGCAGAGGCCAGGTTTAATGAGAGAGATGAAGGGAGGTGTGGACATGATGGATTAACAGCACACACACACACACACATACACACACACACACACACACACACACACACACACACACATACACACACACACACACACACTCGATCCGGGCTGTATGACTTCGGGTCTTTGAAGATATTGATCTTAATTTTATTTTATATTTTCCTGATGTTCTTGCGCCGGATGTTGGGGTTTTTTTTTGGCAGCCATTTTCACATTGATCCAACTTTATTTAACATTAACTAAATAAGTAATAATCACGGTGACCGAGGCAATACAAGGCAACACACGCACTGCAAAAACAAAATCTTACCACGTTTCTTTGGTCCAAATATCTTAGTTCTCTTAAAAAGAGATCAAATTAACTTACAGGTAACTTTTTAGCCAGACGTCGGAGTTTGTTTTGAGTAAATAATCCCTCCATATCAATGAACAATAAAGTTGTTCTTGTAGCAAAACAATTTTTCTAATCTGCAGGTGGAACCAGAATTTGGTTGCTAGGTTACAGGCGTGGCTTGGCCGGGGTTGCTAGGTAACATGAAGTACCTAGTAACTCATGAATATTCAGGAGTTACTTAAATAAGCCTGCGCTTCTTGCTAAAATGTTAATTTGGTCTTGTTTCTAAGATGTTTACACTTGGTAGGATAATGCTAATGTGTCATTTTGACCAGAATCAGGTTTTACAGTTAAATTAATGTGGCAGTAAGTATTAAATAAAATGCTTGGTGCGAATTGGTCCACAAAACATCCTAAAAAACTTTGTAAAACTGATCCCAATTATTATAATGATCTTAACTTGTAAATTAAGATTAAATTAACTGAATTATTTATTTATTTTTTCTCTTTTTGTACCAAAAAACTGGATGTTAAAAGTCTTCAGTCTGGTGTTTTGGTCTCAACTGGCCATTTCTTGTTTACAGAGTCTTCATAATTGATTTTATTCATTGTTTCAGTTGTTTTTTTATATTTAAAATGTCTTCCAGTTCCAGTGTTAAATATTAATTAAAATTTAAAGTTTATCACTCAAAAATGATGTCAAAATGACAATATTATCGTTCATCGCGATAACTTCTGCGCCAGTTTATTGCCTGGCTAAATTAGTCATGACAGTCTGGTGGTATTACATGTGAAAACGTGGTAATTACATGATAATTACATGTCTAGTAATCAGATATTGAATTAATTGTACAGTCTGGATCGTTTCTGTGAACACAAGCGCTGCTTTTTCTCTACGACGCGCCTGTTTTCTTCACTCGCTCCTCTTCGTCCACGCTAATCACGCCCTTCTTCCATCCTTTTGTCCGCCGCTGTCGACGACGCTCGCTCGGCAATCGTTTCCTAGGCCGATCGATGATAAAGCCACCAACGGCAGCAACATCTCGTCCCTCTCCTCCGTCTCCTCCTCACCGTCTAGCTCTGTTTTTTAAGCCAATGCGTCAAATTGCAAAAAAAAAAAAAAAACGAAGAAGGGATTGAACAGGGTGGGGTGAACAGAGAGGTTGGCAATGTTCTCATGAAAGGAGTCACGCTATTGGCTGAGCAGGCGGTCGGTCAGAGCGAACGGCGGCTAACAGGCGAGGAGAGGGATGAGGGCGGCCATGAATATGGATGAGGCTGTGATGAAAGAGAGAGGGCGACTGGAAGGACCCCCCGCCTCCCAAACGCTCCCAACAATACCGATTCTCACACTCGCACAGAAACAAAGTGACCGCGTTAAGCTATTGTTGTTAGCCGCCATGTTTTCCCCCGATTGGCTCGTCCTGCGCCTTTGTTTCAAACTGAAATAATCCACAAGATGTTGCTTTTTATTTTTTTAAACTGTCGGGTTTCAAATGATAAAAATACTTTATTGATGCAAAGGGAAATGAAATGTTGTTCCAAGTCATAAATTCATGGGATTATTGCAGATGGTGACAAATTCAAAGTCAAACAAAACAAACAAAAACACTCCGTTAAAATCTGAGTTTGGACTATCACGCTTGTTTGGCCTTTCTGAGAACAAGAAAGGTCAAACAATTTTAATATTTTAAAACATAAAAAAGTAGAATAACTGAATCAGAGATGAAGCAGAAACATTTCCTGCTCGCTGTTTGTTTCTGAGTGACGAAGGCCGTCGTTTAGAGCGCAGACAGCTGGTCAGAGCCTCGGCCGGAGAGCTTTGCACTGCGCTCTCACTTGTGTGTGTGTGTGTGTGTGTGTGTGTGTGTGTGTGTGTGTGTGTGTGTGTGCTACCTTCCAACAAAAGACCAGGGGGTGTTAGACAAAGCCTGCACACACCCCTTAACTCTCCCTGCTCAAGGGAGATGAATATTTTCCGACTCCCCAGAGTCCGAGCCGCCATTCCAGAACCTCCTTTCATCAAACCGGATCGACATTTTTTTCCTTTTACCCCCAAAAACACGGTTTATTTTTTATATTCATCAAACTGTGATAGCTGTTATTTACGTTTATGTTTGTCTACTTAAATTCAGAGTTGGGTACTAACTAGTTATCTTTAGTCGATGGCATTATTTACTTGAGAAATTTATTTGAAAAAATGCACCTTTAGGAGTATTTTTGTTTTGAGTCATTTTATTTTTGAAGTATTTCTTCTTTCGCTTGTGTGAAATTTCTGGATGTCTACCAACTGAATGAAAAACAAACATGTTTCAGCCAGAAATCCACCAGACACAGAGACACACCTGCAGTTTCTGTTTAAGTTTTAGAAGTTTTTTATTGAAAAAAATGATTTTTAAAAAATGTATTTTGCCTGATTTTGTCAAATTTTTTGTTGCATTTATGAATTATTGTCATTTTGGTCCTTAAAATACAAGAATTTCCATTTAACTTTGTATTTTGCTCCATCTGCAGATGTAATTTTAAAATATTAATTGATTGATAATTTGATCACTTATTCAGTACTTCAGTAGACGTTTGATCAATAATTTTTTTTTACTTTTGCCAGAGTAATTTCTTGCTATTTTTTATTTTTACTTGTGTAAATGTTGAGGTAGCGCTGCTCTGCTCATATTTAACTCCTTTTTTTTGCCTGGAAGTCAAATGTTTGTGAAAAATAACGGTCAGGAATTACTAACATGTCAAACAATTTAATAGTAGCACACAACCTATTTCATGATAAACAATAAATAAATTAATCGCACGATGCAATAAAATTAGATAAATAATTTCCATTTACGTGATTTGTTGTTTTTCTCTCTTTCTACCAAAAACTGGATGATAAAAGTCTTAACTCCAGCTCTTTGGTCTCAACGAAATCTTCTTGAATTTGGATTCACATGTCAAATCTAAACAAAACAACCAAAGCACCATCTGCCAACACGGCGGCCCAATCTGTGATTTGTTCATTGAAGATAAACAGATTAAAATAAGATTAGTATTCTAACAAATCCTTGTTATTTTGCAGATTTTATCCAATTTTAATGAGCTATGCATGTACATATTTGCTTATATCTGATAGAAAATATGACACTAAATAAAAAAATATATGGATAAAATGATATGCACTGCAAAAACATAAAACCTCACCAACTAATTTTGTTTGAGTTTTTAGTACAAATATCTTAGTACACTTGAAACAGGACGAATCTAACTTAAAGTAACTTTGCAACTAGATAGAGAGGCCTGTTTTAAGTCTGAAACGTTGAAACGTTGAAATATTGATGAAAGTTCTGCTGTGCCGTTACTTAGCAACCCGAGCCACGCCCCACCCGTTACCTAGCAACCCGAGCCACGCCCAACCCGTTACCTAGCAACCCAGTGGTAGCTCCACTGTCAGATTATTTCACTTATAACATGGAGAAAATGTCTTGTTATAAGTTAAATAATCTGCCAGAGGAACTAGGACTATTTTTTTCCATCTATATTAAGAAATTATTTACTTAGCGTTAATATTTTGCTAAAAAGTTACTTGTAATTAAGTTTCCTCTTATTTTCATATATTTTTCCAGTTGTTCTGGGTTTCTACTATGTTTAAATTTATTGAGATATATTTACTTATTTCATTCAATTATTTGACTTGTCTGGAAAACTTGCTGCTTTTTAAATTGTGTTGCGCTTTCTTCATGTGCAACAACAATAACAATTCAGATTCTGATACTTGTACTTGAAATTCAATGTAAATGACTTGGTAAGGTTTTGTGTTTTTGTAGTGTGGTGAAATATTTGTAAAAAGGAAATTATCTTCCTCTTTAAACGTCTCTTGCTGGTGTGCGTGCCTGAGGGTGAAGTGGGGAATCTGGTGCTGTCCGGCCGCGCTGCGTGGCCTCTGCAGGCCGGAGGACACCAGATCCCAGGATTTGAGCGTTCAATCCCCCCGACGTTGGCCAGCCTATTCTGGGCCTGCTGGGTCTGCTGGGGGCCTTAGCAACAGATTGGACTGTTTACACATCCAGTTACGGCGTGGTGGAGAAGGATTTATTATTTATTGTAAACAAACGCTGCAGCTCCAGAACCTCATTTTGGAAAGCGTTTCTTTTTTTTTTTCCACGGATTTTGCATCTCCTTCGGTTTTGTCTAAACATGGAGTAAGGTGGAGCGCGGTCCCTGCAGACTCGCTCTGAGATCCTGCTGTAAGCTCCTTCCATTCATAACCAGCCGGTGGCCTTTTTCTTTTCTTGCTGTGTCTTGTCGTTAAAGGAAGTGTGGGGACTTCCTGCGTCTGTGTGAGAGACGCTCAGAGGAGTGAAAACAAAGACCCTCGTCGCAGTGTTGCCAGGTTGGGCTGGAAGAAACCGGCTTTGGGCGGGTTGTTGAAAATTGGGCTGTGTTTCACAACATTTGGAGGGTTTTTAGAAAAGCTTAGAGGAAAATTCTTTCAAAACACAAAACTATTAATAAAATGCCGTGTTATTGCAATTTGTTGCACCGATTGCTGTTTTCTGGCTGATTGCCGGTTACGATCTTTAAAAAGCCTGACCCGCCGATACAAAATATGTATCACTGATCTTTACACTTTTTCTTAACTTTAATGGAAAAATAGAGGGCTAAAAATTTAAGCTAATTCGCTAATGAGCTAGTTTGGCTGAACTCAGCGCTGTTGGTTGCGCATGCTAAGTGATACAAGTGTCTGAAAAAGTTGTTTCTTCTTTTTGTTATAACAAATAAAGGAAACATTACCAGCAGCTGCTCAATAAAGGGACGGAATAAATGAGAGGCGGCTGTCATGCGATCTACTAAAATGGCTTCCGTTAAACTTCCCTGAATATAAAAACCTGTAAAACAGAGAACATTCACACATTCGGTTTGAGACGGTAAAATATCTTTGTGGGAGATACAGCGGCGGTTTTTGATACAGGCAGTTGCCCAGGGTGGCATCAGGAAGGGGTTGGAACCAGAACTGGTGAATAAAATCTATCTGAACGAGTTTGTGGTGTGCATGTGCAGTTTCTGTTGAGTAGTGGGAGACAACATGACCTTCGTTCTGAGACAAAAAATCTGCAATTTAATTGGTTGGAGTGCGACAGAAGGACGGAGTTGCACAACTGCGTTCATATTTATATCTTAAGCTTACAAAATTAGTTACAGGACTAGTGTGATTAATCTGATAAAAAAATTTAATGGCTCGACAACCTTACTTATTAATTTGTTTAGAAATCTCTAGAATCTCATCAGTGATTGTCATTAAGTGTCACTCTGTAGTGGTGTTGTAAAACCAAAATCCCAGGGCAACTTTATGATTTAAAAGGGCATAAAAACTCAAGTCTTATTTTGTCAAAGTCCCAGCGGGATCTATTTCTGGTCAGAATGTAATAAAGGACAACCAAAACGGCTTTGGCTTGTCTCTATATATGACTATAATTGATGCTTTCACGAATTGAATTTCATTAGATTAAATGTTTCAGTTGGTTTTTAGGACACTGTCCGTCAGATCTGGCTAACCTGGCGGCGGTTGGGAACCCACTGAACTACAGATCTACACAAACACACACTCTGATCTGTTGCGCATCGGCGCTTTAATGGTGTAGTTTCCAGAGCAAATGAGTAATAAGTTTATTTTTATAACTGTGAATGTATCTGAGGTTCGATTTGGCCACAGGAAATCTGGCAGTTTGGAAAATCGAGTCACAAAGTCGAAGCAAAGTAGGACAGGGATGAAACAATACTGCGACATCAACATGTGTTTCCAGGCAGGCGCCCTGGTTAGCTGTGTTGTGCACAGTGTGCTGCGTCTCAAGGTGTTTTAAATTAAAGTTTTCGATGACCTAATGGTCGCTTTGACGCAGTCACTGTTTTCAGCTCTGTGGCATCTGTAGCTGTAAGCAACTGGCGGGTCTGAAAGTTTGATTTACTCTCTGGTGCTTGTTCAGCTTTGAGCAAATGTCTAACAAACAAAAACCAAAACCAGCTGCAATAATTGGTTAATATCAAGACATACAAAACAACAGTGGAAGCTGTGATTTGTTTCTTTCAGCTTCTGGTATCTCTTACTGTGAACTTTTTTTAAGTGTAACACATTCATTCTTGTTTTCATTAACAGTTTATTGTTTACTTTGCATGTAAAGGCGACTAATACATTAAAAAACAAGTTGTTAAAATGATGCCAAATGCTGAGTAACTGAAATCACAGTAGCTATTAGCAAAACTGGGTTTTTAATAGTCAAAGACAAACACTTGAAGTAGTTCACTTAGAAAACTTAAATACAGCCACCGCTGAGTTAGCTTAGCTAATAGCAGCGGTAGCTAATCTGCCGTAAAATACGCATTAATCCTAAAACACAAAACTGTAACGGACTGACTGTCCTGTTATTTGTGTGGGGAATGTTTGAGTGTTTGTTGGTGCTGAATGCTGACACACTTAGTGGCGTTTTCCAACGGTTTTTCTGCGTTATTCTCCCCTTTGCGGATGGCAAGTAAAAGTGTCAGCTCGTCCCCCAGCGTTGTGCGCATGCGCGAAGCTTCCGGACGTAAACATTACATGCAAGTCGAACATTAGCATTGCTAATCGATGCTAACATGGTTGCTCAAGATTACACGCCTGCAATTTGCAACTCCAGAGCCGTAAGTGAGTCTTTCTACTCTTAATAACATCGCCTTAAAATACTTAATTATATAACAGCTTTTTAAAATGTGACGGTGGAAAGGAAATGCTAACCTTAGCAGTACAAAAACCCTGCTAGCTAAAGACAAGGGCTACTTTTCCCGAACCATTGTGTGTTGTCCTCTTACGGGACTTCCTTTAAAAATGTAACATTTATTCTCTGTCAATCAATCAATCAAGTTTATTTGTATTGCATATTTCTGCAACAATCCAAAGTGCTTTACATCATTTTTTACTCCTGAAAGTTTAGATATAATTATTATTTAGACGCTACATTTTTATTTTCAGCTTCATTGTTATTTAAGAGTAAGATATTTGTTACTAAATAAGCTGGGTTCTAATCTGATTGTTTTTAATGTTGGCTCAGTTTTGCAGTTAAAGAATCCGGCTGGTTATTGTCAATAAATAAATCAAGTTTATTTCAGCAGCAAGGCAGTTCAACGTGCTTTACATCATAAAAACACAAAATTACAAACTTATAAAGAAAATGTCTTACAGTCAACAGTTGAACAGATGTTACATTTCGATGTGTGCCATTACCCATGCTGGTCAATGTTTCATTTATTATGGGTCAAGTGGGATTTTAGTCTCCTTTCAAAAGGAACTCTGTGCTGCAGCTGTTTACAGTTATTTGAAAATTAATTATAGAAGCACCACAAATCTTTATTTGCTTCATTTGTATGAAGCATCCCATAAATCGTTTGGCTTTCTAAGCACTATCAGAACTTAAAACATTCAACGAATCCTCTTCCTAAGTGACTTTTCTTGATCATAACTGCATATTTTGTGGTGACATGTAACTGTGTTACCATGCAACTGAAGTGATGAACATGACTCATGTGTTGCATCTTCTTATATACATGATGAGTCAGGATGCCGAGGTGTAGCAGGCCTGTTTATGATGTCGGAAACGATCTGTTTGCGGAGGAGGTGTTTCACAGAGTGTTTCTTTATCTGCTCGCTTCCGCACACGTGCTTTCTGCGCAGATATGAGCGCCCGTGCATTTCGTATTTACCAATTCCCTTGCCGTATTAATACGAGCCTGTTATAATTAGCCGGCTCTCTATCTAAAGCAGGTCAGTCCGAGGCTCCTTACCCAAAGTGGGTCACTGCAGATGGGACTGGGTGGAGGAAACCGTAGCAAAGGGAGGAAAATAATTAACCAGACAAAACAACGTGACACTTCTTTAAGCTTCAAAATGAGCATCCGTGAAATGCTTTTGGCACAAAAACATTACATCACCGTTGCATCAGTTGGTGGTGAAGTGCTCTCAGTGAGAGAGCTTTTATTTCTGAGACACTTTAAAAATGTGCAAATATTCCTCAGAAATCCATGAAATCAGTCGAAATATCATTTATTATCTGTAAATAGCACAATCCTAATTTGTGAACGTGCTAAAAGAATGGGAGAATTTTGATTTCAGTTTTCTTTTTTATATCACTGTAATTGTAAAAATAGTTAAAGTAGGGATCAAGATCTGATGTTATATCTCGGTTATGGCTGATAACCAATATTTACCGATATTGTATGTGTTTCACGATCGTTTCGATGCCTCTGGAGAAAAATACTCCACCACAAACGGATCAACATAAATATCAGGCTGTCCATATCGGCCCAGTTTTATTTATCATATTTATCATGTTAGAAAATGACTGATATTGGCCGCAACTGATGTTTGTGCCAATATCTGTTATTCAAGAGCAATTTAACAGTTTAATCTCTTGTTGTGGATGAAGAAGAGAAAAGTGAGTTGAGGAAGAGGATGCAAAGTTTGGTCTTGAAATCAGAAACAAACTCTCTGACAGGAGTTAGCCTGGGTTCATCTTTTAAAAAAAGATGGAGGAAGGGATTCCCACTGGGTAAACTGAGGCCAGGCTCGTTATTCTTTCCTCTTGGTCTCCCTGCAGTTTGTATTTCATCACTGGGTGAGCTGAGGAAGGGCAGGGAGTGTCGGGTTTCCTGTGTGTGTCTGCTTTGGCTCGGCTCAACGCTCACAGATGAGCCCGAAGCCCACCCAGCCACTCCACGGTCATCCCTCACTAATCTGCACAGCTACCAACTGGACATCTCCCTGCTGTTATTTTCTATTTAAAGGGACCAAGTTTAAGAGTCTGGGTCAAAAAGAAATCAGAAATCTACTTCCTTTTGAATTGTCAGTTAAACCTGGCAGATATTTTCAATCAAATAAGAACTATGACTCTTTCTGCTTGTGTTGCATTAATGATCACTTTTAAAATTCAGTAAACTGTTTGACCTCAACACTGTGGAGCAGTTTCTAACTGAGTTCCCACTGGGTAAACTGAGGCCAGTAGTAACTCGTTACATTTATGAGTAACGTTTTTGAAAAAATGCACTTTTAGGAGTATTTTACTGTGTTGTACTTTGAATGACTTTATTATGAAGTATTTCTACTCTCACTTGAGTAAAATTTCTGGATTTTCTATCCTCTGAATGATCCATCATTTCTGTTCCTGTGTTTTTGTTTTGTTCTGTTTTTAGTTTTTCAGTTTTCACAGAAATTTGAGGGACACATTTTGTTCCTTTTTATCCAGAATATCAGAGGAATAAAAGAAAAACAGAAACCTTGGAAATGAAAATGACGCAAGGTAATTTTCATTTTTGTGTCCACCACCACAAAAAAACCAAAACACTTTAACTGAAGGTTAAAGTGTTTTGTCAAGATGCAGCCATTCCTAATTTCATTTTTACAGTGCTATACAAACTACATATGAGTTTTGTTGCTTCAGTTATGATAAATAATGATATATATTTACATACATGCTCAAATCTCATGTATGATTTAGACATTTCTAATAGTTTTTGGAATATTTGTATTATTACGTGCTTTTTCCAATAATTTAATGACGACTCTTTAAAGTCTCGGTTTTCCCTGATCTTGCTAAAATTAGATCTACACTGGAAAAAAATACCCAGTATTATTTTTTCGTCTAGTTCTAGTGCAAATATTCTAGTACTCTTGAAATAATAAAAAAGCAACTTAAAATAAGTAACATTTAAGCAAGACGCAGAAGTTTGTTTTAAGTCAACAATTCCTTAAGAGAACTGCTCACCCACACCAATGTCGATTTATTAGCTTTGAAATCTAAACTTTTCACTGCAAAAACAAATCATGCCAAGTATTTCGGGTCTGTTTTTTAGTGCAAATACAAGTACAGTTGAAATAAGACAAAACTAACTTACAAGTAACTTTTCAGAAAGATATGGGAGCTTGTTTTAAGTCAAAAATCTTTAATATTGATGAAAAAGTTCTAGTTACATTGGCAGGTAGTTTCACTTATAACATGGGAAAAATATCACAATATATGTCAATCTGGTATTATTTTTCATCTACATTGAAGAATTATTGAAGTAAAAAGTTCCTGAATTTTGCTGAAAAGGTACTCATAAGTTATTTCATATTTACTAAGATCTTTTCATGAGAAGCTTGACCGACTTGGTAAGATTTTGGTTTTTGCTGTGTAGAAACCACCCAGGGTAAATGCAGCTCTCAGTAGTTGAAATATCCATTCGTAAAACAGTTCAATCTTTATAAAGAATGATTTACCATGTGTGTTGTGACAGGTAGGCGGGAGCGTCGTTTCTATCTGATTAGCACTAATAGCAAAACCGCGGCGCAGCGTGTCTGATGATGACGAGGACCAGATTCCTGAAATCCCACACTGAAATTAGATCAGACCAATCCAGAGGGAGCGTTTAGAGGTTTGCTCAAACGGGTGTGTGGAGAGAGAGAGGGGAGATAACGCCGGCGAAGAATCATCTGATTATGGAAATAATTAGCTGTCACGATAACAGTCGTCATTGGAAGTGACTGGGTAGATTTATGGAGCGTTGGAAGGACGAGGTGGGCCGAAAAATGTTTGAAATCAGAAGGCATGCATGAGGACAAAGGTTGGAAAAGCATCTTGTTGCTGTTTTTTTTTTTTTTTTCAGCTTTAACTTGTAACAAAGTCGACATTTACTGCACTTTCTGACTTTCTGTTTCCTGTTTCCTGCCGCAGAGGAAGGCGAGTACTTCCTGAAGGTTTTGATTCCCAGCTATGCTGCTGGTTCAATCATTGGGAAAGGAGGCCAGACCATCGTTCAGCTACAGAAAGAGACTGGAGCCACCATCAAACTGTCAAAATCCAAAGACTTCTACCCTGGTAAGGCTCACAAACCCTGCGATGGATGGATGGATGGATGGATGGATGGATGAATGGATGGATGGATGGATGGGTGGATGGGTGGATGGGTGGGTGGATGGTAATGCTTTAAACATGTTTTCACACCTGATAGATTTGGTTTGGAGGACCAAAGTTGCAACATTTGTGACATCTTTAGCTGCTGTGGTTCATTTTCACTCTGAGTCAAACAATCCAAACACTCTGAAAAAGCTGTTCCCCTCCTCACCTGTGGTGGCGCTGCACTGAAAACCTCTGAGGAAAGAAGCAAGAAAATGATACGCTGCACTGACTGCGCAATTTGACATTTAGAAAATAAATTTGCTTAAAAAAACAAAGTTGTTTTTTGATAAAACGTTTTGATGCTAAGATGTTTTTTTTTAAAATTTTTATTAAAATTGGTTTATTTCACAAAAGTGCAGTGGAAAAACTTGTTTCGCATCGCGAGTCACATGATCAACAACCAGATGTTACTACTGGTGAAACCCACGAAGAAGAAGACAGGAATCATTCAGAGGATGATGGCAAAGCATGTTTCCTTTTCACGTGTGATTTTAACTTGTTTTAAGAAACACCACATTTGCGAAATTGTGCATCTTTGACGTTAACGAACTGTCGATGAAGTTTTGCTCGTGAGCACAACAACCTTCTTCACTAAATGTGGGCAAAACTGGAGTAGCGTCAGATTTTAGCAGTTGTACGATTTTTCTTCTGTCTTTGGCAAAAAGACCATGAACTGTTTCTCCTGCTAGTGCTAGGCTATCGCTTTTGTTTTGGTTGTATTTTCCCAGAATGCCCTGCTGTGTAGTTCACTTCCTGCTTTCAGGTACTGGCTCGTTCAAATGCGCATTTGAACTGAACTTTCTAGGCGAAGGGACTGCAGTTTGATAAAAGAGGATTAAACACGGCTGATGTAAATGCATCCTCTCAGTTTTCACCCGTTGCTGTTTTGACGTGGAAGAGGAAACATGTTGACTACTACACACTCAGACGCTCCGCAGAACCACAAATCAGACGAATTTCAAACCGTTTGGAGAATTTCTCCTGTCGGCACTGCTCAGCTGATTTGTCGTTTGGGAGATATTAAATCTTCTGGGACATTATCACACACGCGCGCACACACACCAGCAGAGAGGGATCAGGATTACAGGATCAGACGTTCTGTTTGTCTGAACTCCTAAAGCTGGCCTGACATGACCTGCAGCTGCATGAGTGATGCTAAATGTTTGCAGCGTTTCTTTTAAATCTTCTGCTGAGCTGAAAGTTTCTTTTAACCACGAAACATGGTAAGAATGCTGCAAAACCATGAAACGCTGAAGCAGAGAGGTGTTGATCAGTGTGCAAGTGTTGGCTTATTAATAGATCTTTTAGGTAAAAAATACGGACATATTTAAAACTAGAAACTCATAATTCGCCCTTACAGCGGAGGGATGCCTGTAGGCAGCTGCAACGAATTATTTCACAATCTGTAGCCAAAAGCAGACTTGTTGGAAAACAAGTAGGGAAAAAGCTTTTAGCGATGCAGATTTCTGAGTTTTATTACATATGTGAACTTGTTATTGAAATTCCTTTAAAATATAAAAATCATTTATGTTATGCTGGTTGTAAAAATGTTTATCCATTGAAAAGCTGTGTGTGTGTCTTGGAATGCTAAATAGAAGCTGGAGCTTCTGTTTTGGGTGGAATCACCGTTAGTTGAACTCGGAGCGGTTGTAATGTTTCTGCAGTTTCAGATTTTGAGTCTATGGTTTTTTTCCAACATTGTGTGTTTTATGGGTCGGGGTGAAGCTGCAGCTTCTGGCCGAAACCCTTCGGCTTTTTGAGACGTTAAAGTTTTTTTGATTTAATCTCCGTTTCTGCTTAGTTTTTTTTATTGTGCATTTTTGGCTGAAACAAGAATTTAGCTTGACGCATCATGGGACAAAAACCAAACATTTCTTTGGGTGTGTGCGCTTTGCACATCATCTCGCGCGCAGCCCAGCTGCACCGATGCCTCCTCTTTATCCTGCTGTCTCCCAGAATTTATTGCGCTTTAAACCCGGCTCCTCTTTTGTTTTTATTTTGTTTTTTTATTTGTGTGTTTAAGAGCGTTTGAATTTGTGCATCGGAGGTCTGCAAACAAGCGGCTGTTGTTTGACATCAGTGCATGAGACTCCTGGATGCTCTGCCAGCCAGAGCAGATGCAGGGTTCAAGAGCCTCCAAGACACACACACACACACACACACACACACACACACACACACACACACACACACACACACACACACACACACACACACACACACACACACACACACACACACACACACACGGATGCAACTACTTCAGCTTGTGCAAAGGAAAGAGAGAGAGAAAATGAAAAACTTACATAAATCCAAAGAATGTCTTCACACTGAAACATTGGATGTAAATCTGAAAATATTTGTATGCACACAGACGTGGCTCGTGATCTGTTTGGGTGAGAAAGACGGGAGGAAGGGAGACGAGTGGAGGAATGAAAAAGAAAGAGAGTGTTGTCTGGGACAGAAAGAGCTGTGTGTGTGGGTGTGTGTGTGTGTGTGTGTGTGTGTGTGTGTGTGTGTGTGTGTGTGTGTGTCCTTAAGCCCTTCCTCTGCGCTGAAGGGGGCATCTGTATGCAAATGAGACTTGGTTCTTCCTGGGTAACAAATCAAAAGGCCCACCTGCTGCAGGAGTCTGTGTGTGTGTGTGTGTGTGTGTGTGTCTGATGAAGAGTGGAGAGTCACCGCAGTGTGTTGCCTGAGGCGCCTCGTCCTCCTCATCGTCGCTCTCACACCTTCAGCAGTTCAGAAGTTGCTTCGTTTCACTCAAAGTTGGAAAAATGTTGATGAATTTAAAGACACTCACAAGTTTTTCGAAACAAAAGTATTAAGTAGAAAATGTTTAACATCTAGTTAAACATTTATGTTCAAATATATTTCAAACAGGAAAAAAAACAGTAAAGAATGAGATATAAACTTCAGTACAGTATCAACGGATATTAAAGAAATTGTAAATTATAATGTAAGTTAATTTGAAGTTAGCATTTAGCATTAGCTTCTGGTATCTAGTGAGAGCTAACTTTAAAAGTGCTTTAACGTTAGCAAAACTGTTTATGATCAGCACAATCATCTGTTTTAATTGGTGATTTTTGTACATTTTATGTTAAATTTACAATTATTACTGCAATCTGACAATCTGCAGCTCATTGTTTCTTTCAGCCTCAAAACTATAAAAGGTTTCAGAAAAAAAATTACCTTCATCAAATTGGTCATCAAAGAAAACAGACATTTTATTAAAGCAATTCACTCACTTATAGAAACACAGAAACAAGAGGAGCGCCTCTGCAAAATCAGATAATCAGATATTAGTAGCCTCAATCCAAATCTACAAAATTCCTAAATTATTGTGTCTGAACTGAAACGTGTGGATGTCGCTTCCAGAAATCAGAAAAGGAGGTCAACATTCTCCTCTCCTATTAACTGAATTGGTGTCAGAAATGAGGGCAAATCAAAATCAATTTTTTAATAGGCATTAAAAAACTGCAGAGTACAGAATATGTTGCATGTTTGTAAGCGTTTCATTTGAATTACAAGGAGAATATTCTGTTCAACTCACATCTGTCCATCCGTCCATCCTTCCTGGTTTTTTATTCATCCTTTCGATGCGGCTTCTTTCTGTCCTCCACCATCAATCTTCCTCCTCTTCCTCCTCTTCCTCCATCCCATCTGGAGAATAGTGCAGCAGCAGCACTTAAGGAGACGACCAATTAGCTGAGAGCCGCAGCATCGGTGATGAGACAGGCCACCATTCATCCTTAAAACACACACACACACAGACCACTATTATGGCACAACAGATTTATTACACACCCATACAGTACAAGGCAGTGCCGCCTCTAAATATAGCCTCTATCTGTCTGGCTGCCGCTCTCTGGAGCGAAGTGGAAACCAGACGGACGTCGCAGTCGCTCCGACTTGAGCTGCATCCAAACCGCCGTCGATACGTCAGCCCATCAAAACCGTCCGCTTCCTGCTAAATCTACATTTATTAATTTTTTAAAAAATGTCTCATTGCTAACTGGGATCATCGGCTACATCCCTCCAGGAAGCTAATTCAATCTCTTTGTTCACTCATTATTTCCAAATTTTGTGTTTTTTTGCTAACTTCCTCCAACTAGAACTTTGTACAACTATTGAGCTTCACATCATGTTATAATTTTATTCTCTCATCAAAAACAAAGCTGTAGTCTTGCCCTATTTGTTTCATGCATGCTTTGAGAAATCCTTCAGACTAGCCAGCAGGAATTAGCAGCATCAGCTTAAGTCATTATAGGAGCTACTTCTCAGTGTAACTCTGGTAAAAACTTTGTTCGTTAACAGAGGAGCCATGTTGTGACGAGACAGAGACCCAGTTTCAAGGCGTTGAATTACAAATCAAAATGTCTGCGGAGTTAGTTCTATTTCATCAATATTTAGGAATTATTTACTTAATAAGTAAACAAGATTACTTAAAATTTATTTTATAAAAAAAATACTTGCAAGTTAATTTTATCTTATTTAAAATCTTGTGTTTTAAATGATGATCCTAATGGCAAAAATAAAGCTTAAAATAAAATGTACAACTTTGGTCAGAACAAAATATTTTTTTTAAATCAACAAAATATTTGGTTGATGGGTGTAAGAAAAGCTTTTTTGAAAAAAAAATTTGACCAGCCTGATCATAGCGCTTTACTCATAAATCTCAGTGATTGTTGGTTAATATATTCCAAAAGTTATGAACTTGCATTTCTGATGCTAATGTAATAAATAGCCTCAGGGCAGCAGATGCTCAGAGTGATGGAAGAGCAGGTCATCCCTAAACTCTGGTGAAAGTCCCAACGGGCAGCAGCAACTGGTGACCAGTAAGTCCTTCTGACCAGAAAACCAATCGAATCGCCGTCACTTTGCATCAAATATTCATTTGCTCCCCTTGTCTTATAATTAGAATCGACCTCTTGTCCTCCTTTCTGCTGAGGTGTGGGAACGTGGCGTCGAATCCTTGACGGCGAATTTAGAGCTTGGAGATGAGCTGATAAACCAAATAATCTGTCTTCGCCTCGCTGTAGCTTCATGTCTGCCGCCTGAAAAATCAGCAGAAACCAGAAAGGCAGGAGAGAAATCAGAGGAAAATCTGGTTTCTTTCTTGTTTCTGTTGATTGCTTTGAAGGTTAAAAGGGCTGAATCGATTAATCGTGATTAATCCATTTTTTAAATAATGGGCTTTGAATTTAGCATTTAATTAATCGATAACTTGAGAATATGGACTAAAAAAGGATATTTACTGAAAGTCAAACAGACTCAGAGCTGTAATTAAACCAAAACTGTACAAAAATATGTACATATTTTGAATTTAAAAAACACCCTCTTTGACTGACTGAAAAAAAAAGACCTTTTAGTCAATAAAAAGTTTTTGTCATTTAAAAAGTAAATTTAATGTTTTATTTACATGTTCTTAATGTGTTTCTGATATTCTATCTATAAAAAAACTTAAATGAAAAATCTGCAGAATGCACCACTTTTTAGATTTGATTAATCGATTAATCATCAAAGTAGTCTGATTTGTTTACCTCAAAAAGAAATGACTTTCTTTACCACAACAAGCTTTATTGTTGCGGAAAGTTCAATCTTTCCTTTTCCGGTTTTAAAATCTCTGACTCAGTTTGCATCGATTGCCTGTGAGAAAGTAAAAGTGGAACCAGTGAAAGTAGAAAATAAAGCGGCTCCCGCTCTGCAGGATCGCAGAAGACATTCCTGCTGCGGCGGCTGCATCACCACGGATAAAGCCACTTTAATGAGTCTGATCGGAACCGAAAACGACGCTTAATGAGAGACCCCGAAGGACGGCGACCGCACGGTCTGATTCCACTCACGTTCGCACAGCTGCAGAGGAGACACAGCCGATTATGTCCTAATTAAAGCCCAGATAAACCTGCAACCCGGCAGAATCGCGCCTGTCTCAGCGACACCCTGAGACGCTGCGTCGCCGACGATTATTTTTTCGACACTTTGCTTTTTAGGCAGCTGCACCATGTTGTAACGTCTAACTAACAAGTCGAACTTCTCCATCAATTTGGTCCTCAGAAATCCAATAAACCATTAAAAAACAATTTAATGGAAGAATATAGATTGTTAGTATTTAAAAACAACTTCACCTTCAAACTCACTCTAAAAACACAATATTACCAAGTATTTTGTACAAATATCTTATCACACTCAAAACAAAACTTACAAGAGCTCATTTTGAGTCAATAACTTCCTAATATTGATGAAAAATACGAGTTTAACTTGCAGATTATTTCACTGGAAAAATGTCTAATTATACATGAAGTAATCTGCCAGTGGAATAAATACTTTTTCATCAATATTTACTTAAAACGAGGGAAAGTTACTTTAAAGTTACTTTTGTCTTATTTCATGTATAATAATGACCAAAAATACTTGGTAAGATTTTGTGCTTTTGAAGTGTAATGTCAAATTTAGTCTTAAGATCCTGGGGAACAATTTTTCAAAACCCAATAAACGTTTAAAAGACAATTTAATAGCAGAATATAAAGAAATGAGGTTAAAAGTTTCGACAAGTTGGCTTTTAAAACACGAGGAACTTTAGATTCAACCTCTGGATCCTGTTTGTCGTCTGCCACCATTTCAGAGCTCAGGCTTTAATACCCGCCATGATTGCAGTTTTCAGTATTTAATATCCCCTCTGCACGCGCACACACACACACACACACACACACACACACACACACACACACACACACACACACACACACACACACACACACACACACACACACCAAAAACCTGCACACATCTGTCGCAAAAGGCCACACAAGCTAACCGAACACCTGACACACTTCCACGCGCTCCATCGACTTTACTCGTTTCAGCTCTGAAAGCCTCTTATGCAGCTCTAAGCTCTCAGAGTCAGAGATGGAAAACCGTAATATTACAAATCACACACACACACACATCTGCGTCAGTAATGAATTTCCTGTTTGTTCGCCGCTTCCATCTCCATTAAACGACTTATTCATTCCAGTTTTCTGCTGTTTATCAGTTGTGGAGGGGATGATTTCCTCTAAATGAAATTGCTGCTTTGAATCTGTCCAAATTTGTCAAATTAACAGTGAAAAATGGTGGCGTGGCTGAAGGGTCTGAGCCGGCGCGTCGCGGCGGATCGGGCTCTGGCTGGCCTGCGACGGGCTTTTGAAATCCCCAGATGTGTTTGTGTTTTGCTTATGAGATTTTACAATCATCTGAAGTTGTTTGTTTGGATGCGAGTCTCTACCAGCCAGACGGTTGAATCACAGACTCACTGGCCGAGACGAAGCTGCAGCTGAGCATCGAAGTCTTTTAGTGGGATTTTAGAATACATTTTTTGTATTTGTATTTGGGTTTTCACTGCTTCTAAAAAACAATCTAAGCGCTTAAAAAACACATAACTGTGTTTTGGCAGTAAGTTCATGACCTTTGGTGTGTGGAAAATGAAACGTTTCAAAATCAAACCACTTGCTGCATTCTTAGTCTGTTGTACAGGAGGCTCTACTGATGCTTTTCAGAGCTGTACATTTGTATAATTGCGCGACTGTTTGGAGCCATTTTTACTTTTTTCTTTACAGTGGTAAATGTTGAGTTGGGGGCGTGGCCAACAGCGGCTTATTGGGAGCCGCTGTTGTGACGGAGCCGTAAAACGGCTCAAACAGGCAGAACTGAGCAGACTGAATGATTTGTACAGAAAATGTTTTTTTCATAGGCCACAGATCCATTCCAAGCTTTTCGAAGAAGCATTATAGGTCACCTTTAAATCAGATTGGAGCCTCAGAGAGAAAAAAATCTTTTGAGTTTCAAAATGATTTGAATTGAACCTGAACAAAGACACCAAACCGATTCCATGTGGTTGTTGTTTGGGAAACAGTTCTCTATTGGTTCTTTACAAACAGAAACATTTTTCCAGAGAAAACCTTTCAGGTCGATCTGAAACAAAACAAGAATGAATATTTTAAAAGCATCTCTGTTCAGTACGGAGGAGGGTCTGTGATGCTGTGGGCCTGTTTCTCTACTACTGATTCAGGAAACATTATAATAAAGTTTCAGCATTAAATTGTGCATGAACATAATTCCAAGGCAAAAACAAACCAGCGATGATAATTTAAAGAGGGATGAATGAGTGTGATGTCATCTTCCTAAAAAAAGATAAAAGGGCCCAATTTATGAATCTAAAAACAATCTTAGCCTGTATTAAATATTCTTAGTTTAAAATGATAGAGCTGATGACATGATGTAAACTAAAAATGATTGAAGCGAATTTACTGCAGATTAATCAACAGTTTATCCCATTTATTTGAGCAAAATAGGATTAACCTTTAAGTGTTTGTCTTTTAAAACTCAGAAATATTACATGTCAGTCTTCAGTTGTGTGTTTTGTTTCTGTTGCTGCGAAGGTCGAATTAAAAGTGACAGAAGCTCATTGCTGCCCTGCTAAGTGCCTTCCTGAGTGTGTTTCTGTGTTGGAAGCCTCCGCTGGGATTTGAACCCTGAACTCTGGCAGGTTGAGCACCATGTCAAGCGGAATGAGACGCGTCTGCCGGCGCGGCGGGCGTTAATACCGCCGCAGACACGCAGACACCTCAGAGTCGGCTTTCGCTTCCGACGCGGCGGCTAACAGGCGTTAGCCGTTAGCTTCAGTCAGAAATGTTTGACCTGAAAAGGGGAGAAAGTCTCGGATCCAAGAGGAATGATTTACTGAACCTTTGGACAAAGGAAGCGTTTTATTCTGGTCTGGGCGATACGGACTTAAAATATTCTGATTTAAAAAATTTCTTTTTAATTACTTATTTTTAGAGATGAAGAATCCAGTCGATTCTGTAGAAGGATTATTTATTAATAATTTTTTCACAATAAATGATAATGTGATAAATGTGCACAAAAGATACATTTTGTCTGTAATTTATCTTTAGATAAAAAGACAAAATAATTTTTTTCTGTAACTTTTCATCCAGAGGCTTTTTTCTTATCAGTCGGTATTGATGATTATTGATTAGATTCTTATTTTAAATACTTGAAATCTTCCCTTGTTTTTTAAGGTTTTCGTTTGTTTTTGTTCTCAGCCGACTTAGCTAGCGCCTTTTCTCTCCCAGTGAATATTCTGTATATTGAATATGCTATCAGAGGTATTGATCGATCGGGATTGGTTATCGATATTCTGTACGTTTTGTTGGTTTTGCAGTTTGACTGAAACTGATCGTGACAGACGAAGCGGTCGAGGATCGACGTCGTCGTTTTCTCTGCTTTTGTGTCCAGACCTTTAATAAGGCAGAGCTTAGGGGACCGTAAACGGACCGGCAGCAATACGGCCGACTAACCCGCAGATCGATGCGGAGCTGAGCGAGCGTTTGTGCTGCTATTTATTCATCGGCGCTGCGATGGCGGCGCTCTGGAGCCGTGACGGGTCTCAGCCGGAGCGTGTGTGGCGGCCGATGCTTGCCCTTGGGAAGCGCTGCTTTAATGCTGCCTGTCAGTGAAATATGACGGTCATAAAGCCTTTCAAACACTTTCGCTAACTCTCATTACTGCAGAGTGCACACACACACACACACACACACACACACACACACACACACACACACACACACACACACACACTCAGATGATCTCTGCAGATAAACGGGCAGATCGGTCAGCATCTGTTGACGTGCATTTTGGTTTATGCAACTTTGTCCTTCGTGCTTTTCACTCCAGTCCAGTTTGAAACCAGCAGATGAGCAAAAATATTCACACAATTCTTACTGGTCCCACTGGTGGAGATCCATGAAAACAGAAGTAAATTCCTCTGATTACAGCGGCTGAATCTCATTCCTAAAAATTATTTTAATATCATATTTTCCTGTATTTGGATCAAGATTTTTTTTCTGTTTTAAATTCATTTTGTTTATTCTTTCATTACATTATATTTATTAAAACCAAACCAATATTTCCATAACATGATAAATTTGAACTCAATATTATTGTTATTCTTTTTCTCTTTCGTTTTACCAAAAACTGGACGATTAAAATCTTCAGACTGGTGATTTGTTCTCAGCTACTGGAGCCACTGGGAAAAAGACTTCATAGTTCATTTTATTTGATGTTTTGTTTATTTGCATATTTTAAATATCTCCCAGTGTTAAATATTGAATAGAATTTAAAGTTTATTGATCTTTAACAATGTGTTCTTGTTATATTTTTCTTAAGTTGTGTAAAACCAATAACATCGTTTATCACAATAACTTCTCGCACAATTTACAGTCCAGAAAAATTTCATCCTGACATTCTTACTAAATTTCTATTACATGTTAAATTTGTATCTTCTAATTTTGAATCTGATTTATTACATTAGCACAAAGCTAGTTAAATTTCACGTATTTTAACCTTTTCAAGTCCTCAGTTTAATATTTTTGACGTTATGCTTCCTGCTGCTTCCTTTCTAAATGCTGCAAACCAAGACTTTCCTGAGAAGTCGGACATTTTCATTTTGCTGCCGCTGCTTGTGCGATAAATCCGGCGACCTCGACAGAAATCCCATTTCACCTTCAGAGACGATTTTTAAAAATGACCTGCAGGCTCAGGAGAGCCGTTTCATCCAGAATAAAAACGATTTACTAACAAAAATCAGATATTACAAGATTTAGGACTTGCACTGGAGCGTTTTTGCAGATAAAAATGAAGCATCTGAGTTATTGTCTCTTCTTCTTGCTTCATAAATCAAAGCCGCACCTCCAGCCTGGTGCTGCTGTGATGAACGGGAATCACTTGGAGTCGGCCCGATTCTTTCATATTGGACTCAAACGGAGGGAGGAGAGCCGAACTGCAGGCCGCAGCTCGCAGTCAGACCTGTTTATGTTTCACAGAATGATCTCCAAAAGAAGGATAATCAAAGAGACACTTTGCTCGCCAACGCCTTGGTGATTTTTGCAGTTTTGGCTGCAGAAGTTTTAATAAATGGTGAAAATAACATAGAAGATGCTTTGAGGCCTCAAATCCTGCAGAGAAAACAAGTTTTTCTTGATCTAGAAACAGCAGCACTGATGTTTTTGTTGGAATAACCAGCAGGTTTCTGATGGGCTGCGATGGGCTCGTCGTTTTTTCTAGATCTGTCTGTGACGTATTGATGATGTATGTGACCAAATGTAGTATTGGTTCCTGAGCTGGTGGACGTCGTACAGATGTTTCTGTGATGTAAAGCGCTTCAATCTGCCGAATGCGCTTCATAAATGAATTTGAGTGACTGATTAAACCGATGCAGGTGAAGGGAAGCGTTGAGGTTTCGCCTGCCCGCCGCCGTCGGCATCACGGCGCTCGGCGGTCGCACAAACTGCAGCGTCACCGCGACGCCGTGGGCAACGGCGGCTCCCAGGCTTCGCTCCGGCCTGCAGTCTGAGGAAACTGCTGCAAGGCAGCTGGACTCCAGGTTTAGGACGCTCAATGCGTTCAGCAGCTCTTGGTTCCCATCCAGATCTGTTTAAGACGTGGAAAAGTCATTTCCGAGTCGGGAATGTGACGGCTAATCCTCACGGTTCATCGCTGCGCTTGTTTCCATCATGTCTCCATGTGATCTTTGAGTTGCTTTAAAGTCCATCAGAATGTAATTTATAGATAATCAGATTAGAAGATTTTACATAAATATTTGGATTTGTTCGGCCATTAATGTGAAGCAGCAAGCTGTGCAGGTTGGGAGAAAATGTACTGCATATGAGTAAACAAAGCAATGCTAGCCATTCTGTTTGTGCTGATCCAGCTGTGTGTGTGTGTGTGTGTGTGTGTGTGTGTGGTGTGTGTGTGTGTGTGTGTGTGTGTGTGTGTGTGTGTGTGTGTGTGTGTGTGTGTGTGAGTGAGTGAGACTGATATAAACCCAGTCAGCAGATAAAGGAGGGTGGAGGGGGAAGGAAAAACTCAAAGGGAGAGTAAAAGAAAGCAGGAAGAGTTTGCCATGCAGAGGTTTGCATGAGCTCTAAAGGTTTCCTACTGTGGCAGACAATAGGCGAAGCTAGGCGCTCCGTGCGACAATAGGCTCTTTGACCCCGGTCAGGCTAGCAGCAGGGGGGGCGGGGGGCACTGAGGGCGGCCCATCTGTCTCACCACAGAGAGCGTGAATACATCTGGACTCTGAGCGCGACGGAAGGTCGACCTCGTTCCTGGTTTCTGCTCAAAGTTACTAAAACCCTGCTAAAGGGTAGCGCTAGCTACGTTAGCATCCAGCTAGCAATGAAGCTGCTTGGACGAATGCTTGTGTTTGTGAATTATCTCATGCATTATTAATCATGTTGCAGTATTGTGTGACTTACTGGTGGAAATTTTTACATTTTTAACTTTAAACCTTTAAAAGCTAGCATAGCTAAATGCTAAGAGTAAAACTTTTCTTTCTTGTGAGCTTCTGGTCATGTTTCCTCATACAAGGTAGAGGAAATTGATCACTGATTGGATCAGTCAACAGCTTTATGAAACATTTAGTTATTAATAAAACTTGGTTTCCAAGGTTCCCAAATGCTAACGCAGCGCTAGCTACATTAGCATATCTAGCTAGTGTAGCTTCCCATATTTTACTGGGAAGCTACTTATTTAGTTTTGTGTTATTTCAAGTATTAAAAACATTTGACTGAGAAATTAGACCATAAGATTTGCACCACAATATCGAAACAAAGTTCCAGAAAACTGCAAATCAGCTGGAACACTGATTTCCTTTGAGTCCAAGCTAATAGCGTTACCTTTTATTGAACTAAATTGAATATTGGCCAACATATTTAATGTGTATTGATGATTTTTAACGATGTCATATTCATTAAATGTCTATGTATGTTTTACATGCTTTCCTAAAATCTCAAACAAGATTTATTTTGCAGCACAAAAAACTTAAATTATGACGTTTTGGGAATCCAAGCTGCTTGATTTAGTTTATAGCTTTTTCATGCGGCGTTTCCAGCCGCAGAACGTCGTGTAAGCGAACGGTTTGCGACCCGGTGGTCAGAAAGCGGCGCCTGCGGCTGCGTCTCCGTCAGCAGACATTAGCTGACAGACGTCTCTTTCGTTGTGCCTCCCCGTCATCCTGACTGTCAGCTCGTATGACGAAGCTTCCCTCAGCGAGACGGCGAGGAGCTTCGCTACGCATCGCTAAGGCTCCTCAGGAAAACGTTTTTATCATGTGAAGAGACAACAACGGTGCGACGCTGACCCAAACGGTGCGATTTCAGCTGGTTCGGCTGCAGAATTTTGCCCCGTTTTCCCATAAATAGCCGACATAGCTGGATTTGTCTCCGCGTCGCCATGGGGATTTCTCTTTCACCGGCTGCCGTGGCGATGGCGCCGGGTCTCAGTGTTTGTCCGTTTAATGCAGGTTTGCAGAGGTAGAGCGATGCAGAGGCGCACAAACACCCCCGGAGGCCCCGGAGGCCCCGGAGGCCCCGGAGGCCCAACCCCCCGCCGCACAAAGCAGAGGATTGTGGGACTGTACGCCCGTTGCCGTGGTGATGGGAATCAAAGTGACAGCTTTCCTTTAGGAGGAACCACCGCCCCCCCGCCCTCCACCCGCCCGCCGCCCCCTCCCCGCCCCCGCCCCGGCCCGCCGCCTCTCCTCCCTTAGCAGGTGTAAGAGTGAGAGACGTCTTTCTTTCTTCCTCCTGTTTTCTGGTCGGCTTCCAGATCCTCTCGCCTTCTGTCCTTCAAAGCGTCTGAAATTAGAAAATCCAGGCGGCGGTTTGGGTGTCGGCGCTTAGTAACGTCACAAACTCGTTTATTTGAGGCTTCGCGTCAGAAAGAGGCTCGTTTAGCCAAATTAATGCCTCTTCGCATCAAAGCGGACGGTCAGAAACAAGCCGGGAGCAAAACGTGCGCCGACCCGATTGGACCTCTGCAACAATGGCGCTTTGCATCGGCGGGGTCAGAGGTCGGATCTAAAGGCTCAGAAATTGCTGCACTGTAAATTGTGACTGAAAAAAAAAAAGACTGGATGTGATTTAAATTTTCTGGAGGTTTTGCTGACATTCGAACGAAGCCCAGCAAATTATAATGTCGACTTTAATTCAATAAATTCAACTTATTTTTACTTAGTTAAAATAAACATTTCATTTAAATAAGTCGAGTGTGTTTTGGACTAACAACAAAAACATTCAGACTTTCGAGTGCAGAAAATTAAATCCAGATTCTGAGTCTGAATTCAAAATGAAACGATTAAAGTCCTAAACGTCTTTTGTACGTTTAAATAATTCCTGGGGATAATGTTGCTCAATCAGCTAATTTAAAGGAAACTAAACAATTTTGAGGTAACGACTATGCATACAATGTTGATTAGGTTTTACAGTGCGCTGCCTCTGAGGAGGAACAAGGTGAGCGCTGCAGACAAAGGAGCTCATAAATGCCGGTGAGAACCAGTTGTGAATTGCTTTTTTTTCTTTACAGACCCCCAATCTGTGGCAGAGGGACAAAGGTAGCCCTTTGGGACCCCTCTGTACACACACACACACACACACACACACACACACACACACACACACACACACACACACACACACACACACACACACTCCGTTATAAAGGGCCGGTTCCACAGCTGCCTCGAGTCGCCCCGTCCCTCCCCACTTCCATTATTTTTAATCCCTCCAGTGAAAGCTCCCTCAGTTTCTGCCCCTTCTTTTAACTCCCCTGCCTCCCCCAACGCTCCTCATCACACCCGTCGCCCCCGCAGTCTGAGGTCCCACAAAGCCGTCAGCTGTCATATCTCCTCTCTGACACATGGGCTGGACTTTCATTATGAAGATCTCAGCCTGGCGAGCGAGCGCGCCGCCCGCCCGGAGTCCGCCGGGTGTAATTACACGAACGCTACAGATGTGACGGTTGTGATCCGGGTCAGGGGTCGGACGGCCAGACAGGATGTAGCGCTGGTCACATGACGGGTCGGTTCTTAATAACCGAGCGTCTGGTTCAGGTAGTTCAGCACCTTGACGTGTCAAACGCATTTTCATTTTGGGCCTCCCGAAGGTTCTTGTGCCAGAATGCATGGATCATTTTGAAACTGTAACTTTCCTGCATCACAAAGTCGCAAATATTTAAAAATATTTGCAAGAAAGTTTGAGATATTTAAGAGTTTGTGACTCTGACTTTGTTTTACTGATCAAGTTGAACAGAGTCAAAATGACTTGATATGAAGTTCGACGAAAGTTTGCAGAAGAAATTCTGCCACCTGCAGGTGGGAGTTGGTTAGTTCAGCTCAACGTTTTTGCTGAAAATTTGTGTTTTCACATTGATCCCGATATTTTCTTTCAGTGTTTTAGTGAGATGTATATATTTATATTTGCAATCACTGACTTTGTGGTGCAAATTCAGAAAATTTGCTGTCAAAATGACTCTTTCGGCCTCAAGTTAGTCGGAAGCTCACTAAAGAAATACTGCCACCTGCAGGTGGGAGTCAGTCATTTAAATCCAACATTTTGAACTTTTGTGGAAAACTTGAGTTTCCCAGCAGCCCAGTCACCAGTCAAAGGCGACTAAATGGAAAATTGTCCAATCCCAGTCGATTTATTTGGATTTCATGCCGTGGAGCAAAAAAGGACAAATTTTGGCAAAAATAAAATAATTTATAGTATGAGGAGAATAAACCAAGATAATGATTTGCCCTCTTAATCCCTCTTTGTGTTGTTTTCACCTTCAGTGACTCCAGTCCCCCATCAGACATCCGTTATCCCTCGTGATTCATCTCATCAATGAACTCGAGCTTCTCTCTCCGTCCAACTCTCAGCTTTCATCTGCCTCCAGCCTGCAGCCGTCTCTTGCAGTAAATCATACAACCGTTCTGCACGTGGTTGTCGTTAATGCAGATGAGGTCACACTTCCAGGCAGGCCCCGTCCTCTGCGCTCGCGTGCATGTCCACGGTGGGCGACACCCAGATCGCACAGAGACGGTCAGAACAAGGTGAACATCCAGCTGAGCTCCGGGTCTGACTCACTGCAGACAGAGGAAGACACCCAGTTAATTGGTGTTTTAGCTGATTGCTAATTGCCCCTTTCTTCCATTAGTTGTTTATCTGAAGGAGAAACATTCAGATAGACGACCAATTTGCTCCTCTTGTCTCGTGGAAACTTGTTTCTTGTCCTCCTAATTAGTCCATCTTTTTGGTTTCCTCCACATCTGCACCCTTGCGAACGAACGGAGACACGGTTCTGACGTCCAGCCTGCAGCAGGGTGAATCTGGATCCATTTTACTGGGAACATATTTACTGTCACTGCATGAAATGTGATGCTATCTGACTTTGAAAACAGACGATACCTGAAACTCTTCACAGTGACTTACCTTTTCTTTTCTACAGTAGAGAAGACGGAGCCAGGACACGTCCACTACACTGAAAAAACACGCTATCTTATCCAGTCCTTTTGGTCCAATTTAGCTCTAGCTTCTGCCAAATGTATCACTTTAGCATTAGCAGAACTAATGTGCCTGGTTAGGGCTTTAGGACTTTAGGGCTTTAGGGCTTTAGGGCTAGCAAATCTAATGTTTTAGCTAATGGTGTCTAACTCTGGACAGAGCTGATCAAACCATGAGTGAGGTGATAGTTAGAAACAGCTAACAGAAGTTAAACCTGATGTTGAAGCTTTGAGGACAAATGTTTTTATGCGTCTCTGCTTGCATTCAAACTTTTCAGTTGATACATGTGTTTTTGAAGCATTTTATGTTCTTGTGTTTTGCATGTGGTTTGGTTGGTTTGTTAAAAAGCCGCAGTGGAGTTTACAATTCCAAACTTTGGAGAGCTGTCAGAGGACGCAGGCCGTTCCCAGGCAGCGTGAGGTTTTATTTGGCTTCGGTCTAAATTAGCTCATAGGGAGGAAGACGAATACGAGCAGAAGTGCAGGAGAAAACTTTGATTCTGTCGAGTTTCTGGTGGGGAAAAAATGATTTCTCTGATTGCTTGTCATGTTTTAGGTAACATGAACTTGCCGGTTTCTTGATTTGGCAACTGTATAAAATGGAAACGTGAGTTTTTTTAATTGCAGCATGTTGTATTTTGACTATTTGTACAGTTGTGGGCGATATAATTTGTGCTCAAGCCTTCTCTTGGACAGCGCTCACATGCTGGATTACAAAGAAGCAACATGACCTCTGGATGCTTGCAGATCCCATCTCCAACTGTCGGACTCTCAACGTTTAGTTTGAGTTACAGTAATAAACGTCTTCTGGAGCCAGAGTTTTATGTGTTTCCTGTGTTGATTTACGTGACGTTGGGGGGGGGAATGTCGGGCGGTTTCACTGTCAGTGCGCGCGGGAAAGAGCTGCAGTCAGGAGTTTAGCAACAACTCGGCCCGATTTTACGCCGCGCAGTTTTCAGTTTCTCAGGCTCTGAGTCTTCACGGCGAAGCCAAGCTCACATAAGACTGGACAAACATGATCTCAGACGTGCAGAAAAGTCAAAAAACATGGCCTTATACACCCCACACACACACACACACCCACACACCCACACACACACACACACACACACACACACACACACACACACACACACACACACACACACACACACACACACACACACACACACACACACACACACACACACACACACACACACACACTACAGGCCCAGCTGTAACAAATGGAGAGCAGATTTTGGATGATGATGATGATGATGTAAAAGACCAGGCATGCTGGTCTCCATGGATGACAAGTTTTGTTGAGTAAAGTGTGTCATTGTGTGTGTGTGTGTGTGTGTGTGTGGTGTGTGTGTGTGTGTGTGTGTGTGTGTGTGAGAGAGTGTGTGTGTGTGTGTGTGTGTGTGTGATAGTGTGTGTGTGTGTGTGTGGGTCATTCTCTGGTATCTGAGCCACAACAGCTCTCATTGGTTCCCTGCAGGACTGATTTTATTGTGCCAGTTGCATGCAGCAGAATGCACTCTGTAATTTTGGTGTTGCAAATTTCAAATCTTCCGACTTTAGCCGAGATGATGGTTGGAAATAGCTGGGAATCTTTTGGGTTGTTTTGCAAAAGTTTGAACATTTCCTCTCTGCAAACTGGAAATCTCAGACAAGCATCAGCACCACACAGTTGAATCGGTTTGGAAATGAAAAGCAGGTGTGTTGCTGCTGCTGCAGCAGCAGGTCGGTTCCTCCATTGGTTGTTTAGCAGCTGAGTGAAGCTGCAGCGGAGCGTGGCGGCAGCGCTGCAGGTTTGCTGACATGATGTCATGAGGTGAGCACTCGGCGTCAAGGAGAGAAAGGATGGCGCTGTGCTCCGCTTCACACACTGGGAAGTTGTGAAAACGGCCATAAAATGCGGCAGGTAATCTGGTAACGGACTCCACAGACGGCGGGAGAATCGCTGCGGCTCGGCGTTTCTGTGCGAGTCCCGGAGAAAAAGGGCGTGTCCCAGAGAGAGGAGGGAAATGAGAGAAAGTGAAAGGAATGGAAACTGATAGTCGACAGAAAACAGATGTATTTATTGTTCTGTGTTATTTATTGGTTTGGTATTTTTGTTTTTTTCATGGTCAACAGAAACTCCCCTTCCCAGAACTGTCCGTATTGGTGGATTGTTTTCGCCTCCATAGGACGTAAAAAGGAGAATAAATCCAGAATATTAACCAGTTTGCTGCTCTGGATGATGCAGGTTTGTTTTAACGTTACGGCAGAACTGAAAAACATCGGCAATTAAAATTAAAGCCCATATTTCAAGAAGTGGTTGGGAAACTATTTTGAACCCCATCATTCACATCACAGTTAGAAAATCGCTGTCTGTAAACGCGCCCGACCCAAAACACTCATCTGGTGCAAATTAACAATTTAATTAACCTTTTTTTATTCTGTTACCACAACAGCTTATTGGGACCATTGTAGAGAGAAAAAGAAAAAGTTAATTTCTGCCAAAAAACCCTCAGATTTTGAGATTAATCTTTGAACATTTTGAGAAAAAAATTTTAAATTTCTGTTTCAAAAGTTTAAATTTTTGACATTTGAACTCCATTGCAGTTCTTCCAGATGTTTAATATTAAACTAGATGGACATTTTTAATTTAAAATAAAAAACCGTCTATAAATATGTTTTACCCCAAAACTCCCCCAGATTTAACCAAGCAGAGAAAACCTCAAACGGTGGTGGCAGCATGATGCTGCGGGCTCATTAATATCCAATATCTAGTTTATTACGATGGCAGCGACTTTGAGCATTTGATTTGATTTGTTCTTTTTCCAGACTTTTATTTGAATCGTTGCATTTTTTTTTTTAACATGTTTTTTTCCCTCGGGTTTCGCTATGACGCGTAACCATGGTGACCGGGTGTTGTCTTTGCGATTGGGAGCAGCTGATTGTACTTCAAAAGCTCAAATAGTGGCGAATCCCCAAAGGAGGAAGTTCGAATTTCCACCACATGACTGGGATTTTAAACGGCGTGGCAAAAGCAAATGAGGCTGGTCAGCATCGCTCGTCCATGTCACTGCGGCGTATTGGTCTCTGTTAGCATTAAGCTGTTAGCATTAAGCTGTTAGCATTAAGCTGTTAGCACGTCGTGGTGTGACTGTAATACAGCCGCTGACGGTTTTTGACATGGGTGATGTGGGCAGTGGCCCAGGGCGGCATCAGAGAAGGGGCGTCAGTTGTTCCCTCAACAGGTATGCTACTGTTACCACTTCTTTAGGCTTTTATAGTGGACAAAGTTCCCCTTAGTAGCAAAAAACCAGACAAACAGATGTTTTCCTGCATTTGGGTGAAATATTTTGGATTAAACTGAACTGGACCAAAGCTAAGGCTGTAGCTAAAGCTAAAGCTTGCCTCAAACCGGGTCAACAAGAGGGCAACTAACAGATGAGCCACAAGATGATTTCTAAACTTGGATTCTCATCTCCTCTTTATGAAGTCTGCTTCATAAAGCCTCAGTATGTGTCCAACAAGAGGCTTGCAGCTGTAAAGACGTCGAGTGTGAAAGACGAAATGGTCTCAGAGGGACAGAAACACGGCGAAGGGAACAGAACATGCTTCCGTTTTTCCTCCTTCTGCCTCGACACCTACTCTGTTAGATCCTTGTTGGGATCACAATGTGAATTTAAATGAGGTTCAAGTTCGGTTTAAGTAGTTCACGTTGAATGGAGGTCAAGGCAAAGTCCCAGAAAGTGTTTACTGTGTGTGAGGGAAAAACAGACAAACAGTCGGATAGAGAGAGATGCTGACAGCAGAAATGGGGCAGCTGACGGGGTAACAGGGCGGCTGGAGGCACCCGGGGGAGCAGAGTTGGATTTGGGGGGGATTTAAGGCTGTAGCGAGGGGGACAAGGAGGCTTAGACCAGCTGACTCTGTTCTAGTAACACACACGCCACTCACACATGAGCCAAAGACGAGAAACGCAGCAAGAAGACGCAAAAACATGAAATCCGATGAGCAAAGAGGAGAAATCTGTGTATAAAAATACAAAACAAGCAGCAAGGCTGAAACGATTAATCGTTGTGAATCAATTATTGAAATAATTGTTGACTGATTTACGAATTATTTAATTGTTAACTAGAGAAATGCAGAAAAAAGACTCAAAACATAAAAATAGAAAAGTAAAGTGAAGTCTATACATAAAAGCATTAAAAACCACAAAAGGGCTGAAACGATTAATCACGATTAATTGATTACTAAATTAGTTAATCATTCAATTAATCGTTAAGTGGAGAGAAGCTGTAAGAAGATACTAACAAATGAACTTAAGAGTAAATTTACTAATTGAATAAAACTCAAGAAAATTATATACAAAAAATTAGAAGAATAAAGTTAAGACATCTATGCAAAAATAGAAAGCACAAGAAGGCTAAAACAAATAATCGTGATTAATCAATTATTTAAATCATCAACTAATTTAGTTATCAGATAAATAACTGGATTCTTAAGAAGATACTAAAATATCAAATTAGCAGAGTAAAGGGGGGAAGCCTATACATAAAAACCACTGCAGGCTGAAACGATTGTGATTATTTGATTATTTTAATAATAGTTTTGACTTTCAAAACTGAAATTTCCATTTTTTTTTTAAATTAATCTGAAAATTTCAAACTCTTTTGGCAGAAATTTACTTTTGATGTAATAGCGCAACCTGATCGACTTAAGTTGCACTTTTAACCTGGATCAATATGTAGGGTGGTTTGGCAACCTAATAACTAATTGGTGATAGCCCAGATACCATTGGTAGCATTTTAGCTAACATTAGCTTTATAGCTAACATTAGCTTTATAGCTAACGTTGGCCTAATAGCTACAATAAACAGAGATTGGAGAGAAGATATTCGTCAACATGTTAGTAACGCTACTCTCAGCATTTTAGCAAAAAATAGCATGTTAGCTCAGTTTAGCTTTTACCGGGGATTTTTAAATATTGTTTGTCAGGTATTACTGCAGATCAACATGCTAATGATAGCCTACATGCTATCTTTAGCTTTGGAGCTCGTTTTAGCTTGAACATGGATTTGTACACAATGAATGAAGTCTGTTACTTTAGCTCACCATGCTAATGATAGCTGACTTGCTACTATCTGTGTTTTAGCTTTGTGCTACATCCAGCGTTAGCCTGGGGTTGTACATATAGAAAGGATTATGTTACTTTAGCTCACCATGCTAATGATAGCCTACATGTTATCATTAGCATTTTGGCTAACTTTAGCTTTGCTTCTCTTAAGCAGCTGTTTTCACACCAGGTGGAGTAACTTAAAATTATGAAACATGATATTTAGTGACCCAAGCTTGAACTGAGTTTTCTCTTCAACGTTTGATCTTTCAGTTTAACCTTTTAAACAAAGTTTTCTCACATTTCTAACACTCCTTAGCTGGGATTCTTTACATTGACTCAATGTTTTCGGTAAAGCTTTTTGACGCATTTCCTGAGTCTTCTGCAGTTTTCAGCAATAAAAATTTCGCCTGGAGAACTTTCTTCTAATGCAATTAAAAGATGAAGGAAGAAGAGATAAGAAATGAAACCAAATGAGATGAATATCAGGGGTCAAAGTTGAGATTTTGCCTTCCTTCTTCTCTGTGCCACTTCATTATGTCGCTGCTGTCACTCCGGGTGCGTTGGAGAAAGATATTCATGGCCGCCGCATCCCAGCATGTGTGAGGGTGTTAGTAGAACCAGGACAGCGCTGAACTCATTTGGCTGGAGCAGGAATTCACATGAGGTCCGGTTACTTTCGCCAGTTCTCAGAGGACACAGAAACACCGTGTGTGTAAGACAGATGAGCATGACAGTGATTAGGTGTGTGTATAAATAGTTGTCTGCGGTGACACGGTCAGATCCGCAACTTTCTAGAGATCCGGATGGCCGAGTGTGTGAGTGTTTCTGCATTCTTTCCGTAAGTGTGTGAGTGTTTAAAAGGGTTCCTGCAATGTCGCCGTTTAATGGCATGAGGCGGGAATGTGTGCGTGATCCCCAGGGAAGACCCGAGTTCATCCAGCTGTTACGCGTTCCTGTCTCTTCCAGAGGAGTTTTGAACCTCTTCAGTGACACCTGTTCACCTGTGGATGTGAACGCGCCATGTTGTCAGTCAAACTGATGTCCTCAGACTTACATTGGTGTTTTGTGATGTAACAAAAATCGTTTCATAACTTTCTTTATGTATAATGTAAATTGAACTAGTACAATAAAAGGGAAAAATGTGAAAAGAAGAAAGTAGCACAACACGCTAATGACGTGTAGCAGAACTGACTTTCTTTTTAGCGGTTAGCATTTTGGCTAATTTAAAAAATGTTTGCCACCCTCAGCTTTTCCTACAGTAATTGTCACGGATAAATCCTAAAGTACTTATTTATTTTTTTGTTTTGCCGACTGCCGCTGGTGGGAAGCGAAAAGGTTTGCTCAGGTCTCTGCAGTTCAAACAGTGCGGATGTAGCGGCTCCTGCTAACATGCTAGCTTTTTCTGCTAAAACATCAGACTGTGATAAATTATTTTAAAATTTCCCTTCCATATAATGTTTTTGTAGAACATGAAAAGGAAAAAAGCGGCACAATCCGCTAGTATCAGAGCTAATTTTAAGTTTAGCGATTAGCGTTTTGGCTAACTTTAAAAACGTTTGGCACACTCAACTTCCCTGGCAGTAATTTTCACGAATAAATTCTCATTTATAAACCTTCAATTAGTAAACCTTTGGTTATGGACTGTTAACAATTCTTCATCTCGTTAGACGTTTATATTTGCGCTCTTATTTTGAAGTGCATGAAGACTGTTCAGTTTCCTCAAAATACGTTTGATGTTTTGGGAATAAATAAACAAAACAACAAATAAACTGAATTATGAAGCCTCTGTTTGAACACTTTATGAAACTACAGCAAAAATGTAGAAATGGACGTAAAAATGAGTCTCGCTGCCATTTCTGTTGTTTTCTGTAGAAAGTAGGAATTCACGATCATCTGCGCAAATATTTATTTTGAGGAGAAATTTAGTTTTTTTTTCATGTGCATATGAGCTAAAAACGTTATTTTTTAACGTAAATTAAATTTTTTTGAAAATCTTTTTTTATCAGTTACTACATTTGGTGAATTTCTTTGTTTGGGAGATGAAAGATGAGCTTTCTTCATCTCTTCACGAGGGCAACATGTTCAGCCACTCGCTTCATTTCAATGCTTCCTCACTGATTTCCATTTATTTCACCCTTTGAGGAGGAAGAGAGACAGAAAAAGGAGGAGAGGCTGAGATTAGCAAAGAGGTGAGAGGAAGACGAGGCTGAAAGAGGGGGAAGAAATGTGAGGAGAGCCAGAGGAGAGGCCGGCCTTCAGCTGTTTGCTCGCCATGGGCCGGGTCACTTGGGCAACCAGGACTCTGCTGCCAGGAAGCGAAGACAGGAAGGGAGGGAGGCGAGGAAGAGGAGGAAGAGGAGGCGAGGCCAACATGTTGGAGAGAAAAAGCTAGGAAAGTGCGTTTTGACACGTTAATGTTGCTGTTTTGACCTGAACGTTTTCTCGTGTTGCGTCGTTAAACCGAAGCTCCAGATCTGAGCGAATAACGCCGGTTGTTCGGCTCGACAACGAATAATTGACCGTCGCAAAAGTTCATCAGGAAATGAACGGAAAGAGACGTTTCTAAGGTAGCATCTAAAACAAAATGGCGGCCTTCAAACCGCTGGTGTCGAACTCGAGGTTAAGCTAAAACATAAGTTTATTACAGATTCCTGTAAAAATGTTCAGAAACGTTGGGTTTAACTGACCACTGAGTCCCACCTGCAGGGGGCAGTATACTCTACTTTTATGTGGCGAGTCACAGTTATTGATGACGGTATTAATGGATTTGATCAAAACATTCATCAGTCCTTTGAAACTATTCATAATTTAAACCTTCCTGAATATTAAAGTCATTTGGTTTCAGACGATTAAATGTTTTCCGAAAACTTTCATACAGTGGAGATTTATTGACGACTTGAAAGCCAACCATATTGATCACAATCAGATAATCGAGATCATTTAAACACGGTAATAATGAGACAGTTTTGAACTGGAATCACGGTAAAGTTTCAGTTTTATGCCTCAGAGTCCAGATGAAAGCGTCTCCTAGATGCAGAAACGTAAACAGAGAAAGAGTTTCTGAAGCAGAACCAGCGAAGCAGAACCAGCGAATCAGAACCAGCGAATCAGAACCAGCGAATCAGAGAACATGGAGGGGAAAAGCAGCTCTTCCCAGTGAGAGGCTTACATCAGTCCAGAGGAATTCCTGCCTTTTTTTCCAGATCCTTTTGTTATTCTTTAAAGCGGGTCGCCTCTTTCTCCCCGCGTCTCGGCCGCTCCGTCACTGCCGGACCTCGGGCCAGAGAGAGAACCGGGTTTTATTCTACCGGTTGTGCTGCGAATGTAAGAACGATTTAATGCAAAAAGAAGAAAGTTTCATCACTGATTTGGTGTGAAAATTTACACTTTGCACTTCTTTTGGTTCTTCCATTTTGGTTTCTACTGTTTCTACGCCGCAAGAGGCAAAAATTTACCAATTATTTTCATTCTAGGTTCCAGTGCAGCGACATTAATACACTTTAAATAACTAATAACCTTCCAGCAAAAGAGAGTAGCTTGTTCTGATAATTATTTAGTATTGATGAAAAAGTTTTAGCTCCACAGGCAGAATATTCTACTGCTCCATTACCTAGCAACCCAAGCTGAGCTCCAGCACGTTTGGTCAGCAGGTTCTTTCACTGTATGCGCTGTACAATGGCTGCTGGAAAGGGCAACTGTTTTGTTGCTGACTTTCCACCCAGAAACCACTTGCTGCATTCTTGTTGGCTGTGCAGGAGGCACCACTTTTGCCTTTCGAAGTCGTCTGGATGTATAGTTTAGCATCTGTGTCCTAAAATGTTGTTTAGCAAACAAAACCGAATGTTTTAGCATCTGTTTGCTATTAAACATGCAGGAGGGGGCGTGGCCAGCAGCACCTTATGAGGATTTAAAGTGACAGGACGCCCTAAAACAGCTCAATCTGAACCGAGCAGATTAAAGTTTTATTCTCTTAGAAGGATTTTGAACAAAAGGTGTAAAAGCTTCCTAAACCTTCTACATGGGCGGCTTCTTTTTATCAGAATATTTGGGGGGTTTTTGGTCATTTTTTTATTTTTTTGAGGGCAGTAAACCGTTCCCTCCTGAGTTTAATACGTTTTTCCAAAGGTTTGTGTGCAGCAGCCTGCAGGTTCTCATGGGACGGATAATAAACTCACGTTTACATCAACCTTTTGCCTTCATCGGGTTCCAGCTCCTCGCTCTTCGTCGTCCCGTCATTAAACTGACCTTTCTGACCTTTGGGCCTCCTGTCCTTCTGTAATCTCCTCCTCCTCTTCCTCTTCCTCTTCCTCCTCCTCCTCCTCCTCCTCCTCCTCCTCCCTGTGTCCTGTTCTCTCCTTAATGACGACTTGGTCGACTGCAGCAGAGAACAGGTCCAAGTTTCCTTACTGTGCCTGATTACATCAGCACATGCAGTCCTACACACACACACACACACACACACACACACACACACACACACACACACACACACACACACACACACACACACACACACACACACACACACACACACACACACACACACACTTCATTCGCTTCACGCTCTTCTCTTTCTGGACCAGCTTCTCATGACATCACCAACATCTGCCCAGCTGCCTGAAACAGTGTGTGCTTAGCGGCCGTTCGCCGCCATGTTGATCTGATCTTTCTGGTCCGGTTCTGACCCGGATCGAACGCTGATGAAGAACATTCATCAGAATGAAGCTGGAGACGGATCAGAGCTTTTATTTTTCATCACTCTGCTGGTTTGGATTGTAACAAATTGGGAACATTTGGGTTTTCTGGGTGAAAACCGTAATTAGTTTATTATGATGTTGTAAAGTGTAATTAAAAGGCGTGTAGCTCCGCCCCCTCACACGATGAAACGGGAGTGGGCGGGGCCTCGATGAGTAGAGGGGCGGAGCCAAAAGGGCAAATTTATCATGCACAATTAACCAAATCTACCTGAAAATATCAACAGTTTGAGCCGTAATTGGAAACTGTTTTAAAATGGATAATAAATAATTTTTGTTACTTTAAACCAGGCTGTAGTTGGAGCATTTAGCTGGAATAAATTGAACTGAACTAAAGTAATTTAATCTAATCTGTTTAAGATTTAATTAGATTAACCCATACTAATAAAAAATACAAATGAATCATGAGAATGAAGTCATTAAACTTTGAATATAAAGTCATAATTCAGGAATAGTGATGATAAAGCAACTTTATTCTTGTCATTTTCACTTTTTTTCTCAAAATATGACTTTATTCTCATACAACTTTATTATTTAAATATTATGACTTTATTTTCCTGATTATGACTTTTTTCACAAAACTGAGTCTTTATTGAATCATTTTTACTTTATTCTGATAAAACCACTTTATTCTCGTCTGACTCCTGATAAATCTGTTGTTGTTTTGTTGGCCTGACGCTGCGTCGCAGTTTGAGTTGGACTCTGGATGTGATAAAGTCCCGTTAGCTTGCAGCGCGCCGCCATGACGGCGTCATGACTTCATCCAGCGTTTGGTTGCTCACCTCTGCTTTCCGTCCAGCGCACTAATAAAACCTCTCTGAGGTCTGCGCTGTCGCTTCCTCTGGCTGCTTAATATGTCAGCCGATGAATTCATCCTTCTCCTCATCTGTTTGTCTCATTGCTGCTTTTATCGCGCCGTTTGGAAACATTTTGCTAGAAGCCGAGATTGAAATGCAGTTAATACATCCTGAGATTTAAGACGAGTCTCTGGAGGGAAAAACTGCAGAGATAAACAGTTTTTCTGCTGCCTTTATGATTAGTTTGAGTTTTAAAATGTATATTTGATTTTCTTTTTCTTATCACGTTTATTTTGCTGTTTGCCGCGTCTAAAACAGGGATGTCCAAAGTGTGGTCCGGGGGCCGTTTGTGGCCTTTTGGAGGATTTCTTTGGTCCCTCAAAGAAATTTTTATACACAATAAACCTTAAAAAGTTTTGTTTTCATTGATTGCATTTGCTAAAAGAAAAAAGAAAAAAGCAAGCATTGCCCAACGTAAGAAAGGATTTTATTCATTAATAATAATATAATATAAATAAGCAAATAAACCCGGAAAAGATTTGGAAAATATTTACCAACTTTTATTACAGCTACTGTTCAAAACCTTGTTTACATTTCTATCAATAATGTCATTTTGTACTAAAATAAGGCGACACTTTGAAATTAAAATGTGTATTTGGCAAAAAGATTAGAAAAACGTCCAAATTTCTAGATTAAAATTGGGATTATAAAAAAAGTTACTTCTTCTGGTGTAGAAGAAGCTTTAATATCTGCGGTCGAACTGTTCAGGAATCCTGATGATGCGTTTCCGTTTCCTTCCTGCGCCGTCGCGTTTCAGAGCGACGCTTTTCTGAGGCGCTGCTAATCCAGACCATCTAATCAAAGGTGGCCGTTAACCCGGGATTATCCGCAGACTAAGGAGATGCGCTTAACGAGATTTATGTTAAAGCTTTCACGTCTCACTTCGCTGAGAAACCCAAACATTGTTCTCAGTCAGAGCAGAAATACTTCAACATATCGGTACTGAAGTAAAAGTCGACTTTTGTGATCAGATTATCAATCATTTCACATTTAAAAATTACATCAGATGGACCACAATATAAATTTGGTTGGACATTTTGGTATCTTAAAGATCAAAATGATAATAATTGAAATAAAATCAGCCAGGTTATATTTTTCCAAATCACTTTATATCGATTAAAACCTCCAGGTGTTTGTTTTTTATTTAGTAGGTAGAAAATCCAGAAATTTTACTTCAGTAAGAGCAGAAATACTTAGTTATAAAACTACTGAAAGTGCAGCGCAGTAAAAATACTCCTAAAAGTACATTTTACTTTGTGTAACTGCTTACTGCAAATGTAACTGCTTACTACCAACTCTGGAAGTTACTTTGCTTCACCGCAAAGTAGGAAAAATGTTTGAGATTAATTTAAAGATGCTGCCGAGTTTTCATGAACAAAAGCAGAAAGAAAATGAAACTACCAATGATTGAATGCAGTCGAGTGAATGTGAGGAGTTACTAACCGACGTTTACATGCAGCTTTTCTCTCTTCGTTGTTTTGTGTAGAAATGAATGAATCTGATTTCGGCTCGCAGCGCCGTGTTTGTTTTTGGGTCTCGGTTTCTCTGACGTTGCTCTGTTGTGACAAGCTTCACAAAGGTTTCCCGTGCAGCGCGGCGCTCCGTCCGTCTCCGTTTGCCTCCGTTTGTCTGTCGCTCTGACGTCTCGGTGGCGGCGCCGCGCTCCGTTTCTGCAGGTTTCTCCTCCTGTGCGCCGCCGATCCGTCTCCAGTGTTTGTTTGTGCTGCAGGTCTCGGCCCAGCAGGGATGAACGTCATGTGAACATGTGACCTGCGGTGTTTATGCCATTCTCCTCCAATCATGCAGTTCTCTGCAGATATGGATGAAATGTTGGTGTTTATTGTTGGCTTTAAGCACCAGAATGTTCCTGCTGCTGCAGAAACCTTAAAAAACAAGAAAATATACCTTCACTAAATCAGGTTTTATTCTACAGTACTGAAGTAAAAGTCGACTTTTTCAGAAGGATGAAAATATAACTTTTGTCTGAATTCTGACTTTCATATTATGAGATTAAAAAGTAGAATTTTGAGTAAAAAGTCAAAATTCTGAGAAAACCGAGTTCTGAAGAAGGGAGTCATAAAAAAATTAAAATTGTGAGAAGTTTTCAAATGAAAACTTCAGCAGAAAGTTGAAAGTCAAAATTATGAGAAAAAAAAGTTTGTATTCTGGGGAAAATATCAGCAAAAGTCAGAATTGTGAGATTAAAATGAGAATGAATAAAAAAGAAAATTAATTTTTTTCTCCAGTGGCTCTGACATTAGCCATGATTTTTAAAGAATGCATGAGTTGGACAGAAGCGGCATGTTTTTCTGTTTTCCTGGGCAGAGTTTACGCGGAGGCCGGGGATTCCCCAGGCAGGAGGCTGTTTGCAGTCGGCTCTGGATCAGCATTTGTTCTCCGTTAGCAGCACAGATGTCTGTTTGCAAGAGTGTTTTTATGACTCAGAGGTAGTTGAGGATGTTTCCCTGCTTATGTGCTTCTTACATTCACCAAGATACAAACACAGTGAATTCAGCTACTTAGTAGACACTCATTCATTTCTCAGATGTGGAATTAAAAATGTTTTTAAAAGAAATATTGGTAAAAATCTCAAACATTACCTTTACGTTCAACAGAAGAAACACAAAAGTTCTGGAAAATTCAGTTGTAATTTATAGAAAGCAACGTTTGGTTTTCAGAAAGTTGTTTGCAACTTTATGCAAGTGTCATAAAAGTAATCTGTAAGTAAAGATTTCAAGGAAGTAAATCTGTAATTACTAAGATGTTTCCTGTAAGTCCCAACATGCAAGTTCCAGGAAAGTTGGTCATAATTCAGAAAAAGTAACTTGGAAAGTAATCCATAAGTTTCAAATGCAACATAAAGTAGCAGGAGAGCTTATTGTACCTGCATGCTCCTGCACGTACAATAAAGTGTCCTGTAAGTTTCCAGAATATAATCTGAAGGTTTTAAGAAAAGTAATCTGTCATTCCTAGAAAGTAACGCCAGTTCTGGAAAGTAACCTGCATGTTCTAAAACATACAAAAAGGTTTCCTGCTGCGTCAGTTTCAGATTTGGGTCATAAAGTTTTGGACAAACTTTATGACCCAAATTTAGCTCCAGGTTTTCAAACAGTACTTCAGAAAGTATCCTGTAAGTTCTCTGATTCTAGACGGATCATTTAAAAAAATCAATGCTCACTATCTCCAGGATCACACATGTTCAGTCAAATCACAAATTGGACTTATAGAGTAACGCTTGTCATTTGCCCTGATCGCCACCTACAGAAGCCCAGAGAGGCCAAGTCTTCCCGCCTCTTGCTGGATGAAGCTGGAAACTCTGAATCACGGCTGTTAATTACGGTCTGACTAAAGCAATTAGCAGGACCGAGTCGTCTTCACCAGCCGGGGAAGCGACATCCTGAGTGGAGCTCAGAACAGGAATGGGCTCAGAAAGCCACATTTACCGTTTGTCCGAAAAACTCTGAAACTTTTGGTATTAAAACTGAAGCCATAAAAACCAAAGAAAACGTTTGAGTCAGACATGTTGGGGCCGAGTTTCATGTTGTTGTTTTTTTCTTTTAAAGGTGTTTTCATAAAATGGAGTCCTGCAGACCCGGTTTGATTTGGGACCAAAACTGAAACATTTGTTACATTTTCAGTTGCTTGGTATTGTTTCACGTTGCACTGAATCAAAAACCTGTTCCCCTCCTCGCCTGCTGGGGCGCTGCACCAAGAACCACTGAAGGAAATGACAAAACCGCTGAAAAAGACAATGAGCTCAACTTCCTGTTTCACGTAATTCAAACAAAAATGGAGTGGCGTTAGATTTAGCGGTTGTAGGATTTTTCTTTTGCCTTTGCTAAAAAGCAACGAGCCATTTCTCCAGCTAGCACTAGCCTAGCACTAACCTAGCCTAGTCTGTTTATTTGGTTATATTTACCCAGGATGCCATGCGCTGTAGTCTACTTCCTGCTTTTGGAGCAGTCTGGTTAACAATAAGCTTTATTTTGAAAGGAGCAAGTCAAACATAAACAGATTGTAGCTTTTAAGCTAATTCACATCTACTGTCCTTTGACGGGTTATAAAAAAGAATATAGTATACAGTAATAAAATAGAACAGAATATAATTTGAATAACTTGCTATTCACAGACTCATTTCACGTCGAGGTTTGTAGGCGATTTATTCCCTTTTTTCCCAAACAAACTAAACCTTAAAGGGAAAGTGACTGGCGTTCTACTAAAGCAGACTAAACAGCACCTCCACAATAACTCAAGTCTTTTAAATCAAATGTTTCAGCAGTTATTGCCTAAGAAACCAGACCCGTGGCTTAAAAGGTGCTTTTCAGAAGAATTGGGCCTTTGAGTGGAGAAAGGAAAACCCTAATTTATCCCTTTTGTGGTCAGAATGGCCTCAGACTGCTTTCATTTCTTCCAGCGTAATGACTCTCTTCTTCTCCGTTTCTAAAAAACAACAATGTTTGATGTCCGGCACGTGGTCCACTTTGTACGGTCTGAGCCGCAGCGGGACGTTCCAGCAGGGTCCAAACCTGCGCCGCCGCACCACGGCCGCCGCCGCACCAAGGCCGCCGCCGCCGCACCAAGGCCGCCGCCGCCGCACCAAGGCCGCCGCCGCACCAAGGCCGCCGCCGCACCAAGGCCGCCGCGTTCGCTGCTGAGTCATGAATCAGAGAAACGGCTCAGAGCTTTCTGTCTGTTCCCGCTGACCATCTGGAGGAATGTTAGCTACTCCGGGTCCGCAACCCGGCTCACGACGACCGTGATGAGTGTCGAGCGGAAAGGTGCCGGGTCGCTTTGTCACTGTGGAAACCGGGAGCTGAAAGTCTTCAGAGGGATCCACTGGACCGAGTTTACAAAACAACAGGAATGCAGCATCCGGTCCGGTTCAGCCCGGTTCAGTCAAAACCCGGTTCGTTTGGGGAGGTGTGAAAGCGTACCGAACTCTGGACCGAACCCTACGAGCCTCAGTCCACGTCACAGTTTGGTGGTGTTTTTATTATGAAGTGTTTTTACTCTTAATAGAGTGAAAATATATTAGATATTAGTATTTTATTAGTATTTTAACTTTCTTTAAAACTTTTTAGACATTAGTGGAAAGTAAGATTATTTTTTTACTTTTGTTAAATTAATCTCAACATTTTCATACTTTGTGGTGAAACAAAGTAACTTCCAGAGTTGGAAAGTAACCAGTTACATTTACTCGTTTCGATTCTTTTAGGAGTATTTTTACTTTTGCTTGAGTCACGTTATTATGAATTATTTCTATTTCTGAATTTTCTACCCACTGAATGAAAAACAAACATTTAAACCAAAAATTCATCAGATTCAGAGATGCCTGCAGTTTTTGCTAAATTTTTATGTTGAAATAAATTCATTTTGTAATTACATAATTTATATGAATCATTTTCATTCCTAAAATACCAAAACTTCACCCTGATAGGTTTTTACTCTTTCTTGCACCTTTTTTCCTTTTCCTTCAGGATAAACACGCTGAAGTTGTGCTGCTCTTCCCGCCTCTCGTCTCGGTTCTTCCGGACCGGAACCTCGCAGTCTTCCCTGTTTCTCTTGTTTTTCTCGGGCCGGTATTAAATCATGCATGTTGGATTATTTTCGCTCACGTCTAGGAAAACAACAGAAAGACGGCGCGGCTCCTTCCCTGCAGACGAACGTCGCAGGAAAATTGAGGAGATTTTCATCTGAAACCTCAAAAGAGAGAAACTGGAAATCTGAAAGAGTCGACGTTCTGTTTTACAAGAGCGAACGCTAAAATGCACTTAGACTCACACTTACGCACTCGCTGGACAGACTGCCAGCTGAACTCACTTTAAATCACCCAGGGATGTTTAAATTCTGCTGCGTCGGCGCTGCTTTGGCATTTATACGTCTACGGCTGGAAGATTGTGCGAGGGGAATTATTTCACTTTCAACGAGTCGGTAATGATCAACCCCGTAATGAAATAACTTAACTTTTGACTTAATTAGAGATTTGAGGCTGCCAGGTTGGCTGTTTTGACTCTGAATATTTGGGTTTGTGTGTCATTTCATATTATTTAAAAGCCAGTAGAGAAAACCCAATCTCAGTTCCTGGAGGGCATCCATTCGGTTCTTTCAGCTCGGCGATAAAGATTTACAGCTACGCCAGAAAACGGCTTAAAGGCTGGAATTCAAAACGTATCTCAAGATCAAGCAGAGGAAACATGCAGAACAATGGCTAAAATGGAAAAGGAGGAGAGTTTTCTCACTGCAAAAACACAAAATCTTACAGCATTTTTCTGGTGCAAATATCTCAGCACGGCTTGAAACATGGAAAATTAACTTAGAAGTAACTTTTCACCAACACACAGCAGCTTGTTTACAGTATTTCGATTGTCCTGATGTATTTGCACTAGAAACCAGGTCAGAATACTTAGATTTTGTGTTTTTGCAGTGCAGATGAGGACAGCAGATAAATAACCGAATGATGCATTTCTGATGTGAAGTGAGGCCTGCCTGTAGTTTGGTGGTAATATTTGTTGAAAAAAATCAATCAGGCGAATAAATTCGTGTTGAATTTTCTCTGCTGTGACGATAAAAAAAAACAGCGACTGAGTCAAGGAAGTAACATACGACATAATACAAGTTAACTCTCTCAAAGACCAAGAAACGATAATTTCTAATTTAACACTGGAACTGGAAGTAATTTTTGAATATTCAGAATAAATAAAGAAATAAAATGGGCAAAGAAGTCTGTAAACAAAACTGCTTTTTAAACAAGCTGCAAATTGAGACTAAAGAACCAAACTGACGACTTTTGTTCGTTCATTTCTGGTAGAAAGAGAAAAACAATCATTCAAATGGAAATTATTGACTTTTTTAAGTTTATTGTTTTTGTCTGGTAAATTGTTGGTTTGTAAAATAATGTTTTATTTTGGTTCCCTTCTTTGTATTGTTGTGAAATTACCCAAATTAAAGCGAATCTGAATAAAGTTGCTATAAGTTAACAGACGGTGGTGGTGAATATCTGGTGAAACTGGTTTCTGTTGCCAAAGCACAGCTGTAGCGCAGGCCCAATATGATCCTTAGTGACAGAGTGGCCTTTCCAACCGCACACACACACACACACACACACACACACACACTTTCTCATGCCAAGACAATGGCCTGTTAATCCTGGCCTCTGATTGGACGACTGGAGATTACCCAGAGGGCACCAGCTGTCAGGGAGAGGCGAGGCCCAGTTTCCTCAGAATCGACGCTCTCCCTCTCTCTCTCAAACACACACACACACACACACACACACACACACCACACACACACACACACACACACTTCAATGGTCAATGGGTTTTTCCAAAAGAAAAGGAGAAAAAAAGCAGAATAAAACAACAAATGGCTTCGCTGGACGCCTGATTTCCATGTTCAGCTCTTAAGACCAGATCCTGTTTGTTACCAGGCTGTAACAACAGGAATGCACGGTAGTGACGGTGTAATGAACCAGGAGCAACATGTTGCTAACAGCGACACAAATGCTGGTTTATTTTTAGTCCTTTGGCGCCACAAATCTTCTCCGCTCAGCTTGTTTTGTTTCTCCATTGGCATTGGTGGCCATTTTGCTACAGATTCCTCCCCCTCTCTGGCACAAACACAGATGTTTCTGGCTGAACCGGGCCAAGCGGGTCCAACGGTGCCGGTGGGGGGGAGAGCCAACCGACCCGCTGCTGGGCCGCGATAAGACCAGAAACCTCTGGAGAGTCCGGGCTCGGAGAAAAGAGAACGGAGGAACAAAAATAATACAGGAGAGAAAATGTTTCCTGGTGAGATGGACTGAGAGGTTTTGCTTCGGTTCCCCGCCTGTTTGTGGATTATTTCTGAAATATTCTGCAGAAAATGCAGCTTGGGAAGCTGGAATAACCAGTGATGACTTCCTGTTGGCTGGAACAACAGCCAATCCAGGAGGGCCTTTTATTTTCCTCCTGGATTATCTGAACCCCAAGAGGGGCGACAAGGAAGACTTTATGTTTCCACAGGAGAATCGAGACGGTTTCCATGTGGATTGATTCATACTGACGTATATTTGGAGGCAGTTGGAACCATTTTTAGAAAAGGACTCAAGTATTCGCAGGAGGATGTGCTCCAATGTTCTCCCATACATTTTTGTTTCCTCGATAGTAAAGAGGAAACTGTGCCTTTCCTGACCCAGAAGTAAAAAAAAAAAAACATTTGCAAGGTTTCTTTCAAACTTCCATTTGGGTTTCTCCTGCTTCTTAAAAACAGGCAGAGCATAAAAAACACTCATCCTGTTTTCAACAAGTTTCTATTTTTTATTTTGTGTCTGCCAAGAAAATGAGTCGTTACAAAAAACTAGAATGTAACGAATCAGCAGGCGCCGACCGTTACCTAGCAACCCTGGCAGAGTTCCGCCCGTTACCTAGCAACCCCGGCAGAGTTCCTCTCGTTACCTAGCAACCCCGGGCAGATCACCAGCTTCTTTGGTCAGCTGGTTTTACTGATGTACAATGGCTGCTGGAAAAAGACGAAAGTTTTGTTGTTGACTTACCGTCCAGAAAACACTGGCTGCATTCTTGTTAGTTGTGTAGGAGGCTCCACTAATGCTCTTCAGGGTTGAATGGTTGTATAATTGTGAATCTGTTTGCGGCCATTTTCACATTTGGGTGTAGATGTTGAGTTGGGGTTTGGAAGGGGGGGGCAGCAACAGCTTCTTTGAATTTAAAGTAACAGCAGCCTAAAAAACTCAAGGTAGGCAGAACTGAGCAAATTAAGATCTCATTATGTAAAGATCAATTTATTTGGTGTATATTGATGATTTTGACAAAATGGAATATTATTGGTTTCTCAGTTTGGTGTCTGTTTGGTGTTTTTGTGACTTTACTTCTGAGCTGCCTTGTTGCTGCATTGTGCTGCAGAATAAACTTGATTTTTTTGCATCTGCCTCATGTTGTGGCGAAATGGTGGCAGGCTTAACATTTTTGCAAAAGTTAAGCCTGCAGCTGTGAATTGATAAGTTGGTGTTTGCTAAGTTTTGAAACGTTCCTTCGCTCTGTGTGTTTTCAGGCACGACAGAGCGGGTGTGTCTGATCCAGGGGACGGTGGAGGCGCTGAACGGCGTCCATGACTTCATCGCCGAGAAGGTGAGGGAGATGCCTCAGAGCACCCAGAAGACAGAACCGGTCAGCATCCTGCAGCCGCAGACCACCGTCAACCCGGACCGCGTCAAACAGGTCCGTCTGTGTGTGTGGCAACAGAACCAGGGCGGCTGGCTGGTGCTTTTATTGTGAAAAGCGACACTGGGAGCTTAACACTGCTTAGTGTTAAGCAGCAAGGGCCGATATGAAACGATGCTGTTATCTAACATGTGTTATTTAGCATTCCTTTAGCGTCTGCTGAACTTTAACCTTTGAAACCTCATCCTTGTGCAGTAACTTGAAACTGGTTTGTTTCTGTTCATTTCCATTAATTTTTTTACATTCAAATGAAAAAAATAACATTTCTGCCAAAAACTTTTCTACAAAAAGAAGTAAATTTCTGAGTTTGAAAAGTTGAAGATTTTCTAGAAAAAAAATCCTGAAATTAAAAACTTGAAACGTTTCTGGGATTAATCTCAAAACTTTAGTGGAATTTTTTGACTTTTCGGTGTCGGACATTTTCTTGTTAATCTCCCAGATTTTTGGTGGAAATTTACTCCTAGTTGTACGTTTCTAGTATTTTCTGTCTAGTTTTTAGTGCAAACATTTTACTTTTGTTTTACTTCAAGTTTACTAATTTACACGTAGGAGCTTCTATTACATAACTATCGATCAAAATGTTCTCGTAAGTAAAATAATCGGCCAACGGAACAAGTATTGGTCTCAATATTGAAGAATTATTGACATAAAAGTGTTGCTGTTTGTGGAACAGCGACGCTTTTGTTGGTGTTGGATTAAACGAATTCAGGAAAAGCCGGCAGGTCGAAAGGTTTCCCCTTTTCCTGCAGGTCTCTGAATCCTGCAGTGTGAAAACAAGGTGCATAAAATCAGCAGAAAACCCGTTTTCTGGCCCGGGCCTCGTTTTTTTAGTAGGTTTGAAGCATCCCTGTTGAGATGAACAGCTTTTAATTTAAGAACGATATTCTCCCGGTTTTACGAGGAGCTTTTAGGAGCCCTCTTAAACGTTTTACCATAAACCCCGAGAGGCAACTCAAGAACAGTGACGTAGGTGTGCTCGCTCTAACAAAACAAAAAAAACACAAGAGAAAATGTTCCGTCACTTAATGAGGAACAAATTGGGAGGAAAATCCATGATTGCAAGCAGATTTGCTGGACTGTAAACCCAGAAAAGATGCTGGAGGGGCAGAAGGACGGAGACGGAGCCGGAGGAGAGACGAGATGCAGTCGGACAGGATGTCGCGTCGGAGGTGTGAACATGTAAACCGCACGTGTCGCATGAACTGCAGGCTGACACGCACTGCCACGCGGGCCAGAGCGCTGGACATCCTGCAGGAAACGCAGCGTTCGCATCGCAAAAACAAAACCTTTGGTAGATTTGGTTTAATTTCCAGAGCAAATATCGGAAATGAGACAGAAACTAAATCACAAGTAACCTGTTAGCAAGAAATAGCAGCGTGCTTTAAGTCAGTAAAATGTTCTGGATCCACTTTGATCCAGAACATTGTTGTTACCTAACAACGTTTTCCTTCTTTCCTCATCAGAGGACCGTCATGCATCAACGTCTCCCTTTGGTTGCCATGTTGGACGGGTTTCCAGTTGTTAAAATGTAGTTTTTCACAACATTTAGTGAGTTTTTAAAAGGTTTCTTCTGTGTGGGACAAACATGCAAAACATTTAATACAAATCCATGTTATTGCATTTGTCTTGTTAGTTAATTGATTTTGAAATCTCTTGAATCTGCCAGACATGAGTTAAAAGGAGATATCGCCACAAAAAACCACGTCTTATTGTGACAGTAGATTTCACTGCAGGTCGAGTTTTGCTCTGGGTTTTTGATTCGAGCGGCTTTTGTGTTGTTTTTGGGCTTCGAACTGTCAGATCTGGCAACACAGATCAAAAGTTTACAGCGAAATAATAACTTTGGTTTTCATTTTTGTCTTTTTTGTGCATTTTTAAAGTGAAACCAACTGCATAAAAGCGATGTATTGTTATAGAGGTTAAAAGTTTGTTTTGGTGTCCGTCATGGCGAATGAGCTGCTTTATGTTTAAACACAATAAATTCAACTTTCAAGAGACTTTCTGTAATTAATTATCCAGAAACGGAAACAATTAAGAGAATTTTTGTATAGCATATCCAAGCAGTGGATGAACTGAATCCTTGTAACATTTAGAGTCATATTTAGATTACATAATGTTTATCATAATTACCTTTCCATTTGGTTGCAGTGGAATTTAGCAGTAAAATGATTTATTATGGGCTGTTGCAGCTGTGAGCAGAAAATAGGTCAGCAGTTTGTTTCCTTCCTTAGAAAACCGTGACTGCTGGTTACCTGGCGCTCGGACTCTGTGTGTGTGTGTGTGTGTGTGTGTGTGTGTGTGGGTGTGTGTGTGTGTGTGTGGGTGTGTGTGTGTGTGTGTGTGTGTGTGTGTGTGTGTGTGTGGGTGTGTGTGTGTGTGTGTGTGTGTGTGTGTGTGTGTGTGTGTGTGTCCTGGGTTTTTACCCCGCCTCCTGTTCATTAACCTCTGGCCCGCTGCCCTGCTCCAGCCCTGACGAGGACTAAGTGAAGCGTAGATAATTCATCATGTTTGTACAATTTATTCCCTGATGTTTAATTTGAGGTTTGAAAGAAACCTTGAATATTAACTTTTCATCACCAGAGTTGCATGTGTGAAGGATTTTTCCAGGAAAATAGTCGCTTCGGGGAGAGTTTCTGTTAATTTGTTGCATTAAAAAAAATCCTCCATAGAGCAAATGTGAAATTAAAGTTGTCTAAAACTGACGATAACAATTAATTACATCTTTTCCAGGTAACTCTATGAATCTGTGTCACAGCCATATAGGCCCACACTGCAAAAACAGAAAACCTTACAAAACAAAACTAACTTGTTCTAAACCAACAATCCCTTCAGATTCGTCAGCTGAAAGCTGGACCAAACACGCCGGGCAGGATTTGGATCAAACAGAAGTGCTGTCGTTTTTTCAGTGTTGTTTCTTGTTTGGATGCATCAGCAGGATGTAAAGACGTGAGAGAAACCATCTTTTCCTCCACGAGGCAAAAACTCGCATCACAAAACGATGTTGACGCTGGTTTCATTTCCAACAAAGAAGCAGCAGGAATCTGTTGATTACTCTTCAGAGTCAGGCTTGTTATGAAGGAAAGTTGTTTTTAGAGTGCAGCACTAAACACTTTATTCATAAGAAGTTCATGAGAATGAAACCAAATGAGATTTTATGATCAGATTTATGCTCCAAAGAGGCTTTTATTCTGCATTTTTATAGATTTTTTGCCACAAACTTCTTGTGATGTTTGGTTTTTTTTTTCTCTCTGCTTTCATTTCAAGACTCCAGCTAATCACAGCCTGATCGTTTCCCAGCTGCTATTGATCAGGTTCGGTATGATGTCATTCAACAACCCTTAGATGGCCAGCCACTGGTTGCTACGGCGACACTTCCTGCCTCTTGTTGAGCAACTTGCGTTGCTTGTTGTTGGTTTCCTTTCGTTTTGAAGCCATTTATTGATCCTGCTGGAAATCCACCAAGGAAAAGAAAATTGATTTGTGTGTTTTCTATCAGAGTTTCATCATATGGAGCCATGCTAGTAGCAACTAGCTAGCAGTAACGTCAGAGAGAAATATCGTGATGCTTTGGTATCGCGGGATCTTCTGACGGCCCAATCGGTTCTGGTTCTGGTTTCTTGGTGCTGTGGAATATGAAAAGTTGTTTCATTTTCAAAATAATACTTTATTTTTGTTATATTTAAATGTTTTTTTCATGTCATAACAATTTTTTTTCTTGTAATATTACATTTTCTCTTAATATCATGACTTCTTTCTGATATTGAGTTTTTTTTCACATCTCTAACTTCTGACTAGTTTTGTTGCCAGGTTGTGATTTATCCTCTAAACGGAAGAAATTCATCATCAATAAATAAATAGTTAAATGTATCTGCCGGTTGGTCTCTCCAGCAGCAGGTGAGGTTCCTGTTACGTTTGTTCCGTTTTCACAAGCAATTACAAAATGAGAGTGAAGTCAGAGGTCAAAGGTCAGGGTATTTTCCGACCCAGAGCTCACAGGAAATCTGCGTCCTGACAGGAAGACGTCGGCGGTCAGGATTCGCAGACACGACCTGCTGCTCGGCGCGTTTCGTTACTGCGCTCCGAAGCTTCCTGCGTTGAACTTCAGTTGCTACAAACTATTTAGTTTTTCATTGGAACTGAACGTGAAAACGGCGTCTTTATGTTGAGCGCTGCAGCCGCTGGCCGACTGGCAGCCGGGTAATCCGGTTCTGGATGATTTGAGAAGCCGCAGGGAGACAGGCGGCTAATAGCTGCTGATATTTAGACTCTTATAAAACAGGCGAATCCCCCTGTTGCTCTTCAGGCTATTTATACCAAGTCAGAGCAGCAACTAAATGGGTTTGTGCCGCATCTGATGACACACAGAGAAACTCCGGCTCCAAAATAACCTCCAACGCCGCTGGACTCTGAAGTTTTCCAGAAGAACCTGGAGCGTGAAAACAATAATAATAAATGTTTGTCTAACTTCTGCTGGATTAAAAACATGCATCGATGAGTAACTCACACTTTCCCAGACTTCTCTTTAAGCTTTTCATCAGGCAGGCCAAAATCACTGAGTTGTTTTTGGTGGGAGGAGATCAAACTTTTCACAGATTGAAAAGCTCAACTCCACTTGGTTTATATGTTTTAACAAATATATAAAAGCCTTTTGTGTATGAAAGTCATACTGCAGCTTAAAAACATCTAGTAAATAAATTAGTATCATTCTTGAATTGCACTAAAAGAAAAACCACCCCCAGGCCACAAACGGCCCCCGGGCCACGCTTTGGACACCGCTGGTACCACAGCGTGGCTGTGATGCGACATTCCTGCCCCGATCCGACGTGTGCGCCTCTGAAAGATGAATCTGTGAACCGCGGCGCCTCTACGGTTTCAGCCGTGTGTAAAATGTCGTCTTCGTTGCTCCGCGTGTGCGGCGCGCGGCCGGCAGCCGCGGCGCCGGGATCTCTGGTCCCGGCAGAGGAGGCAAGGGGGAAGACAACAGATAACAGCCGGAAAAAAGGAACAATGGGAATAAAAAGTGTTGCAGACATGAAGATAGATGGGTGGAGCGCCGAGCTGGACGCTCGTTAGCCGACAGCTGCGGAGTGACGGCGGCCTGCAGCTTGAGAAGCAGCTGCAGACGGACAGAAAAGACGAGCAGCAACGACACCAACAGACGACTCGGCACGCTTCAAGGACACGAAGCGGGACAGGAGACGATTTATGGGCCGAGCGGATTCCTCTGGAGGCCGGCGTGAAATCATGAGGCGTGGAAGTCAAATAAAAAACAACAACTGGTATTGTTTAAAGTTTGAACTCTCATGAAACAAGTCCATCACACCCCGTTATGCTTCTTTGAACAGGTTACAGTTATGGCCTATACAAAACCTGTTCATGACATTTTCTGTGCACAAAATCATTCTTAGGTAATGAGATTTGAGCTGTTTCAGGGCATCTTGTCGTTTCAAATCCAAATACTCTGGACCCCCAAACTCATCGTTTACACTCAAACGCGAAAATGGCTGCAAACAGATGCGCAATTATACAAGCTTACAGCTTTGAAAAGCATTAGTGGAACCTCCTGCACAGCAAACAAGTAGTTTCTGGATAGCAAATGAACAGCAAAACAGTTGTTTTTTCAGCCATTGTACAGCGGTAACTCTGCCGGGGTTGCTAGGTAACGGGCGGAACTCTGCTGGGGTTGCTAGGTAACGGGCGGAACTCTGCCGGGGTTGCTAGGTAACGTCAGCTTTGACTCAACGTTCTGGAGGTTTTTGAAGCGGCTCGTTCACTTATTGCCAAAAAAACTGCTGGACGGTTCTTTGTTCGTTTTTGTTTAGAACTTGGACTGTTTATTTTAGGAAACCAAACTGGAAGCACAACAGGAAGCAAAACCTAAATTTTCCCTTTAAATTTGCATACAGCCATTATAGAAATTATTTTTGTCTGAAGTAATTCCTTGTAAATTCTTCTGCGTGTTACATTTTAACGTTGGTTTCTTGCAATTCAAGAATATTAGCATTTTTAAAGCGTCTGCAGAGGTGAATGGTTTACGTCAAACATGAGGTTCGGTAGCCAAATCCAGCCCACCAGAGATTTTTATGTGGACGTTTTATCTGTATACTGCCAAATTGCATAAATTAGTTCATCCACTTTTTTGAGAAAATGCAGAAGAAAACTGCAAAATGTTTTTTTTTATTCTGATACGAACAAGGACAACATGCTAACGGTAAGTTCACCTAAATTTGACAATTTAAAACATTGAAAAAAAACAACATAAAGGTGCAATATGAGGAAAGATATCTCAAACTTTTTTAAAAATCAGCTGTAAAGTTTTTACTTTTATCATGTCTTATAAGCAGATATTAATTCAGATGTTCATTAAAAGCTGTAACCTGATCTGGAGTTTCGTTTTCTGCTAGTTTTTTAGCCTCTCTGATCTTTTGTTCAGATGGATTGTTTTTAACTTCAATAGCTGACCATTTACCCACATGCAGCCACTTCCTGTAACCTTTCACCTCTTGTGTCAACACCTGCTTCCTGCTTCCTGTTATTGCTCCTCTACGCAGGAAGTTTGACATTCATGTTGGGAAAAGGGAGTAGGACTCATTTCAGTGAAATGTCAGAAGATTAGCCTGATATTTAGTGTTGAACTTCACCTGTGAAACTTTGTTGATTTATTTGTTGTTATTGATAAATGACAGATTAGTGCTTAATAGTTTTTTTAAGAAAAAAAGGAAAAGTTTTGGAAATAACTGCATTTTTTCAAATGGCAAACAGGGGGCAAAGATGTAGATTTAGTTTTCTAATCAATCAAATTGTCACATTTTTTTAAAAACTAAGCTTTTTTTTATCTTGCTGCAACTCATAGTTTAAAGTTGCATTTTTTAAGGCTTGTTCATGAATAAAACTCATCATTTGCCTGAAAACGCCATAAAAATGGGACAGATTTAGTTGAAGTAACCTGAGTCTGACCGGTTCAGAGTTTCAGTGATTATTACTCCTGCTTTCAGACATAACAGTGGAGGCCAAGGCAATAAATCCAAGAACATATGAGCAACGTTATGATGTCAACATATTTCCATCCATTTTCACTTGTGATGGCCAGAAAACGTTAATGTTCAAAAAAAAAGACTTGAAAACATGGCCGCTTAGGTTTTCTGTTGTTTTGTGCTCACTCATAAATATTGGACATGCTGTTTTGCTTCCCCCGCTTCCTGGTTACATCATACTTCATAACTTTTTATTCATCTTTTTTCTTTTATCACTCCCGAATGTGGAGCCTCGGCACAAATGCTCAGTCAGCAAAACGGCAGTCGCTCTCGATCTCTGCTTATCTTCAGCGACAGAGGAGACTGAGTTTCTGCATTTTATTACCGAAGCTGTAACTCATTTTAAATTTATTTTAGCTCGCATGAAACTCGGACAGACATTTTGCTTCCCTTTCAGAAAGGTGAACCAAGGATTTATCAGGTTCAGTGATGGAAAAACGAAATGTACTCCTGCCGCTTCCTCAGCAGTCGCCAGAAGCAGCTTTTAAAGTCCAGTTGATTATTTGATCGTCTATAAATCTGGTGTTTTAAAAGTTTGTTGGAATCAAGAGTAAACTAACAGGAAAACACAACGGCTCGTCAACATCTGGAAAAGATGTCTATTCTGAATCATTCACTGAAAGTATTTCTAATTTGGTAGCTTAAAACATTGTAAAGTTATTTTATAATGATTTAAAGTGTCCCCCAGATTTGATGGCACTCTTGGTCGTAATTTGTAAAAATAACTAAAAAATAGATGAACATTTTCTTGCAGTATTGGTAACTTTTAAACCAGATTTGTTGGTGAATCAGTTTTAGTTCTTCATGCTGCAGTGACCAGAATTTTGCCAAGACCTTTTGAATTTGCTCCCAAACATCTGTGACATAGCATTAGCTTGTACTGTTAGCTCGTAACGCTAGGTTGCAGCATTAGCATAGCTACCACGTGGCTTCTTTCAGCATTTACCTAATTGTAATGTTAGTTTGTAGCATTAGATTGAAGTTAGCATAAGTAGCATGAAGCTGCATTAGCTTGCAGCTTAAAGCAGCTAGCATGTTGCATTTCTTTACTTGTAATGTTAGCTTCTGGTGATAGCTTCCAGCATTAGCATAACTCGCACGTCATGTCTTTCAACACTATGCCTTACTTGTAGTGTTAGCTTGCATCATTAGCGCTGTTAGCATGTGCTATATTTCAACATTTCCCTATAGATGCGAGGATTTGGGCAAATGTGAATGGAATCTCTGCATCATTTTTGTAGCGTCAATTATATATTAAACGGTCTCAGATAAAAATCAGCCACAAGAACCAGAAATGAATTGTTGGTTTCTCAGGAACAAGCGCTGAGTTTACGAATGTGTAAACACATTTATGTGTGTCGCCGTTAGCACAGCTCCGTCGCTCGTCTCTCCTGTCATCCTCTTATTTTTAGCTTTGTTTTGGGAGGTGGAGGGTTTTCTTTCTCTCCTCCTGGATGATGGAAATGAACACAGAGAAGAGGGGGGGAAAGGTAAACAAGACGTGGGGAGAGAGAGCGAGGCGGATAAGCCTGCGGATCAGTGGGGGGCAGATTAAGCTAAAGTCCCTGCTTAAGACTTCAAAGTTCAACCTCCAAGAGCCTCAACAGTTGTTCCGCCGTCCTGCAGCCGCTCGTCGTGTTCACGCAACATGCAGACACTGTTTGGTTTGTGCAAAGGTGGAAATAAAGCCGCAGCCCGTTTGTGTGTGTGTTAGCGTTAGCGACATCCGGAGCCGTGTGACCTGGACGGAACGCGACACAAAGCTGTGATGAGAATACGGATCATCATTATCAGCATGACAGGTCTAAAAATTACTAATCCACAATCTATTCCGGAGCAGGTTACCGATATCAGGTTCACAGCGAACACATCTATTTCAGTCGCCACGGCGGGGCGAGCAGAAAAACCTGCTGGTCACTCAAACGACACGTTTATTACCATCGATGCGTAGTTATTGTTTTGTGATGTTGTCATGGCAACATCATCTCACAATGAAAATTTAAGAAAAATACAAATTTATTGGTTATTTTGCTTCATTATTAGTTCCCTGCAACCTTTCTTTTAATCAGACCAGTACAGCTGGAAAACAAAAATATTGCAGCAAATGTATTTCTTACTAGTTTTCTCAGGAAAATTTATTTGATTTTTCTCAGAATTTTTCATTTAATCTCAGAATTCTGACTTTTTCTTAGAATTTTGACTTTAATCTGGAATTTCTGATATTTAACTAACTCTCTCCCTCAAATTTCAGATTTTTTTCTCAGAATTTTGAAGTATTTTCAGTAAATTTTAGGATTCTATTTGTAAATTAAGATCCCATAATCTGGAGGAAGTGAAGAGCAATCCAGAGCTAATTTTGCTTACGGTCCAGATTGAAGTTTCCAGTCGGTGCTGGTTTGGGTTGCCATGTCCTGCGCTGGTTCTGCTCCTCCGGGTTTAATAAAAACATCACATTTAAACCCCAGAGAAACAGAAAGTCACTGGTTGCTAATTAGATGGTTCCTAATCTCCAGTATTTATTAAAATCCAGTTAATCTGTGTGATAGAAATAATCTGGACCCATATTTAATCCATTTGACCTTCATAAACGTCCAGTGGCTCCAAATCTGAGCCCGCTCCAAGCCGCGGACTCCCATCATCCCCGCGCCGCCGTCCACATCGATTCGGATTTATCCGCTAAGCTCACATCCCTGCTGAAGTCGACACTTCCCTTCCCGCTTTCGCAGCGAGTGGATTCATGCTCAGGAGATTGAGTTTGACCTTCGACCTCAGTCCAGCAGCTGCAGCAGCAGGACGCTCTCGTCAGCAGCTGGACGGGAGCCAGAAACCCGCCAGCTAACCTCTGCAGAAACTTTCCGCCAACAAATGTAAACAGGCAGCGAAAAATCAAACCTGAGCCTCAAAAGGCAGGAGAGAAAAACGTTTGGCTGCACTGTAAAAACACCAAATCACACCTAAATAAACTGTTTAAGTTCCTCTAGCAGATTATTTTACCATTAACATGAGAAAAATGTTTTTTAAGTGAAACAATCTAAACAGTGGAACAAGTATATATTCATGAATGTCAATGAATTATTTACTTAAAACAAACTCCTATAATTTGCTGAAAAGTCAGTTTTCTTGTATTTGAGGTGTAATTACAAGCTGGATCAAATCCCTGGTAAGAGTTTTTTGCAGTGTTCTGTCCTCTAATCTTTGCTGCCAGTCATCAGAGCGAACTGAAGCAACAGTGTCGCCGAAATAAAAGCAGAATTAAGAGGATAATTTCCAGAGGAAATGCCCTTCATGCTGGGAACGTGCTGTGTGAGGTCTGAGGAAATAATTAACGATTGTAAATTCACCGGAAAATTACAGCCGTAAAAGTTAACGAGAGGAAGACACTTGGAGACGTCTGAACGCTGGAATGCAAACGGATTCTAAAAAAATGTGAAAACGTTGACAGGAGGAATGAAAGCAGGAACATGGAGGGATGAAAACAGGGAAGCAGAGCTTCATTAGCGCGGATGCGGAGGCTGAAGACGGGATCATTAGCGGCGAGCGGGACGGAGACGCGTCGCTTCAGGAACGCGACGTCTGTAAAACATCTGAAACATCCCCCGGCTTCAATCGGGCCAGACCCGCATTCCTGTTTCACTGCCAGAATCACTCAAAGCGAAACGAATGAATGTTGTAAGTAAAGTCGTACAGTTTGAGCTGCAAAAGCCTCCAGCAGTTTGTTTCCTGAAGGATTTTGTATTTCTCAAATAGTGGCAGTTTATAGCACAATCAAATTCAGTTCTTATAAAAATGCTGTACACATAAAGTATGACTGAAAATAAATTTTACTTCCTGATTGCCATCTTGAGATTGGGTCTCTGTCTCTTTAAGAAGCTCCTGCTTTTTTTAAAGCTCCGCCTTCTGGGACTCGTCCCAACATGGCTCCACTATTAACGCGTTTCACTGAGACTAATTGCTGCTGTCTAGTCTGAAGGAGCTGAGTGGGGCAAGACGGCTCTGTGAGGCTCGGCAACGGGCTGGGCTTTTTCATCAATATCAAGGAATTATTGACTTAAAACAAGCTGCTGAATTTTGCTGAAAAGTTGCCTGTAAATTAGTTGATCTCACTTCAGATGCACTGAAATATTTGCACAGAATAGAGACCAAAAACACTTGGTTGGATTTTGTGTTTTTGCAGTGTGACGACAGTGGTGACGGGGCTAAATGCTAATCGGCTCAGTTTAAGGTTTGGTGATCAGCAGTAGGTGGAGTTCACACCCTGTTGGCCTCATTCATGCGCGCAGCAGATTGTCGCCGCGGCGGCGGGACGTGAGCAGACGCGCCGCGCGATCCTCGCCGTGTTCGAGAGTCGATCAGAAACGAAACCGGCACTGAGAGGAAAACCAACAAACTAAACTGCTAATCCCAGCAGAGGAGCGGCCCAAACAAACGGCCCCTGGAGGAGGAGGCCGTGTTCCAGCCGCCGCCGCAGCACAAATGCGACGAGTCTGAATCTGCGCCGCCTTCGCTAATTTTCTATTTCTATGTAAATTCAGCCGCTGCCTGGGAGAAAGAAAGCTGCAGTGCAGATAATGAGACATGCGAGTCAAAAAAACAGAGAGAAATGCAGCTGCACATCCAGCGAGTGAGGCGCAAAACACAAACCAAGCGCTAATCTCAGCAGGCTAACTGGTTTCTGTTTTATAGTTTCTCTTCACGCTTTATTTTCACGCATTAATTGTTACCCAAAACTCTCAGGAATTCTCAACAAGCGCGTGTTTGAAGATGCTGTTGAAATGTGATGTGTTGCTCTGTGTTTGTGTCTGGGAGCAGAAGGAGCTTCTTTTGTTGCAGGAGGTCAGAGCCGCAGCAGACATGCGTCATTCTCTGCAGGCGTCAGCAGAGACCAACGTCACAGTTTCTGCTTCCGTCTCAACAAAGACACAAAACCTCACCGAGTTTCTCTGTGTGCTTCTCAATATGCTAATAATAATATGCTAATGTTAATATGCTAATAATAATATGCTAATGTTAATATGCTAATAATAATATGCTAATGTTAATATGCTAATAATAATATGCTAATGTTAATATGCTAATAATAATATGCTAATGTTAATATGCTAATAATAATATGCTAATATCCTAATAATATGTTAATGCTCTGAAAACAAGGACTTATAGGCAGCTTTTTGTCTAAACATGTTTTGAGGCAATAATTTCTTAATATTGATAAAAGTTTCACTGTTTCATTATTTTTGCCGTTGCCTAGCAACCCCAGACAAGCCCAGCCCGTTACCTAGCAACCGAGTTCTAGCTCCCCTGGCCGATTATTTCGCCAAGGGGGAAAAAATGTCGTTACAAGTGAAATAACAAAACCGACTTTCCTTCTTTTGAGACTGAAATTTCCGGAGATTTTTCTAGAAAATTTCTAGAATTAATCTAAATATTTCCACCATTTGATTGGTGGAAATTTCCTTAATTTTCTGCATTGGCTCTAATAAACCCATGGAGACACACGAAGCGTTCATTTAGTCTCACAGCATGATGCTGCCACCACCATGTTTCACTGTGGATATGATGCTTTTCTGTTTGTTTTTTTTTTTTTTACTTTTTGGACTTGTTGCCAGATTTCAATTATATTTGCTTTCAATAGAAATTTAAAAAACAATTTCATATTTTTGACCCTCCTTCAGTGCTTCTGCCAACTTCTAAGCCTTTTATTTTGAAGGAATGTCCAGTTGTAAGTTATCTAAAAAACACTGAAACTGTTGCGTCCTTTTCTGCCATCGTCTCTTTCCCACCTCAGCTGATCTCAGTGTTGCATCTGGATGAGGATTTAAAAGTTTCTTTGTGTAAATTCTGGATCTCCAGCTCAGAGTCGCAGGTTTTCTGCGCGCTCCGTCGACCCGTTCCGTCGACCCGCTGCGTCGACCCGTTCCGTCGACCCGCTCCGTCGACCCGTTCCGTCGACCCGTTCCGTCGACCCGTTCCGTCGACCCGCTCCGTCGACCCGCTCCGTCGACCCGCTCCGTCGACCCGCTCCCTTTTTCTCTACCGGAGCTGTGTTTCCATGGCAATGCTGACCCCTGGGAGCCGGTGTTACTTATTTTATTTTAATTTTTCTCTCTCCACAGACGTATCCTCTTTAGCATTCCTCTTTCTACTCTCTCTCTGTCATCCATCCATCCCTCCCACTCTGCTTACCTCCTCCTGCCTCTCCTCCGTTATTCAGCAAAACCATGAAAGCAATAAAAAACAATAAATCCTGCGGACAGTTTGCCACGTCAGGCTTTAAATGCCCTTTTCTTTTCATCACCTCTCTCTCAGACATCGTTCATTTTTTGTCATTTCTCATAGTCAAGCTAGCATAGCTGACCTACTTCCTTCTTCCTGGCCAGTATTTTTCTTCATTAAAGCTTTTTCCTGACTTGTGATGTAGTTGTGTTTGTGTTGACAATCAGTAGAAAAGCACATTTTCTTCTATATATCAGGAGTACATTTAATAATTAGCGCATTATGTTGACAGCTAAAACCAATGCTAGCCACCGTTAGCGAGTTGTCTGCAGGATCTTGCGCGTTGAGCTGCGCCATCTCTTGGACTTGCGGTTAAAATATTTTCCTGTTAATCTGTCTTCTTCTGTCTTCTTGTCGTCCCAACAGGCCAAGCTGATCGTCCCCAACAGCACAGCCGGCCTCATCATCGGCAAAGGCGGCGCTACGGTCAAGGCGGTGATGGAGCAGTCTGGGGCTTGGGTCCAGCTATCCCAGAAGCCCGAGGGCATCAACCTGCAGGAGCGTGTGGTCACAATCAGTGGCGAGCCGGAGCAGAACCGCAAAGCCGTGGAGATTATCATCCAGAAGATCCAGGAAGACCCTCAGAGCTCCTCCTGCCTCAACATCTCCTACTCCAACATCACCGGCCCGGTGGCCAACTCCAACCCCACCGGCTCCCCATACGCCAACTCCACCGAGGTGATGCCGGCGGCGGCGGCCGCTGCAGCCGCCACCGCCTCCTCTCTGCTGGGCCAGGCGGGCCTGGCGGGAGTCGGCGCGTTCCCGACCACCATGTCCAGCTTCTCAGGCAACGACTTGCTCGCCATCACCTCCGCGCTCAACACCCTAGCCAGCTACGGCTACAACACCAACTCTCTGGGGCTGGGGCTCAATCCCGCCGCCGCTTCCGGGGTGTTAGCCGCTGTTGCGGCTAACGCCAACCCAGCAGCGGCCGCCGCGGCTAATTTGTTGGCGTCGTACGCCAGCGACGCGTCTACCAGCGCGGCGCACCCCGCCGCGAGCCTGGGAGGCCTCTCTCTGGGGTCACTGGCGGCCGCCACCGGCGCCACCAACGGCTACCTGAGCGCGGCGTCACCTCTGGTGGCGTCGTCTCTCCTAGCGACGGAGAAGCTAGCAGAGGGAGCGAAGGAAGTGGTCGAGATCGCCGTGCCGGAGAACCTCGTCGGCGCCATCTTGGGGAAAGGCGGGAAGACGCTAGTGGAGTACCAGGAGCTGACCGGCGCCAGGATCCAGATCTCGAAGAAAGGCGAGTTCATCCCGGGAACTCGGAACAGGAAGGTGACCATCACGGGGTCGCAGGCCGCCACGCAGGCCGCGCAGTACCTGATCAGCCAGCGGATCACCTACGAGCAAGGCGTCCGCGCCACCAACCCACAGAAGGTGGGCTAAACCTGACAGCCGCCCGAAATGAGGAGGAAAAGTGAAAAAGGAATGGGGGCTTTGGGGGAGGAGAGCAAAGAAAAAGGGAGAATGGAAAAAAGGAGAGGAGAGAAAGAATATCGGAAGGAATCGTTTGCGCCGTTTTCTTCTGTGTTTTCAGTATTCTATATTAAAAAAAAGGAAGTTTTTTGACTCAAAGCAAAAATGTGCTGAGAAGGCGAGGAGGGGAGGGGGAGCGAGATATTACGCTGAAAAACCAAGAAAAAAATGTGTAAAATGTAAATAAGGTTTTATTACTTAACGTCTTGACCTTTCGGGATTTTTTTATTGTTTTATTTTTTGTTCAGTAAATTAAGCTGTCTGTGTATTGTGTGGACAGAGCTGAATGCCATTTAGAATGGGAGGCTACAGAGTGCGGCGGGGGTCAGGGGTCACGAGGGTCGGGGTGAGGCGGAGGGTTGGTGTTTACAGGGTGCAACGCTCCAGAATCCCGTCCCAGCCGCCGGCGCCTCCAGCCCACACGCTGTATCCTCAAACAGATTTCAGTTTGGTTTATTTAATCCAGGACGGTTTTTATTTCCCCCTTTCGCTTCAGCCCCTCCCCTTTTTAACGGTTTAAAAAAAAAAAGAGAAAGATTGCAAACTTTAGCTAAATGTGTGTCAGCTAAGAAACGTCCTCAACTCCCGAAAACTTCGCCTCCCTCAAATCTCGGTGAGGAGCGTGAGGGTGTTTCTTCATTCGCGCACACACACACACTCGCGCGCGCACACACACACACAGGTGCAACCGGTGCAGCGCTGCAGATCCGTCTCTGCAGTATAACAACAATAACACTAATGATGACAGTAGCTGCGTTTCCAACACAAATGTGGGCAAAATTTTGTTACCAGTTTTGCAATTAAATAAGAAAAGTGATGAGTCGTTAAAAAAAACTACTTCCTGTTTTCTTCTTCTTTGTGGTTTGAGAGTCGACATCCAGCTGCTGGTCATGTGACTCATGTTTCCATTGCAGTTTTTATTAAAAATAAAATAAATTAAACTTTTTATGAAGAGAATTTAATTTCAAAATGTCAAATGTCGCCGTCACATGTTGACTGGAAACGCAGCTAATGTCGTTTTGCTACAGGAAATCTCCACCACTGTCGCTATTTATTCATAATATGGCCCATTGAAGCGCAGTCTTCTTTTTCTAATCTGTGAATTCAGGTTGACATGAATGTAAATGAGACTTTTTGTTCTGGTTTTTGTTTTCATGTAAGAGGAATAGTATTGTCAAATAGTGTAATATATGTCTTATTTATGTCCAGTGAAAGAGCCGCCCCAGGCAGGAAGATGGTTAGAGTGATATATCCAGTCAAAGAGCAGAACAGGGAACACACACACACACACACACACACACACACACACACACACACACACACACAAGCGCTGAAAGGAAACGTCACAGCACCACATTTGGTGCCACTGAAAGAATCCATCATATCTGCTGTCTGTAGCTGAAGTCAAGCGTCCAGTTATCGTCCGCTGCAACTAAAAATGAATCGTTTAGACGAGACGTTGTGATGAAAAAAACCTGGGAATTTATCAGGTTGAAAAGCTGAAGTTTTGCTAGAAAACAGAAATATTTTGAGATTAATGTTGAAAATTTGGTAGAAAACAAACATGGAATATTTACCCAGATCCCTCTTGAAAATGAGATCCAGATCTCAACTGGGTTAAATCAAGGAAATAATAAAATATATTTAAAAAATAAAAATAAATTTGCTTTAAAAAACCCTAAAATTTTTACATTTAGCCATGATATATAATTTTTTTAATTGTAGATTTCTGAGTTTGAAAAGTTGAACATTTTTGACTTTTTGAAATTTTATCATTTTAAAGCGTCAAAGGAAAAAAATTTACTCAAACTCAAATTTAATTTTTTTTTCTAGAAAATTTCTGAGATCTCAAAAATTTTGAGATTTATCTGAGAAATCTAAAGATTAATCTCAGATTTTTTTAAAGAAAAAAAAGCAAGGAAATTTCTGAGTTACGGACATCAAAACTTTCAGACTTTAGAATCTTTACAAATTTCAAGATTTTTCTAAAAAATTTAACATCAAATTTTCAAATTTTGAAAATTTGAAGCTTAATCTGAGAAAATTGCTGGAAAAAAATATGTTGAATACACAATCCAAAAATAAGTTGAATATTTTCTAAAAAAATTCCAGAAATTTTGAGGAAGAAAATCTGGACACTTCTGAGTTAGAAAAGATGGAAATCTTGACTTTTGGAAACATTTCAAGAAGTCAAAAGTTGAAAAGTTTTGACTTCTGAAACTCAGAAATTCACAAGATTTTTCTAGAAATCTTCAAGTCTTAAAATTCAAGTTTTGTTACCAAATTTTTTGATTTTTCAGATTAAGCTCAAAACTTTCAAGTTTTCCTGCCAAATTTCCACACACACGTTCGCTCGCTGAAGGAAACACCTGGCGCTTTCTGGCGCAGCCTGCAGTTTTATTTCTAATCCAGCAGGGGGCTTATTGGCGCTGTGGTTTATCCTGTAGCTGAAACTGCGTTGTTTAGACGAGCCGTTGCCCTGAGACCCGATCTCGGCCTGTGGTCTTCCAAACCCGCCTCCCCTGTTTCAGTTTAACTGGATCCGGCCAGAGCACTTAGGACTGACTACTGAGGAGACACGGCTGTCGGGTCGGGCGGAAACTAAAACTAACTAAAAACACTGAAACGTCGTTCGTCTGGGGGCCACCGCTAAATCTGCGCGCAGATTTTGTTCTTCAAAAGGCAGCATGCATATCAGTGAAAGGAGAATAACTCGCCTGTCCGACTGCCACGAGGTCAAAGGGCAGATGTCCAACACGCACCCGGGGAGCGGAGCTCCCGATCGTTTACTGCCCGCTGTAGGCTGCTGAAGATGTTGTTTATTGTGTTGAATATATTTTGTGTTGTGTTTTTTTTTTAAGCAAATCGGAGTACACTGAATTATTCTTATTATTTTTCTTATTTTGTCTTAATGCACTGTGAAGCTAGAGAGCCGCTCTCCCGACCTGCTGGGGGTCAGGGATGCTGCAGACGGCATCATGACTGGCAGGGAAACGAAACAAAAAAATCCACGTATCTGAAACATCTGAAGAAGTCGTCATATCTGAGTCCTGAGGGAGAGACCGGGTCGGAAACCGGATCAAATCAAACCAGTTCTTCAACGCACCTCTGAGTTTTAAAGTCCAAACGCTAAAACTAAGGAGGGGTGTGTTTTGTTTTTTCTTTCACTAATCTAAAACAACAATCTGAGCCCAGATCAGACTTGCTAGCGAACGTGTCGTTCTCAGTTGGAGCGCCAGTGAGGGTTTAATCTCCACAACTTGGTAAGGAGGCTTCTTTACTCCCATCTAACTCCATCCACACTCTGCTCACCTCCTCTTTCCCAGTGCACTCCCATTCTGACACCCTTCTCCTCCTAACACATCGCTCCATGGGTGACTATGTCTGCTGTTTGCCCCGATCGATGCATGTCTGCTGCTTGCCCCAGCAAACGCCTCAGATTGAGTCTGCAGAGAGCCACGCCTACGGAGGGAGAGCTGCAGGAGGAAACACTGGCGCAGCTCAGAGCAGCGGCTCGTCAGCCGGAGGCCCATTTGCACAAACCGCGGCGGCGTGTCGGAGGCCATGTGGACGAGAAAACGGGACGGATTTCAGACAAAACACATTTGGGACTGATTTCAGGAATGTTCTAGAAAAAATAAGGGAGTTTTTGAGTTTGAAAAGTTTAACATTTGTGTGAAAATCTCAGAAATGTTTCAGAAAAAAGGTTTAAAAAACTAAGTGAGGTTAATCTAAAAAAAAAAAAAAATAGAAATACACAGAAGCTTCTGAGTTTGAAAAGTTACAATTTTGCCAGAAAAATATATTTTAGTCTAAGGTGTAAATTTCTTAAAATTTTGAGATGAATCTAAGAAATTTTCTAGAATTTTTTGTTTTCTCATTTCGATCAGCTTGAGCTCCAAAAGTCAGAAATTTGTTTGGAAAATCTCAGAAATTTCCAGCTTCATCAGAGATTTTTTTTATATATATATATATAAAATATTTCTGGGGGGGTTTTCTAGAAATTTTTTTTTGATTTCTCAGTCAGAAGTTTCCACATTTTTTCATTGAGAAAATTTCTGAGCTTACGCTTGAATTATTTTACTTTTCAGACTCATAAATGTTCTTATTTTTTCTAGAAACTTTCTGAGCGTTTTGTCAGAACTCCAGTCCTCCTTTTCTTGCTCTTCGGTCCATTTTGGCCCAACACGCCGTCGTGCACAAACACATATCACCACCAGGGAGTCTTGACTCGGGTTGGACTGGATTTCATTGGTAGATTTTGCTCCTGTTCTTCAGTGAACTGATACTGTGCTGCATGCGTTTCATACGCAAAATAATCAGAATTTAACATTAAAAACAATGTCAAACTCACTGGAATTTGTGATTTAAAACAGTTTATGAATAGATTTATAGACTGAATGTGCAATATGCAGAAAAAATGCATGGAGTGCAGCATCTTTTAGCGGGAGACGTGTTTAGATTGTTATTATTATTAATGAAGAGAGGATTTATATTTCATCTCACTGATTAAACCTTAAAATAATTTTTAAGTTTTCTCAACGTTAGGCGACTGAAATAAAAATGTGACAAGTACAGGAAGCAATACTCGCGCCGGCATATTGTCGTGTTGTCCCGTCTTTTATCCTCTGTCTGCCGCATAGGAGCGTTAAACCGTAGATGTTGGATAGGTTTACAGAAGTACATCTTTTTCTTTTTTAAAATTGTGGAAATGCTGCTATTTAATAATTGATGTACGAAGAAGAAAACATATCGGAGCCTGTCCTTCAGCTGGAGCAGCGAGTTTGAAGCGACGGTGTAAAAATAAATATTAGATGCTGACAATAAGTAAATTTTGTGCCAAACATGTCTTGAAGGAGCTAAAACGTGTTAATTCAAAAACATTAGGTAATAATAAGAGACCTCGTTTTATATTAAGAAAATGTGAAAAGTGCCAAATGAAACTTATTTATAGTAAGGGTGAAGTTCCCATATCTGTTTTTAAGAACTAGCTAGGCTAAAAGACGAAGCACCTCACTGTAACTTTCATTTTTTTTTGTCCTTCCTGCTAAAGAAGGAACCGCCATCTTAGTGTTAGGCCACCCTCTGGGAACTCAACCTCCCAGAATGCAACAGCACTACTACAACTCTGGGGCTAGACTGATCAACATAGCGATAGCTTAGCATCGTCATGCTAAAGAAAATGTGACTAAGATAGCATTCTTAAATACAACCTTTTATAGCTACAACAAGAAAAAAATAAATAAAATGTATTTTGTGGAAATAGATGTTATCTTTTTTGCACGTCTATATTGCATGATATCAAAGTGAAGTGTGGACAAAAAAAGACAAAAAAAAAAAGAAAAACAAATAAAAAATAGGCAGTGTGTGTTGTTGATTTACTGAAACAAATCTCTGCATGTCGATAAGGGTAGAGCATTTTGATATTGTTTTACGTTCAAACTGTTGTTATTCCATGCAGCTGCTTTAAAACAAACATGGCCGCCTCATGTTTGCTACAACAGGAAGAGGACTTTTTTAGAGTTTAAATTAACGTCCTTGTGAGGGATTTGAACAAAGCTTTTGAACAAACTTTCTTTTCATACATCCTGAGCGAGCTTGGATTAAAAATATTGAAATGCACATAAAAATGTTTAAAATCTCTATATTTCTTAGGATTTAGCTACAGATCTAGACCGAGATTGTCCACGAATGTTATCATTTCATGAGTTTCGCTTTTCTCACAACTGCTGCAGGAGCTTTCATGTGTTTTTCTGTGTGGTTTCGTACTATAACATTACTAACATGTTGACGCAGTATGTCTGGAGTCTTTTTATTCCCTCTGACCCTCGATTTCTGGCATATCTTGGCATTATTTCATCAGTTTGTGCAGTTAGTTATGCAGGAGGAATCCAGGACCGTTTCATGCGTCGCTGTTTTGGGATGCACCGATCTGGACGATTTTCTTTCCCTCTTATTTAATAAATTGAAACAGTGAAGTAAAATTTCTTTCTGCTGAAAACATTTAAATGACATTTAAATATAGCTTCAGGGGTCTTACAGTATTTATTTAGTGTTTTTTATATACTTAGACCTAGACAATGATATATTGCACAGATTATTACACTTTATTATCAATGATCTTGTTATAGCGTAATACAACAGTTTTCACGCTGTGACTCTCCAGGGTTTTGTGCTGCAGAAATATTTCTGTTCAGCAGAATCTCTTTTTTGTAAACAATGCTAAGCTAACGATGCAACTCTGACATTTTACTAGAATAACAGAAAATATCATGATAGGTGATCAAAATCAACAGGAAATATGTCTGATAAAACGCTCAATATGTTTTAAACTCTGATGCAGAACCGCAAAGCATTCTGGGAGACAAAGGAAACACGCTAGCCGCTAAAGCCGTCATGGCTAGCTGAGCTAGGTAACAGCCTGCTGGGTAACTGACAGTTTAAACTAGTTTGAAAATAAACTGGAAAACAGGAACAGTTATTAAGCAAACAGTCTGGCAGTATTTCAGATAGTTGGAACAAGAAACTAATCAACAATTGTTGATATCAACTTATATTTGTTTTTCAGCCAGTTTGTCTTCTTGTAATTACAACAGTATTACAACATTTTAAAAATCAATTTTTATGGTTTCATCCTCCTTCAGGAAAACCAGCAGCAGGTTTTGGGTTTTTTTTCTTGGGTTTTCAGTCCTTAACAAAAGGGAACCAGATGTGATCGGTATCGGCTGAGATCGGTGCATCTCTGGTAAACGCCTTTCTGACCTCCAGATAAAACAAGTATTTCGGATCCCGGCACCTCCTGTGTTCCCTTTATTGACTTCAGCATGGCCGTCTTACCGTCCCGTCAGAAAGTATTGCCATGAGGTTTTAAATGTTTGCACTAAACTCTGCTGACACTGCATGGCAGGCCGAGCTGAGCGTCAGACAACTGTAGATGTTTAGCATTAATCCGTGTTTTGTGTGTTTAGATGTGCATGCTCCTCACGTCCGTCTCTGTTAAAAGCCGATGAATCATAATTTCCCAAATGTGTAGTGAGTTTAACCCCTAACCTGCTCAAAAGGTCATAAGTTGTTCTGATTTTTATTTTTATTTTTTTTTGCCCTTTTCACTCCACCTACCTCTAGAAACCTGCTTTCCACGGTGTGTTACAGGAAACTTGGTCCCCATTGAAACACCAGCAGCAACTGTAGACTGCATTTGTCACGTCACTGTTTTTCTGTTTCTTCTTCTTCTGTTGATCTCTTTACCTTCCTGGTTTTTGGTTTGTACTGTATGCTCTAACCCAAATCTGTTTTAACAAAAAAAGAGAAAAAAAGAATGCCATTTTCTGTCTGTAGCTTGTTTACCCTTTTGTTTTTCCAAACATACACACATAAACACAAACAAAACACACTCCATGCTCTCCTTTTTGTGCACTTTCACTGCCCACTCCTTCCTCCTCCTCCTCTTCGTCCAAACATACACTCTCACTTTTCTTCTCCTCCGCCGCCTCCCACGAATCTCTTCTCTCGAGTGCCAAAATAGAAAAAAGAGAGGAAAACAAACAAAAAAAAAACAAAAACAAACAGTGACTACTACTACTACTCCTCCTACTACTACTACCATTCCAAGCGTTTTTTGAGTTGTATTGTCTTGGACATCCATCTTGGAAGCACCCATGAAGCCAGCATGCTCCGCCCCTCATAACATGATGTCGCTCATGACGCCTCAACTGAACAGCACCTTTTGCCCCACCTACCACCACCTGTCTCCTCCTCTTCCTCACCTCCCCCACCCTCCACCCTCCACAGAGCTAAACCCGGCCAGGAATAACCCCTCTGCAGGTCGGCTACCTTCCTACTCCAAAAACCAAACAGAAACAGCGCTACTACCGCTCATGCAGCTGCTTTTCCTTTTCTTTTTTATCCTCCTAATTCTGTCATTTCTTCAGCCTGTTGGACTCCATTTTGATTGTGTGCCATTTTCTCCTTTTCCCTCCTTCTTCCTTCCTTTCTCTGTGATTGCTCTCGCTCCATTTGATTTTTTTCTCAATGGGGAAAGACTTTTTTTTTTTAAATCTCCATTTTGTTTTTTTCTAATGATGATTTTTTTTTTTTGTTGTTGTTGTTTCTGTTTGTCGTTTAACATCCAAATCACGCCGACGCACGCACCGTGGTGTGTGTGTGGGGGAGTGTTTAGGCACCGTCAGCTGCGCAGCCCATCCTCTGTCTTCTCGAACTATTTTTGAACTTTCACCCCACCCCCTCCTCCTCCCCCCCCTTCCTCATGAACTTTGACCTTCCTTCCCCACTTCTCTGTTCATCCAACTGTTTGGACGATAACTCTCCATTCCATCCCCAAAACCTCTCTTGAGACTGTGCAATGCTAGCTGATATGATTGGATTATTATTATTTTGTTTGTTTGTTTGTTGCTCATCATTGGGGACATTTCTCTGAGATACAAGTCAAAAAAACAAAAAAAAAATGAAAGTAAGAAAAAGATCCTTAAAGAACAAAAACGCATAAAAAGCAACTGTTTCTCCACGTTTTTTCTCTCTCTCTCTCTCATTGTAAATATTTTTGTCAGAGTTTTTTGCCAAGCTGTAAAGAGAGAACGTGTTAAGCAGAAAGGGGCCGGCAGCATAAAGAGAGAAACTCCTGAACTCCTGTAGTGTAATCTTTAATCGGCTCTGCTAGTGTTGCCCTGTGCCGTTGTTATTAGTGTTGATTTACCTCCTGTGTGCACTGTTAGCTTCCCTGTTAGCGTCAGATAGCAACCTAACCTCGACGGCTAGCTAAACGCCATTCTCGATGTGCATTTGTTGACGTGTTTCCTACCAGTGAGTTGTAGTGGCGTTAGTGTGTTTTTATTAGCGTTAGCCACATATATCATCATTGCAAGAAAATAAAAACACCGACATTAGTGGGGAAAAAAAAACAATTAGAAGAAAAAGTCGGATCATATCTCCATGTTGCATTTTTTTCTGGAAATAAATTCGACTCCCGCCATTTCATTGCATTGCTCTCAGCTCCACTCTTGATTTATGCTGCCTGCCCCATCGCCCTGACAACACCACATGAGCTATTTATTTCTCAGACTATTATTGATATACTATTAATAAATAACGTCGCAACAAGAAAAAGGGAATGACTGGAAAAAAAAGGTGAATTAATACTATTGTTTTGTTTTTATTTTTTAGTATCTTAGTGGTTGCTTTTAACAACATTCATTAACTGACTTAAAGATTATTGAATATTTAATGTAATTGTAGCATTGTGTTTGTAAAGCGAAAAAAAAACCTAGTGAGTTGTGTTTCTTGACTTGTGGATTACCAGTGAAGTGGGCAATCTAGTGCTAATATATATGAGGTCTTTTTTTAAGGATTCTTATTTTGCGACAGCAACAGCAGTCATTATAAATGTTCATTTTAGCATCACCTGTCTTCCGTTGTCTTATTCTTCACCTTCCACCACACTCTGCATCATCACAGTAACACATCGCAAGTCCGGGGTGGGACCGAGTGCTAGCTGGTGTGAGCTAAAGACGTTCACGCTGACCCGAGGGACGTCGGCTCCGCCCACTTTCCTCAAATGAAACCCAATCCGTGTCGGATGTTTGTGCTGCAACGACTTTCATTTGTGTCGCTTTTGCTTTAAAGATTTTAATAAATGTTTCCAGTCAGCCAGCTAATCCACATTTATGAAGTTAAACAGTCACTATATTGTGCTACACAATTTATGTGCTGCGTTTGTGCAGCACAATTTTTGTTTGTCGCTTTTTTTAATGTTAATGTTTCCAAAGGCCATCAAAGGTCAACCAGCCAATCCAGATTTAATGAAATATGGTGTCAATCAACTTTGCTACATTTGTGCAGCACAATTTTGTTTGTGCCATTAAAATTAAGATAAAAAAAAAATCAAAACCAAACAAAATTGATTGTGCTACATTTGTTCAACTAAAATGTTGATAGCACAGTCCTCGTCCTGTCCTGACAAGGAAATTTGCCATTAAAGAATAAGAAAAGTTAAAAGGAAGCTTCCAGTAAAGCAAGGGTTCTCAAAGTGTGGGTCGGGGACCTGAGGAGGGACGCGAGATGCCAAGCGGGAGGTCGTGAAATGTTAGCTTTTTGTTTTGTATGTTATTTGTTGGTATTTTTAGTACAATAAATTGAATAGGCATATGAATACCATGTTTTAAATACAAAATTTCTGATAATTAGCATCACAAATAAAAATGTATGTTGCGCAACCAGGGCGCAGTTGATCAACACCATAATTTGTTTGATTTCATAAATATGGACGGGCTTGTTTACCTGTTGTGACCTCTGGAAACATTTATGAATACATTTAAAATGACAGCAACACAAAATTTAATTTGTGCTGCACAAATGTAGAATTTATTCATTTTAATTAGATTTTATAATTGTGAACTAATCATTAATTGGTTTAAAACTTGCCCTCAAGTTTATGCTGCTTTTAAAACAAAAATTTGTGCTGCACAAATGCAGCATAGTTAACATCAGACTTTATTTGATTTTGTAAATGTGGAGAGGCTGGTTGACCTTTGATGACCTGAAACATTCACATATTTAAAATGACAGCGGCACAAACGAAAAAATTTGCAGCACAAAATTTGACACCAATTTCATCTGATTTGAAGAAGGTGAGCAAAGCTGACTTCACTCAAGTGAGCGTGCATGAGTTGCTTCTAACTTTCCTTTGGATGCATGCATGTTTGGGTGTGCGTGCCTGTGTGTGTGTGTGTGTGTGTGTGTGGGTGTGAGTGTGTGGGTGTGAGGGTGGGGCTCGGGGTGGGTGTTTCTGTCCAGTGTCCACCAAAAAGCTAAAACCTGTCAGGCTTCCATGCTCCCTGATGGAACCGCCTGACGTTATAGCTGCAAACCCTCATCATGTGATCTGACTCAACTCGACTGTCCATAACCCCCTTCAGTCACCTGACCAACCAAATCAACCAATCACTGTCCACCACTACCGCCTACCCCTGCGCCATCCTTTTGCTGCACACCACGTCAGCCCCATGTGATGTTCTCCATCGATAACATACTACTGTCACAATCTATACTGACAGATCTGGGGATGAAAGTGTTTTGTTTTTTTACTTTTTAGATTCCTGAGGGTTGAAATCCAAACAAAACAGAATTCAGTTGCTTTGATTCATTAAAGGTTCAACTAATTTGGGTTTAGTTTGCTTTAATACGTCTGTTCCTTGGACTTCTGCCTTCAAAGCCTCAGAGGTGAAAGAAATTTAGCACTAAAGTGTAAAAAAAAAAAAAAGTCAAAAGGAAGCGTCCAGTACTGGAGGGGTTCTCAAAGTGCGGGTCGTGGGCCTGAAAGGGTCGCAAGACACAAATTGAGAGGGTCACTGTTATTTTTAGAATTATAATAATGTAGCTCCTAACATGCATGTAGGGCTAAATAATTACATCATCATGAAATAAATAATGTACATATAGGTTTAACATTTTTCAGAATGGAAAAGAATAGAATGTGTTTCAATTTAATGTGTCATTAAATGTAGTTTTTGTTAAGAGCTTTTAGACGTTTGTTGGGAACTGGCACTTTATAAATCAAATTAAATAAATCTAGAGAAATAATGCTTTTCAGAGGGTTGTATTTGAGGTTATTACAATTAACTAAAACTAACAAAACAACAAAAACTGAAATTGACAAAACATTTTTGTTAACCGAAATAAAAACAGCAATTTAAGGGGAACGCTAACTATAACTATATTGTGTGTTTATGAAACTAACTAAAACATAATGAAATTACAGATATGACATCCTTCCTTTTTGTGTTTATTTATTAGCCTTTTGAACTGGTGCGATATTTATTTTTAAGTTCACCTTAGTTGTCTGAAAACTGCGCCGTAAATCCGTAAAAGTATGAAAAAACTAAAAACTACAGGTATAAAACTAACTAACTAAACTAACTACAACTATATCTAATAATAACTAAATTATATTTAATAAAAAATAGCAAACACAATTATTTAAAACTAACTGAATCAGACAAACAAGAAGGTATAATTAAATAAAATTATCATGCAAGTCTCTGGCGCTCTTATTTTGGCGGTCACAGGCTGAAAAGTGTGGGAGCCCTGCAGTCGCAGAGAATTTCACCAGGACCATTTTCTCAAAGTCGTTGTGCAACAAAAACATAAAATAAACGTTTTGGGGACAGAAACTCAGGTGACAGACGTTTGCTAGCGTTTGTATCAACATTTAGGGATTAAACTGAAGGAGGTGCGCTCACTTTCTACACCATTTCACTCACTTAAAAAGAATAATTATCCAATTTCCGAGACTTGTTCTTTTCCCCCAGAGCTGCATCCTGCATCCTCTTGTTCATACTACTGTACGTGCCGCATACTACCTTTACCAGGGATCCACCTTAACCCGTTTCCATGACAACCCGCAGGGGGCGGGGGGAGGGGGGTGCCTGTTGCCCAGCAACTGGCTTCCAGCACAACAAAAACCAAGCTACAGCCCAAGCAACCCAACTGACGAGGCCACGCCCACCTGGCAATGATTTGATCTGAGGGGAAGAAGCAGAGGAATCAAAAATGAAAAAAAGGAGAGAGGACAGGAAGAGGGAAACGTAGTTGTGATTCTCAGGGTGTCTTACACAAATTTACTGTTTAGTCTGTTCTCCAGTCTCGCTGGTGTCTTGTTGCCCCAAAGAACGGTTTGTATTTCCCCCAACCCAATTCTTCCCGATCAGCCGATTGATAGCAACCGATCGATCGACCAATTCTCTCTGAGCGATGGTACGCGGCCGGCCGGCTGTAACTTTATGTTTACAACCCAAATGAGACCAACAACGCTGTTGACAGAATGTGTAGGACTTTAAAAAACATTTTAAAAAAACAAAGAAAAAAGAATCTCTGAAGAAAACTTATTTCTAAATACTGGAACTTTTCGCTTACTTTCTATGTGACATGAGGTAATGTAATTTTTTTCCAATCATTGCATGTGAATATTTTATTTGCAATGAAACTGTTAGAATGGATGGTACATTTGTGACGTCAGTGCAACGCCGAGACGCCGGCGTAGGAATCAGTCGGCGTCGAGGTTTTTCTGTCGCCGTCAGGAGTGCTTTTGGACCAATGAATGCTAAATGTGTGACCATACAAAGCTGTAAAGGTTTTGTTTATTTGTACATGGTTATGGGTAAAATAAATCATTGAAGCAAAGTAACATCTTTAGTGTTAAGCAGTAAATCCTCACGTTTGGTCTGAAGAGTCAGAAACAGGATTTGGATTTTTTTTATTTTGGTTTTTGGATAATGCTAGATCAGGGGTGTCCAAACTCCAACCATAAACAATGCTTTAATTAAACTAAATAGTTGTTGGGAAGGTATGTGTAAATGATTACAATTTTGCAAAAAAAAAAAAAAAAATTACCAAATTTTCTGGAGAAAAAAAAAGAACAAAATTTACTAAATTCTAACCAATAAAATAAGGATCTGTTAGAAGACGCTTGCTGTATGTAGACAAGTTGAAGAAATATTAAACTAAAAGCAGAATTTGGTCATACTTTGAGTAAAGGTTGGTCAGATATGTTGTTGAGAACGGATTTGTACATTTTCTGGAAAGAAAAGAAAATTTTGTCAATTCTGATTAATAAAATGTAACTGCATGTAGCAAAGTTGAATATAAATTTTATCAAATTTTGAGTAAAAGTCAGGTATGTTTTTGGGAAAGGATGTGTAAATCATTACAATTTTGCAAAAAAGAAAAAGAAAAAAAGTAGTAATGTAGTAAAATGTAGTCAATTCTGAGCAATAAAATAAGGATTAGTTTAAAGACGCTGGCTCTATGCAGCAAAGTTTGATATTTAACCAGAAGGAGTAAAAGTTAGGAAGGGATTTGTAAATTTTCTGGAAAAATTTATAAAAAATTTTGTCAATTCTGAGCAATAAAATGTAGCTGCAGCTTTTTATAGCAAAGTTTAATAAACATTAAAATCAGATTTTGAGTAAAAGTCACAGGATAGAAGAAAACAAAACAGGGGATTATTGAAAATAATTGTTGTTGCTGCCGACATTTTCTACTGTAGGGAGATTTTACTTTGTAACAATAAAAAACCCAGAAAGCCTTTGTATTATATGTAACACAACGTTATTCTTCAATTAAAGTCGGGGACCGTAAATGGCCCCCAGGCCGCAGTTTGGACACCCCTGTGCTAGATGAAGTAATCCGAGGTAAGTGAAGATCAGAGCAGAAATAAAGTTTCAGGGGTTCAACTCTATGACATATCCATCTACCCACAATCCTCCTGTGCACCAGCGTCATCCGACCAACACCTGCACCTCTCTGCATCCACCATGATTCCACCGTCAGACTCTGTGACCTCCGGCCAATCCGACTCTCTCCATGCCATCGGCTCCCACCACAGGAAATGGAGTCACAGTTCACAGCATGGTACGAACCGCCCGCCACTCGTCACTCTCCTTCCACATAACTTTCTCCATAAGCCACCTAAAGAAGCTCCTCCAGCTTCCAGCCGGAAGATCACGCTGAATCCGCTTCGGGTTTTAGATCATTTCAGATTAAATCACGTTCAGGTCACTTTTTACATGACGCCGTGTTTGGGTTATTTGGAGATGAGGGGAAAAGATGGACATTTCTGCCAAAACAACAGAAAATTTCAGATTCATCTCAGGAATTTTCTAAGGAAAACATGGAAATTTCTTAGTTTAAAATGTTTCAAATTTGTGAAAAAAAATTCAGAAAGTTTGAGATAAATCTCAGTAGTTTTCTAGAAGAAAAAACTTCAAATTTATTTTTTGTTTGTTTTTCATAACATTTTGAGATTGATCTCAGGAACTTTCTAGAAAAGACAACAAAATTTCTCTGGTTGAAAAGTTGAAAGTCTGTGAGAAAAAAAGTTGAAATTTTAAGATTAATCTAATGAAATTTCTGGAAAAAAGTAAAACATTTCTGAGTTAGAAATTTCAAAAAATGTGCAAAACAATTTCTGAAATTATATGAAGAAAATAAACATTTGAGTTTGAAAAGTTCCAAGAAATTTTCAGAAAGTAAGATTATTTGCAGATTTTAAAAACAATGTGTCTCAGTTTGAAAACACATTTGCACAATTCCTTTTTCTTTTTTAAAACTGTGACATTGCTGTTTGAAAGGTTGAAAATTTGTGAGAAAAAACTGAAACTTTTAGATAAATCTAAAAAATTTTATAAAAAAAAAAACACTTATTTCATGAATCAAATATTTTTGACTTTTGAAACTCCAAAATTGCCAATGTTTTCCAGCAAATTTTCAACATTTGGAACTCTTAAATTCTTATTTTTTTCTAAAACATTTTAGAACTTAATCTCAAATCTTCTGAGTTTTTGGTGGAAATTTTATCTCTATTTCGTATCTACAATGGCCCTAATCTGCTCTTGTAATTTTATCCAATTTTATTGATGCTTAAAATTTATGATCCAACTTGAATTTGAATAATTCTCTTGAATTTACTTTTTTTTGGGAGGCTGAACTGCTGGGAGCAAAAATGCAAAGCCAGAAAAATCAACATTTTCTGGAGATGAGGCTCAGAAAAGTCAGAAGCTTTAATGAATGAGAATAAGTGTTGTTACACTGCAAAAAACAAAAAAATGTTCCAATTATTTTTAGTTAAAATATCTTAGTTCACTTGAAATCAGAAAAAACTCATTTAAAAGCAACTTTTCTGCATTTTGATGCAAGTGAATAAATCATTGCTGATGAAAAATGACTAGTTCTTTAGAACACGTTTAGATGAATTTGATGTGTTTAAAAGCTATAACTGGGGAATTCATGTTCCTGTAAACAGAATTTATTTTGTTCCAGATTTACCTTTCTGTAAGTTTTTAATCAACTCAAACGGTTTGTTTTTCTGACGACAGGAAGCATTGCCAAAGGGAAACTAACAGACGCATTTGATCCTTAAATAAGCTGGAAAGAATCAAAATAAAAAACAAACTGCAAGTATTTAATACTACGGAGGAAAAATTGTTGCTTTAAGAGCTTAGAGTGACTAAAATAAAATTACCATTAAAACAGTGAAACTGTGAGCTTAGCAATAAGTTAAATGTATTTAACTTAAAACCAAAAAAAATGTAAAAGTTCATTCAATTAGAAGAAATTGTTCATCATTTGATTTCTTTTTTTAGGTTTTATATTGAAATCTTCATTCAAGTTGCATTAAATAAACTGTGAAAATAATAGGAGTTAATTGGAAACTGGAACTAGAAGGTAAACAAACAAAACAGAAACAAATAAAATTATCAAGTTTTTGTAAACAAAACAGTTGGGACCAAAAACTCCAGACTGAAAACTTTTATCATGCTAATTGAAATTATTTTATTTTAATTTATCATGTGAGAACCGATTTCTAGCCTTTAATTTATACACATTTTTATGAACCAGAAGATTTCTGCTTCGTTTTCAGCTCATACTGAGTCAAGCAGTGAACTCCACACTGGAAAAAAACTTCACATTTTATTTGTTTCATGTCATCAAATTTATTGACTTTTGTTTATTAAGCTTAATTTGGGTTCTTGCAACATATTAACTTAATTTTTTAAAGTTGGATCAACTGTTTTCTTTTTTCAGTGCACAGCAGTTCTTCCTCCAGCTGTTTGTCCATTTTTAGCAAATAAAATGTTTTCTTTTCTCCGGTTAGAATCTAGTTTGGTTGAAGTGTGAATAAGACTGAAACAAACATGAAGGAGTCTCTATAAAACGTTTGTCATTAAGTGTCGTTTGGTAAATAATGACACTTTTAATAAAACTTGATAGGCAACTTTCCATGAAAAGTGTCATTATTTACAAATACAAAGTTGACTTTTAATGCAAGTTTTAGTGCAAATTTGCTTTTAAAATGTCATTATTAACCAAGTGACTGTTGTGTAAATAATGACACTTGTCATACAAAGTTGACTTTGAATGTAATTTTAATGCAACCCTGCTTTAAAAATATAATTTACCAAATAATGCAAAGTTCACACTTTCTTTTAATGAACCTTTTCACACAATTTTTCAGAAAAAGTTTAATTATTTACCGAATGACAGTCATAAATGTTTGTTGAATGTCATGAAATTCAGAGTTGATACTTTTAAGGTGAGTTTGCCTTAAAGTTTCCTTATTCATTGAATAATGCAAAGTTGTTTGCAACTGAAAGTTTTCATGAAACTTTGCATTAAAAGGGTCATTATTTACATAATAACACTTCATAACAACAGAGATCTATGTCTGTTGCTAACAAGTGTTATTTGGTTGGTAATTAAACTTTTAATTCAAAATTGACACTTTTAATGGATTCTTAATGCTTTAAAAGTGTATTTATTTAAACACTCCTCCATGTTTATGACCATGTTGTTTGTGTCAGTCTTATGCTCACTTCAAGTAAAGAGTTGCTGAAGTGTGTTGTGCCTGAGATCGACTCCCTGAGGTGTTTTAGGAGGTTGTTTTCTTTGATGATGTCAGAGGTAAGTTACTCACAGCACTTAGAAAGGTTAAACTCACAATGATCCATATCTTTGTATTTCCTGCTACATGCCAAATAACTCTTTAAAAGTTTCCAGTTTTTCAGGAGGGAGGAAGGGAAGTGCTTTAGCATATTTCTGTCCCAGCTGCCCTACTTGTGAAGTTTGCACAGATAAAGCGGCTGTGCGCCCCAGAGGAGCGAGGCAGACAGCTTCTTTGATTAACTATGTGCTTCTGCAGGCCTGCAACCGGCACAGGCTGGGATCTGGAAACTGGGGCACTGGGATGCCATTTCTGCAGCTGCATGCGCTCTGAAGGTTTAGAGTAAAACAAGAAAAAAAAACGGGGCCTAATTGCCACTATAACAAAAGTCATTCAATTAATCACACTTAGCCAAAGAAAAGCCTTTGCTTCTTAACTGTGACTCTTTTTCTCCTCCTTGCTAATGCTAGTAGATTATCCGTCTTTGTCAGTGTTAAAAAAGCAGCTACCAGCGCTAATAGCTCACTGCTACGCTAACAGGCAGCATATTGATTTGCTTCCCACTTCTTCTGCCCTTCCTACATTTCCCCCCATGTTCCCTCATTCATTTAAGCTCTAAAAATAAATGCCAGCGCCTCCCAGAGGAGCCGCACACCCGAAACTCCCAAGCTGGTTCCTCTGAAGATAAATTAGCATCTGGAGAGACTGAATCTCTGCCGCTTCGAGTTTTCCACAGAGAAAGCCTTGTTTTAGAAACCAAAGCTAAGAAACTGGAGTAATTAGGTTTTATTTACATTTTATTTCAAAATTATATGTTAAACTATATTTATGTCTACCTCAATGACCAATGGGAACATATTTACTAGCATCGCAGCTAAAGGTTTCCACTGTTACCGCTTCCAGAACAAAATTAAAACGATTATTTTAAAATTAAAAAATGCGTCCCTACCTGATTCACGATGTAAGCAAAGTTAGCAGGAAGAAATTTCAGGAAGAACTCATTTTAAAGGATTTGTATCCAAACAAATGCGCTAAAAATACTTTAATTCAATCAGTGGTAGGCACACCTCGGCTAATAAGCTAATGAGCTACAAGAGCAAATTTTTCTATTTAGCAGTTTTTGCTAACTGAAGCCAGCACACTTAGCTTCACCTAAATTAGTTAAAGTTTGGATTATCAGCTAGATAATTCATCACGTAATTAGACATTATGCGCTAACAGCAGAGCTAATTTTTCATTTACAGCTTTAGCATTTTTGATAATTGGAAACATTTAAAGCACATAGCTTCCCCTAAATTAGTTGAAGTTTTGGTTATTGACTGCTGAGAATTCTTCAACTTCTGAGATATGCTGCGCTAACAGCAGAGCTGTGTTTATATTTAGCTTTTGCTAATTTTAGCACACTTAGCTTAGGACTACTACTATTACCAATACTTTTTAAAAATAAATTATGAAATGCTCATTTCCTTGGCTGTTTTGTAAAATTTCAGTTAAAGCTTGATGGGAAGTTTTTAAGATTAACTGATAGGAAGGTAAACTGTGCTAATAGCAGAGCTAACTCTCATTTAGCACTGTAGCATTTCTGCTAACTTAAATTTTTAGCGCACTTAGCTTTCCCTAAATTATTTGAAGTTTTGGTTAAGAATCCGCCAAGTTCTTAACCAAGAATTTGGCGATTTACATTAATGCTATTATTTACATTAATGCTATTATTTTGAAGGACAATTCCATTTCCTCTTCTTGTGTTCTTATTTTTTTATATAAATTTTTTCGGTACACAGAAGAATACGCTTACATGAACAAACAACAGGAAGAGGTAATTAAACAAATCCATGTAAAAATTCACATATGAATTGTTTTGAGGGACTTCTCTCATTCTTCACCAGCAAACTGTGTGTATTTTGTACCCAGAATGCATTGCAGTAGATCTAGAGGCTGTAGTAAACAGTTTAAAATTAATTTATGTGAATATTCAAACAACTCTAAAACTAAAACCAAGGAATCACTTCATGAAACTCAACTGTATTTAGTAACAAATTTGACCCTATAAAGGGTGATAAATTACTTTTTAACATGTTTTATGTCATGGTCGATAGTGCATTAGCATTAGCTTCTGCTAAATACTGTGTAGGAATAGCATTTTAGCATTAGCAGTGGTGCCTACCACTGGTTTTAGCCAGTAACATTCCAGCCTATAAATAAATATCTGCCATTGCCACAAATTAACCAGTTAATGCTTCGGTTTAATCAATCCTTTATTTCTGTGAACGTATGTCGCAGTCGGCCATTACTCCCACCTAAAGCCTTATGTTTTTAATAAAAAAAGATTCAAAATCTTCAGCTCACACACTGGAGATCACTGTGACTAAATCTGCGTTAATAAAATATTTATTGAGGAGCTTTATTTTGTATTTGGATTTCAGAGTGGCAGTATTAAAACAACTAAAATTGTAGGCTATAATTTCTGGTACATGCAGCTAAAAGTTTGGGAAATGCTGCAGGTTGCTTTAAAAATGGAGACATTTGGTTACAGACGCCAGTTTATCTGGAGTAAACCAGCGTCATGTATATATGCATATAGATGTGCATTTTTATGTATTTTCTGAGCTTTTAAGGCATATATAATCTATTTCTACCTTGAATGAATAACAGAATCAATTAAAATGAACATTTTTAAGTACTGAAACCAGTCATTTTGAGTTGTTAAATCTGGTTTATGAGCAGGATTTAAATATTAGCTGTGATTTTAATAAGAACATCTTGATGTCATGCAGCTTGAAAACTAACCTACATTTCTGTCTTTAATTAACAACCCATACAGATGTGCGTCGGTGTAATAAGTTAGAGCAACAAATATGAACTGTTGTAATAAATCCACAGCTCATTTATAATTTAAAGAGCACCAATATGCAGAACTAATCCATTATTAATGCTGTTTGTAGCATTTCCAGTTCAAACTGACTCGTTTTTTTTTCTTTTTGTTTTTTTTCAGTGCTTTGCTTCTAACAGATTTTGGAGATTTTCCAAATGTTTTTTATTTTTTCTGACATGTGCCACAGCTGCAGTGCAAACACTATGATTGCTAATAAAGTACTGTAGTGTTTACAGTAAGTTGTTTATCAATTTTATGGTACAGAAAATGTTCTGCAATCTTGCAGTTGCTGTTGTTCCTTTTTTGTGGGGCCTGAATGCTTTAATAAATATATTTTCTACAGTAAAAAAAAAAGGGGGGAAATCTTCCACGGTGTGATGTCTAACAAGACAAAAATAAGTTCTGTGTGTTTTCTTTTCTGTAAATAGGATAAGAAAGGTAATGTTTTCTCCTTTTATCCTTTTCATATAAAAACACTATTTTAAGACTCCACAGCATTTTTTTGTCTCTTCTTGGACGGATTGCAGGTAAGGTACGTCATGACTGACGGTGAAACTTCATTTCTTACACATAAAATAACTGAAAAAAATGTAGCTGCACCAAACCAAAACTGAGCTGCTTCTGAGATTCCAATTAGTGGAAAACATCAAGTGTAGGATTTCTGTGCAAAAACAACATTTTACCAATGTTGTTTTGATTTTTTATTGGTTTCAGTGGAAATATATTAAACACTTGTAATAAGACAAAACTAAGTTTTCTCCAAGATATAGCAGCTTGTTTTAAGTCAATAATTTTCTCATTTTGATAAGAATTATCAATATTAGTGGAAGTAGTTTTTAATCAATATAAATGAAGTCTGATGAAACTGCGAATGAGAGGTCATCTTGTAGTGCGGCAGAAACATCCAGAGCTGCAGATTCACTCAGAGCGTTCAGGCAGCATCTGTAGCTAATCTTCTAAGCTCACGGCAGCGTGAGGGAGAGGAGGCAGAATAATTGGTCATGCTTTCAAAAACTGCAAACAAACGAACCGATTTAGGCTGTTTTCACTTCTCATAGTTCAGTACATTTGGTTCGATTACGGACGTTCGTTACATTTTCAGCTGCTGTGGTTTCCTGTCATAGCATGTCAAACAATCCAAGCCCTTTGAGCAACCTGTTCCCCTCCTGGCCTGTGGGGGCACTGCACCAAGAACCATTGAAGGAAACGACAGAAAACATTGAGCACAACTTCCTTCTTTACAAAATGTAAAGAAAAATTGACTAGTGTCAAATTTTAGCGGTTGTAGAATTTCTCTTTTAATTAAAAACACCACAAGCCATTTCTCCCACTAGCGCTAACTTAGCATGTTGGCTGACGTTAACGCACTTAGCTTAGGGCTAATCTAAAATAATTTTTCCACATAATTTCTAGAGCGCTAATTTCCTTCACTTATTCTTTCAGTTGAATAAGGTTTGACATCTGTGCTAAAGTTTTGATCATTAATTGTTGAGACGTAAATTTCTAACACAGCTAATTTTTCATTTAGCACTTTTAATAATTGAAAGCATTTAGCGCACTTATCTTCCCTTAAATTAATTGAAGTTTTGGTTATCAGTTAAGAATTCTTCAAGCAGTTAGCTTTTAATGTTTATGCTCTTATTTTGAAGTGAGTGAAGACCGTTTATGGAGAAGTTGCACTTCCTGTCCTCGTGTTCATTTCTCCCCCCCCCCAAGAAACTTAATTGTTCAAATTGTATGTAGACAACAAATTAATATAACACTTCCATGACCAACCAACCAGGAAATGTAATTAAGCAAATATGCACAAAAAAATTCACATATGAATTAGCGCGTTTGTTTTGTTTGCATTTACCCAAAATTTCTAGGTCACTGTTGTTTTTTACTTTGCCTGCTATAGATTGATGATAAACGTTTGTTTTCACAAAAACTGGGCTAAAAAATAAAGATATCTAGAAATTGTGCAGGCATCCATTGCCTTGTTTTCTTAAAATATTTACAAAAATATCCCATATTTGGTAAAATAACAGCACCGATAATAAATCCTGGTATATATTTGGCACTACGGGCTGTTGTCGTTTTGAAAACATGCTTGGAGACAGTTAGTTATTTTAGCCGTAGTTCTATTTTCATTGTAATGACCTTTCACCACCTCCTGGTCCTGCAAATCACACAAATCCACCAGGACACATTCGTCTCTCCACAGTTCCCGAGAAGCCGCCGGGCCTCTGCTCCCACATGAACGCAAAACGTTTCTCCAAAGATTCAAACTGGGAACAATTCAACACCAGGTGTCGTAAATACACCGTCCAAATACTGGCAGAAATCGGAAAAATAATGCAATTTAGTGGGGCAGAGAAAACCAAAAAGATGGCTGTCCATTGATGAATGAATTACTTTTAATAATTTGTTAAATTGTCATACAACGCTATAATAAAGCAAAATTTAAAAATGAGAAAAAAGTCATATTTTAAAATTAAAATATGACTTTTATGTGTTTTTTTTAAGCATGGCTCAAATACTCCATCGCATTAATTACTTTTTTTATTATTTTGAAATTCTCCAACTTTAGTGTCTCCATGTAAATATTGTCAGCGCAACAATTTTCTCAGATCTTCTATTCTAAATCCTTATAATGAAATAAAACATTAAATGTTCCATATAGTCTTTAGTTTCTGCATGGCAACTCCAAAAGGTTACATTTCAAGCAAAAGTTATAAAACATACAAGGGATATTTTAATTAATTTACTATATACAGCTATTTTAATTGCCAATTTGTGCAAAAAATGTGTAGAAAAAGTCTAATAATTTTTTAAAGCATCGATTTGGTCAAAACAAATCAGATCATTTTTGCAGAAAGGCTTGCATAATAATTATCAATACTGTTCTCAGTTTATACAAGTGCAGACAAAACAGGAAGTTGTGAGTGAAAACGTGGTGATGTTTGAGCGCAGACTTCCTGTGGTGAGGAGAGAGTCCTGCAGGTAGCAGACAGTCTTTTTTAATCAGATTGTTCCCGAATGTCAAGACGCCCTGAGGGTTCAACCACCCACCTGTTTGAGACCCAATCACCTAAAAACTAAATCATGAGCCCCGACGGGAAACATCGAGGGAATCCACACAAGGATCGCCTCTGGCTGATGCACAGCGGGATAAAAAAAAAAAAACACAAAATAACGGTTTTCCTGTCACTTACTCTAAAATTATTAGATTTAATTATGTGGTGGGTCTCTTGGTATTGTTTGTAACAGTAAGCTTTACAGCCACAAATAAAAAATCTGTCAGTTTACAACATTTTGATAAAAATGCCAGTTGGTTTTCTTAGGGTGTTTTCACACCTCATAGTTCTGCAGATTCATTTCAATTTGTTCCATTTCCTGGCCCTGTGGTTCTCTTTCTCACTACACATCGTCAAACCAACCAAACTAGCTGAAAAATCTCTTCCCCTCCTTACCTGTGGGGGGCGCTGCACCCGGAAGCACTGACGGAGAAACTTCTAGAGAAGATACTGAGCACAAATTCCTTTGTTACAAAATGTAAACAAAAACGGAGCGGCATCAGATTTCAGTGGTAGTAGCATTTCTCTTATTTTTGGCTATTTTCTTTTCATGTTGTTTCCTTCAGATGTTCTTGGTGCAGCGCCCCCACAGGCCAGGAGGGGAACAGGTTTTTCAAAGGGTTTGGTCGGTTTGACTCAATGCAGTAAGAAAAAGAACTGGAGCAACTGAATGTGTAACAAATGTTATAATGTTGGTCCCCAATCCAAGGAGTCTACCAAGGACAGAAATATCCTCTAATTTTGCTCAGAGGGGAAATTCAAGTGTCACAGCAGCAAATTAAGGTAACTGGAAGCACATATATTCACACATAAGTTAAAAATATATGAAAAAAAGAATAAGATATATAAAGTGAGAATTCTTTAAGATAAACAAACACGTTTTCTAACATCTCTTCACTTTTTCTCTTTTTCATTTTCTGACATCCACTTCTTTGTTTCCTATTTTAGTTTCCCTCTCCTTCTTCCATCTCTCCATTTTTCCCTCTTCTAATTTCCTTTCTTCATTTTACCGAGGCAGAAGCAAGAACAGCAGCAGGAAGCTAATAAACGTCGGGACTAAGAGAGATTCAAGGCAGTCTTAGTGGTTTGGTGAACTTGAACTAACCTTGATTCTCTGCATTCCTCTGCAAAGTCATCATAATCTCTGCTCATTTAATAACTGGATGCTAATCTGATCAGGCTAAGTGCTCAGAAACAACCGAGATGAGACGAAGCTGTCCTTAGACCTCCAGGCCAGACGGATGTGATGTAAAGAGTTCAGGCTAAAAATGCAGAAAAATTAAGACAAAAAACTGACGACCCAGAGTCACCTACGGAGAACAATCCAGGTAAAACAGGAAAAAGTTTCAATCCTATGTTGAGGGAGAACAGAAATGCATTAATATTCCATATATTCCTATTGAAGGGGCGGTATTATTTATTTTCCAGGCACATTCATTGCAAAAAAATTTTACCAACTCACCCTCTCTTTTTATCCCCTATTTTCACCCTCAGCTAAACCAACATGATTTTTGCCCAAAATCAGTTTTAAACTTTGGAAATTCGGAATAATTTTAACAATAAAATAACAGCAGTTGTTCTACTAAACAGTCTGATACAATTACGTTAATGTATTTATTCAGAAAAAAGACAGGCTAAACAGGCTAAACAGCCTCAGCATTCACAACACAGCTAAGCTAGCAGTGTGCCAGAGCGGAGGGTGATTGACAGCGCTAAGAACTTGAGTAACTTTATTATGAAGCATTTCTGCTCCTACTTGAGTAAAATTTCTGGATTTTCTTTCCACTGAATGAAAAACAAACATGTTTTAACCAAAAATTCACCATTCACAGACACACCTGCAGTTTCTGTTGAAGTTTATGAAGCTTTTTAATTGAAAGAAACTGAGCTGGAAAAATTTCATTTGTTATTTTTTGTTACTCGTATGAATTATCGTCACTTTAGTCCTTAAAATACCCAAATTTTAAGGCCAATCTGATGATATCATTTTGAAATATTAAATGATTGATAACTGGATCAGTTACTCTGTGCTTGACTTTTCACCAAATACTTTTTTACTCTTACTCGAGTAATTTCTGGATACTTTTTCCCTTTACTTGAGTAGCAATATGTTGAAGTAGCAATACTCTGACTTGGGTAGAGTTTTTTGGTACTCTACTCACCTCTGACCTTAGAAAATGGCCGACGCCGCTGTGTTAGAAGTGTTCCTGTCAGGTTTACCCTGGTCCCGGTGGTTCTGGGAAATGAAGTCCAGGAGACGGTTTTCTGTCAGGACAGTAGAGGCACAAAAGGTCAGTTTATGTAACAATCCGGCGTCAGCTAAATCCTCTTTACATAAGTCAGCTTATGGAGCAGCAGACTTTCTGAGAAATAACTGTTATTATCACTGAAAACCAAATTAAAGTATGCTGCAATTACTCAAGTATTAAACAAAATTAAAGCTTTTTTTTATGAAGCGTTTAGATGTGTAAATGTTTCACATATCTGACTGTGTGGAAAGCAGTAAGTTGCATGATAAGGAGAGAAAGCGACACTCCTGCCATCATGCTGACTTGTTTCAGTTACGTAACATCCAGATCAGAGTCACATTTCAAATGTCTGGACAGCAGGATTTTATAGAGACAGATGGAGGTCAGAAAAACCCTGAGAATTCATTTAAACACTTTTATGAAGATACCTGTTTTACAAAACTGAACATGTACGCTCATTTTCAATATTTTATTTAGGAATGGACCCAGGGGTTTATTGTTAATAATTAATATTGCGATCACTGCACTTCAGTTTTCACATTTGACAACTTTTCCAGCTGCTTTATACGTTTAATTAGGTTTTTACTTGTGATCAACTTTGATAAGAATCAGAAATGATTCTGTGAAAATTAAACATTTGTTTAATAATTCAAGACTATTTCATGAAATTAAGGGTGATGTTATTTTTGGGGTGTGTGAGGTTAAGCTTCACTGCATATATTTATTTTTAATCATTTAACACAAGTCATAAAAAAACATTTTACATTTCCAGACAAACTGATGGGAGAGAGTACGGCCTTCAGAAATTTACGCCTTCAGCATAAATTTTAAATTTAGTTTTATTTACTCTCTCATACACAAAGAAATGCTAATTTTTAAGTCCTACATTTATAAATATCAGTTCTACATTAAATATTTAATTTGAAAGCTAAATATTTTGTTTTCAAAATAAATATTTTACTACAAATTAAACATTTCTCTCAGTATGTATGTATTTCCAAACTTTTTATTGAAAAAAAAGTAAACAATTTCCAAACTAAACATTTAATTTCCCCCTCTGTACCCCACACACACACACACACACACACACACACACACACACACACACACACACACACACACACACACACAAGGACTTGTTGCCATAGCAACTGACAGCAATGCCACTATCTGTTTCAAGATTCGATACCAAAATACACACAAACATTTTCCATACAAAAAACAGAACTTTGAGTCCATTACTTTTAGCTACGGCTGCTGTTAGTCAAGCTAATGGGGGCGGGATATTACACACCTGACATCATACTTTGGAGTGTATTTTTTTAGTTTTGGAGCATCCAGAGGTTCGTTCTGCCACTGATATTTTATATATATTCTCTTACCAACCTGGAAACTTATCACATGTGTCGTCTTTTGTCTCTGCTGATGTCAATACTGGTTTGCAAGTCTAATGTTGCCTTAATGTAAATGTTGGACTTTACACCTGGAGGTCACAGACAGATGAAGGTGGAACGCAAGCCATGCAGATATTCCTGCAACATCAGCAGTACGGGACCAACTGAAGGGGCATGAAGGTGAAGCGTTTGTTTCAGTGATTGATCTGCAGATCTTCAGTAATGATCGGGGGTTAATCACTGAAGGAATGGGATCACAGAGTTCCTCTGAGACAAGGTGAGACACCCAGAAGAAGCTATGCTCTGGAGCTTCAGAGGATTTCTTCTTAGTTCAATTTTATCCCATAAATAAAATAATATTGAGAAACTAAACATTTAATTTTAAAAAATATTTAGCTTATTTAGGTAGCTAGCTACATCTTCATCAAAAGCAAATATTCATTTTGGAACTACATATTTAGCTTGCTAACTCAATATTTAGGTAGCAAGCTAAATATTTAGTTAAAGTAAATATTTGCTTTTAAACTTGATACTTAGTTTGGAAAATCGATATTTAGTTTGAAACTAAAATAGATATATTTTGAAGCAAACTAAATGTTTAGCTCAGACTTAAACATTTAGATGGTAACTAAATATTTAGCTTGCTAGCCACTTAGCTAAGTGGATAGAACCAAAAATATAGACAAATATTTGTAAATGGTTTAGCCACTTCGCTACATAATAGCTTATTGGCTAGTATTCAGCTAGCCGGGGGAATATTTAGGTTGTGAATTAATATTTAGTCTGGACCTCTGACATTTATAAATGTGAAATAACATGGTGAAAATATGTCTTCAATCTTAGAAAGTAAAATAAACTAGTATTTTGAATTAAACCTTTATTTACAGGCACGTCACAACGTCATGCGAGAAAGATCCGGTCCTCCATTTCCCAACTCAGGGCAAGAAACTGCTAACAACCGCTGAGTTCAGTCGATCACTTATTAAACCTTTAACTTCACTTGTTAAAGGTTCACTGTACACATCTACCAACATTTTAAACGTTATAAAGTAACTTACCTTGTATCTGTCAGCCAGAAGATTAAAATTACTTTAAACTCAGCAAATTTAACAGTTGGCAAACGGAGCACTTAAATTTACTTCCGCTACATGAAATACTGCCAAAATAAGAGCTTGAATTTCAAAATAAAACACACGGTACTTCAAAATTTTACAATTAAATAACTAAACATAAAACAACTATATTTAAATATTTTTTTCAGTGTTATCGGTTCTTTACACTTATACTAACTGTTGTACAAAAATAACCAAAACTGAAATTAATCATATAAAACATATCAGAAAACAAATGAACAAGCACCATAAGACCAAATCAATACTCCTGAAAATCTTTAAAACACGTGGAAAGCAAATGGTCAGGACCGCTTTAATATGCAACAAGATAGTCTGAATGTTTGGAAGGTAAATATAAAAAATAAAGGATGCAGCAAAATACTTTCACAACACTATGGATTCCTAAATTGCACTTTTAATCTGTTTCCAATGTTGTTGAAGGAAGCATTTGTGGAGTTAAAATATTGCTTCTGAGCAAAAATTTTAAAATGTACTTTCAAACATTGATTTTTTTTATCTATTCGTTAAAAATAAATGTAATTATAGAGGAGCTCAAAATTGCAAAACCCATCTTTAGGCTGCAACTGACCATGATGCAGGATGTGTGTGGGGTTTTTTTAAAAAGAAAAATGAAAGTAAGATATGTTTTTTAATATTTTAAACATTTTCTCAATGTTAGGAAAACTGAATGTGTTTTTTGAAATAGTAATTTGAATTTTTCAATATTTTCTACAACATTTCATCTGTTTTCAAATAAATAAATAATAATATTTTGGTCCATCTTTGCCGTTTCCAGCTTCTCTGTGATCACAGAGCATCATCTCTGTCTGCATCCGCCATGAAGGTCAAGACAAGGAGCTTCACACATTCACACAAAAAATAAATAAATAAATCATATAAAACACACTCGCATTGTTCCAGGAATTCATGCATGAACCGCGATCCTGCAACACACCAACAACCTGCACCAATCCGCCTCTTACCGCAGCTTTAATACACCAAGACTCTATTAAATTTGAAAAAAACACACAAAAAAAACAGCTTTCAGGGTATCGAGCGATCCAAACAATGGGGGGAACTGGCATTGGGGTTTCCATGGCAACTGCAGCAAGCTGCTAAGAGGGCTGCTTTGATAACATATGTCAGACTTGACTGCTTTGTTCACAGAGAGCCAAGCAACAGATTCTGAGTCTGAAATGCAAAGAAAACTCCAATAACTCACAAAAAAGAAACCGTCAAATCAGTCCTTTTAGGTTCGTAATGCTCCAAAATATAATTTAATCTGTAGCAATCAGAGCAGTTTCTGTAAATTAGGGATTGCAAAATACAATGACAAATTTAAAAACTCATAATTTCTGTAAATGGAGCTGCAGCTGTAAGAGTGCAGAGTGTAATTTGTTGTCTTTTTCCTGCTCGTCTTCATGTCTGTGGTGACTGAACTCCTGTTTGTGTCTGCAGCATCAGCAGCAGCAGCGGCGGCGTTGGGTTGGGTGGGCGGCTTATACCGCAGCGGCTCAGCGCTGTATCATTGCCACACGCGACACGAGGAGCAGGGACAAACAAGGAGGCAGACAGATGAAAATAATTGGGAGAATAGTGAGGATGGGAAGATGTTTCTCAGGGAGGAAGACGGATGCGTCAGGCAGAAACATTAGTATGCAACCAAGTTGTTGGTTCAGTTACAGGACTGAGGCTGACACACAAGAACCAGCGACAAAAACGCCGCAAACATCCAGTTATTGCTCAACTTATTAACATATCTGGCAACATAGATGTAGCTGCACTTCAGTCACAATCCAGGCCATGACAGCAGCTGTGCTGCAACTTTTAGTTGATTACACTGCAAAAACATAAAGTCTTATCAAGTATTTTTAGTGCAAATAACTTAAATTCAAAGTTTTAAGCAAGACATAAGAGCTTGTTTTAACCCAACTACCAAAGTTATTTCTATTTTATAAGACTAACCATAAAAATGATTTGACTTTCTTTAGAGTTCTGATAAATATCTGTATGTTTTATTGAATCTTTTATTTTTACCATTGTCTGTTGGTTTGGACTTCTGAATTTTGTCTGAAAAAATTGCTGGAGTAAATCTAAAGATTCACTACAAAATGCAAGACGGTCTGATTTTAATTTAAAGAAACATAAAGGGAAAATGAAATCTGCCTATTTTCAGCTGCAAAATACAAAAACTGCTTTAGAAAACAACATAAAGTCTGCATAGAATCATTATCATTAAAAGTTTTAATTACAAATATCTGTCCAAAAGTCTTTATATATCTCATATTTCTTTTTATTTGTCTCCCAAAGAAACAGAGTTTTTCCTAATCTTTAAAGTGGTCCAGTTAAATCGTTCTCCAGCATTTCTGAAGGTCTTTCAAAGGACTTTGGCTCCATTTCAGCCCAGAGTCTGACCCGTTTCAATTTGTCTTGAGCCACGTTACTTTCACCAGTAAATCATTTAAGAAGAACCCACAACCCCTGAACTTCTCCCCATTTTCTTCTTTAATTAAAACCTATCGAACTCAAACATGGCCATTATGGAAGAAAACGTGAGAAGAAAGTTATTGCTGTAAGAAAGATATCAGTTTTTTCTAATCTGTGAGGGAAAACTGGGAGGAACTCCTCGATCCAAAATGGCCGCTCTTCGCACTAACTTTAGAAACACTGTATTTTTGTATGACTACAACTTTTTGAGTATTTTACACTTATTACTTAAGTCGTTTTGTATTCTTGAAGGTGAACATTATTTTTGTACGTTCCAAAACTTTTACTTTGACTGCAGTATTTTTTCATACACAAATATCTGCATTAGGGCAGCTGTACAACAATATTCTAGTAATCGAGTGCTTTATCGATTATTGTTACGATTAATCAAGTAATCAAAAAAATCTAATCACGTCAATCAATTGAAGGATGCTTATTATTGGTCGCTCAAGAAAAACAAAAAACGATAAATACGGAGAAAACTGAACGTTATGCTACTAGCGCTTAGCAACAACTCAGGCGGAAGTGAATAATGACCGGCCGGAAGTCGGTGCACTAAATAATAAAACATAATATAACGAAGCTTCGAGGCAGGTTAATTTTTCTAAATTATTTTAATAACTGAAATACTCAAATCGCTACAGCGCTACTAAGATAAACACCAGAGATATTTACTGTAGTACTTACTGCCAAACTAACAAGATTGGCTTAGCTAATGTAGCTTTTAGCTGCTAGCTAAGACGGACACTTACCAAGATGGCGGTTCTTGTGGGGAAACGAGTCTCAGTTCCTCTGCTGCAGATTTTCAAATTTTTTGTTTTGTTTAATTTTGTTATTTCTTCTGAAGAGTGCGGTTGTGTGTTTATTGGTTTGATTTGAAGTGTGTGTGTAGGGGGGGTGATAATCTGCCCCCCACTCCCCCCTCCTCTCTCTCTGTCTCTCTCTCTCTCTCTGTCTCTCTCTCTCTCTCTCTCTCTCTCTCTCTGTCTCTCTCTGTCTCTCTCTCTCTCTCTCTCTGACTCTCTCTCTCTCTCTCTCTCTGACTCTCTCTGTCTCTCTCTCTCTCTGACTCTCTCTCTCTCTCTCTCTCTCTGACTCTCTCTCTCTCTCTCTCTGACTCTCTCTGTCTCTCTCTCTCTCTCTCTCTCTGACTCTCTCTCTCTGACTCTCTCTCTCTCTCTCTCTGACTCTCTCTCTAACTCTCTCTCTCTGACTCTCTCTCTCTCTCTGACTCTCTCTCTCTCTCTCTCTAACTCTCTCTCTAACTCTCTCTCTCTGACTCTCTCTCTCTCACTCTCTCTCTCTCTCTCTCTCTCTCTGACTCTCTCTCTCTCTCTCTCTCTCTGACTCTCTCTGTCTCTCTCTCTCTCTCTGACTCTCTCTCTCTCTCTCTGACTCTCTCTCTCTCTCTCTCTCTAACTCTCTCTCTCTCTCTCTCTCTCTCTGACTCTCTCTGTCTCTCTCTCTCTCTCTGACTCTCTCTGTCTCTCTCTCTCTCTCTCTCTCTCTCTCTCTCTCTCTCTCTCTCTAACTCTCTCTCTCTCTCTCTCTCTCTCTGACTCTCTCTCTCTCTCTCTCTCTCTCTGACTCTCTCTCTCTCTCTCTCTCTCTCTCTCTCTCTCTCTCTCTCTCTCTCTCTCTCTCTCTGCGGTCCTCAGCACGTCTCGGTTGCCATGGCAGCGCTCGCATTGCCGCAGGCTGGCTGTAGCGCGGCGCGCGGGTTGAAAAGGAAAGAGACGGATCACTGCGGAGGGCGGGGCGGAACGGGCGAGAATATGTTTTCCAATTCATTAGCCCGACACCAGACCCCCCCACAAAAACACTCCAAAAAAAAAAAAAAAAAGCAGGAACCATCCCCCCTCAGACCCGCCAGAAAGGCCTCGGCGCTGCTCAGTAGTCCACACACGTTGGATCTAAACTTCAGACTGCATTTATTATTCATCCCCGTCTTCTTCCACGGCAGACAGCTCTGCAAGCGAGCACACACACACACACACACACACACACACACACACACACACACACACACACACACACACACAGAAACATAAATTGCATCAGTCTACTGCCTTCAGATATCATGTATTACAGTGCAGAATCAGCCTGCTGATGATAACCGCCTGCAGAAGGAGACGCCTCAATTCACCCAAACATGTGGACTTTCATCTTGTCTTCTGCCAAATTCAGACAAGCTTTTTGTTTATTTTTTTTTATTATCATTATTTCTCCCCGGCATCATTACTGTGTTCAGATGCAGCTCTGTTGCTCTACACTGCAAAAACACAAAATCCTACCAAGTACTTTAGCTTTAGTTTCTAGTGCACATATCTTAGTACAATACGTTGAAAAGTAACTTTTCAGCAACAAACAAGACACTGCTGAAGGTCAATTATCTCTTCATATTGATGAAAAAGTTCTGGTTCCACTTGCTGATTATTTCATCTGTAACAAGACGTTGTCCCCGTGTTGTTACTGAAATAATCTGCGAGTCGAACCAGAATTTTTTCATCAATATTAAGGAATTATTTACATAAAACTGCTTTTTTAGTGCTGCTAACGTGGTTTAAATGTAGATTTTGATCCTAGAACTGGATAAATTTTTCTAAAAAATGTTCTATGATTACATTTTATCTTTTATTTAAGAATAATTTGTTATATAAAAAAAATAAATGCTGGAAAAAACAGAATCTCACCAAGTATTGTTTTATGTTTGATCTAGTTTTTAGTGGAAATATTTTAGTATGTTCGAAATAAGACAAAACAAACAAAAAAAAAGGAGATTGTTTCAAATAAATAGTTTCTTAATATTGAAGAAAAGTGGCAGATTATTTCACTTTCCCCATGGTAAACGTGAAATAATCTGCCAGTGACTCAAAAGAAGTTTTACTTTCTGATTTGATCACTTGAAATTGGGCCTCTGTCTCTTTTGATGTGGGAATAACTTTAAAATCTGATGTAAAGTTAAAAAAGAGAAAATTTGACATAATGCTGCTTCTTTAAGCTTCTTCTTGTCCTGACAGTTGTTTTTCTGCAGCTTCTCCTTCAACATTAGATGTCAACCTGACCTCCTCAAACATGAACATGACCCTGTTCTAATGACCTTTTGACCCCGGGGCCTCCATTCTGAGCGGCGACCGCGGTGCATTGAAGGAACGAAGCCATTCAGGTGTGAACCTGCATGCATGGAGACCCGGCATGGAGCTGAATTATCCTCCATATTCTGACTTTTTAAAGTTCATTTTAAATGTAACTTCCTGCATCTTTATGTTTTGTTTCTTGTCTTGTTATGAAAAGTGAAGCAAGAACGTGAGGAACTCTATTTCTTTCAAGATTAAATCGCTTAGCAACAGCATGCTCCAGCATCGGGTTGCATTTGTTTAAATTACTTCAATCAGGACTTAAAAATAGAAAACTTTGACTTTTGCTTTTTTGTTCACCAGATTTTTCCAGTGTATTCTCAGATGTGTGAGCTGCAGCTCATATTTCTTAGTTTATCATCATATCATTGTTGACACCTGGTAGCCGTATAAGTTCCTGCAGAATTGTTCCAACATAGCAAAAAAATAAATAAATTACTGTAACATTTATTTTAGTCCAAACAACAGGGCAAAGAAAGATTTTTAAAATCAAAATGCAACATTTATTTTGGTCATTTCAATTTGCACAATTCAGAAACACAGAAAATGCTTCACACTGTCAGAGTTTCCATTGAAAACATATCTGCACAATTTGACATTTTGAAAATAGATTTGCTTAATGAGAAAAATTGCAATTTCTCATTTTTTGATAAAAGGTTTGGAGTTAAAATGTGGTGGAGTTTTTTTTTTTTTTGTTTGCTTTTTGTTTTTTATTTTTTGCTTTACCAAAATTGGTGTATTTCGCAAAACTGCAATGGAAACAATTTTTGGGTATCACAACAGGATGTTACCACTAGTGGAAACCACAAAGAAGAAGGCAGGAAGTAGCAGAAAAATGCATGCTTTTACTGATTTATGAAAAAACGTATTCACCTTTGATTGTAATTGTGTTTCTTAGTTAATGGAAACACTGCAATTGCGAAATTATGGTTTTCCAACATTCGTGGAATGCTACCTGCATTTCTGCTGATTATATAAAATCAAATAAGCTTATTAGAAACATGTCAGTTTTGAAAATAAAACAACTTGTTTTTTCATCAAAAGTTTTGCCGGAAGCATGTGGTGGTTTTGTTGTCTATATAAAAATTGATTTATTTTGCAAAATTGCAATGGAAACATTTAATTTGCATCAAACGAGTCACACAATCACCAACCAGATGCTACCTTTAGCGCAAACCACAACAAAGAAGATGACAGGTAAGAGAATGATGACACGGCATGATTTACTGATTTATTGAGTGAACAAAATTATTCACATGTGACTTTAATTTCATTCCTTTTTCTATGTAAACGCTGCAATTGTGAGATTTTGTTTTTTCAACATGGCAGACTATTTAGACAACTTTGCACATGTTTGTAATGGAAACGCAGCTACTTGCAGTGAATGCAGAACAAAAACTGGCTGTGGGCGACATATTTAAGCGGTTAAAGCTCGTCTTTCTGTGCAGCGCAGACAGATAAACACACACAGAGTCACTGACGGATGCATGAACAGAATCCTGAGTTCTGGGGCTCCATTCGGATGTTTGTTTCAGCCGATGATCTGCTGACAGCAGAATAAATATGGCGGAAATGAGATACAGATCTGACACATCTTCTTGATCGCATTACTGCACACACACATCCAGACACACAGATTTCTACTGATGCAACAACAATGACAGAAAAAAAAAAGACCAAATCATCTTTTTCCCATGGAATTAGATCCAGTTTTGTGCAGTTCACCTGAACTTTACTGAAGCTGTTTGTGTTGAATTTATTCATTCTAATAAATGTGGGTGAAAATATCTGGCTGGAGATTTTATGGAAACATAATTGTAAAATGTACTTACTGTACTCCTACAAAATATGTAAATCTCAGACCTGAACGTGTAGAGACACAAAAGATGATTACAAAGCCGGTCTTCTATCACCTGGAGAATATTTCCAGGATTAAAGGACTAATGTCACTGCAAGACTCCTTAGTCACATTGGTTACTGCAACAGTAGCTGTGTCCCCATTGACCTTAAAAATGCACATTTTGGATTTATGAGAATAAATTTGCTTGATGGAAAAGCAGCAATTTCTAACACAATTGTATTTTTTGATTAAAAGAAAAAAGAATAAGTTAAAAGATAATTAAAAGAAAAAGTTGCGCTGAGACGAGGTGGATTTTTTTGGCTGCATCAACATTAGTGTATTTTGTAAAACTACAGTGGAAACACTTTTTTCACATCACAACAGCCACATAATCAACAACCGGATGTTGCTAGGTGACTGGCAGAGTTCCGGTGGGGTTGCTAGGTGACTGGCAGAGTTCCGGGGGGGTTGCTAGGTGACTGGCAGAGTTCCGGTAGGGTTGCTAGGTGACTGGTAAAGTTCTGGTAGGGTTGCTAGGTGACGGGTGGGGCTTGGTAAAGGGGCAGCGCCTGCTGATTTGTGACATTACATTCTGGAGGTTTTCAAAACAGTTTGTTTTCTAGACACCAAAAAATATTAATTTACTGCAAAACCCATTTGGCAGTAAAACAGTAGAAACCCAAATTAAAGTATAAAATTGTGTAAAATGTGAATTTTGCATAATACGCTTCTGCCGTTACACAACATTCATCTGAAGCAGAGGGAAAGCAGAATCTCACACACCTTCAACATACCTGCGAGGAAACACACATAACTGGCACCATTTCTGACTCACAGAGAGACTCTTCACCCAGACGCTGACATTTCTGGCTTTCCGCTTTACTGGCTGGCAGCTAAACCAACACAATCTGCAGGTTGAGCTGTTGGCGCCATGGTGGATAAAAAAAGAAGCAGGAGTGAATTTCTGCCCCCAAATTTTATTTTTTTTGTTTAATCTCAGAAATTTTCTAGTAAAAATAATAAAATTTATGAGTTTGAAAAGTCAAAAATGTTGCTAAAAGAAAATATGAGATTTTGAGATTGATTTCAGAAAATTTTACAAAAATACTTGGAAATTTCAGAGTTTGAAAAATCTAAAATGATCTTTAAAACAAACTCACAATTTTTCTAAGATTCATCTCAGAACCTTTCTAGAAACAACTAGGAATTATTTGAAGTAAAAATGTTTTGACTTTTGGAAATTCATTTTCGAAAGTCAAAAATTTGCAAGAAAAAAAAGGATTAATTTCAGAATCTTTTGGAAAAAACAAGAAAATTTCTGAGTTCCAAAAATTTTAATCTTGCTTGAAATACATTTCAGAATTTTTCTAGAAAGAATATGGCTACTTCTGTTTGAAAAGTAAAAAATGTGCTAGGAACACATACATTTTGAGGTTAAAAGATTTTCTGGAAAACATCTAGATTTTTTTTAGTTTAAAAAGTGGAAAATTTGTGAAAACTTTTAAAAACAAATTTCCAGAAAAAAAACACAAATGTGAAAAATCAAAAATTATCCAGCAAATATAAAATTTTCCAAACCCAGAAAGTTCTTTGTTCAAATTCAGAAATTTCCTTGTTTTTTCTGAAAAAAAAATCTGAGCTCTAACTTTAAAAAAAAATTTTCTTGAAAATATCCAATAGAGTTTTTCCTGGCAAATTTAGATCTTTTTCAAACTGACACATTTCTTTGTTTTTTCTGGAAAATTTCTGAGTTTTTGTAGCAAATTTAAACTTTTCAATCTCAGGAATTTCCTGGTTGTTTTTTCTGAGGTTTTTAGAGGAAAATGTAATTTTTTGTGAATGCAGTGGCCCAATACGCCATCCTGGTGCTGCAAGGTGCTGCAAAATCTGGTCAGATAGACATGCATGGGAGCATGAATATGTGTGTGTGTGTGTGTGTGTGTGTGTGTGTGTGTGTGTGTGTGTGTGTGTGTGTGTGTGTGTGTGTGTGCGTAGCACAGATGGTGAGGCTGTGAAAGCACCAGAGGTGCCTGAGCTCATTAGGAAGCAGGACCATGCTCCGGTGCAGAGCAGAGAGAAGCAGGGTGGGGGTGATGCAGAGCCGAGCCTGAAATGTTTCACCTCAGAGTCAAAGATGCGATGATTTTCCATCAGCCGCCTCTACATTTGCAAATCCTTCCTCTGCGTTCAGTCAGCAGCAGGTCCTCCCTCACATCTGTCGGGAGAAATAAGTGTTTAAAAGGTGAGAGGTTGATCTGAGGCTGCAGGCTGAGCTGTGTGGCCCACAGGCCGGACTCTGGCGCCACCTACCGGCCACAGCAGGGACTCCTTTGCTGCGTCCTGAAAGACAGGTTTTTAGAAAAAATGGCAAAATTTGAGGAGGAAGTTGAAGTTTTTTATCAAATGCAGGGTTGGGTAGTAATTAGTTACATTCACTAACTTTGAGTAATTTTATTATGAATTATCTTTCCTCTTACTTGAGTCAAACTTCTGAATTTTATTCACACTGAATGAAAAATAAAGATGTTTTAAACAAAAATGTACCTGACACACACCTGCAGTTTCTGTTAGTTTCATATTGAAAGAGTTGGATAAAATTTATTTTGCCTGATATTATTTTTTTGTTAAATTATCATTTTGATCCCTAAAACACCAAATGTTCCACTTACTTTTATATTTTGCTCCAAACCTTCATATATAATACTGAATTGAATAAAAAAGTTTGTTGCAGGGGATTTTATTGAGGAGTCAGAGTAATGAAAACTGAATTAAAAACATTATTTAGATGTTATTTATTTAGGATTTTCACTACTCAGTCCATTTTTAGTCTTCAGTTGCATGTTTTAACCTGTGCTACAATAACCTGCTGTTTTATTTTTCATATGGTCTAAATTCACACTTATTTTCCTGTTTTTGGAATTTTTTAACTATAGTTTGAATCTACGTTCTGCTGCTGGTGCACATGAATTTCCTCAATCTGTGATCATGAAGGATTTATTTATCTTAAATGTTATTTTGTTGGGAATAAGCCCACATTTCAGCTGCTACCTCAGCATCCTGCTTCACTCGGATCTTCAGAAAAGCTCTTTAATCTTCTTTCATCCATGTTATTGTTGGATATCAGTGAAGCAAATTTGGTTTTCATTCCTCCAGGATGAAATCACAACTTTAAGGAAATTCTGTTGGTCTGAATTCAAAACTGCAGGACAATAAAAACACCAAACACATTTTCTCCTCTTTAAGTTTCTTTAATTTCTTTACAGAGTTTTGTGGCCCAAATCAGTCCTCAAAGCTTTGGCTAAAAAACCCACAGTAAATCTGTTTTTTTTAGCGTATCTAAGGCTGTGAAATCCACCAGGAGTCGACAGAAACCGGACCAGAACGAGGAGATGATTCCCCGTTTCCCATGCTGCCGCCTCGTCCAGCTGCTGTGAGGGAAACTGTCTTTAAAGAGACAGTACGCAACTGTCTTTTTACATACTTAAACTGTTTAAACTGTTTTTACCTGTCTCTTTAAAGACAGTTACGAGATATGTAACCGTCTTTAAGAAATGTTTTCAAACTAATTATGGTTTTAGGCTGAGAACATGTGAAAAAGCTGATCTCTTTTCTCCCAGTACTAACTAGAAACAACCAATCAGAGCCAGGAGGCGGGTCTTGGCGCTGTCAATCACCTTCCATTGACAAATATTAATGTCCGCCTCTAGCACTTTTAGCAGCATAAATGATAAATTACGATGATTGACAGCGCTAAGCCCCGCCTCCAGGCTCTGATTGGTTGTTTTTGGTCATTTCTTCTCAGGGATGAGGTGGAGGAGATCAATCTTTTCAGAGATTATTGGTCTCATAAACATGAAAAAAAGCTTTTTTTAAAATAAAAGTTACATGCTGCAGCTTTAAGCGTTTATGTCTGAAGACATTTAAAGATGGAGGGAATCAGCAGAGAACGTCCTCCTCAGTTCTATTTTTCTTCTTCTTCTTCTTCCTCTTCCCTGAACCCTCTGCTGCGTCACAGTATGAAACGTCCAGCGGCTCACATTTCACAGAAACTGGTTCCACCTTAACTTCCACGCTGGGCTCCAGTTCCTCGTCCCCCTCCTCCCTGTCCTTCTTCTTCTTCTTCTTCTTCCTCTTCATCGTCTGGACCGCCGTCGCTTCATCCAGATTTTCATCAGATGGTTCCTCTTTCATCTGCAGCAACACTTCCACTTCTTCCGACTTTAACCGCTTCTGTTTCTTCTTCTTCTTTTTCCTCTTCCTGCCTTCGTCCTCGTCATCCTCATCCACTCGGCCTCCATCTTCTATGAACTGCTTCACCACCAGCGGCCGCAGCGTCGTCGTCGACGGCCCGAACGCGGCTCCGTCCGCCTCGTTCTCCGCCACGTAGGTGAGCTTTGGAGTCTTGCTGCCGAACGGGTGGAACCGCTGCTTGAGGCCGGCTGGGACGGCGGGCGCCGGGGCGGCCGGCACGACGTGTGGCGCCCGCCCGCCGCCCGCGTCCTTGTAGCTCTCGCAGATGTTCAGCAGCCTAGAGAAGGCCGGAGCGACGACGAAGCCGTCCGACGTCCGGCTGTCGCTGGTGAGCAGGTGAAGGTCAATGGGTCGGGACGACGCCAGGACGCTGTAGCGCTGCTGGACCGGTCCAACCGGAACCTTCAGGGTCCGGCGACCCGACAGGGGAACCTGGACGCCGCTGAAGCTGCAGGAAAAACAAGTGGAGAGTTGGAACACACTGTAAAAACACAAAATCTTAACACGTAATTTTAGTCTAATATCAAATACCCTGAAATACTTTTATGAAGATAACTAAATCTCTTAATTTTGATGAAAAAGTTGTAGTTAGTTGCACTGGTAGAGTAGAAGACATTTTCCCATGTTATAAGTGAAATAATCAGCATTCTGACTGATTTTTTTATGCAGACCTGGTGCAGTAATCAATGCAAACACAGAAACACATGGATGAGTTCCTGTAATGCTGAGACATTAGCCCTCCAATCCTGGAGATGTCCTCAGGTGATAGAAGGCCGGCTTCGTAACCGTCTCTATGTGTCTCTGAATGTTCAGGTCAGAGTTCATCCTGATCTCCAGTTTCCAGCTGTAGTAACTGAAGTTGTGCGTTTTCTCCAGATCTTTAGATAATAACTTCAGTTTTGTTTCCGTTCAGCTGGAGAACATTTTGGCACATCAACACATTTATCTGTTTTTAACTTCTGTTCACTGATTGGACGGTTCAATGGTCACCTGGTGACATCATAATGCAGAGCTGTGTATCACCTGTATATTTATAGTAACTATTTTAATTTCTTGACATAACCTGAGCTCAGAGCCGGCCCAAGGCATATGCGAGTTAAATGGCTGCTTAGGGCCCCTAAAACACGAAGTTATAATGAAGATTTTTAAATAACATTGAAAAATACAAATTAAATGCCATTACAAACGGAAAAATTAGTTCCATATTATTTTTATAGACGGTACACATATAACAGATTAAACTCTTCCTCCTGTCACATTTATTTTAAACTTCCTAACTTGTTCACTGTAAATTCAATGTTTTTCTGCTGCTGTTACTTTCAAATAATTAAAATAAGATGTCACACTTTCAAAATCCAAATTACTATTTTGTTGTTTGCTACTTCTGTAAGGTTAAAATCAACAGTCATTACAATGCCAGCATGATGTAAGCTAGGTACAAATGACGCTAAAAGTAGCAATAGAGTCGCTTTGGATCGATGAAGCATCTGGTGGTGACATGTTGGTATAAAGGGTTCCAAAAGTGACAATATGCTAAAAGCTTTGGGCTAGCTCTGCCTTAGCTAACAGCAGCATGTAGATAACAGGGGTCCCAGGATTGAACCTTGTGGAACGCCACATGTGATTAAACCAGTCAAGTTCTGGTCATCCATGTCTTTATCCTGGGAATCCAATAAATGTAGATGGACATTATGGGTGGAATTTATTCATTTGAAATGAAACCAATTGAGAAGATGACAAACAGGAAGGAAACTGAGGTTTATTTTAATAATGTCTTCATACAAATGAGGATTTAGAAAAAAAAAGACTTGCTGGACACAACGTCTTTGTGGACTGGATTGAACCAAGATCTCCTCACCAGCTGCTTTTGTTCTATAAAATCTCAAATTGGCCAGTAAAGTATGGCAGAAAAACTGACAATCATCCCTGACTGAGTTCTGAGAGGATTTTCAACCTCACGTTCCTGCTGAAATGGAACAACAGTGAGAGAAAACCGCGAGGACAAAGCTTAATTTCCATTTAAGTTCTTGTAAAGATCGGAATGCATGATAACAGACGCAAGGAGCACAAGCCGTACCCACCAGTGGGGGTCGAAGCTGGCAGGAGCTTTAATGAGCCACAACTCGTTCTCGTTGTTCCTCAGATTGTCTGCCAGCGTGCTGCTGCAGGGGACGTGGCAGAAAGACACAAAGTCCTGAGGACACTCCACCCGCGCGGTCTTCCTCGCTGCAGAAACAAACAAGCCATTCTTCATTAAATAAGAATTAGAAAGCGGAGGATCTGTCGGCTTAGCACTATGTGGGAAAACGCTTCCACGTGTTCTTGTTTTGTTTTTATTGGGATGTTTTGTGATGGACAAACACAAATAAAAATCTGAAAAGTGAGGGAATTGTATTTAATTATGGTGTCAAAATGCACAAAAGACACAAAATCTTACTGAGTATTTTTACTATAGTTTCTAGTGCAAATATTCTAGTTCACTTCTAATAACAAAAAACTAACTTATAAATAACTTCTCAGCAAGATGTAGTAGCTTAGTTTAAGTTAATAATTCCTCAATGTTGATGAAAAATCAGATTATTTCTAGGCCTGTCGCAATCAATCATTTAATCCCATGATAAATTAAAACGCCATCAATCGTTTCTACGATTTATTGTTTTTCTCTTTTTTTTCTTTTCCTACCAGAAACTGGATGGTAAAAATCTTCAGTTTGTTGCTTTGGTCTCAATTAGCCCTTATTTTGAAGACCAATTTTGTTTACAGAGACTTCATAAGTCATTTTATCTGTTGTTTTATTTATTTTGGATGATTAAAATGTCTTCTAGTTCCAGTGTTAAATGATCATTAGAATCTAATACCATTATACTGCTTGAAAGTGGTTTAAAAACAACAATATTATTGTTTACTGCAGTAACTTCTGGGACACTTTATCATTCACATAAAACATTGTGACAAGTCTATTTGTTTCACTTATAACATGGTGAAACAAATAGACTGGAGAGCTGGTACTTTTTTTTTTTTTATCAATATCAAGGAATTACTGACTTTAAAAAAAGTTACTTGTAAGTTAGTTTAGTTTTATTTCAAGTTTACTGAAATATTTGCACAAGAAACTAGACCAAAATACTTTTTTGCAGTGTACCAAAGTAATTTTTAGGATAAAGGGTGAAAGGTTTTGAAGTATTCACTTTAACAACAAATTAGTCTTGAAGGAAAGCTAAAATCTCATAATAAAACACTTCTTTTTAAGAACAAAGTCTACATAAAATGTATTTTGTTACAAAAAGACATGTTTTACTGCAAAAACACTAAATTTCACCAAATATTTTTGATCCTGTTTCCAGTTCAAACAACTGAATAAGGACAAACTTAAACGTAACTTTTTTGCAACATGTAAGAGCTAGTTTTAATTTAAGTCATTAATTTCTTAAAGATGATGAAAAAGTACAAGTGCCACTTGGTAAGACATGTATGGAACGCATTACCGCCATCTAGTGGCATGGAGTGGGTCTCAAACTGCATTATTTTATACATAAATCATCTATTTGTCTTTTGTTAAGTAACTTTGTTGATCAACAACAAGCATATACAAACTAGTTATCAAACTAGTTATCTCTAATGCCTATTGAAAGTGTAGTATACACGGTAACATTACGTTTTTGGTCAGAGACAACATTTCTTTTTGCACCAACTTAGCTTAAATTACATCCGTATGCTTACCGGGTTCCTCCTGCCGCTCTGTTGTTTCCGTGGCAACATTATCCGTTTCATCTTCGCTCGAAGACGAAGAAATGTCCTTCGGCATGTTTTATAGTTCAGAAATAACTGCCAACGATGTAACTCACTACGTATTTTAGCTCAACACACATGGCTCTGAGGTGGAACAGAGCATGAGTCGACACAAAGTGAACTCAGACGTGGAGTACTTCCGGGTCGCCGTGGATTGTAGTTCCACCTCCCGGTATGATGGTAGTGTCTGAGTTGGTAGCGCCGGTCAAAACAACTCAAGCTCCCACAATCCCCCTCGAACTATTACGTAACCTACCAGCGTCTGTCGGGGGAAAAACAGTTGACAGGAGCGAGAAGTAGGCCGAATAGGATAAACAAAGCAAATATATGAAAAAGAGCTTAGACGACTTTAATATTTGTCATTATTTTTCATGTTTAAAATGAGTAGCGCTTTTCTAAAGTTGTGTTGGGTGTGTTAAGGCGGAAAGTTTGTCGAAAAGAGGGCGTACACCTGTCGAACCGAAATAGGTTAACGAAGCTAACCTGCGTTAGCACGTTAGCGTGCTAGCTGGCTGTTTGAACCCGAGCAGGTGTGCCAGGTGGCCCGCCAGGCAGCCATGTCCTCCCCTTCGTCGTCGTCCAGGCGCCAGTGGTGCTACTTGTGCGACCTGCCGAAGATGCCGTGGACCGTGGTGTGGGACTTCAGCGAGGTGGTCTGCCGCGGTTGCGTTAACTACGAGGGGGCTAACCAGATCGAGTTCCTGATAGCAAGTGCCCGCCAGCTGAAGCGGAGTCACGGCATGCAGGACGGCAACGTGAGGTCGCCCGGCCCCTCTCCCAACAAACACGGCTCCTTAGCCAGAGCAGAGCCGGGGCCGGACGGCGGCAGGCAGCACGCCGAGCGCTTTGAGCGGGGAGGCAGAGGGGAAGGCGGCGGGACGACGATACGCGTGCCGCCCAACGGGCTCCACCGCGACGGACAGCCGCCCCAAGAGGTGAATCGCCAGAGCCCCAGTAGCAGCCGGAGACCCATGATCGGAGCCGCCATCCCGCCCAATCTGGTGTCTCAAAGCATTGCGGGAATGCCTGGGCTGCTAGCGAGCATGCCAGCGGGTCTGACCGCCAGGACAGCGCCGATGAGCAGCCCGATGATCTTCCCGGGGCCAGTGCTGGCCGAGATGAGCCGCAGACAGCTGGGGATCGGGATCTCCTCCTTCATCACCCCGGAGCTGGAGCGGGAGCTCATTTCCTCCCAGGCCAAGTCCCAGACTCAGACCCAGGCTGGCGGCAGCAAGAGCACAAGTCTGTCTTCTTCGTCTTTTTGCATGGCTGGAGGTGTGAGCCAGACGAGCCCGAAGCCCGCTTCGTCCCCGGCCAGGCAGCAACGGCCCCCGACGGCCCGGTCCGGAGCCGAGCCTCTGGGCTCCGCGGAGGCAGCCACGACTGCTGCGGCGTTACCCAACAACGGTGCCTCCGAGCTGGGATCGGCATCTGTCAGCAACACCCATCCGACCGGAAACACGCTGTCCTGCACGCTGTGCCACGAGCGGCTGGAGGACACACACTTTGTCCAGTGTCCATCAGTGCCTGGCCACAGGTTTGTTTTTTGGCGTTTATCTGGATTTACTGCGGCTTTTTTATTATTAGTGCTGCAGCTAACGATTAACAATTTAGTAATCGATACTTCTAGACAATTAATCGATACAAAAAGTGGCGCATAATAATAGAATGTTAGAAAGTAAAAAATGCAGGGAAACTCAATTCTGTTTTTAAATTAAGAAAATAAAAGAAACATTTCCAATTAAATAATAGAACTTGATTAATGGTATACATTTAAAATTGCAAATTAAGACATTTTTTTCTTTAAATAAGAAATAATTTTATTGATAAAATGGCATAATATAGCTTTCCTTTAGTGTGTGCTTGAACATTTATAGCTAAAGAATTGATTAATGAATTATTTCAATTGGTGCTGAAATCATGACTCCCATTATTCACAATTAACCTATTGAAATAATTATCAAATAATTTAGTAATTGATTAATCATTAAGTTCAATATATAAATTTAAAAACAGCTGTAATTAAGCCAATTATGTATTAATGTACATTTGCATTCTAGATAAAAAATAAAACAAAATCTGTAAAGATGTTTCAGCCAAAACTCCTGAAGTTGTTTTTGCTTCTCCTGGTTCAAATTCACTAGATAAATAAAATGCTTATTTTTTTTTTATTTTAAAAAAAGACTTAAATTATTTGCATTTTTGTTATTTTTATTTTATTATTTTTTCATTTCATTTTATTTTACTGAATTCCACAGCATAGTTACATGCTAAAGTTGTCAAAGTCAAGCTAGCATCCTTTGCTATTTGTTTCTTATTTAAAAACTTTTTCCTGACCTTTGTTATCTGTAGTGTTGGCAATTGGTAGCAAAGCTTCTTTTATATATCAGGCATACATTTAAGGTAAACTGTTAAAACCAATGCTAATCCTTGGCTAGCAGTAGCTTTTTTGCCCTCCAGAAGGAAGATGGAAATTATAACGGCTCAGTTGTACTCTTATAAATTCTTCCTGTCTCTCATTTCAAATGCAGGTTCTGCTTCCCCTGCACCAGAGTGTACATCCAGAGCCGGCGGGGCGACGGCGAGGTGTACTGCCCCAGCGGAGAGCGCTGCCCGCTGGATAACTCCCCCAACAGCCCACCCTGGGCCTTCATGCAGGGAGAGGTCTCTACCATCCTGGGCGCCGTTCCGGCTCCGGCGGGATCCGCGTCGGCAGCGGCATCTGGAGCCGGTTCGGGGTCGGGAAGTGCTCCGGTGTCTGGATCAGGGAGCGGAGCAGCTGGCGGCGCAAGTGGAGGTGGATCAGGAGGAGCAGGAGGAGGAGGAGGAGGAGGAGACGTCACTGTTAAGAAAGAGAGAGAGACGTGATGGTGACGTGGACCGAACAGCAGCAGCAGCAGGCGGGTTCATTTCACACCTAAAATCTCTGCAGAATAAAGCATTTAGGTTTCAGACCGACAGCTTCAACTACAGATGTTACATTTATTAAAGGAGTAGTAATGTGTAAAATTCACATTTTTTTGCCTTACATCATTATTCCCTCATCTAAAACATGCCATGGAGATTAAATCCTTTAATCTCTATGGCAATTATTCAGCTGTAAAACATCTGGGTGGCTCTAGCTCCGCCTTCAAGGACAAAGCTCCTCCCACACTTCGCTCCTTCAGACTAGCCAGCAGCAACTAGCAAACATCTGGAGGAGCTAATCATCTTCTGAGCGCATTATAGGAGCTACTTCTCATAGCAACGCTGCTAAAAATTTTGTTAAAGGCTTAATAGAGGAGCCATGTTGTGTCAACTTCCTGGAGGAATTATTTAAAGAGACAGAGGTCCAATTCATCAACCTGTATTTTGCTTCTAAACTGCAGTACGACTGCTGCCTTTTCACATGTCGCCAAAGCCGCTACATTTGTTGCTTTTTTTTCTTTCAGAAAAAAGTTGCTAAAGAGGTTTTAAAATTTGCAAAATATATTGACGAAGTCGCTAAATTGGCAACAGTGGTTACTGTTAACCATGCAAATGGAAATGTGATAATATTGCTGAATAAAATTGGTTTCACCTGTAATTATTGTTGTTTTTATGCCATAATTACGGTTTTCTTTTTATTTCTACAGATTTGGAATCAGTATAAGAGATGTCTACACTGGACTGCTGAGGGACCCAGAAAAGAAACACAACAACCAACAAAACCAGAAATCCTCCACTACACAGGTTCCTACTCCTCTAACTTCAGTTTGAACAGTTCAGAAGTTTCTGTTTTTCTCCATAATTTCCCTTTAAAGATCAATTTTCTCACTTGAAAAGGACTTGATATATTAGTTGTCCTCATTTAAAACGAATGAAATTACATTTCTACTGACCGAGTCGACTCTCCAGCACAGGTCAAACGACCCAATCTAAACATTATAACATTATAATTGAGTTTTTGCTGCATCCTCAGTGATGCAAAGGTGCTAAACGTCACATTAGAAAAGCACCACAGCATGTTGATTTATGTCTCCATAGCCTCAAACATAACAATCCAAGTGCTTGGCTTTGTTTCTGTTTGATAAACTCAAGTAAAAAAGGTTAACCTGCACTGGCTCAGTGACTGAGATCACACCAACACACCAGATTTATAGTTGCTCTGTGGCCGAAAATCAATTAATTCAGTAATGTTTAGGAGACGAAAGTCAGATAAAACTCTTCGCCTTCTAACCTGACCGTCTTTCTTCTGTACACAACTGCATATTGTTTATTTTTCTGAATTTTATAACTGATCGTCCCCTAGAAACCAAAAGGACTCGACAGAAACACAACAAAGCTAACAATAATTGTGCATTGTAGAGAAATTTAGCAATTTTCATACTTTTGCAGTAGAAAACAGGAAAGAAAAATGGATCAAGCTTAACGTTTTAATCTTTAATTGAACTCAAATGATAAAAACGTGAAAACAAATTATTCTTACTGTGTGGAAGTTGGAAGAAACAACTGTTTCTGAATTAATTTTTAATATTTGTTTCAGAAACGAGCCTAAGATGCTAACATGTCGCTACTCACGTAGGGGAAGTTTAATATTTTTCTTAATCTCTTGAGCAAAACGAAGTCAAACGCTAATTAAAACGCCAACAATTCACATTTTCCCTCAACTGTAATTAAACAGAAATACTTTTGCAACAAGAGGCTCAAAATGTTCTTTTCTGATCAGTTAGCGATCCAGAAATACCACCTGATCGTGCTGACAACACTCTTCAGTGTGGAAGTTATTATTGCAGGAAGCACAGAGAACTGGACTTGGTATTTTGTTTTCTGCCTTCAAAACATTTCATTGAACTGAAGGAGAAGCAGACTGTCCAGAGGCTGAATTAATAAGTTATCAAACAGTTTGATTATATTGGAGCGAAGTTGCTCTGTTTCACACTTTAAAACTGCCTTTTGCCTGAGTTTAAAGGGTTGGGAGCCTTTTGGAAACCTAACTAGGCGTTTTGTAGGGAATCTGACATGCTAATAGCTAAAGTAAAGATAATTTAAAATGGCAGAAATCAAATGAGTAAAACACTGTTTTACAGTGACCTCTCACTCCTGCACGCTGTTGGATGTTACCTTTGCTACAGGTTTTAACGCTGTTAACTGAAGTCGGTATAATTGGAGCCCCTTGCAATAAATTGGCTGAGAAATCTGAAACGGATGCCATATTGGGAGGTAACAGGCCACGACATTTTTGTTCTTATTTACTTTAGGCCAGCTATACGTTAGCACTCTGCTGAGAAACCCTGAGTGAAGTCCCTCCCTCCAAACCTTCTTGGTGTCAAACATTTGTGCAGCAAAAATTTTCATTGGTGCTGCTATTTTTTTAGATAATAAGATAAAAGTTTCTTGAGGTCATCATTAATATCTTCAAAGCAAAAGGAGCACAAACAAAACATTTTACTAAGCTTTTTACACTATTTGTTTGTGTAAATGTAGTGAATTATGGCAGCACAAACAAGACATTTTTGCTACACAAAGGCAGCACAAAAATGTAACATTTTGTGGTTGACCTTTTGACCTTTAAGCAGCACAAATAAAAAGGTTTGCTGCATAAACGTTACACTCTAATTTTGCTATTGTTTAAAAAAGTTAGGTGGTGGCTGGTTGACCTTTCACAATCTGGAAATATTTTTTAATATCCTTAAAATGTCAGCGGCACAAACTAAAATCTTTGCTTCACAACATAGCTGAGTTGATTGGCAACAAATTTGTTTGATTTGTAAATGTAATATCTTTATTACATAGCAGCACAAATTAAAATTTTTACCCCACAAACATTTGACACAAATTTTGTTATATTTGGGTCATTGATATTTTCTAAACAAAGGCAGGACAAACAAAATTTTTGCTGCACAAATTAGTTGATTAACATAATTTTTTAAAAAGAATTTGCGGCAGCTGTTTGACCTTTTGTGACCTCTGAAAACATTTGTTAATTTCTTTAAGATGATAGCGGCACAAACAGAACTTTGTTGCTGCGCAGAGGTTTTACACCAGTTTTGTTAAATTTGAAGTCAAGAAACTGACGCCATGTTGGCAGGTAACCAGCCGCCACGTTTTCCCAGTCTTTATTTCCTTTACGGCAGCTTCACGTGACTCTTGGTGAAACCGAAAAAGAAAAACGTTAGCGCCATAGCTGAAAGAAATTGTGAAACTGGCGCCATGTGAGCAGGTGACAGGCCACCACATTTCTCTCTGCTTTTTGTTTTTTTCCTTTACGCCAGCTTTACGTGACTCTTGGTGAAACCGAAAAACGGAGAACGTTGGTGCGTCAAACTCGACCTTAACGTTGCTTTACGTTCACATCCAGCCCAGCCTACGCTTTACCCCGAATGTATATTTTAAGATATCTATTGATAGGCCTAGGATTATATTTTATACTAGAATGTTAAATGTTATATACTGTAAAAATCTGTTATAGTATGTATGTGCAATCCCTTAGTCTTAGTATATGCAACAGTTTGAAATATATTATGAAATATAATTGCGTATCTTTTTTTTTACTTTTATTTTTTAAGGGAGAATCCACCTGAAAAATATTATTCATAAAGTTTTGTTTCCCCACATATGATGAATGTATTTGTTCATTGGCCAGATTTTATTTTATGAATTAAAATGTTTGATGAAACTAAAGTGGGCGGGGCCAACATTCGAACTGAGTTTGTGTTTTGGGTCGATTCTCCCTTTATGTGCACGACGCACGCACAAACCAAAGGTCATGTTCAGCCCAGCTTCATGTTTCTGGATGTAACTGTTGAATAAAAATTATATTTAGTTGTTGGTTGAACTGGATTCCCTTGCGATGGAGTGTTGGACTCATTTTAGATGACAGAGAAACAATAAATCTAGGTAAAAATTTATGTATTTACAAGAAAAATTATCAGTAATAAATGCTTATTTTTCATGACTTAAGTAAAGTTTCAAATTTATAATATAACTAAAATGACAGTCATAAATTTGACCATAAATGCCACTTTAGATGAAAGGAAAATATTTTTCAATAAAAAAAGATAATTTTTTGATTAATGTCATGTGTTTAACAGACAAAAGTGTTGAAAAATTATAAATTTGCATAAAAAATACAGAGTTGTCATTTCAAGACATAAATTTACAATATTAAAACTAAGATGTTCTATGACAGATAGTCATACATTTTTGACCAAAATCTTCTCAAACAGAAGTTGTAGATTTTAGAATATCACAAAATTATTCCAGCAAAATTTCTAGATCAGTAACACATAAGATTTTTTTGATTAAAAAGTCATAAATTTGCAAGAAAAAATGCTAATTTTTCATAATTTAAAACCATAAATCTGTGACATTAAAACTTAAGAACAAAAATGACCAAAATCCTCTTGAGTTGAAGTGGTAAGTTTAGAATATCCACATCTGGATCCACATCTGTTTTAATGTAAGCTATGGATCTGGGCTCTTTTCCTGGATCCAGAAGAAACACCAGAGTCAGAGAGGAACATGGCTGCATCGAGTCTGGATGCAGGAAATGTTTCTGTTCAAGGAAAAGGTGGAAAATATTGAAATGCTTTCATAAATTTAAGGGGTTCTTTCATCTGAATTTCTGAATTTTCCAATGTTAGACAAAATGTCAGCTTTAACATTGTAAGTATGGAAAATATTAAACTTCAGATAGTTTTTTTTTAAAATATAAATTCAGAGTTTTTATTTGTTGAGATTTCTGAATGTTTTTAAATCCTTGCTTTAATATTGTAAATTTAAGCTTTCGGTCATGGAAAAGTATCATTTTTGCCGTGTGACTTTAACATTAGAGACTTTTTTTTTCTTGTAAATGCGTGAAATTTGACAAATTTATATTTTTTATTAAGTTCAAACTAGAACAGCCTTAATACTCTCATAGGATTCAAGCGGATGCTTTTCTTCAGTTTTTATCTCTCCTGTTATGTAATGGGATATAATAATTAATCGTGTTCAACATGTAATATCCCTCAGATTGGCTGTTTTGGGAGAAATGTCTTTAGAGAAATTGATATCAAGTACAATATGCACTGATTCGTAATGCAATCCCTCGGTAAGTGCCTTTTTAAAACCGTTTACCATCTGTTTATTGTGTGGGAACCTCAGGGGAAGCAGGAGTGCAATGGACTCTTTGTGATATTGTTGGAAAAACCTGAATCAGTTTCCCTCCAAACGCCATCACAACGCTTTTCCTTTTTATCTGAAGCTTTTGTAAAGTCAGCTGGCATTTTGTTTTGCAGTTTCGTCCCCCTTTGTGTTTGGAGTTTGTTTTTATCAATGTTCTTGTTTTTGTAGAGCTTTTGGTTTTACTGCAACTTCATGTACAAAATAGAAACCATCAATAAACTGGATGGAAACTTGTATGTTTGTCTTTGTATTTTTGACATTTAGACATCTAAGGATTTCATTATTGGGAATAAATAAATGTTACATGTAGAGAAACACTTGAGCTTTGTTTTAGCTAACAGCTAAAAGCCACATTAGCTAAGCTAATTTTGCTTGTTCAGTAAATATCACTTATTTATTTTAGTATTACACAGATGGGTCGAGTACTCGAAAACTAATTGGTTAATAGTTGTAATTCTATTGTTCATAAATTAGATGGAATGCTAGTTCTAAGCTTGTTTATTGTTGCCATGGCAGCTGCCTGCCAAGATGGCTGCCGGTTACAAAGGGCCTAGTTTAGACAACTGATGATAAGAGACCATTGGAGCTAAACGGCTTCTGCAGTTTTCCATGGCGGCCATATTTGCTCATGAACTTTGTTGTTTGAAAGCTCAGAGCAGTAAATACATTTTTAGGCAACTAAGAGAACATTTTGGAAATTTGTAAATATGAAATAAATAATAAATAGAGAAAACTACAGATCATAAGATAGCCAAAAGTTTAATATTTTTTTCTTGCAAATGAATTTCAATCGCTAAAGCTACAAGGTTCAATATTAGCCTGTTTATTTAAAACTGTACGACATTTACATATAACAGCATAATGGAGGTGCACTGCTCCTGGAGACACTGCAATACCAGGACAATGAGTGAACTGGAGAAGGCAAGCCTCTACTCCAGCTCCTTGTTCCAAAACCCAATTTAATATTTGGTCCCCATGTCGAGGACTATCAGATATTAAACTGATAAGAACAGAAACTTACACTTGATCTGAGCCAAAAGGCCGAGAAGCGATGCCTCCTGACTGGGGGAGAAACCATTTCTTCCAGTCCGAGCTCAGTTTAACTCGCGGTTCGGAAACTTTTAAACTAATTTAAAGCTTCAGCAGGAACAGGAACTTTATTTTACGATGACCCGGTAATGTTAGTGTTAGTATGTCGCGGGATATTAAACTCAATCAGGCAAATAAAGGAAAATATCCGGGTTTACGTGAAACCACGTGGTACGCTTTCGTCCAATAGGAAGCGGAGAAGTGAATACGAATAGAAATATCCATGTTATGGGACTTTAACTCATTGACACATAAAGAGTAACTCAGTTTAGTTGTCATTAAATGTTTTTAACAAACATTTATCTTTTTTAATATTTTAATTAAAATTAACTTTTTCTGCTGCTGTAAAATGGATTTTTAATCTCAACTGGATTTTTCTGTGAAATAAATTAATTATTTCAATTCGACTAACTTGGATTTCAGTAACTCTGAGTTTATTGTCTAAATCAGGATGGGTCCTGCAGACCCGGCATCCTGCAGGTCCTTCTCAGGTGCGTTAAACCTGGATCCACAGATCTAAAACATGCAGGATGCCTTTGGGCCCCACTGGCTTCAATCCATCTTAGATTTTGGTGAATTTTACAAATGTCTTGTATTTGCCACAAGATGGCGCTATACATCAATTAGTGCCTGGAGGAGCGGCTGCAACCCTAACTAATCTCTTTCAGAGCCTCTTTAGAAGCTTGGTGCATATTAATCCGCCTGAATGCTGATCTGGTTCTGGTTCTGGTTCGTTTCCTCCATTAGCGTCAGCAGCTCATTACTGCGATTGTTAAGCCAATTGGAGAGGTGATAATGGACGGCATGGAGCCCCTATTGACATGAAGAACAACCCGCTGAGACACGAAGCCAAAGGAAATATAGAGGAGTTGCATAGAAACTGAGACATTTCAATAAAAACAACAAAAAAAAATACTTAATGGCATAGCGACCATAAGTTTTAAGTCGTTAAATTTTGACGATTTATAGCAAATAAGCCGCTATGAAAATGCTTAAAATTTATAAACATTAAAAGTGAAGATAAAATCTTACCAAGTCGTTTGAGTCTAGTTTTTAGCAAATTACTTAAAGCGCAAGAAGTAAAACAAAACTGACTTTCAAGTAACTTTTCCTCTTGTTCTAAGTCAATAATTTCTTAATCTAGTGTTTTAAAGCGCTAACTTCCGCTGGCAGATTATTTCATGAATAATCTGCCAGCGGAACTGGAGCTGGGTTGCTAGGTAACGGGCTGGGCTTGCCCGGGGTTGCTAGGTAACGTCCGTTGATTGTGAAATGAGTTGAATGATCAATTAGAACTTTCTGATCAATATTAAGGAATCATCAGATCACTTGCTGATAATCTGGTTTTCAGATCGTTTTGTCTCATTTCGAGATACGGAAATCAAGGTTTAGAGTAAAATGTTTTATTTTTCACATATTTCACTCTGTAATTTGGTTCTAATCCCAGTTGGAACCGGCCATAGAAGCAAACCGGTTTTTACTCGTAAGAGTCTCATTTTAAACACGTTTAAATCGACAGATTGTCAGATCAATCCGTTTGGTTCCCGACAAAACGTCGGTACGAAACAACCCGACGGCAGGAGGTGCAAAATGGCGACTGAGAGAAGCGACCAGAATGGAGTTAAATGGTGCGTGGACGCGTTTCTTTTCCACCGGCTGTCACGGTGCGGTTTGCAGGAGTCTCACACTTTGCGCCTCCATCCAGATCGTCAAATATCCCGCAGATAAACAGATTTCACTGCCTGGTAAATATTTGCCCACACAATTAAAACATCAACGACTGATGTCAGAAACAAAAGATGATCCACTCGCTGTGGGATGGTGCGTAAAAAGAACGAACACGCTCCAACTTTCTCAGCTGATGTGCGTATTGGACTTCTTCTTCTTCTCCTCTTCCATTTTTGCTGCGTTTTGTTCCGCAGCTGCAGCTGCAGCAGGGAGGCGGATATGAAGGAAAGCCCTGCGTAACGCACAGACTCGGAATACACATCAGGCCTGGGAGCAGACGGAGGCCCGTGAATGTCAATGCCTCGGCCTTAATGGGGACTGAATGGAGATGGCGCTGGTGCGCATGCGGGAGGCCAACGGGATTAGCGCGTGAGGGGAAAAAAATCAGCATAACCAAAAACTCTGGGGAAGATTTTTATGATCGGGTCTCATAAAGAGAAAAGACGCGTGCCAGGTGGAAATAGGAGAATATTGGGGTGTTTTTGGCTTTTATTCCACTTCATAAGACTGAATCAGAACAACATAATATACCTGAGGCAAAAAAAAAAAAACTAAATCTATACTGAAGAGTAACAACTCCAACAGTTTTACTCAATTAAAAGTAGAGAAATTCCTCAAGTTAGAGTAAAACTGGTGAAATGATCAATAGTTTAATACATCATCAGCAGGACCAAAATGTAAAGTTAAGTGGAAATTTCAGTATATTAAGGACAAAAATTACAACAATTCTAAAATTATAAAATCAGGCAAAAGAAAATGTTTCCAAATCAGTTAAAAAAAAGAAACTTTATCAGAATCTGCAGATGTGAGTCTGTCTGGTTAAAACATGTTTGTTTTTCATTCAGTGGGAAGAAAATCCACAAATTTACTCAAGTAAGAGCAGAAATACTTCAGAGTAATATTAGTTAATAAAAATGTAAGTGATTAGTCCTCAGCTCTGCAAACAGGCAATAATTCACTTTATGTATCAGTCGGTGAACTTTTAGTTTTGAGGTTTCTTCTGTAACAGAAGGTTCCCCTGCTGACATCTGGCCCCGCCGCGCGGCCGCTGCAGCCGCCGGGCCAATAAACAGCACGCCAGGGGGCCACATCGGCCTTTACGCGCGGCCCTTCCTGGATCCCGACGCGGCGTTAGGGTCGGGGCGGAACCTGCAGGCGGCTTTTATAAGCGCAGGAGGAGACGCGCAGTTCCTCACTGTTTGCGCGCTGCGCCTCCGTCCTATCCAGAGCTGCGTCCCAACCGGCTCCTCGGCGGGAAGCGAAGACAAACGGCCTCGAAGAAGAACCCAGCGTCCCCCTGTCATTAATTAACACGATTCTGAAACAATGGATGAGTGAAAAAAAAATCAGAAACATCCAGTGAATTCCTCAGAGGAACGTCGCCGACGCACCGAGGAAACTTTCTGCCCGGATTTTCCGCCTGCTGAGGATTGTATTTTTCTTTTCTTTTTTAAAAAATATATTTCTCCCTTTTTTTAAAAAAAAAAACATAAACGACAGTTTTAGACATTTTTCTGCTTTCTGAAGACTTGTGTTGGGGATGTTGAGCTCCGTGAAGATGGAAGCGCACGATTTACCAGAGTGGAATACCTTTTACAGCGAGCCCAGCGAGGTAACAACATGGACTCACATTTTAACCGCACACATCAATTATTTTTTGACTTTATTGTTATTTTTCGTTTTTATAAAACGTGGAGCCTTTTTGGGCAGCAGATCTTGAACATTTGGTTCGACTAAAAAAAGCATTCGGCTTTAATAAAAAAAAATACTTGCGTGTAAAAAAAAAAACTAAATTGAATGTGTTCTAAATTATGCTTTAACAACATTACTTCAGATGAAAGTCAAGATAAATGTCTTAAACGGTAAAAATGTATTCTAATATCTCCATAAAAATAATGAACCTGCTTTTAGAAACGTCGGAGATGTTTTTAACTTCTGATTTAAGGTCAAATGTTTCATTTGGAGCAAACATTTGCGCTTCAATAGCGCCTTGTTTTGCGTTTCCGATGCGGCTGAAAGGTCGCGACCGTCCAGGTGTTAATGACGCATCTCTCCTCTCTTCCCCGCTAATTTAATTACTGCTAATCCCATCAGCAGCTTGATGAAATTACCAAGAAAGAAAGAACCTGCTAATATTTAACCAATAATCGGTAAGCGGGGCTGCGATAGCCGCGGCAGATTTACGCACTTTCCAGAAATACCGGCAGCTTCCATTAAAGCAACCAGAGCCACCTGTTTAAGTTTAGTCTGCTGTGTTTTTGTTATATTTTGGGGTGTTTTTGGTTTTCTCTGTATTTGATTTGTTTTTCCATGGCGACAGAGGAGGAGGCACCATGACGCGTCTTTTTACGCATTTTCAGGTTAACACGGCGGTGTGAAATCCAAGCACTGAGAGACTCATTGTGCTTTGATAAGAGAGACTTTTAGGTTTCAAATCGCCGCTTCTATCCAGTTTGCTTCTGATTCGTGTGAAAATCTTGAGTTTTAGACTCATTTATACGTAAAATCAAATTTAACCAAACAGCAAATCAAGTTTATTTGTGTAATTTCAACAAAAAAGGCAGGACAAAGTGAATAAACACTTATAAAAATTCGAAATACTACATTTTATTGATTGCCATCATCAAAACACATCGAATGTTATGTTTTAGAAGCAACTCCAAACAGGTGGGGTTGAAAGAAAGTCAGTGTTTCGGCTGGTTTGCAGTTTTCTGTTTTTATGGAAGCAAAATTGTCAGATTTGCTTTGAAAAAATGTGAAAATATTGATAATTTTAGGTCATTTTATAAATATAACCAACGACAAGGCACTGCTTCAAATCATAAAAACCACATTAAGTCATAAAAACAAGAATGAGTCACCAGTTTAGAAACCAGTAACAAACGTTACATATTCCTGTTATTATGGTTTAAAAATAAACAGGTGGGTTTTAAAGGAAGTCAGTGTTTCGGCAGGTTTGCAGTTATATGAACATTTGAAGCAAACTTTTCACACTTGCTTCTGACAAGTGTGAAAATATTGATAATTTTTAGATGATTTTCTGAACAAAACCATCAGTTCAAATTGCTTTTCATCATAAAAACACAAAAATGAAAAGTCATATAAAGTAACAAACACCAGTTGTCGATTGCCATCATTGACTATTTTTGTCCAGTTCGTTTGTTTTCGGCTGTTTTGCAGTTTTCAGGAAGTTTGAGCGTTTTATGGAAGCAAAATGTTCACATTTGCTTCCAATAAATGTGAAAATCTGGATCATTTTAGGTAATTTTTATAAATAATTCCAGCAGTGTAAAGTTCAAAGTGCTTTACATCATGAAAAACGCAACAATAAACTGTCACCAACTGAGAAACGAGTGACAAATGTTACGTATTGTCGATTACCATCATTGATTATGTTGACCAGTATTTTAGTTAGCAACCCAAACAGTCCATTTGGGTTGGATTTGTTGGTGAAAACCGTCTTTGGATGAACTTTTTGACGCTAACTGGATGTTTCCCATATTCAGATGTATTCCTCTCCCAGCACCATGAACCCCGGGTTGGGCTCCATGAGCTCCATGAGCTCCATGAGCTACATCAACCTGAACCCGGCCACGGCCTCCCCGGCGGGCATGAACATGGCGTACCCCAGCTCCAGCCTCAGCAGCTCCTCCCTGGCCTCCATGGGAACCGGGCCCAGTCACATGTCTCTGTCCCCGGTGGCGTCCTCCCTGTCCTCCAGCGGCCTCACCCCGCTGGGCTCCACCGCCCCGGCCTCCCTGGGCTCCCTGTCCCACTACCAAAACATGAGCCAGTCCATGAGCCAGCTGGGGTATTCCTCCGCCGGCTCCCTAAGCCGGGCCGGCCCCAAGGAGATCCCGCCGAAGCCGTACCGGCGCTCCCTGACGCACGCCAAGCCGCCATACTCCTACATCTCCCTCATCACCATGGCGATCCAGCAAAGCAGCAGCAAGATGCTCACCCTCAATGAGATCTACCAGTGGATCATGGACTTGTTCCCCTACTATCGCGAGAACCAGCAGCGCTGGCAGAACTCCATCCGCCACTCGCTGTCCTTCAACGACTGCTTCGTGAAGGTGGCGCGCTCGCCGGACAAGCCGGGCAAAGGCTCCTACTGGACTCTGCACCCGCAGTCCGGCAACATGTTCGAGAACGGCTGCTACCTGCGGCGCCAGAAGCGCTTCAAGATCGAGGACAAGGCGGCCAAGAAGGGAGCCAAGAACCAGGAGGGGGCGTCGGGGAAGGGAGACCGCCTGGGGGAGGATCGGAGTCCGACCGGCGGCTCGGAGGGAGCGGAGTCCGCCCACTCGGACAACTCCCACCCCAGCTCCTCCGACGACCAGCCACACCAGAGAAACACCCTGGTTTCCCTGGACTGCCCCCCGCTGTCCTCCTCTCACCTCCACAGCCCGCCGGCCTCCTCCGCCTCCTCCTCCATGTCCCTCTCTGGATCCTCCCCCACCTCCAACTCTCTCCTCCACTCCCAAACTTTGGCCGGCGGCTCCCACCTGCTGCCCAGCGCCATGCAGCCGCACATGGACCTACAAAGCGACCCGCTCAAGTCGTTGGATCCCCACTACAACTTCAACCACCCGTTCTCCATCACCAACCTCATGTCCAACGAACAGAAGATGGACCTCAAGTCCTACCAGGACCAGTTCATGGCCTACAACAGCTACGCCAGCAGCTCGCCGGTGGGAGTCAAGCAGATCTATGACAGCTCCAGCCCGGCCGCCATGGACTCCGGAGCGTACTACCAAACGCTGTGCAGCCGCTCGGTGCTCAACGCCTCCTAATAAGGACAAACACACACACATATTCACGCACACACAGACACACACACACACACCTTTCTGCAAGCGGTGAACCAAGATGGAGGCCTCTCTTTCTAAAATGGACACCGAAGCTCTTCGAGGAACTGGAAACAAACTGTTTGCTTTTCTCAAAGAAGGAAACTATGTAGTTACACGAGAAGCGATGAAGAAGACGCAGCTAACTACTTTCATTATAGGCAGAGTTATTCCAACACCATTTGTGGCGCCCGCTCTAAGTGGCACCCCTACACTGCAAAAACACAAAATCTTACTACCTACTGCTTAGTTGTTGTTTTTTTTCTAGTTTATAGTGCAAATATGTAAGTACACCTGAAATAAGACAAAACTAACTCACAAATAAATCTTAAGCAAGAAATAGGAGCTTAATTCAGTCAACAATTTTTTTAAATATTTAGGATAAAGTTCCACTGCATCGTTACCTAGCAAACCCAGTCAAACCCAGTTCGAGCTCCGGTTCATTTTACTTATTACATGGGATTATTTCACTCTTTGTAAGTGAAATAATCTGCCAGTTGAACTCGAACCGCGTTGCCAGGTAATCTTCTGCTTCTTCATAACATGAAGGAATTGCTGAATTAAAACAAGCGCCTACATCTTGCTGAAAAGTTACTTTTGTCTTGTTTCAAGTGTAATAAGATATTTGCGCTCTGACTCGGAGCTAAAATACCTGATGAGATTTTGTGTTTTTGCGTCAGATTCTGTCTCTGCAGGGCGAAAATTAAACCTGTACGCAGTGTAAATAAAGGGAACATGCAGGGGATGAGAGGATGAGATTTGTGTCTATTTATGAAGGGAATAAATTTTAATATATCTTGCACTGAAAAAAGAAAACGGGTAATCCAACTTTTAAAAAATGAGTTAAATTGCTAGAAGTAATCAAATTAAGTTTATCCAAGTAAATATATGAAGTTCATTAAGTTGTCAGATGTAAATAAAGTAAACTTATTTCGATGTGAAACAAATTAACTCAGTTTTTTTGAGCTGGAGCTCCGTTCTCTTGTTTTTCAGTGAAGTCGCGTCGGTTACAACCCAAAGCTCAATTTTCAGGTTACTGCTTCAGTAATTTCAGCGTTACAGCAATTTGTTTTGCAAACCTTACAGTCCTGATAGAATAACACAAAGCAACTGTGGTAAGAAAAAGAAATAGACTTAACAGTGTACGAAAAGTTGTTTTCATGGCCCAAGATGTTCATGTTGTTCCGTAAATATGGCAGCGAACAGACAGTTACCGAAAAACGGAGGAAGAGATGCACTAAGAGGAGGATTTACATACAGTACTTTGCACTCTGGAGCTCCCACAGGCCAGGTGAGCTGATAGCGCGTGTGTTGGCGTGTGTGTTGGCGTGTGTGCATGTGTGTGTGTGTGTGTTACATCAACGCCCTCCTTGTGTCGGAACGGGGGCTGGAGGTGTCAAGTGACCCTCCAACGTCCAAAAAGTGCCTTTTCTTCAAACGCCTGCTGATCTGATAAGAGATCGATCTGCTGAAGGATTTTTTTGTTTGTTTGTTTTTTTTGCAGAAGTTTCAGGTCACATGATGTTTTAGTTTCAAACAGAAATGTCTTTTATTTAAGCTATGTTGCTTTACGAACTCTGAAAGTGTGCTGATATAATATATATTTTGTTTTTTTGTTCTGTTTTTGTTTCTGTTGTTGGTGGTTTTACATGTGATTAAAATGATTCATTTTTCTTATTAAAAAAGGCAAAAATGTGGGGAAGAAATTGTGCTTTTTTCATTTCTCTTTTAAAATGAAAACAGGATTTCTTTTTTTCTTTTCTTGCGTCCAGTCAATCAGTCTGGCTGCGTTTAGCAGCTTGTTGAAACCAAATGACTGCGGAGTGCGACATGTCAGACTAAACACGCTCAGATCCCGCTGAGAGACTCAAAGCTCTTCCCTTCCGAGTCAGACCGAAGATTTCCGGAAACGGACGACCTTTCCTGTTGACCCTGCACAAGTAAAACTAACAGAAAAAAACTACAAAAACAGAGAAAGAAAGGAAAACGCAGCAGATGAAGTTGAAACCAAGCAGAAATTTGTTAAAAAAGTTTAAATGTTGCAATTTTGCTTTTTGAAGCAGGTTTTTAAGTGAATCTCTTAAAAGTATCAAGCTTAGCAGCAGTAAATTGAAAATTAAAATTCAGCTACACTAAGTTCACTAAAAAAATAAAACAGATTTTATTTGTAATGAAATTAATTTTACCCAAATATTACATTTATTAAGTTGACAAATTTTCAATTCGATTACAAACAGCAACTTAAATTGGAGCTCCATTCTGAGTTTTTTTTTCCAGTGTAGATAATTAAAAATTCAAAAAAAAAATAAAACTCTGAAAAGTGTGGCATGCACACACGTCTCCCCGGAATGCAACATTTCAAGGAAACGGAAGGAATCAAAGTTTCTATGGAAGCACTTAACTGCCAGAACTAATTTTTGTTTTAACAAGACTTTAAAATGACTTTATTTCTTATTAAAACTAGATTAAATTCTGAAAGGTTGGAACTGTAAATTAGCAAAACCTATTGGGATTTTTAGATGTTGTTTAAAAGAAACAAGACACGACAGTCTGAAAAACACAAAATCTTACCAAGTATTTTTCATCTAGTTTCTAGTGCAAATATATTAGTACACTTGGAGTTAGGAGTTGTTTACAAGTAACTTTTCAACAATAAATATGAGCTTTTTAAATAAATATATAAATGTTGATTAAAAATGTTCTAGTTTCATTGGCAGATTAATCGGGACAATTTTCCCATGAAATAATTAGCCAGTGGATGTTAGTCAGCCATCAATATTATAATATAATTGACTAAAGTCAAGCTCCTATTTCTTGTTGAAAAGTTACTTAGAAGTAAGTTTAAAGACTCAAAATGAAAAAAGTTTATCTCTCCCTTTATTCTTCACCCTTTTTAATCATACTATAAAATTATATTTTATGATGAGGTTCCTACAGGTTTTTATGTAAAAAAAAAATTAAGTTTTTCAAATATATCTGGATGCAATTTTGCATTTTAAACAACAAATCTCCTAATTAAATTATATATTTCCACTGAGGAAGAGACGGATTGAAACAAGGATTTATATATGGATGGATTAAAACTGAGAAATTTGATGGACAGAAAATATTTTTATGCTCCATCTTTTTTTCAGTATTCATCCACAAAAATACTTTAAACTGGAAAACACATAAACCCAAAATTTCCCAGAGTTTTCCTTCACTTAACTTTCAAACTAACAACCAAGTCGCATTAAAACTTCTTAAACTTCAGTAAATACCAATTGAATCCAATTTAAAAGCAGTAAAGTCTCCCTGGAAGTGAAAGAGAACAATATTTTGGCAAAATATTGTAACTCATACCTCAGAAAATGGTGCCTTGTCTTCAGTTACCATGGCAACGTAGGGTCACCTAGCTAGCTTCCCCACAGCTAGCTCCCCCACCGCTAGCTTCCCCACGGCTAGCTTCCCACAGCTAGCTCCCCCACCGCTAGCTTCCCCACGGCTAGCTTCCCACAGCTAGCTCCCCCACCGCTAGCTTCCCCACGGCTAGCTTCCCACAGCTAGCTCCCCCACGGCTAGCTTCCCACAGCTAGCTCCCCCACGGCTAGCTTCCCACAGCTAGCTCCCCCACGGCTAGCTTCCCACAGCTAGCTCCCCCACCGCTAGCTTCCCACAGCTAGCTCCCCCACCGCTAGCTTCCCCACGGCTAGCTTCCCTACAGCTAGCTCCCCCACGGCTAGCTTCCCACAGCTAGCTCCCCCACGGCTAGCTCCCCCACGGCTAGCTCCCCCACAGCTAGCTCCCCCACGGCTAGCTCCCCCACAGCTAGCGTTAGCGCGGTTAGCTCGATAAGATAAACCAGCGCTTATGTTCCTCACACACACCGGAGGTCGGCCCAGATGTGACCGACCTGACCGACTCCGTCCTCGGGGAGAAACTAGATTAAACTATTTACACGGAATGACTCGGCGTGGGGTTTGAAACGGCGACAGTTTCCACAGCCTCTCCTGTAATCTGTAACCCACGCTTGACCCACTTTCTGAACGTGAGAATCTGGCAAAACAGATACGAGGCTCTGATAAAGGCTTGGATGGCCACAATAAAGATATGATTTAGCTTCTAGTTTGTGGGGAAATCCATGTTTATCGCATTTTTCTGTTACTGACTGTTTACATCATAAAATAAATCCACTCTATTGGAAATCTACCTTGTTTGTCACATTTGTTTAGTTGAAACACAAACTAGTCCACTATTGGAGAGTGGAAGAAAAATTATTCATTTTTATAGGTTCATTTAGTTTTTACCAAACAAGCTTTTGTATTTAGTTTTATTTCCCACTAAATCAAATTGAATTGCATCCAAAAGCTGAGACAAAATGACCGGGTAAAAACATAACACACTGCAAAAACACAGAATCCTACCAAGGGGTTTGTTTAGTCTATTGTACAAATATGTCAGCACAGTTGACTTAAGACAAAATTAACTTACAAATCGCTTCTCATCAAGATATAGGAGCTTGTTTTAAGTCAATAATAACATTGATGATTATTTCACTAATATAAATTGGGGGGAAATGTCTGCCAGTGGAAGCAGCACTTTTTCACCAATAAAACATAAACTGTCCTCATTACATAATCTTGTCTATTCTGATAATAATTCCTGTCATATTTTTTGGTTAAATTAATAAATATTTTTCAGATCTATTACTATGTTTTGCTCTTTGTTGATACAAAATTAAACAGCTTTGCAGGCTGCTTTGCTTGCATATTCAGAAATTGAACTTTCTGATTGGTAACCAAAACTGAAGCATTTTCAGCTGCTGCAGTTCTCTTCCTCACTGCACCAAGTCAAACAGACCAAATACTGTGAAAAACCTGTTCCCTAGACAAATCGATAGATTTGACCTTCTGACGGTTTGTATCTGATTAAAGTACCTCAACATGCAATGTTATTTGTTGCTGCTTTGTCTGCATGTATAAAATGGGGAGAAATACTTCAGCATGCTAACAGTGCTTGGCTGGTCACAGAGACCAACAGCTTGCAAATCCAACTACTTTTTGCAACGGCTGAAAGGTGCAAACACAAGAATGATGCAAACGCCAAAACACAAAAACAAAGGCAACAGAAAAATGCTGCACTTGCAGAAAATAGAAGCAAAAAATAAAATGCCAAAAGTAGCGAAAAGTTTAAACACTGCTAACACAAAACAGAAGTCCTCCTGGCCTCTAGGGGGAGTCTGGATTTAGTGATATTACCAATGTAAATATACTGCTGCTCAAAAATCCTGTTTGAAAAAGACATGAACTTTCTTTTATATGGCATTCTGTCTTATTTCGTGGTGGTCGACTCCCCCTAGTGGTTGGAGGGCTTCTGTTTTGTGGAGCCAGTTTGCAACTTGTTATTTTTGCTATTTGCAACATTTTTCTGTTTGCATTTTACTGTTTCTCTGCAGTTGCAGCATATTTCTTTTTCTTTTTTGAGTGTTTTGGATTTTCATGTCTAGTTTCTTGCGCAAATTCCTTAGTACATTTGAAATTAGACAAAACTGACTTTCAAGTAACTTTTCAGCAAGATTTAAGAGTTTAAGTAAATAGTACCTTAATTTTTATTAACAAGTTTTAGTTTCACTAGCAGATTATTTCTCTTATAACATGAGAAAAATGTCTTGTTATAAGTAAAAATAATCAATCTATTGAAACAATGTTTTTCATAAATAAGAAGCTTATCAATCTCATTCAAAAGTTACTTTTAAGATTCATATCACTTGGTTGGATGATTTTGGATAAATTTAACTTTATGCAAGCAAATATGATTGGAAACAAATTACAGTTTGTGAGGATTAAAATGATGTTTGTCTAATTAGCATGTCATCATCAAGGAGGATGTGAAGCATGTTAAATGAGGCCTTGTGCTCTATTAGAGACATGTTGATGCTGCCTGCAGGCTTTTCCATGAGGGGCAAATACCAGAAATCCAGCATGCAGACCTGAAGAAGAACCTCCAAGCTGCAAAAAACTTCACTTCACTGCAAAATGAAGAACAGTTTCACTCTGCAGGAGTTCCAGTTGCTGCTTTGATGATTTAATTTCACCAAAGAACATGAATGAAGAAGGAAAACTAAGGAACAAAGAGGGAAAGGGAGGTGCGTTTCAAGGAGTGCAATGCAAATGAGGCCGTGCATCCTGGATCCTGTTAGCGGGACAAACTGTTTATACTTGTCATTGCCTGAGGAAAGAAAGAGCGAAGGGAGGGAGATACTTTCAGTTTAGCCCGGAGGACAAACTCTGTTTCTTGTGAAAAATAAATAGGTGCAATGAGAAAGCGATATGTAAGTCAGTCATCAAGTCGGCCGGTAATCTGAGCCTGATCTTGCAAACACGGATGAGCCGCTGGGTCACAAGGTCTTCCCTGTAGATCAGCAAATATGCACCACTTTTGGCGCAAAAGTCATGTATTTTAAATTAGTTTCAGTCAAGATGCACTTTTTAAAGGTTTTAACGTTAAGAACAAAGTTTGTATTTAAACAACCTGAGTCGATGCTCTGCAGAAACACATTTAGTTGCAGTTTCTGCCAGGTTTGAACATTTAGATAATGTGGTTTCTAGTGCAACGATCTTAGTACATTATAAATAAATCATAGAAGTAACATTTTTTGCAAGATATGAGAGCTTCTTTTAAGGCAATGATTCCTTAATATTGATGAAAAAGTTCTAGTTCCATCTGCAGATTATTTCATTTATATCAAGGCATTTTCCCATGTTGTAAGTGAAATAATCTGGAATTATTGACTTAAAACCAGCTAGTTTATTTTGTTGAAAAGTTTCTTATAAGTCAGTTTTGTCTTATTTCAAGTGTTCTAAGTTTTTCTTCTAGAAAATAGACCAAAGAAATCAAAAGTAGTTGGTAGGTTTTTTATGTTTTTGATGTGTAGAAATATGAAATATCCAGCATGTTTCAGTAAGTATTCATTTTAATAACAAAGTCGTCAAAAATGTCAGAATCAAAGACTTTATAGGAACATTTTTTATTGTTTCTAGGAACAAAATCTTCAAGCAGAATGCCTTCTGCCAGCACAACTAGAACTTTTTCAGCAATATAAAGGAATTGTTGACATAAAACAAGCTTCTATATATTTTTGAAAAGTTACTTAAAAATTAGTTCTGTCTGATCAAAGTGACATTTAGACATTTGCACTAGAAACTAGACCAAAAGTACTTGGTAAGAACTGTGGCTCTTTCTCTGTGTGACGTAATTAAAACACAGTTCAGCCAAAACATGCTAATGCTAGCAGATTAAAATGAAACGAATTGTTCTTGTTGTGGATAAAGCTGCAGGTTATGAGGAGAACCGGATCTGGAGGTTGGTTTGGATTCAGAGCAGCTCAGAGAGGATTCGTTCAGTCAGACTGACGGAGGCTCCGATAAGCGGCTGGACTTTGCTCCGGCAGCCGTGGGTGTTGCAAAGAGGCCTGAGATAAACTGCTGGCCTGAGAGACGAACGCAGCACAGGGAGGCTGATTGCATTTAACCTGCTGCCGCTGGATTTGTGTGTGTGTGTGTGTGTGTGTGTGTGTGTGTGTGTGTCAATGGAGGTTATCGATCCAAACTGCATCGTTGGCTCAGAAAAATAAAAACTAAAATAAAAGGAAATAAAGAAGACTAAATCCTCCTTAAAGTTTGGCAAAATGGTTTAAGTTTATGTTTTGTTTAACTCAGAGTAACATTAGCTGCGTTTCCATTACTGATCTGCACAAAAATTTGTCATATTTTTCCATAAGAAGTTTTCGGCAGTAAAGTGAGGTGGTCTTTTAGGCCACATTAAGATTGGTTTAGTTCAAAAACTGCAATCCAAACACTTTGTTTGCATCCCAGTAGTCACATGATCATGAACAGGATGTTACTACTGACAGAAATTACAAAGAAGACAACATCAGGAAGCAGTTGGAAGATAATGTTTTTTAATTACTTTCTTTAATGACCTGTTAATGTTTTTTCACCATCGATGGGTTATCACCTAAGAAAAAGTCTTTCCATTGCAATGTTGCAATATAAAACTAATTTTGATAAAGCTGAAAAATAAAAAAACAACCACCTCATCCTAGCACCAAAACATTTTAGCAAAAAAAGTTTTTGTTTTCAAAATTTCTGTGTTTCCATTAAATGAATTTATCTTCCTGATATCAAATTGCTTTATTATATGATCAATATAGAACCGCAGCTACTGGCGGAAGCCGCGAAGAAGACGACAGGAAGTTGTTGGAGGATGATGGCATGGCATATTTTTTATTGACTTGTCACGTGAACAAACTTACTGATTTTAATTTCGTTCCTTATTTAATGAAAACACAGCAATTGCCGAAATTGTGTTTTTGCAAAATCCGCTGAAAATGACAAAATTTTTGCGCACATTTGTAACGGAAACGCAGTTGTGACAAAAAAAACCAAAACTGGTTTTGTCAAGTCAGTTCATGCAACATGGTCTTCATCTCTCCAAAAAGGGGTAACTTGTTGCCAAGAATGAACGGAGATAAGAATCTAACTGTCATGTCGCAGATTAATATGCAACACCTGCGTCTCCTCCTGTTTCAGGATGACTGGATGTGCGCAGTACAAAACGCAGGGTGTCACATCCTGAAGATCCCTCTGAAGGCCTCGGGTTGCATTTATGAAGCGCTGGGAGAGGGAACTGAAACGAAGGGGAAACCCCCAGGGTGCTGTTTGTTTCATCAAATAATCCAGGAGATCAGCGCCTCTTTCTGCATCTCCATCGTAAACTCACTCGATCATTCAAAAGCAAACAACCGCTGCGCTTCGCCTCAGGCCAAACAAGTGCTACACACAGTTTACTGTAAATTATCAGAATTATCAAAGAGATCATCTCTAACCGCTCCACAACAATTATAATGGCAAACATGGAGTGATAAGTAAGAAAATGATACGTCTGGTTGACGGTGTTCTGTTGAATATGGACTCAATAAACGGTTTCTGAAAGGAGTGATCGATTTATTCATTTAGAAAGTAATCAACTAATTTAGTGATGGATCAATCAAACACGGCCTTACCATCAGTTTCTGAAATAACCTACCCAGAGCACCAATTAAGCCTAAAATATACAAGATATATCAAGATTTTGCATTTGGAATGACTTATAATTGGATCAATCGGGATTAATTCATTTAAAAATATCAACTTTTTTAGTAATTTAATTCATTAAAAAAGGCAATTTTCTAAAATAAAATGTTTACAGCAACAATTAAGCCAAAATTGTACAAAAATATAAAATTTTTGCATTTCAAATTATTAACTAATTATGATTTACTTATTATGAAAATAATTGTCAACTAATTTGGAATTCATTTAAAAAAGTAATTTGCTTAAAGATCAGTGCACTCATAGTTTAGCCAAAATTATACTGAAATGATTAATCGGATTAATTGTGATTAAACCATTATTGAAATGAATGTCAATTGATTTAGTAATTGATTAATCGTTTAGCAATTGATTGTTAACTCAAAAAAAGGCCATTTGTGGAAAGAACAACCTATTCAGAGCAGTAATTAAGCCAAATCTATACAAAAATATCTACAGTTTGCATTTGAGATATTAGAAAAAAACTTATATGTAAACATATTCTTCCCAAAACTCATCAAGTGACAGTTGTAGCTTCATCTGGTTCAAATTCTGTAAAATTGCTGTAATTGTTTTTTAGATTTAATGTTGTCTCCAAGTACTAAACAGCAGCTGCACATGCATGCAAGTATTAGCAAACTTGCTCACAGGACAACTGATTCATAAGATATATTTTATTTTCTAGTGTTTAGGTGCTCCACCCGTTTCTAATGCCGCCCTGGGCAACTGCCCATATCAAAAACCGCCACCGTAAAAGTGTTTTATTGTCTCAAGCCAAATATGTCTGAAGTTTCTCAGTTTTCCAAGGTTTTATATTCAGGAAAGCTAAAAGGAAGCCATTTTGTTTTAAGTTTGAAAAGTCCCTCTCCACTCATTTCCGATGGACCTTCCCCTTTTTGATGCTGCCCTGGGAAACTGCCGTCATAAAAACCGCCACAATTTCAGAAATCAGATGATTAACGCAGAAAACACAGAGGTCAAAGGTGTCACATTTCTCCGTCGCTGCTGTAAATCAGCCGACCCACAAGCAGACTGGTGGGTCCACTTGTGGGTCCAGGAGGGTGTGAGGAGGCAAGTGTGATGAGACCTTCAGGAATGCTGGCCGACATCTGGGAGGCATGTGTTGGTCGGACTGCCAGTGCGCGCTAGCGGCTAGACTTTAGGACAACACCAGTTGAACTGAAGTGACAGCCTGCTGTAAATCTCAGGCCGTACAACTCATAATCTGGACACAGAAACAGAGACACACAGGACATGTCCAGGGCTGAAAACAAGCTCCTCCAACTTGCTGAAAAGCTCGTCAATTTGTCTTATTCCAAGTGTACTGACATTTGCTTGATAAGATTACTTGATAAGATTTTCTGTTTTTGCAGTGTAAGTTGCAACAATCCTGTATTCTACGTATTAAACCAGCCATTTTGTTAGAAACACCTAGCTACCTTGTGCTTGGACACAATTTGCTCACACCAACCTTTAACACTTACAATGGCTGTAAACTGTAAAAATTCACATTTTGTTCACTGCAAAAACAAAATCTTGCCTGGTAATTTTGGTCTAGTTTTTAGAGGAAACATCTTCGCACCCTTGAATTAACACAAAGCTAATTTACAAGTAACATTTTTGGCTAGCTATAGTAGCTTGCGTTAAGTCAATAATTCCTTCATATTAATGAAAACGTAGTTCCACTTAGCTGGGGTTACCTAGCAACCCCAGCTAAGCCCAGCTCGTAGCCTAGCAACACAGTTGTAGTTCAACAGGCAGATTATTTCACTTATAACATGGAAAATATTTCTATGAGTGAAATAATCCACCAAGGGAACTAAAACCTTTTCATCAATACAAAGAAATTATTAAGAAATGACTTAGTAAGATTATGTGTTTTTTGAATATTTATAGCACTTTAGCATTAGCTGTTGCTAAACACCATGTTGCTAGCTCTTAGCATTAGCAGAACTAACCCTATCACTGTTTATACTTGTTTTCTCTCTTTTTCTTTCTCCGTTTCTTTCAAGCTCTTTGACTTTACAATTGTTATATAAAATTTGCTCCATCTTTCTGCCTGTATCGACGTCAACATTTACTCACACCACCATGTTCAAGCAGGACCATGAATCAGACTTTGGAAACGTATGAGTTTGCTTTGATTTTCAGCCAGTTCGAATGAGGAAAAATAGGAAATATTTATTTTCAATTTACCCTAATGTGCAAAAAATAAACACCTTTAAAGCCACCCGGGTCCATTTTAAATTGCTTTTAATTGATCAGGCAACAATTGGAAACCAGAGAATTTATGAACCATTAATCTTGGTAATACTGAACCTTTGCTACTCTGCTAATGATTTGCTTTCATGAAGGTTTACCTTCATAAACAATTATCCCATTAAGTGCAAATGAAAACACCTCTTTGTGGGTGGCTGCATGTCATAAATCCATGTTTGAAAAGTAGTTTGTAGGAAGAATATGTTAAAGTAGCCAACCGGAGGAACAGCGTACCTTCACAGAGGCTATGTCCTTTTGGCATGATTGTGCAGTTGCCGTAACAACAAATTGATTATTTTATTCCAGGGGTCGGCTGTGAGTCAGGAGGCACCGACTGGAATGTGAAAGGTTTGACTCTTCAGTCTGCATGTCAGAATGCCGTCAGGAGCAGATACTGACCCCACGTTGTCCACGATGTGCTCATTGGTATTTCTGTGTGTGTGTGTGTGTGTGTGTGTGTGTGTGCGTGTGTGTGTGTGTGTGATATAGAAATACATTCAGTTTGTAAAGTCAACAAAATGCTTGTGAATGGGTAAAATCAACTGGACTTTAATAGTTCTTCTGCTAAAGATGTGTTGAAAAACTTCAAATAAATTCAAGAATACAATTCTACATTAAAGCAAAGTATGTAGCTTTAATAAATAAAAAAAAATCTTGCATACTTGGTGAGAGTTATGAGAGTGTGGTATGAGACCAGAAACAACCAATCAGAGTCAGGAGGCGGGTCTTAGCGCTGTCAATCAACCTATGCTCTCTGACAACCTGTCATGAATGCTAATGCTAGTTAGCACAACTGCCAACAACGGCTGCTAAATAGTTTTTCTGTACAGGAATTTGTTTCTTCGTCATTCGCACACTTAGCAGGGAGTACGCGTCATTTATTGACAGCTCTAGGCCCCGCCTCCTGGCTCTGATTGGTTGTTTTTGGTGCATTTCTGCAGACAATAGTGGCTCAGAAAATAGATTGTTTCAAGAAATATGTTAAAAAATATGTTTTAATGAGTGTTACATTCTGCAGCTTTAAGAAAATCAGTATAAAAGCAAACATTGGCGCCCCCATTTTAGAAGGACTGTGATTTATTTTATTTTTTTTATTTTGTAAAACAAACATGGCGGAGTGATGCTGTGGGCTCATTTCTCTACCAAAACAACAAAAAAGTTGTGAAAGTTCATCTGGACATTTGAGAAAATTGAAAATCATTGCTTCTAATAATAATAATAATAATAATAATAATAATAATAATAATAAAAATAAGATTAAATTAATGCACAAATGTTTCCGCAAATGCAAATAAACCTTTTTTAATGACCAACTTTGTTTAAGAATGGAGCAATGACTCTTTGGGTTTTATGTTGATTGGCTAAAAGAATTAATATTTTATGCACATCCTGCACATTTATTAAACAATTACACATTTGTTGGCTGCAGAAATTACTTTTCCTTTTCATCTAATGGTAGATGAAACAAAACCTGGAAAAATATTTTTTTTTTACCAAATTTGAAGCAAACATAAAATAATGAAGAAACGAGGATGAACAGCTGAGTAACGGCGTCTTTGGAAAGACAAGTGAAAACTAAATAATCCCAAATAAAACATCAAATATTAATACAGCGGCTCGGTTCACAGAGGAAAAGAAACAGTCAATACTTCCTTAAATATCCTCAACACTCTGACTATTTGCTGCAAATATTTACAGCGAATCAGATCTGATCTTTGTGTGCAGCAGAAAATCTCTGTTTGAAATCTCGCTGTTTTGTCAAGAAATATGAAATTTATAAAATGTATATTAGCAGATTTAAAAACAAGCTTAAGTTTACTTAACATGACAAAACAAAGCCAGAATAAAGAGGAGTGATGAAAAGTTGTAATGTAGACCAGAATCGATAAATATTCCAGTTATTATTAATCCAAAAGCAGCTCAAGACGTGTTAAAGGATTTAATTTAAAGGATCTCAGTGTTTCGGATGTTTTTTAGTTTGGAAGTTTGTTTGTGGTGCATAAAAACTGAATTCTGCTTCTCCATGTTTGATACAACAGTAGAAGATCTTTAAGCCGTTCAGTGATGGATAAAAGTATTTTATGCTGTCTTGATTGATTGATTTGTTGCAGTAATCAAAGCGACTAACGATAAACGCACAGATGAGTTTCTCTGGATCTTTCTGAGACATTTGTCCTCTCATCCTGATAGAAAGCTGACTTTGTAACCGTCTTTATGTGATTCTGAAAGTTCAGGTCTGAGTCCAGATTTCAGCACAAACACATTTTTTGCAGTTTTCTGTTTAATAAGAGATCAGGCATTTTCAAGGAACTAGAATTTATTTCCAAGACATTCTTTGATTTCTTCTAGTCAAGCTTACAGCGACTTAAGTTCACATCTCTGTAAGATACTGATTACTACTCTATGCAACCCCATCTCTGAAAAGCTGAACTCTTTTCAAATCTCAAATTTTTAAATTTTCACTCCGGTGCCATGAAGCCAGAACTCAGCTGGATAAACTGCACTAAAAGTTTTTTTCTTGCTGCTGTTTCAGTGCAAAATTACAAAATTTTACCAAAATTTTACAGTCGTGTTTTCAGTGTAAATATCTTTGTACATTTGAATTAAGACAAAACTATCTTACAAGTAACTTTTCAACAAAATTTGCAGCAATTCTTGAATAGTGAATTTATTTTCACTTATAATCTTAACTAATTTTCTCTAAAACCTAGACAGATGTACTTGTTTTTGCCATGGAATACCCTGTTGATGTTTATATTTGTTTATTTCCTTTCCAGGTGGAAACTATAACTGTAGCTACAAGATTTAAAAATTAAGTAACTTTTCTTTGCAGCTTCAAATCAGGATGGAGTAACACCGAATTCGTCGCCCAGAGACTCTGAGACAGTCACACCACTGTGAAAACTGCATCCAGGAACTTAGTTCATTAGCTGTGTGTGTACAGCTGGATCCACAAACACACACACACGCACACACACATGTAAGCAGCGGTAATATAACAGCTGCAGTTGTGACCTGCAATAGCGAGGAGATAAAATTAACAGAGGCAAAAGCAGGAGGTTTGAATCTGCAGATATGCTGTGAGAAAAGGATTTCCACAGCAACTGCTGCGACTAATCGATAAACCCGAGTCACAAAAAACACTATTTAGCAAAAGAAGGCTTTCAATTTAACAATTTGTACACAATTAAGGCCTTAAATGGGAGAAAAACAGAAGAAAAAGTCAACAATTGAATGTGAAGCTGGTGTCTGTGCAGGTGTGGAGCTCCTTATGCACCTGTCTGTGGGCTGGAACAGATGTACAGGTAATTTAAGACGACTGCTCTCAGCGTCAGGGCGTGCAAATGTAATATGTGATCTGAATACTTCTCATGTCATAACATAACCGATGGAAAATATCAAACAGATGAGACTGAGCCAAGAAAACAAAAGCAAATGGCCGCTGTAGCTTATTGTAGGATGAAGAAACTAAAGATGTCCCATCATGCACCTGCTTATATGTTCTTGTGTAAAGCGAATTTAGTTACACGATAACTTGGAACATCAGGATTATGTCAACTTTGTTTCCATTCACAATATGATTGCGCAATTTGACATGTCAAAAATACATTTTCTGAGCAGTGCATGTGGCAACAGTGGAGAGGAAAACCTCCTTTTTAACAGAAAGAAACCTCTAGCAGAACCAGAACCAGGAGTAAACAAACAGAACACCAGACCAGGTGTGGCTTCTGAGAGAAAAAACCTCCCATAAAATTAACAGTTGAAATAACAAAAATAATGCAACATGGAGAGTAGTAGAAGAAAAAGCTCTAAGTTTAGTCTACTGACTGAAACTAGAACAGAAAAACTATAAAGATAACTCAACATAACTTAACATGTTAAAACAAGGAACAAGAGTTCACTAAACAATATTAATTCTTTGTGAACAAAAATCACACGCGGTGCTCCCCAGGGCTTTGTTCTCTGACATGCTTTATTTTCAGTCACTAGCTTTGCTCCAAAACACAGATTAGAGAGTTTTACAGCATTCTCGGGTGATGACACAAACTTTTATGTGCCACCAGACACTCGACTACACTCAGTAAGGCCAACAGTGCATTTCATTGGTCTTAAAAGTCACAAGAACTCCTTCTTGTTCTGGTCGGAAACCGGAAAACAAGTGTTTTTGTTTTGTTTTATATGTTTTTATCTGCTTTCTGACAAAGCAATAACTATTCAAACTGAAAAAAAAAATCTTCTACATTCTATGAACTTAAAATAAAACATATTCCCACACAGAGAAGGTCATTTCCAATGTTATTGGCTTTGAATTAGCATTTTACTTCTTTTTACGTCCATATTCTTAAATTTAAACTTCTTTTTTGTCTTGAATTGCATTGCTCATATATTTTCTTATTTACTTAAAGATTATTGGATTACGAGCAAATTGTATTTGTCTTGTGTATAGTTTTGCATTAATAACATTCCATAAACTAACAAAAATCAATATAATTGGAATACAAACGAATCTCAATTAAGACAAGGATTTTTTTTCTATTTTTATTAGAGCCATATCTTTATATCTGTAACATACATAAAAGTTATTCAATGGTTTGTCATAAATAGTTAAAATAAATTAAATTCCTTCCATAATAAAGTGAGAATGCTGTCTGAATACATTGCTATGTTGATAACTAATCTTATGATACCAGTTTAAAATAAACTCAAGCAGACAAAAAGAGCAGGTCTTAAACTAATAGCGATGACATTTTTTCTACTCTGTATTAAATGTGTTGGAAGGAAAACTCCTGCAGTCCCTGTTAGCATGGAGGAATGAGACAAGTAGCCTTCCTGGAGGAATGAGACAAGTAGCCTTCCTGGATTTTATCGGCGGCTGTAACAACAGGTAACCGTTACTTTCCAATGTTTTGTTTGAAGTCGATCAATTATGTCGAACAAAGTCCGGGTAATTACTTAATACACGGAAATAGCTCATAAAAGGTAAGTAAACATGCTAAATGTAGAGCAGCTAACTGTTAGCTGCTAGCAGACACAAGCTAATCCGTTCGGTTAACTGTTAGCAGGCGCAAGCTAATCCGTTCGGTTAGCTTACGTCTGTTAGCTATTTTATGACGTTTTCGATTTGTAGCACAGACATTTACAATATGCATTTTAAAGATGGATATTTATCGTAAAAAGTGTTTTGTCATAGTTTACATCATTATGCCCAGTGATAGTGTGTGTATTTAATAACAACCTATTTTTCTACAGGTTTGACAGAGAGAAAGCTACATTTTGCTCCCAAAACCCGGTCAGTAGTTGTTTCTGCTTGTTTTTAAAAGTTTATCATTTCATTTATTTATTTATTTTTTAAATTCTGGTTCACAGTGAACTGTTTACGTTTTTTGTGTATTAAATTGCATGCAAACATACTTTAATTGCTTTACTTTTTATAATTCATATTAAAATGACTGACAAATTAATTTAACATTTAAAAAAATATAAAAAGGTTAATATATTGGTGAGAATAGTTGTCCTGTAAATTTATGGTGCAAATTCTAGAACAAAATCATTTACAGAAGGATTCAAAAAGAATACGAAACCAGGATGTTATTAATACACAAACACTTTATAAACTCTATTTTGTGATGCTGCTCTTTTAAAACTTAGGCTGAAAACCCTTAAAGTGAAGTGTGTCGTATCAAAAAAGTGGTAAAATATACCACCCACAGAGAAAATAAAAATTATTCAAGTATTTAAAGAACATGTCTAGAAAGCATCAGGAATACTAAAATTATTAATATTTATTTTACTGCAATAAGTCTGTAGTTATACTACCTGAAGTAATCTAAGTTGTTATTAAATTATATCTGAAAGTAGCTGAACTTAACTTGCAAAATCCAGTTAATTAAATGTAATTAAGTTTGTAGCCATCATTTTAAAATTTGTTGGTTTTACTTAAATAGAAATAAAATCTATACTTCAAGGATCTACATGTATTAAAAGCAGAATCAGTATGTTTCTCTTTAGCATTCATTTAGCAGTAGAAACTGCATAGAAACCTAAAATAAAGCTGCATCGGTGACAGCCAGCCCCTCCGCGATCAGCTTCCTGAGACAATGCATGACTGATGACCTTTGGTTAACATGCTGCAGAGGAATGAAGGTCCTGCTCACTTTCACTGACTTGTTACTGTAGCTCATTTGTTTTTCCACAGCCTCCAATCGCAGCCACCCCCCAGCCAGGACCAATTAACAGCAACAAACACTCACATCCAGTAAAACACCTCAGCAGCATCCAGCTGGGCCAGATTAGTGGCCCTCCACCTACCCATTGTGCTACCGGGACTTTAAATTAACAGCCACACATGAGAAAAGACCACCCCCATCGCAGTTTCAGATGTGACTGAAAACTTTTGTTTTCCTGGGGACATGGAAATTGATTTGGTTTTAATGACGACAATGAACATAAATTCAACCTGAATTTGCTTCAGAGCAACGATAAATTCAGTTATATGAGCCATGAAGTGACGGGGGGGAAAATGGGAAACTTTTTAATGCCAAGTGTCAAATGAACAGTGGCACCCCTTCCGCAGGGAAATCCTTGATTTTGCTTAAAGGAGTCAGCAGTTTAAATAATGGAGTCACTTAATTTTCAAAAGATATACAGTATTATTAAAGAAAAAAAGAGGACAACCCTTTAAAGAGTCAGTTTGGTGTATTGAGACGTTGCATAAATGTCACACGTGCAAAATGCTGGAGGGTAAATATTCACCTTTCTCTATTAACAATTATGTTAGCATGAAACCCAGAGATGTGGGTGATAGTGATCTAGTGCGATGCACCGCAGCAACAACTGATTAGCTCAAAACTGCACATATTTGACCTTTTTCTCTCTTTCTCGGCTGAACTACTTACAGACTTGTCGCCATAGCAACTGATTAAGAACAACGATAAAAAACATGCAAACATATTTCACACACAAATAACATCCACATGTTAAGTATGTCAAAGTCAAGCTAGCATAACTGACTTTTATTAATGAAAACTTTATCCTGGTCTCGTCATCAAGTTGTCAAACTAGACACAAGATGAGCTTTTTAGGATGATTGACGTCTATTTGTTGTTTGAAATATTTAAAAGTACGGGAGAAGATACTCATGAAAATGTAATTTCACTCTTTTAAGCCATTGTGTGGCAGAAAATTAACAAAAGTTGTTTTAGGGTGTTTTCCCTCTGATCAATTACAGACTAAATTTGAAACATTTGTCACATTTTTATCTAGTGCAGTTAATTTCCACACTGTACTAGTCTAAACTAAATGACAAACATGCTCACCTCCTCGCCTGTGGGGGCGCTGCACCAAAAACCACTGAAAGAAATTACATGGAAGTCTCTAAAAGCATGATAGGAACTTCCTTCACAAAATGTAAACAAAAGTGGAGTGGCTTCAGATTTGAGCGGTTTTAGGATTTCTCTTTCGTCTTTCGTAAAAGACCAGGAGTCATTTTCACCACTAGTGCTAAACTAGCAAGTCTGTTTTGGTTGTATTTACCCAGAATGCCCTGCACTACAGTCCACTTCCTGCTATTGGAACAGTGTCTGGTTGAACCGTACTAAAGTTCACGTCAACCGAACCGAAACCGAGATTTGTACTTGGGCTAGATTTCATGTTTTGGTTCAAATCAGAGTTCAAGTGCATTTTCACATTTCACCCGCTGCTGCTGCTGATCAGGATTTATGTTGTTGCTTGAAATCCAACGATGACAATGAAGGTCCCTGAAGTCACCAGAACAATAACCAACATGAAGATTGCACTTTTTAGAGATTTCCTAAAATCCCATCTTTCTAGACAAACAAGCGTTGGATTGTAGCAGACTTAAGGCAGATAAGGAGATAAATAAAAGCCAGGAGAACCAGTCAAAACAGTGAAAGTGATTGGGTTGCAGTAGACCAAACTCTGACAACACGATGCATCTTCATCACTGTTTGGGGAGGTGCAGGAATGTGTCCTTCCAGCTGGAAACTAGAAAGTCGCCAGGGTAGGTCTGTGGCGACAGATTGGACACAGATTACGAGGGTTTGGCTTGTGCTGGTGTGTCTCTGGGCAAATTGGTGTTATGAGCACACATCCATCTCGACTGTTCATCCAAAAGACTGTTTTTGTACCTTTCCAGAACCTAAAATGGACACGGTGGGAAGGTGGAGGGATGAAAAAGGTTTGAAGACCAGAGGTAGAAGGATGGAGGGGGAGGCAGCTGCAGCCAGAGGATGAATGAGAGCTACTATGTCCTCTGGCTCCAGACTCTGTTCACATGTGTGTGTGTATGCGTGTGTGTGTGTGTGGTTGAACGGGGCTCCTTGAGGAGAGGCCGACAACCTCTCACGCTCATGCGGACAAGCAGCGATTATTTTTGCGTAAGTCTGAAAAAAACACACTGCTGCTCAGTTTGGTCCAGTGCAGACGCCGTAGGAAATCAGAAAAAGGCTGTGAAGAGTTCAATCTGTTGGATTCAAGGAGTTTAACATCACAAAGAGACAAAGGACTTTATTAGTTTCAGAGACACTTGTTCCTGTTCATCCTAATGAGTTTCTTTTCATTTTGTTCGGCACATCTCAGATCTCATTAGCTATGTTTCAGTGAGAAAGGCACCTTACTCTTGAGTTAACCAGAATGAAGACATTTGGAGTAATGTCCAACGGAAAAATTGGGGAGAATGGAGAGCACAATGTTTGGAGAAACTTCCCAAACCAACTGTGGGCACCAAGCAGTTGTGCTGGAGTCTTAATTTTTGGAAGCAGGTTTGCCGTGACCACTTCCGATTCTGGAGTCGCAACCATGACATATACCATACATTTGCATTTGCACAGTACGCTGTATTTATTTCTGCAATTCAATGGAGCCTTTTTTATTTGTAAGACCAGTCAGAACATATTTTGAAGGAATTCAGTGACATTAAGGCTGAAAAACGTATCATAATATGAACATTTTTATCAGTCAATTTAGCTTATTAGGGTATTATGCTACACAATTTATCATAATGAAACTTGTGTCTTGAATCATGTCTGGTTATTTTAAGTAGTTTTACGTAAATCTCATGTATCACATAGACTACACCACTGCCTTACAGGAGGTATCCAAGAATCAAACATGAATCATTTGTCCAACAGATTGGTGAGTAACAGGACATTGATAGTAAACATATCAGAAGGCCCAGTCAAAGTCCAAACCCTTATTGAGATGGCACACGGAGATAGATGTTACGATTCAGAAGCAAATAACCAGAGTAAATGTTACTGTAAAGAGTCATCGGTACTATAGATGGTTCTACAAGCAACTGAATCAGGAGTTGTACCTTCTCCAGGTTTCACCTTTGTTTTATTACAGCAGCACCAATTTATCTGTAAAGTGTTTTTGAATGTAGAACCCTCGAGTTGAAAGGAGGTGTACCCACAAGGAGGACAACAGGTTTCTCAAATGGTTTGGTTGATTTGACTCGGTGCAATGTGAAACCAAATCACGGCAGCTGAAAATGTAACAATTATTGCAACTTTTGGTCCCCAATCCAACCGAAACTACTGGACAATCAGGTTTGAAAGCACCCTAAAGGTACAGTGCTATTATTAATTAGATAAATATTACACCTGTTCATTAAACCTTCTCCTTCCAGTCTGCATATTAGAAACACATTGTTTTTTTTTTAAGGTTTAGGATAATAAAACAATAAACCTTGGAATAAATGTTGAAATTTTGGTCACCAATCGAACCAAGTCTACCAGACTATCAGGTGTGAATATATCCATCCATCCTCTGTCATCTTGGATATGTCACCAAACCAAACCATTTGTCACAGGACAAATGACCAAGCGGACAGTCAATCACACTCCTTTGGGTAATTTAGAGAGACCAATTAGCATAACAGTCGGGTTTGAGCTCACTATTTGTTATTTTTGATGCTTGGATTTTGATAGCTCCTAATGTCTTCTGTCGACTCTTAAGTCATCAACTCATAAACCCAAAGCCAGAAGAATCTGAAATCGTTCTCCTCATCCTGGCCGGTTCAAGTCTCCTGAAAAACGCAGAGAAAGGAAAAGCAATTTGTCAGGCCAGACTGGCACTTTGTTTTTGAACGTGGAGGAATGTCCGAATCTGAAATATCTTCTCCTCTCGGGGTCTTTCTTCCTTACCTTCTCATTTCTTCATTTCTGTGTCCCTCTGTAGACCTATCGCCCCTCCCACTTCGCTCCCCCCTGTCAAAATAAACACGCTGAGAGCTGGCCTTCTTTTCATTCAGACGCTGCAGGTCGACAAGGCTAATTTCAGGCTCCACTGTCCTCCAGTATGTGTGTTTGCGTGTACCTTTGTAGTATTTATAACGCTCATTGAAAATAACGCAGCTGTTTCACAACCTGCCATTGCTCTTCCTCCTCCTCATTCGGTACCATGATGGTATCTGACATAAACGGCGCTGGCTTTCTCTCCGTTCCTGCCAGATAGAGGGGCCGTCAACCGCTGCTGGGGGAACTTTCCTGGCTCGTGGAAGCTGTTGGACAATCACACCTTTCATGGGCCAGAGAGAACGCCGCCCATCCGCCGGCAGACAGGCCTAGGCCAGGGAATTTCTCTCCTTTCATAGACCCTCTCTTGCTCCATTTTCAGTCTCTTTTGCAACTTGTTGAATTCTTAAATCATGTTATGACTTTCAAAGATATCCCTGGCCACAAAGGAAGAAGTCTTGAAGGGTTCTCAAAGGAGGCAGACCACAGTTAGATTCAGATGAAAGTAGTTTTTTTGAAGCGGATCGAGAATCTCTTTTTTTTTAAGGGTATTTTCACACCTGATAGTCTGGTAGACTCGGTTTGATTGACCAACAATTGATATATTTTCCCTGCACTGTGTCAAACGATTCAAACCATTTGAGAAATGTGTTCCCCTCCTTTCCTGTGGTGGCGCTACACCAAGAACCACTGAAACAAATGAACGAATGCAACTTTCTTCTTCACAAAATGGAGACAAAATTGCCGGTTGTAGGATTCCTCTTTTGTCTGTGGCAATAGACTACAAGGCATTTCTCCTGCCAGAGTGTTTACTTTGAATGTATTTACTCAGAACGCTTTGAGCTGTAGTCCATTTCCTGCTTTTGGAGGGTTCTCCGGTCCACTTGCATTCACATCGGCGTTCGAACTGTATCAGAGATCTCTTGAACTAAACCAAGACCGAGGTTTTTAGGCAGACCAGAGTTTGCTTTTTTGGTCAATTACATGTCAACACCTCCCCAAAAGAACTGGATTTTTATCGTTCAATCAGTCATATTTGTTTGCATCACACATTTCAGTAACAAACCAGTTCAAATTGCTTTAATTCTTCTAGACAAACGGACTGGAGTTTGATTAAAGTGGACCAATCACAGCTGGTGTGATTGCACCTTTAATGTTTTATAGGTTCAAAAGATTTGGCTGAGGTAATTTAGCAAAGACAACCCAATTTCTTAATAATCTTTCTTTGTTTTCCTTCCTTGATCTCTGCAAATTTCCTCCCCGCATCTTTCTCCTCAAGATCTCACTCCCTGTGGGTCAACAAAGCCACCTTTTCACGGTTTAAAATTAGCATCACCTTTGCTGAGCTGCGGCTTGTAGCAGAGGCCGTCCTGAGGAGAAAGCGAGAGAGAGATTTTCTAAACTTGACCCTGCATTAGTAAGTTCTGTGAAGACCGATTTGGAAAGGCTCGGTTTGGAGGCATGAGAGGCGCAGTTGTGATGTTGAGTTGTGTGCTTCCCGTAAGGGTGGTGAGTAGCTTTATTCAAAGAGCAGCTGTAAAAAGGCCAAAAAAAGATCAAATCAGCGTGGAGGAAGCTCAGAGGGACGACAGCAGCGGTAAGGGCAACCTGGGACGTGAAAAACATTAAACACCGTTTCAAACATTTGGAGAATTTATGGGCATCCTGGGAGAACATCACAGAGCAAGTCTTCAAAGTGCAAACTGAATGAAAACGGGCAAAAAGCAAACAAGTTTGATTCCAACTTGTCAAGCTGCAGGAATGCAAAGCAGACACAATTTAATGACTCAAAGACACTTTTGTGCCTGAACACGATCAACCCGTACTCAGGTTTTTGAGGTAGTGAATCAAGCTTCAAAGCAACGGACAATCATCGAATCCAAGATGCGTATAGAGCTGGAGGCAAGATGTCATCGGTGCAATAAGTCCATTCTCGCTCCTGAATATTCCACGATCAGCTGTTAGGAAAGTGGAAAGGGAACAACTGCAATTCAGCTAATAAGTGGTAGGCTTGTTAAATCACAGAGTGGGAACACCGAATGCTGAGGAAGACGAAGTCAGCAACTTTCTGCAGTTATTGGATCTTAAGGTCAGGGTTAGTGAGAAACCCTATGACTTTCCTACTTCCACTCCTGGCTTCGGAAAACCTTTCTGTTTATCTTTTCAACTTTGAAATAAGAAATTTATCTCCGTAGTACAAACTGAACATGTAGTTTTACCAAACATTCAGTGGCAATCGTGTTCCTTATTTGCCTATTTAGATTATTTGTTCTTTACGACAAATCACAAACAATTAAGATAATCCTAGTTTAAAATGCCATAAATTTAAAGTGGTAGTGTAATAAAACATTCCACAACAACCACCTGAAAGTCATTTAGTCTTCTTTCAATTAAGAGTGAATGTAACTGAAAAGGTTCAATAAAAAGCTCCAAAGCTTGATTTCAGGAGGATGCTGCTGTATGTAAATTAAAGTGTCATCAGCATAAACATGTTATTTATCTGCTGCTAGTTGCTGTGCCAACTCACTTATAAAAAGCAAAATAAATCCTTCAGTCCAATTAACATTCCCATCAGCGTGTTTACATTTAGTTCTCTACAATGAGATATTTAAATGTCAAAGTCTAAAAATCTCTCGAGGAAGGAGCGTCAGTGGATAACACTGGATTTTTACTCATTGTTTCTATTATAAACAGTTTTATTTGACTGTTAGTAACATAAAGTATGTAGTTTATAGACTAAATTCAGGGTGGACACATTTTCGCTAATTGCAGAGCTATTCTTCTTTATTAGCTCTTTAGCATTTTTGCTAACATTGAAAATGTTTAGCACACTTCCCTTAAATTTTTGTAATGATGAATTCTAACGCACTAAATTACGTGGCTGTCTCGTAAAATTTGACACCTGCGTTAAAGTTCTGAATTTTGACTTTTAAGAATATTTTAAGTACTTAGCCATTTGCTCATGCTTTTATTTTGAAGTGACTGCCTGTGCAGAAGTTCGTTTCCTCTCCTTACCTTCTCCATCTGTGACGCGGTGAAGCTAATGTTTATTTTTACCCACAATGCATCAGTAAACTGTTTAAAAGTTTCTGATGTCCTTCGTGTTTTCTGACCAAAACTCTGTTTTGCTGAGCGAGTTAGCAAAACTCAACAACTGTAACAGTGCAGCTGTGAGTGGAAGTGAATCCCTTTCAGAGGCACCACTTCTCAGATCCGTTATGCAATTTCCTCCATGTTGAGGCAGTCGTGAAGACGTGCTGCGGGGTAAAAACACTGACCTGGGAAGCCATTTGGGCGGGGCCAGCCCTGCAGGGCAGCCTTGCATCCTGGTTTCACGTCAGCCTCTTTAATTCCTTCCAGGAACCTGTAAGAATTTTCATGGTGTTCGCAAGGTGTGCTTATGCATGACTCATACAAACATTAACCTCATGTAACTTCTTTTTCCCTTCCCCATCCTTTTGCCTCTTTTGTTGTCTTATGTGGCAGACTGAAATTATGTACCTGCTCTCCACACAAGGATGCAGATCTTGTCTCTTCAGCACGGTCTGCTGCTGGGACTTTTGTTTCCTCGCCTGGTTTGTTCCAGAACATTTAACCAAACTGAAATGTTTTCTGCTTTCTGTGTAAACCTCATCGTTTACACCAATCAGACGAAAAAGTGTTTCTGTCATGAAAGCTGCTTTTTGCTGAATCCTACTTGCTTCTGAGTTTAGGGTTAACCCTTAACCTTAACCCTAACCTTCTGATCTCCTTCACAATGAAGCTTCTAGTCAACGAGCGTTTAACCAAAATAAAATCAGGCCTATCAGTGTCAACATTTGGAAGATAAACAAGATGTATCTTGACAGAAACTAAATACCGCAAGGCTTGAGAATAACTTTTTGGACTGATTTCCATGGTTTACTACAGGTTTATTTTATTTAATATACTGTCCAATTCAGGTAATCTTAACCTGTAAATCATAAATTAATCCAGTCAACATAAAGTTCTTTATTTGAAGCAGAATTAATGAAAAAAGGTTTAAACAATTTCTATGATCTGGAATTTAAAGTGGACATATGATAAAAAATGAACATTTTCTGTTTTATGCTTTTTATTCCTCTTCTAAAAACAGACTGACAGCTTGAAAACCCCCCAACCATTTTTATTAACGAGGTAATGTTTTTTAGTGTCTGGAAAATTAGTCGCTTCAAAAACTTTTGGAATGTAGCATCACAAATCAGCAGCTCGTTTCCGTCACGTCGCAACTGCAGTGAAGCTCAGAGACAAGTGGAAGAGACAAGTGTTTGGTTGTGGGCTTACCATCCAGAAACCACATGCTGCATCTATGGTGGTTGTGCAGGAGGCCCCACTTCTGCTTTTCAAAGACGTACGGTTGTATAATTGGGCATGTGTTTTGCAGCTATTTCTATGTGTGAATGTAAGCGTTGAGTTGCAAGGATGTGACAAATGTCTTAGTAAATTTTAAATAAGACAATAATTCCTTTGAATTAATGGAAAAGTATTAGTTCCTTAGGAAGATTAATGTACTATTAAGACATTTTTCCAATGGTTTAAGTGAATTAATCTGCCAATAGAACTAGAACTTTTTTATAAGTTCTAAGGAATTATCTACTAAAATCAAAATAAAGTTACTTTTAAGTTAGTTTCAGGTATACTTAGATATTTGCATGAGAAACTAGGACAAAATTACTTTGGTGAGATTTTGTGTTTTCGTACGTTGCTCTGCAGATAGCTTCATGTTGATGTGAATGATTGAACCCTGCGATGTAGTGGTGCCATTTGAGCTGGACTTAAATCCAGCGACTGCGGCGTTTGGCCCGGTTAAAGCAGCTGTGAGCAGCGAGCGGAACGCCGGTTCAGAACAAACAGAGCAGAGCCGGGATGTAACTGGTCCGACTGGTTTAAAGATCGGTGATGCTTCATGCAACACCGAGATGCAACTGGAGGTTTTATTTCTGAGTTTGTGTTGTCATCCATGATAGAGGGCAACAGAACTGCTGCCATAAAAAACAGGATGTTTTGTGAATTCACTGTAGTAAAGCCAACAGGTATGGTTAATCTTCAATAATAAAATGTCAAATTTACAAAGAGAAGATGACAGGGACCATCATTCAGCCTTTTTCAAATGAACAGTTTATCACTTTAATAGCAGCTATCTTTTCTGAATGAGGCTGGAAAATCTAAATGAAACATTTAATATGAATATTTTATATTCAACAATAATTGAATAATTTTTCGGAAAATGGGTGTGTTGACTATTCATTACCAATTGAAAATCCCAATACTTTCACCTTTTTAATCTAAAAACCGCTACTATAACCAGGGGTAGAAATTAAAAATGTTTAACCTCGATGGAGAGGGGCGGGCCAAAGAGGACCGAGGGACTTCATTGGATGAGCCCAATGTCCGTCAATTAAATCAACCAATGGACTGCCACAGAGGATAAAAATTATATTTCATATATTTTTTTGATAAATTATGACAAACTTTTCCCTGTTCAAATTGTCAACCTGCCATGGTTGCTCCAATTTAAACACCACTTCAGGCTTTTACCCGCATTAGGCCAGTGGCAGGTGCTAATTTCCACCCCTGACTAGAACTAATAAGAACTACACAAAAACTAAACAATATTTAACTGATAAAAACTCCAAGAAGGTATTAAAATGAACTAAATTAGACAAACAAAAAGTCACAATGAAATAAAACTAAACCACATTGAAAACCCAAAACTATTATAATCCTACAACATAATACCGGTATGTTTTTCTGCGCCTAAATTTCATATACAGTAAATTTGATCTACTGTATATAAAAAGATAAAGACGGGCCTTTTCCTGAGCCGTGCAGCTGGTCCACTCGTAGAGTTTACACGTGGCTGCTGAAATTCTGCTACACACACACACAATTTCCCACAAACATGCCATAAATAGATAATACGCAGAAATCAGTCATTTACACAAGGTTTTTTTACACTTTTCACACACACACACACACTCCCTGTTGGAGTCTGCTGCTCAGACGGGACAAAATTAGCGACATGGCGTGTAATTTTTCAGTCAACCAAACCAAATAAATAACACCACCATTCATTCACTTTTCTTTCCGCAGCTGGTTTCCCTTCTCCTGCTGAGAAATCAGAGAAAACATGCAGATGAAAAGCAACTCCAGAAGTTCCAGGTTTAGATCCAACGCTGGTTAAATAGTAATAGTTTTTCCATGCTATCTTCTAAATATCCTTCTAGTGTTGCTTCCTTCCTTCAGGTCCTTCATAATAACCAATAAATCAGTTAATCACTTTCTAAATTAATTTAGCAAAATTTATCATAGCAAACATACTTTTATATTTCCTTCAGTCTTTGCTACTTCCTTCTTTTCCTCCGCCATGTTTATTTAAATTTAAATTTTCTTCCTTTATTTATACTGTCACCAGATTAAATACTGTTAAACTATTGGCCATCAACAAGCAACTTCCAAAGGCAATTGGTTGCACTCAGAGAAAGGCGGCTAAATACATTTGCACACCCCACTTTTCAGTTTTTTACATGTCTTGAATCGTGTACAATTTTCTTTCTACTTCATAATTGTATTCCACGCTGTGTCGGTCTTTCTCATTTAAATTCCAGTGAAATTTGTTTGTTGTTTTTTTAATTTTGAACTGTTATTTTTAGTGTTATCGCCCCCTTGTGGCTGGTCAAAGGTAAATAGATATTTTATAAATGAAACATGTCAGTATTCTTGCCTGAAAAAGTTACTTTCTGGATGTTTTTGAAATGGCTCATTTTCCAGACACAAAATATCATCTTTTTAAGATTTTGTTTGTTTGTAGAAACCCAATATTTCTATTACTATCGCCCCCTATTGCCCAGTCTCAGGTAGTTTGTTTATTTTCATTGAGAATTTTAATATTCTTGGCTGAAATTTCAAATTCAGGAGGTTTTTGAAATGGCCAATTTTCCAGACATTTTCTTATCTTTGAATTTCAACCTTCTATTTTTAGTGCTACTGCCCCCTAGTGGCAGGTAAAGGGTAATTTGATTTTTTTTTTTTTTTTTTTGAGAATTTCAATATTCTCGAATGAAAAAGTTACACATGTGAAACTAGACATTTTCTTATTTTGAATTTTGAGGTGTCATGTTTAGTGTTACTGCCCCCTAGTGGCCGATAAAGGGTAGTTTGACATTTTGCATTGAGCATTTTGCGCTGCTAACATCCAACCAGATTTAAGCGTTTCCTCATCTTTTCAGTGATGTTTTGTGCAAACAGAAACCAGAACGTCTCTGCGGCTCTGGGAGAGCGCCGGTACGTCTTGGATGCAGAGAAAGACGTAAAATGAATCAATGGAGGACTTCTCCAGATGCAGTGAGGGTCCAGTGCAAGGCAAACAGAACGGGTCCAGTTCGGTTCATTTCCTCCCCTGAAAACAGAGAGGGGAAAAGACCCAAAGTTAGCGCCGCTACCTCCTCAGGCCTGTTTCCCTCAAAACATCCGCTGCATGAATCAAACGTCTTATTTACCGACGCGCTCGTCGACCTTTCGCCTCTCCCACGCCTCCCCTTCGTACGCGAGCGGGTCAAAATCTCCGAAAGGTTCTTGTTACCGTGGCGGGTCACTACCAAACCGCCGTGGCTCAAAAAGCCCTCTGATTGCTCAACGGGGAAAAAACTACAGAACAGAACAAATAAACAACCAGGGTTCATAAGCAGCTATTTTTAGTTTCACTGACTGAAAGAACTTAGTGTGAAAAATTAATATATTCATCAACAACCCGGCGGCGCACCGACAACTCGGCTCAAAATTTAGCAGCAACACTTTATCTGAAGGGGGTTGCCCTTACAAAAAATTCACATGTGAAAGTCACATGTGAAAACCATGAAAACTGTACATGTGGTTCAGACAAATTTTCTCATGTAAAAGAACATGTATGTGTGCGATTTTGGAACATTTTGTGATAAAAACACATGTGATTCCCATGTTTTCACATGGATTTCACATGTGAAAATGCTACCCCTTCACATGGGTATCACACATGTGCACCCTTCACATGTTGTACCCATGTTTCACACATTTTCATGTGAATCACATGTATGTGATATATGTGTTACACATGTAAAATATGTGTATCACATGTATCGTGTGTGTCCCATATTAAATATGTGAAAAGTTGGGAATCACATGTGTTTTTACCACAAAACTTTCCAAAATCACACACATACATGTGCTTTTACATGTGTTTCATATCGTTTACATGTAAAAAATTTGTATGGACCACATTTTTCATGATGTGAAACACATGTGAAAGCACATGTATGTGTGTGATTTTGGAACACACACATAAAAACCCATGTGATTACCAAGTTTTTATGTGTATCACACACAAAATATGTGATACACATGTGAAAACATGTGAATCATGTGAGGTTTTACCACAAAACGTTCCAAAATCACATGTGTTCACATGTGAAAATGTGTGTGAACTACGTGTATATTTCATACGTGATGTTCACATGTGATTTCCATAAATGCTACTAGCTGGTAAATTTTACACATCATAGGTAAACTAAAAATATTTTAATTCCGTCTAAAATGTTCATGTCAAACCACGGGAAAAAATATAATTTCTGATCTTCCACTGTATTTAGAAATTTAGCTAGCTACAGATGCTACTGGCTAGTAGAGCGTAAATTTTCCATGTTAAAGTTATATTTTAATTGAATCGAAAGATTTCCTGCAAATTTTTAGATTAACTAAAGTTCTTCCGTCAGTTCTATTATTGATTTTTGTGGTCAGAAATTGAGATTTTTTTCTGCAGAAAGCACCATGTTTGTAGAAATTGTTGCTCTAACTCAGACTGAAGTGAGCTGCTGCACCCAGAGTTAACTTTTCCACAGCATTCCTGAATGGGTTCAAGTAATAAGATAAAGCATTTTCTCTCCCTCTGTCCTCCATCTCCCTGTTCCGTGTTTCTGCCCATTGTTCAGGTTCAGGTGCTGCGGCGGCTGGTTAATGGATAACCTTGGGCTCGGCGCTGGCGGGGAGCGAGGGGAGGAGGCGGCCGTCATGAAGAAACGGTGACATTTCACTCCCATTATTCATCCCTGCTTTGTTCCCGCAGCGCAGAGAAGTGTTTGCACTGGGATGGAGCGCAGGGCGGAGGGATGAATGGGGCAGGGTGTGGAAGTGAAGGGGATGATTGGGGGGAATAAGAGGTGAAGAAGTCATGGGGTTAAAATGTGAGACACTTATGAGGAGAGGATAAGGCAGACAAAGGCCTCTGTGTCTCTTCCCTGCTATCTCTGCCTGTAAATCCTGACTTTTTCCTTCCCTGTTTTTCGTTGCCATGATGCTTTTTCTCTTGAATTCACACACACGCGCATGCGCTGCTCAGCTGTTTACCTGGTGTGTTTGAACAATATGTTGGATGGGAGGAGGGAGAACAGCTAAGGAGGAGCAAGGATGTTCGCCTTGTCTGCTTAGACGGCTGCAAACAAGAAAAAAAAACTGTCAGTCGCCAAAGTTTTATTATTTTATTATCCCAAACCTTAAAAAACACCAGATGAGTTTTCAACACGCAGATCAGAAGGATAAGGTTTGGTGAATTGGTCTAATATCTTTGTAATTAAGGATGTATATTTAGGCCTTTTTCTCACCTGATAGTCCAGTAGATTCATTTTGATTGGGGACAAAAGTTGCAACATTTGTTACATTTTCACCTGCCATGGTTTCATTTCACACTGCAGCGAATCAAACCAACCGAACAATTTGAAAAACCTGTTCCCTTTCTCGCCTGTGGGGGCGCTGCACCAAGACCGACTGAAGAAAATGACACAAAAACCTCTGAAGAAGACACTTAACACAACTTTGTTCTTCACGAAATGTAAACAAAAATTGAGACGCACCAGATTTTAGCATATGTTGTATTTCTCTGGTTCTTTCTTTCCTTTGTTTTTCTTTTTTGTTCTTTCTTTCTTTATGTCTTTCTTTTCTTTCTTTCTCCCTTTTTCTTTGTTCTCTTTTATTCTTTCCCTCTCTTTCTTTTCCCTTTTCCTCAACTGTTTTTATTTTCTATCTTTTTTGTTTCTTTCTCTTTTTCCTTGTTTCATTTCTTTTTTACTTTGCTTTTTTTCCTCTTTTTACATATTGGTGAAAAATACCTACTTTTTTGATCCAAATACTTTTTCTTCACCTTTAAGAAAGCTGTGAAACAATCAAAGTGATAATATTCAGAACATTTTAAACAAATAATCTGTAATCCTAAGATTCAATCATAGTCAAAATATATTTTAAAAATGCATCCAGTCTTCAGTAAAGTGGCATAAATCTTCACCTTGATGTCAATTGTATACTTTAGATAAAAATGCAAACACCCAAGAACAGGTTTAATGCATTTAATTTAAATATTTAATGTGTAGAAATAAGAATAAAAAGCTGACAAATTTTGGTTCTGTTTCTGGAAAGGTTGCCAGGAGAAACCACACTGCTGCAGCAATATTGAGACAAAATCTGGAGAACCTGTCTCCAAGCTGAGGTTTTGCTCAGTCAAATGTTTCTGTGTCTGAAAGGTAAAATTTAAACCAAACTGGACTCCACAGTGGTGCATTTATCTCAAATGTAGCTGCAAATCTGCAACAGAATGGCCAAAAAACAGAGCGATAATAAGATGTTGCAATGGGCCAAAGTCCAGAACGCAACCAGAAATACTGTGCTGGGATCCGGACGTAAATCTGCTGTTAGAGTGTGTCACACCAGAGGTGTGTTGCATTTTGCAGGTGATCCTAGTCATCGCATTTATTATGCATTTATCATTTGTTATGATTATGGGAACATCGATACTCCCACAGGTGTACATTTTGGATTTAGATCAGAGCTTTAGATGCACTGTGTGGTGAATATTTGCTTGTCTTCAGAGCCTGAGGAAAATGACAAACTTTTGTGATGAAAAATAAAAAATTGATACATCATTTAGAAAGTGTTTTTGAAATTAAATCTGACATATAAATAAAATAGTGCAGGGTATGTAACACATGAAAAGCTGTGATAACCTGGTTATATATGTTTATATCTATTGTTTTATTTTGTTTCTTTATGTTTCTTTTTTGAAATTATAATAGTGAAAAAAGAGAGAGAGAGGAAACAGAACGCTGCATAAACAGACTCCAAAATAAGAGCATGAATATAAATGTCTTACTTGGAGAATCCTTAAAGGGGCAGTATTATGTAAAATCACATTTTTGTAGCTGGACATCATGTTATTCCCGCAACTAAAACATACCTGGAGTGTTGCTTTGATTCTTTCATTAAAGTTTGAGAAATCATTTCATCTCCATGGCAACCATTCAGCTGTGAAACGCCTTGGTGGACGAAGCTCCTCCCCTCAGTCGGCCCCTTCAGACTAGCCAGCAGCAATTAGCAAACACCTGGTGGAACACCTGGTTACAGGAGCTGCTTCTTCGTGAAACGCTGGTAAAAACGTCGCCATGTTGGAATCACTTCCTGTAGTCGGAGCGTCAGAAAGAGCAGGAGATTTTAAAGAGACAGAGGCCCAATTTGAAGTTGTTTAATTATTAAGTTACTTTTGACATTAAAAAAAATATTCATTAAACGACAAACTCCACCTGACTACATCTGCATATGAGTCAGTGGATGTGTTGATGTGCTACCTGTACACAGTTGGGGTATCTTCTCAGTGTGTGACACACACACACACGCGCACGCACACACACACACACACACGCACGCAGAGTGTGTGAGCAGAACAATGGCTGCCTTTGAGCGCGCCGGGCTAACAGGAGGAGATGGGCTGCAGCTATTGTTCGCTGTGTTTGCTCACAGACTCACCTGGCACTGAGCTAACATCAGCGGCTCTATATGTCACTGCCGAGGGTCTCGGCTCACACACACACACACACACACACACACACACACACACACACACACACACACACACACACACACACAAAGAACAGGACTCCAAACTCTCCAAACTATTTGTTTTGGATGCCTTATTCTATATCTTTTAAAGACTTTGTGCATGAAACAGGGCGGGTTTATGGTGCAGAGTAAGTTGGTGGGGGGTGGGGCTCTCTTAGGGTTTACTACTGTGCAAACAGACAGAGACACAGTTGATGGGTTTTGGTGGGATCAGTGAGAAGCCTCACAGCGACCCTCCCATGTTTGATCGACAGCGTTAGTAGAAGAAGAAGAAGAAGAAAAGGGGTCGGAGTTTATATCATGTTGAAAAGGCCTCCGGTTTGATGGGACAGGTTAAACACAGGAGTCTGTCGCTAATGCCTTGTTATAATTATCTGCTTGTCATCAGTGTGTTTACAGTTTACAGAAACCCACAATTTACACTGAGGAATTTAAATAAAGGTAGTGCTGTAATTCAAATCAACAGTGTAATCTGATTAACCGCCACTGGTTCCTCTAACAATAACAAATTGTCTCAGAAGTTACCGCGATAAACGATAATGTTGTTGTTCTGAGATCATCTTCAACAGACAGTAGTGGAATAATGCAAGAACACATTCACAATGTCAATGAACTTTAAATTCTGGTGAGCATTTAACACTGGAACAGGAAGACATTTTAAATGATTAAAAACAAATGTCATTAACTGTGAAGTCTCTGTAAACAAAATTGTGCTTTTTTATATGTAAATATCAAGGAATTACTGACTTAAAACAAGCTCGTATTTATTACCTGAAAAGTTACTTCTAAGTTAATTTCATCTTATTTCAAGTGTACTGGGAAATTTGCAGTAGAAACGAAGCCAAAAACAATTTTTTTATGCTAAGCAAAACAGGCTAATCATGCAACACACAAATCTACTGCAGTTTTTGTGGTAAACTTATTAATGTGTTTTCTTTGGGTAAATAAATAGTTTCCAATTGTTTATTAAGTGAATTCAGTGAATCTAGATGAACTTGCAGTTTCAGTGCTTGGCCCCCTGAATCCTTCCCTAGAGCCGCTCCTGTTGGGATCTGGCCGCATTAATGATTGGTCAGAAATGCCTTCTGGCTTCAGTCAGCTTCTGAAATTTATCGTGTTTCTTCATCATCGCTTGCAGACAGAAACACAGCAAGAAGTTTGAAGCAGAGTTGCAGCTGGAGCAGGAGGAGGAAGCAATGTTTGCTTTGCCTTCATTCGACGAAGCAGTTGAAATCGTGAAGGCAGCAGAATCTGATGGCGTGTGCAGCCATACCTGCGTGACCTCATTAAGATCAAACCGGAGTTCACTGGACAGTGGCGGCGGCTGGCAGTAATGGAGGAAAGGCCTTTCATCCTGGGCGGCGTGTTGCGCGTCGCTGCACAGCTAACCGCGCACGCCGCCGCCGCTGCAGCCGACCTCATCGGGTCTCTGACTCGGCGACCGCCATTACCAAAGAGTTCAATTTGTTCAGCAAGGACGCTGCGCAGCGTGCAGCTGTTAGGTAGCTGACTCTATTTTGGACTAAATTTGGACATAAAAAGCATCAGGTTGTAAGGTTTACCAAATTATGCACTCAACTACCGAGGGTGGACCTTTAGCTTTATAGCAAGGAGATAAAATTATAACATTTTGAGAATGCAGTCAAGATAACAGTCATAATATTTCAACTTTTTTCAGGTATGACTTCTCGCAATATTGTGACCTTAGTCTCAAAATATTCTGTCTTTTTCTCTTATGAATTTATTCTCACATTATTTCGACTTTGATCTCCAAATATTATGACTTTATTCTCATGCTATTTAAGATTTATTAAAGTTGGACTAATTGTAAACTATATAGTTATTATTGTATAGGTTTATTCTCCTAATGTTACGACTTTAATCTCCAACTCATTTTGTCATTATTTCGACTTTATTCTCGAACGACTTTTCGTAATATCACGACTTTGTTGTTGTACGAGTTCATTCTTAATATTCTTAACTATTTTCAGATTTTTTTGAAGTTATTCTTTTAATTTTCTGATTGTATTTTTGTGATTTTGGCCCAGATACACTGTCATACTACTGTGATAACAATAAAAGTGACAATAACAACTATGTATCAATTTATTAGCTAACTATGTGGCTGTGACTGTGTGTCACAGTAATTGTAGTCCCATGAACACAAATACTGCTCTGAGAAACATTCCCATTACAACTTCTCGAAATATACATATATATATATATTTTTTAATATATGCTTTCATTATTTTGACTTTATGCTGGTACGACTTTATTTTCATAGTTATGACTTAAATCTCAAAATATTCTGACTTTATTCTCGTATTGTTATTTTTTTCTTGTGTTATTTCGACTTCATTCTCTTACAACTCTTTGTAAAATAAATTTATAATCGTAATTTTGACTTTTATTTTCATAGTACTAACACTTTAACTTCGAAATGTCATGACTTTAATCTCATTTTTATAATATTATGAATTTATTCTTGTATAATTAAACAACATCAGGAGATAAATACGACATTAAGACACTTTGGTCTCATACAGTGCAGTAAAGAAAACAATAAACACTAAAGCTTGTAAATTAGTGTCACCAAATTAAGATTGTTTTTCGCTTTTAGAAACAGTCGGAGCGTTTTTTGTGTCGATCGGCATCAGATCGGCGGCGCTGCGCCTGAAGCCGAGCGCTGTGGGTCGGGCAGTGACCTCGGGGCGTCTGGCCTGGATAAAAGGAAGTCCTGGTTAATCAGTAAGCCTGGCGATGTGGCTGGCGCTACAGGTGGTGTGGGTGGGGGTTGGCAGCAGCACATACTGATAAGAGAAGGTGAGTTTTAGTGGGTGGGGGCAGCAAGAAAACAGCCTGCAGCTTTGTTTTATACACCTTCAAGCATGTGGAGTTTTTCATCTGAAGCAGAGGAACCAGTGGGAATAAATAACAAGCTAAAGGATCCCACCTTCCTTACTGGACGAATAAAACACATACTACCGGTTTTTAGTCCAGGTTCATGCACCTGTTTGACGTTTTTGGATAAAACCCTGGAGAAAGTGAAGTTCTGCGTTTAGGCTGGGAAAAATGCTACATAAAACAACATGCTAGTGGCGTAGCATCCCAGCCAGGTGGGGTAAATGAGGGCAAAACGATGTGGGTTTGCTCAGATATCTCGGTTAAACCCACCATGCACTGCAAAAACACAAAATCCAACCCAGTATTGCTGGTCTAGTTTCCAGTGCAAATACCTTGAAATAAGACTTACAGGTCACTTTTTTTAGTAAAATCTCGGAGCTTGTTTGACGTAAATAATCCCTTAATGTTGAAAAGTTCAAGTTGCACTGGCAGACTGTTACCTAGCAACCCCGACCGATTCTACTCCCATTGGCAGATTAATTCATTTACAACGTGACTTTTTCCCATATTGTAAGTTAATTTTTCTGCCAAAGAAACTAGAACTTTTTCATCAATATTAAGGAATTATTTACTCAACATTAGCCTCCATTTATTGCTAAAAAAATTACTTATGAGTTAGTTTGTCTTATTTCAAGTGTACTGAGATAGTTTCACTGGACAGCAGGCGAAAAATACTCTGTGAGATTTTGCATTTTTGCAGTGTGGAAATCGAGGACAAAACCCTTTGGGACCCATATTATTAGCCCTTATAGGTCCCACCTATATGGTATGATCTCTAAAAATCACATATGAGGCAATTAGAGATTACATAAGCCGTGTTTCCATTGATCACATGTTCTTAGGCTACAAACTGATGTCGAAGTTTTGTTTCTTAAATATTAACGTTGATAATTGTAATTCCTGCTACTTGTTTCCATGTGGATTTGCTGGTTGGGATTACTTCATTCAAAAAATACACAGATTCGACGTGAAACAACTGTTGTGTTTGCACATTAAAAACTTACTTTGTGTGTGAAAGACACATGTAATGTTTTGTGTTTTTTGACCCTCCAGGCCTCCGTACAAGCGCGGAACAGCCAATACGTTCTGAGCGAACATATGTGAGATTATTTCAACAATCGATTCGAAATAATCGTTTTCTATGAAATGAAATAATCGAGTCATTAAATAATTGATTAATTACAATTAATTGGTTTAATCATTTCAGACAGAATTTTATATTCTGTTTCTTGGGCGTCCTCCATGTTTTGCCGCCCTGGGCATCTGCCCATATGACCCATATGAAAATCCGCCACTGTGTGAAACTGAAACTTTTGTGAAGTAAGTCCAAGCAGTTGCAAAGCTTGTATGCTTTGGGTCAGCTCTGAATGCAGGGTTTACTAACCAGGAACGTGGCAGTTGATCTTGCGGCAGAAGGAAGTATTTGCTTTTTTACGACCTGCAGCAGAAGTAGTGAGGTTGTATTCGCCGGCGCAGCCCCAGCGCCACAAGCTGCCGCGGTTGTCAGGTTGGGTTTTATTGATCTGAAAACGGGAAATTCCTTGCTGTGCTGAAATGCACGACGGACACGGCGCAGACAGCAGCCGAGGCTCGGGTCATCCCGGATCCGCCAGGGAGCGAATCCGGCCGGCCAAACGACGGTTTCTCTCCGTTTCAACCGGAGACCTGAATGAACAGACGGAGCTGGAATGTGAAGTTGATTCGCATTGATCTCTTTCAGGCAGAAAGAAGTTTAGCGAGCGCTGATAAGACCCCCTGACAACAGAGGTCACCTTTAACCTCAGCACTTTAGTCTCACTTCCTCATTCTGGGCCGCGAGGCGGGAACACGGAGGGGCTGGAAACAGGAATTTAGAGATTAAACTCTACTTTTTCATAGTTTAGCATCAGATTTTAGCTCATCTTTCCTCCAGAAAATTTACATTTCAACCTTAATTTACTTTGACTACTGAAGTGGCCACGTCTAGTTGTTTGCATCTACGTCAAACGGTTTGAATTAACATCTGATTTTGACCTGACTTAGCGGAAGCACTGTAAAAAACTAAATTTTACCAAGCAAAATGCTGGTCAAGTTTCCAGTGCAAATATACTGGCTCCCTTGAATTGAGACAAAACTAATTTATAAGTAAATTTTCGGCAAGATATGGATTATTGGTTTACAGTCAATAAATCCTTAATATTCATAAATAAAAGCTGGTTCCACCGGCTCTTTAGTTCCCTCATAAAAAAACTTTTTTCTCATTTCAAAACTGGATTATTGCGTAATAAAACATTTCAGTTGTACAATATTCCACTGTGCGGTTACCTAGCAACCCCAGCCCAGGCCGTTACCTAGCAACCCCAGCCCAGGCCGTTACCTAGCAACCCCAGCCCAGGCCGTTACCTAGCAACGGTTCCGCTGGTAGTTTATTTCACTAAAAACATGAAAAAATGTCTTTTTATAAGTTAAACTATAACTTTTTTTAAAATCAACATTAATGAAGTGTCTTAAAACAAGCTGCTGCATCTTGCTGAAAAGTTACTTTTAAGTTAGTTTTGTCTTAATAGAAGAAAATAAACAAAAAAGGTTTTGTGTTTTTGCAGTGAGTTTGCTGTTATTTGAAACCTCTTGTCGTCCCAAATGCAGAATATTCCCCCTCTTAAGGAAGCCTGTTTGTTTTCCTTGAGTCCTCGCGGGAACAAAAGGCGGCTCTGGGTGCAACAATGCGTCGTCAAATCCCCGGCTTTCACGGTCAGGGTGTAAAGTTTGGGGATGAGCGCTTCGGGGAGGACAGAGAGCTGCTCCTCCCCGGCGCTGTCCCCTCCTCTTCCCGCACGCAGACCCGGTTCGACCGGACTGGGTAATCAGTTACCTGCTCTGTCTGACCTGCGCTGCCCACAGAGCACAAACACCAACGGGAGCCAAATCAAGGCCACAGCCACAGGGCTTCACCGCTGTTCTGCACTGAGATTATAATCCTCACTGCAAAAACACTAAGTATTTTTGTCTAGTTTTCACTGCATGTATCTTAGTACATTTGAAGTGGCACAAAACTAACTTACTAGTAGCTTTTCAGCACAATACACAAGCTTGTTTTAAGTAAATAATTCAATGACATTTGTAAAAAAAAAGTCGTCGTTGCACTTTTAGATTGCTTCACTTATAATGTGGGAAAATGTCTTGTTGCAAGTAAAATAATCTAAAAGTGGAACTAGAACTTTTTCATAAAAGGTAAGGAATTATTGACTGTTACCCAAAACATTTTGCTCCAAAAAATGGAAAATGCTGCTATGAAGTGTTTGATTTTGAGATTTTAGCTTTTCTTTCAGAATAATGTGTTATTAAAATGAATACTTACTTCAAAACTTTGGGTCTTTTATGCTATAATTTACTTTAAAATGCTGCAAAAACACAAACTAACTTATAAGTAACCTTTCAGCAAGATACAGGCGATTGTTTTCAGTCAATAATTCCCTGATATTGATGAAAATGTTCTGGCAAATTATTTCAATTATAACATGAGAAAAATATAATGTCATAAGTGAAATAATCTTAAAGTGGAGCTAGAACTTTTTCATAAATATTAAGGAATTATTGACTTAAAACCGCAGAAAAGTTACTTGTAAGTTAGTTTTGTCTTATTTCATGTGAACTAAAGTATTTTCAGGAGAAACTAGACCAAAAATAGTTGGTAAAATGTGATGTTTTCTGAGGTCTATTGACATTAACTTTCATTTCTGTATTTTTAGGTAAAAATCTTGGTTAGTTTTTGTTATTTTTGCATTGGAATGTGTTTTATAGACACTCTAGATATCAATCAACATTTTTCCTTCTGCTGTAAAAGCCTTAAAACAAATACAACCGGCTGCTAACACTGCATGCAAATTTTTGTGGTTCACACAAAAATTTTATGCTTTTCTTTGTACTTTATCTGTGATTAGGTCACATCCCACAACTAAAGGACTACATGTGTTTTCCTTATTCAAATGTTGCCTCATGTTGACTTGGTTCGTCACATTTCTGCAGCAGCAGCAGCAGCAGCAGCAGCAGCAGCAGCAGCAGCAGCTGCAGCAGCTGCAGCAGCTGTGTGACTCATGAATAATGTTTTCTTTTAAAAGCTTCTAGATTTACTCAGTAAGGTTTCTTAAACTCCTTATGACCAAGATGTAACATTCATTTTATTTACATTAAAAAATATAAGACTGCAACTACTAACTATTTATATATTTGTAGTCGATTATTGTGACGATTAATCGATTAATCGTCAAATAAACATATTGCCTGCAATTTTATTCAACCACTTAAACTTATTTTATGGAATACTAAGAATACATTAACCTTACTTTTTATTTACCTTAGTTAATGTGAGACTGCAGCTATAAAGTATTTGTGTATTAGTAATTGATTATTCTGACGATTAATCAATTAATCAGATGAAACTTTGACATGTGCAGATTTTTCATTCAACCACTTAAGCTTATTTTATATGAGAAATATGATCATCCTGATTTTTATTTACCTTAATTAATGTAAGGTTGTAACCAGCATTTATTTTAGTAGCCCATTATTCAGACAATTAATTGATTAATTGGGTAAAAGTATTGGCACATTTTCCAGATTTTTATCTTAAATGCAGACAATATGTTTCGACAGAAAATATTTTGCTGTTGACTTCCATTCAGAAACTATTTCCTGCATTCTTGTTAGTTGTGCAGGAGTTTCCACTTCTGCTTTTCAAGAAGTGGAGATGAATAATTCTGTTTGCAGAGAGTGTAAATGTTGGGGGGCGTGGCCGGCATCAGGTTATTTAGATGTAAAGAGACAAGACTCTCTAAAGCAGCTCAAAATAGGCAGGAATAAGCAGGACTCTCATTTTGTAAGAACGCTTTTGTGCAAAAAGTGTAATGAACATGTTCTGTATCGCCACTAACCTTTGGCAGGAAGCGTAATAGGTCACCTTAAGTTGCTCTCTTGGTCGATTCAGGCTTAAATTATTTATGAAGGACTTTTAAACGTTTTATCACCTTACAGTTCACCCAGTCTGTGGTTCAGCAGTTCATCTCTGGGCAAACAGCTTGTTCTTCTGCCCTTTTCTACCCCCACATCCACATCCACACACTCTGTGACCAGGATCGCCCACACCTGGTCATGCAGTCCAGCCCAGGCAGACGTGAGTTGAAGGGGAACAGAACGAACTGGCCCTCTGTCAAAATCAATTTGATGTCATCATTTCTGGGCTCTAATTTATCGGCTGTGTTCCAGAGTCCGACCCTTGTACGTTACAGCTCCAGCTTGCTCACTGTTTTGGCTTTTTACCTGCTTTTGTCCAGGTGAGTCAAAGGAGAAACAGCAACTTTTACACCTTAAACCGGATAATATCGTCACACCTGTTAACTGTGGAATAACTTCAAGGAATTTTTTACCAGCATATTTCTCTACTGCTACAAATAAACGTTACAAGTCAGTAAAAAACATGTTTCTCCATCATCCCACTACTTCCTGTTGTCGTCTTCTTTGACATTTCCGTCAGTAACATCCTGTTGTTGATTATGTGACTTATATAGTACAAAAAAAAGTATTGCCGTTGCAGTTTTGTGAAATATACTAATATGGGTACAGCCAATATAATTGCCTCATCGTCATGCCAAAACATTTGATCAAAAAACGAGGTTTTCTTTTTCTAAATTGGCATGGTTCCATGAAGCAAATTTATTTTCAAAATGTCAAATTGTTTAAATATATTGACAATGGAAATGCAGCTAGTGAACACACAACTGTAAACAAAAATGGAGTAGTGTCAGATTTGAGCAGTTTTAGGATTTCTCTTTTGTCTTTTGCTAAAGACCACAAGCCATTTCTAGCACTGGCGCTAGGCTAGCCCAGCGCTAGCCATTTCTGTAAACACACTTCATGTGTTAATTTCTGTAAACACACTTCATGTGTTTACAGAAATGGAACAAAAATTCAGTTTTCATTGGATCATTGTCATGTAAACAGGGTCTGAGAAGTAGCTGTGATAATGAGCTCAGCATATTCACCAGGTGTTTGCTAATTGCTACTGGCTAGTCTAAAGGAGCTAGGTCCAACCAGGCATTTAGCTCAACTGAATGTTTGCCATGGAGATTAAAGGATTTCTCAAGCACGCACGAAAGAATCAAACTTTGTGTTTGTTGCATTATAACTTGATGTAAAGCTCAAAAAAAGTCAATTTTACTAAATGCTGCCACTTTAAATCCACTCACAAATTCAAATGATCGGTTTTTGTGGTGGATCTTGTGTGTTGGAGCCGCACGGCGCCGTAGCAACAGGTGTTTACGACACCCGAGCCGCCGCCTGCCGCTTGTGGAACATCATCCAGGAATGCCATGCGGAGGCACACCTGACAGCCAGTTGGGCGGCGGCTCCGGTTTATAGCGGCGCGCTCCGCTTCCGTCTCTGCATCCTTTAACTGCACAGGTGAGCAGCTTTCCGGAGATCCTGGAGGCAAAGACGGAGAGAGAGAGGGAACAACGGATCAATGCTGAAGACTAATGTTTCTTTGTTCCTCCGTTGTCTCCACCCCTAAACAGGAACATGAGTCAGAGTGTTACCTGATGTGGGTGTGAACGCATGTTGCTTTAAGAGGCTTATCATACAAGATGTTTAGTTAACAGCAGAGGTACTAAACCTGTTAACTGGTCCGGGACAACGCTGCCGGCCTAAAGTTGCATTACTGGAGGAAATAGTTTATTGGGATTTTTTTTGTGACAATTTGGGTACTTAAAAATGTAAAAATTTAAAAGTTTGTGTTTTTGTAGATCTTTTCTTTCCAGAAATAAGAAAAAAATCTACATATTTATGGTGCAAACCAACATAACACTTTGAAAAAATGACAATTTACAGAAAATGTGTTGCAATTTTTAACAAACTGCCATTTTATTTTGAATTGTTGACAATTAAGATACAGAAAAACATTAATATTTTGCTAAATGATGATGGCAATATTTTCTACTTTGACAGTTTGGGTACTTAAACATTTAAAAATTTGTTTTATTTTTAGATATTTGTCAACATTTTGTAGGTGGCTTTGAGAAATTAAAGCATTTTTATCAGTTGCACCAACAGAACTCAATGTTTTTTTCTGATTTGTTTTCTGCCATATTTGAATGCAACACTTACAAAAAGTTGTTAAAATTTTAAAACAAATTTAAATAGAAATCTGTTTTGTCCTGTTTATTATTTGAGTCCTGACGACTCCGCACTGTAAAATCTATTTTTTTAAATCAGAGACGCCTGTTTTTGGTCAACACATTTTTAATCCCGTTTCGAACCGTTGAAACATTATTCAGACCCAAACCAGGAATTTAGGTTTTATTTTTCTCCATCTATTTAAAATTTGATGTCAACTCAAGCAGTTCTTTGCTTTGGTTTTTCATTAAAAACCAAAACAAATTTCAAATGTTGTTTTAACTTTTTTTTTAGAGTAGAACTTCAGGAAACCTGCTTTTGAATTATTTTTGTTAATTTTTAATCAGTTGTGGTTTATTTCTAAGTAAAATTATGCACAGATTGTCTTTTTTCTTATATTTTTGTGCAACACTTTGGTCATTTCAGTTGATTTCATTTGATATAAAGTAATTAATAAATAACTGAATAAAGCTGTTATGCTGCCACACCCCAAAAAAGAACTCCGTCATTGAACTAAACAAACAAAAAGCACTTCAGTTATACTTTTGATTGAGAGTAAAAGCATGAATACCGTCATTTTTTTATCATCTAAGTGGAAAAATTCCTATTTTCTGTTTGCAGCAGCTCAGAACTTCTCCTTATGGACATTTTGGGGTTTATTGTAACAGAAAAAGAGTAAAAAATCTTAATTTCCACATTTCTTGTCTCACCTAGCATTCATTCAGATCAGAAATGTTTACTTTAAAGCATTTATTTAAGGTTTAAAATGAGAAGAAAGAGAAAAGTATTATCTCCTTGGGACAACAAAGCGGTGGCCTAAAATAGCTCCTGTTTCCATGTACACCGTCACCAGCCATTACAGCCTGCTGTAGTGATGTCACAGGGTTTTATGGCCATCTCAGCCATAAATAATCCTCACACAATAGAAATAAAACAATATCAACCGACGCTTATTTATTAAAAACGCCTCTGACGGTGCTAAAATACCATCTTAATGTCTTATTTTAGCTCTGGTTGTGTTTAAAGACGTTTTGTGTCCATGTAAACTTTTAAAAACGCATCGTAAGAAGCAGAAATGGATAAAACAAAAAAAAAACAAAAAACAGGAAGTTGGGTTGGTAATAAAAATTGAGCCACAGTTGAGTTCTGGATCAATCCTTCGGCAGAGTCACAGGGACACAAACACGCCTACAACCTGAAAGCAACGCTGTCAGGAAAACAGAAGGAAAAAAATCGCTTTAACTCACAAAACGATGGAAACAAACACGTCAAATTTATCCCAGAAAATATGAGACTCAATGGGGATAATAACAGTAACAAAATGAATGTGCAGCAGAAGAGAAACCTGCCGGTGTTTTATTGCCTCACTATAAGTCTGTCTGTGTTGCTGTAAAATAATAAAACTGTCTAGGTTTTATTCTGACCTGGTTTCTGTGGCTACACACCTTCAGCTTGATATTTCATTGGTTTGTAAGCTGACAGGAAGCAGGTGTGTTTGCATGTGTGAACCTGGAATTTCTCTTCTTCTTTCTTTCTTATCAATCTGCTGGTTTCACCGCCAACAAAAGCAAACTGGCCATTCATCACCTTTAAATAAAGGCGCATTCCTCTGTTTTACCTGGATGTTTCTGTTACCTGCTGGTGGAAATGACCTCATCTGTTAGACGAAACATCTCCAGGTTCAGCGGTTTATTCCTGCGCTCTGGTGCCCCCTGCTGGCCGCCACGGGAAGTGACGTGTTTCTGCAGTTTGATCTGGAAATAAAGGTGGATTTTTGCCCTCATTTAAGCTCAATAATGCTTCATAAGTGTCCACATAAAGCTTGGAAAAAACAACATTTGTTGTTATTTTAAAGAATCTTCATGTTGTTTTGTATTGTTGCCCTTTAAAATAAGAAAATTATTTTGCAAATGATCATGGAAATGTTTTCTTTTTTGGCAATTCAACATTTAAAATGTAAATATTTATGTGGATTGTCAGATATTTTCTTTTGTAAAGAAGAAAAATTGCGTTTTATTTTGTAAATACTTTAAAATAAAGAAAAACATAAATCTTTTGCAAAAATATTATGGCAATATTTTCTATTTTGACAATTTGGTCACTGAAACATTTACAAATTGAAAAAAATAGTTTTATTTTTAGATGTTTTTTTTTCCAGAATGAAGGAAAATTCAACATATTGACGTATAAAAACTACATGCGCTTTGAAAAAAGACAATTTATAATCTACTACCAGAAATTTGTTGTCATTAATAAAGAAGTGCCATTTTATTTTGTACTATTGGCCTTTAAAATGAAGAAAAACGTCCATATTTTTCCAGGGGATGATAAAAATATTTTCTATTTTGACAATTTGGGCACTTAAACTATATTTTGATATTTTCTTTCTGGAAAGAAAGAAGAGAAAATTTACATATACTTTGTGGAAAACTACATAATGCTTTGGAAAAAGCTGATTAGTTTCCACTGCTGGAAACTAGATTTTAAAAATAACCCTCCCCTGTGAAAAAAAGGACCATTATGTTCAGAATTTATAAATATTTCATTTGATTTCGTTTTATTTCATGTAAATATGTATATATTTAAAGCCCACCTTTCACTATTCAAAAGTGCAGCTAAGATCGAGTAGTGTAAAACAGCGGCCTCACGTGGTCAAAAGTGATATAGTTAATGTGGATTACGTCACGGTGCAGTCTCAGTTCTGATTGGCTGCTTCGCCGGCTCACATGACCACCTGCCCAGCTCTCTGTTGTCAGTTCTGTATGAAGCTAGCAGTGAACTGTGACAGATACAGCGCTTAACTTCTGTCTTTTCAATGTGTTGTCAGTTAAACGCGCATTTAGCCGTCATTGTGTTTAAAGAGAACACATAGACGCAGTTATCCAAGGACTTTTAACGCATTTTAACCGGTGAGTTGGGAGTTTTTAATCATTATTTTCAACTGAAAGTGAATGTTTTTTTATGGTTTTGCTCTGTCAGCGACTTTCGTTCCTCTGATCTCAAGTAAACAATGAAAGCTGCTTTCCTCACTTTGGATTAATTTATAGCTATAAGGTAAACCGGATTGTTTCTCACTTACTGCCAAATGCAGTAAGCTTTGAGTCAATTCGCAGCCCATTATCACAAGTCAGAAAAACTCTAGTCATAGTTCCTTTGTTTTTATTTTCGTTCCTCAATTCAATGTAAACAACATGTTAATTATTATAAATTGGGATTTTCTAGTTCCAGTTCGTAAACAATGTGTTGGGAGTTATACTTACCAGATTAAGTACTCAAAAACTAATTTCAGATTTTTAGCCAGACAAAGATTATAAAGTCCTCGTCAACAATTGATGACGTCACTCAGGACTTATTACAGTAAAATATGATTTCCTCTGCTTGGAAATTGAGCTGTTAGCATGTGATGACAGTCATGAGACACTCATACTGCAGCAGTCTTCAGTTGGATCCATTGGCTGCTACTGGAAATACTTCTCACTATCCACTGCAACTCTTTGAAGATCAAATGAGTTATTATTTTAGAATGAATAAAGCATTTTTTTTTTATTTCAATGAATTAGCAAATAGCTGCCACAGGACTGAGTGTTTATACTATGCTCAACAGATACAGACATGTGGTTTTACCCAGGGAAGACTTACAATTAAGGTTACGGGCAGCAAGGTAAAGTTGCAGACTGCACAAACACGAGAGTCTTACCAAGTATTTTTGGTTTAGTTTCAGGTGCAAATGTCTTAGTACAATAAAATAACACAAAACTAACTTACAAATAACGTTTCAGCAAGAAATATGAACTTGTTTAAGGTAAATAATTGATTTTTTTTTAAAGTACTGTTTCCACTGGTAGATTATTCCACTTACGGGAAAAAAACGTCTTGTGGAAGTTGACCTTTATCGTAAATATTAAGAAACTGTTTACTTTAAACAACCTTTGTATCTCACTTGTAAGTTAGTTTTGTCTCATTTCAAGTGTTTCGAGATATTAGACCAAAATTACTTGGTAAAATATTTTTTTTAGTGCATTTTCAAAACTTGAAAAAATTTCCATCACATCAGTGGTTTAGATAAACACATTAAAGGAGAACAGATTCCTCTCACTGAATCTGTTCACGGGGTAGAACATTAGATTCTAGCAGAAGTAGAAGCTGGATCATAATATGTTTTTTTTAATAACTGGAGGATGGCGGGATGTTTGTTTTTTGAAGTGAAACAACAGTTTGATTTAATTGCAGTAGTCCTGTTCCAGCTGCAGAGATGCCTCACATGTTTCTCTTGTGACTGCCGCCTCAGGGCTTTTAAAGTGGCACATTCCTGCTGTCAGCATCTGAACTTCCCCACTTCCTTAAACCGGGCAGAATTATGTCAAATTAACTCTTTTTAAGCTTCACATAATATTACAATGTCACATAATCAAAAACAAACCTGAAGTGTTCATTTGCATATTTAAGAAATCCTGCAGACTAGCCAACAGCAGCTCAGAGGCAGGAGGAGGGGCCTAACACTGTCAATCATCCTCATGTACTCACTGCTAAATGTGCTAATGGTAAAGAAACAACTTACAGAAAAGCCGTTTATGTGCTGCCGTCTGTGGCTATGGTAACAGATGGCATAGCGTTTACAACAAGCTATGCTAGCTGTAGTGTAGCACAGAAAGTGACTGACAGCGCTAAGACCCGCCTCCCTGCTCTGATTGGTTGGAACTCAGAGAAGACTGAGGAGTTCAATTTTTTCACAGATTATACTTACAATACTGTCATAACATAGTGACAGTTTTAAAAATATGTTTGTTTTACAAACTGTACATTCTGCAGCTTTCGTACAGGAGCGCTATAGTGATAGTGAAGGTGGAGTTTCAGAAAGAGACAAAGGCCCAATTTCAAGGTGTTGAATCAGGAAGTCAAATTTCTTTTAAGTCATGTTTTCTATGTAGCACTTTTACAACAACGCCAGGTAATATGGTTACTTCATTGTGTTAAAAAAAATGACTGTGGCTGAAAATCTAAAAACAAAACAAGCTGTGTGTCTTTGTTGATCGTCTTTCTGTTTCAAACGCCTGGAAACTTCTGTTTGTCGTGTTTGGAAAGAACAGAACTGCTTCTGTTTTGTTCTCACTCTCTTTGGGTTTTTTTATTGTTTTTTTTGTTGTTTGACTGAAAAATGTGAAATATTTTTCATTTTCTTCATGTTTTCTCTCGGAATCTTTGGGAAATATTGGACAGAAACATAAACATGAAGTTGGACGTCACCTATAACCAGGTAACCATGTTCTTCAGGCATTACAATAAATTAGAATATTACTGAAAAAAAATATGTTATTAACTTTATCAGTTATTAAAACACATTATGTTGATTTAATGCACACAGATTTATGTTTGACAGCCTTTATTTCAGATAATTGTGATAATTTTTCACTTTCGGCTAATAAAAACGTGGCATTTAAAATTGTAATATTGTATCAGGCCATTCAAAATATGTATCTTTAAAAACAGAAATGTAGCCTTGATTAGATTAATTACTTTTAATACTTGCTTAAGTATTAAAAAGTATTTAATATGACAAACACTACGACTTATTTTTAATTTATTGAACATGATTGTAGTTTTGTTCCTCGATTTATATTAGTACAAGATATTATATTATACTTTCTAAAATGTGTTTGATCTAAATGAATATTAATGAGCTGCTGTTGATTAAAATCTCGATCTGTCTCAGTAAATCATTTAAAATATTTTAATATGCTAATAATTCTGTGTATTAGAGCATTTTAAACCTCTTAGTTCTTGTTCTTTAAGTGTATTTTATGTTTCATTAAGAGTCATGAGATCATTCTGCTAAAACAGGAAGTTATTGATTTGATAAATTATGAAAATGTGAAATGACGGGAGGTTTCAGTCACGTAACTGTTTTCACTTCTCACAAAGCTAAAGTGTCATCTAACCCGTATTGTTGATAGTAGTTTCCAGACCCAGCTTCATATGAAAATCCCACACAGTTGAGTGTAATCGAGTGAATTTGTGTGCAGATGGTGGATCCGGAGAGACGGCGGCAGGAATTCTCCCGCAGAGCACAGCTGGTGAGTTTCTCCTCGGATTCAGTCTGTTGCTCTGATTCAGGACAGAATAGACAAATAAATAACTGCAGCCGTTTCTCCGTCAGTTCGCCAGGTGTCAGATCGCTCTGGCCGCCGTGGCCTGTGTGCTTCTGGCTGCCATGGCGCTCTACAACATCCTGAGCGCGAGGTCAGCGGGGTCAGTGAAGTCGGCAGGGTCAACGTTGCACTATCCTGCCTCCATCAGCAGCCGCTTTCAGGAGACAGTGGAGTCCTGCTCAGACCCCTGCAAGTAAGCAAAGACGCTAACATTAGCAGTAATTCGCTAGGAGCGCAGCTACTTTTTCACTTAGCGGTTTAGTAATGCTGGAAAATAACTCAATAAAGATATATTTACGATTGCATAAATATCAGTAGATAATAGGATATTCAAAGAGCCACATGGCATTCTGGGAGATGTAGGCAGAGGACAAGCTAGCTGAAATGTTTAGTTAAGTTGGTGGAATCAACTAACTTAGTCGCTGTTTGGTTGCCTGGCAACAGCCTGTTGAGTGACTCGTTTAGGGTTTTGTCACCATCCCTCAAAATAAACAAAACAACAATATGAAGCGAAAACTGGGGATGAAACAGGAAGGATTTTATCCCACCAGTTTGTTAGTATTTTAGATATTTAAAACAAAAAAACCTAATCGATGATTATCAATAACCATATAAAAAGCTTATGTCATGATATGTTTTAGCCATCCTGTCCTTTGTTTTAGCATTTTTGCTAACTTTGAAAACGTTTAGCACACTTAGCTTCTGCTAAATGAATTTACTTGGCTGCTTTGTGAACAAACATCTTTGAAGTGATGGGAGTCGACTTGTCTGACTTTAGCATTTTAGCATTAGCTTCCTCTCGCTAATGCTATTTTGGTGTAGCGCATTTTAATTAGAACATCAAATCATTTACATTGACATTTACATTGTCTGTATTTTAAAATACAAATAGAACGCCTTGAAGTTTCAAGTTTTGACAAAAGTGGAAAAGTTTAGTATGAACACAAAAAAAGCTTTGTGTTTACTACTTAAAATTAGAGATGAATGGGAAGAAAAATGAGTAAATTTGTTCCAAAGAAAATCTTACATTTTGAGATTAATTTTACATATTTCCAATACAAAAAAAAATTCAATATTCCCTGATTAAGTTTGCTAGAAAACATGTAAAGTTTCGCAGGTGGAAGGCCTTTACCTGGAGTTTCTGTAAAACTCTGTGACGGTTTGTAATTTCTGGGCTGTTTCCTGTCCTTCACCCCATCAGGATCGTTCTGGTGGAGAGCATCCCAGAGGGGATGGAGTTCAACTCCAGCACCAGCAACCCCTCCATCTTCCAGGCGTGGGTCCGCCTGATGAGCGAGGCGCGCAGCAGCGTCGACATCGCCTCCTTCTATTGGACGCTCACTAACGAGGACACCGGCACTCAGGAACCCTCAGCCTCTCAGGTCAGAGCCAACCCAAGGTTCTTTACACTGCAAAAACACTAAATGTTACACAGAACTTTATATTGTTTTTAGTATAAATGGCAATGTGTTTTTCAAAGTGGATCCCGCCAGGGGGCGCTGTGGCACCTGTTTTAATCTTAAAATGTTCCTCATAATTTTTAAAAGTAAAATACAAGTTAAAATAATTTATTTAAATCTTATTTTCATGCTCACTCTCTGATTGGCCACTAGACAAATTCATCAAGCCGCTTTGCTCCTCAAGCTCGCATAGCAAGAAAAGACAAAAAGAAAACAAACAAAAAAAAACGATCTGTTGCAAAAAAAAAAAAACATAAGAACTGTGGGAAAAAATGTAATTTATGTAATTAATGTAAAATATTAAATATTTTCTTATAATAAAAAGAGAAGATTGTGCTGAAAAAAGATATTATCTGATGATAAAATGTTCTCCCACACCGTCTAAAATGAGTCGGTATGATGTTAGCACTTATGCTAAATTGATGTAATATTTATTGAATAGTGAATAAAAAAACATTCAAAATGTCAATGTTTCCATAATATCAGAGTTTGTTTTAAGTTAATCATTTCTTAGTGCATAATAAAACATTTTTCTCCTAGTTAGAAGTGAAATAATCGGCCAGTGGAACTAGAACTGGGTTGCTGGGTAACGGGCTGGGCTTGGCTGGGGTTGCTAGGTAACGGGCTGAGCTTGGCTGGGGTTGCTAGGTAACGGGCTGAGCTTGGCTGGGGTTGCTAGGTAACGGGCTGGGCTTGGCTGGGGTTGCTAGGTAACGGCTCAGCGGATCATTCTAGAAATGAAACTGGAACCGTTTCATCGATATTAAGAAAACATTGACTTAAAATAAGCTCCTTTTTCTCGATGAAGTTATTTTTTAAGTGCGCTTTGTCTGATGACAAGTTTTCTAGGTGACACTAGAAATTAAACCAAAAAACTCTTGGTAGGATTTCCTGGTTTTTGCAGTGTCGTGTGTGACGACGGTTCCTGTTTGCGCAGGGGGAGGAAGTTTTGAAGCGGCTGGCTGAACTCTCCGGGAAGCTTGACGTTCGGGTTGCGGTCGATTCGCAGGAGGGAAAACCACAAGCTGACCTCAAACTGCTCAACGATTCAGGTGATTCATTTACCTTCAGCGGCTGCAAAACTGGTTTTAACCAAACATTAAAAACCAGTTAATGTTTGCTTTTTAATTGAAGTGCAACGTTTTTGGCGATTTCCCTTTAAGAGATTGAATTCTAGAAAAAAAGTGCACAAGCTAATTGTACTGTCACTTTGTTATGCATAATAATAATACATTATGAAAATCAAAGCAGCAAACTCTTTTCTGGATATTTATCTCAGAGGGATTACAGATAAGTCAATAGAAAAGCTCATAAAGACGCTGGAATAAACTAAATGTGGTTGATATATAGCTTTATTAAATCGTGATTAATTCATTAGAAATCTTGCTATTAACTTAATTAAAATTTTGATTGAGTCCAACCACTAATTAAAACAATTTGGCCTTTTTGTGATTTATAAAGTATGCCTTTATATGTTATTACATTTATAAATCATATATTTATTCAGAAGTGAACTCTCAGTATACAGAAATATCTAAGGCTTGTGAATATTTAAAATTTACTCTAAAAAATGATGAAAGCTGTCTAATTTAATAGTTAAAACACCAAATATTCTTTGATACGCATTGATGCTCTCTGGAAACCATCTTAGCGCTTAGCTCCACATTTTCCCTCATTTCCTCTCTTGTGCGTTCAGCCAATCAGCCCAAAGCGAAACAAAATGGTGCTAGCGTTTCTCCCAGGTATTTCAGATTCTCCTGCTGCATTTTCTTTCGAATATTTCAGCTTTTTCAACAACAAAAAATCCACACATAGGACAACTTTTTGCAATCACTTTGCAGTTTCTCTTCACAGAAAAATCAGTTTATAACCGAGGCTCCCCTAACTTCACATCTATTGGCGTATCTTAAGAATAATTGGCTGTAATCTGATTATCACCAAAGAGCGCCTGCTAAAGCCCAGGTGTGTTTCAGGCGCCGACGTCAGGACGGTCAACATGAGGGCGCTCACCACCGGGGTTCTTCACACCAAGTTCTGGGTCGTCGACAAGAAGCACATTTACATCGGCAGCGCCAACATGGACTGGAGGTCCCTGACGCAGGTACAGCCAGACTGCCTGAAATGCTCAGGATAGGCCTGTGGCCTATACAAAACATGTTTATTACATTTTTCCACTAAAACATTCTTAGATACTGAGATTTCATTCTGCTCAGTTCTGCCTATCTTAAGCTGTTTTAGAGAGAAAATGGCTGCAATTATACAACTGTATATCTTCGTAAAAAGCATTAGTAGAGCCTTCTGCACAACCAAGTAGTGAAGGTGGTTGGATCAATACAAAATATCAATAATATTGATACCAAGTCCATATCAATATCCGATCAATATTAGCGTGGTAAGATTTATACTTAAGTTTCTTGAAATTTTATTTTATTGTTGTATTGTAGTTTAAGTTGGCGCTGCACCAAGAATCACTGAAGGATAAGACACAGAAAACCTCTGAAGAAGACGCCGAGCCCATCTGCCTTCTTCTTGAAATGTAAACAGAAATGGAGTGGCATCGGATTTTAGCGACTGTAGGATTTTTCTTTTGTCTTTGGTTAAACATCAAAAGTTATTTCGAATGCTAGCGCTACCCTAGCATGTTTCTTTTGGGTGTATTTACCCAGAATGCCCTATAGTCCGCTTCCTGCTTTTGGAGCGGTCTCTGGTCCGCTTGGCATTCACATGTGCATTTGAACCGAACTAGAGTTCACTTCAACTGAACCAAGACTGGGGTTTGTAGGTGAACCAGAGTTCGCTCTTTGGTTCGATTCAGGCCTCCACAACCGAACCGGACCTTCTAGACAAACGGACAGGAGCTGGATTAAAGTGGATTAAACAGGGCTGGTATAAACCAGCCCTGTTTAATCCAGATTCTCCCGTGAAACATTTTGGCTCCACGGTTGTCCAGGTGAAGGAGCTGGGAGCCGTCGTCTACAACTGCAGCTGCCTGGCCTCAGACCTGGAGAAGATCTTTGAAGCTTATTGGTTGGTTGGAGGGACCGAGTCCATCCCGTCGCCGTGGCCGTCCACCTTCTCCACGCTGTACAACAAAGACACACCGCTCCAGCTGCCGCTGAACAGCACGCCGTCCAGCGTTTACCTCTCTGTGAGGATCAGCTTTTATTCCAGTAACACCAGACCCCTACTTCCTGTTTCCTGTTTTGCTAACTCTCCTCTGCCGTTCAGAGCTCTCCTCTGTCCTTCTGCGCCGCCGGCAGGACTCCAGATCTTCAGTCGCTTCTCAGCGTGATTGATGACGCAGAGGAGTTCATCTACATCGCTGTCATGAACTACCTGCCCACCACAGAGTATACGCATCCGAAAAGGTAAAGCTGAGTGGATTTTAGCAACACTAGCGGTAGCATCATGTGGATTATGTTAGCCAATAAGAAATAAAAAAGAAGAAAATAATAAAAAAAAAGGTAAATAAAGTAAATAAAAGTTAGAATATTTAATTTTGATAACTTTTGATCCACCATGTCTTCAGTTTTTAAGCCAATCGATCAAATTGAAAGGCTAAGATCAGCCAAAATTTAGTCAGATTATCAGCAGCAAACACAAACTGATGCTGATAATAATCTGATGACGTGTGAACAAATTTAGTATTTAATTATTCATAAAACCTATACTAAAGTATAACTAAATAAGATGCACAATATTCCTAATTTTACCACAGTTCAACTTTATTCTGTCAATATTACGACATAATTCTTGAAGTATAAAAATTTTATCCTTGTAATATTACAACTTGGTTCTGTTAAAAATATAATTCTTTTGATTTCAGGACTTTATTGTGTAATATTATGTCTTTATTCTGGTATTAAAGTTTTTTGTTAGCTAATACTTTGTCGTAATTTTGATCTTATGAATAAATGCAAACTTGTGCGTCTAGTTTTTAAAACTCATTACAGTTGATAAATGTAAAAATCATTCCGTCTCCCTTCTGTAATTTCACAAAATATCCATTTTCGGTGTGATATTCTGCGCTGTGTGCAGGTACTGGGCCGACATCGACACGCAGCTGAGGCGGTCTGCGTACGAGCGGAAGGTCAAAGTTCGCCTGCTGATCAGCTGCTGGCCTCACTCTCCGCCCGTCATGCTGCCCTTCCTGAAGTCTCTGGCTTCGGTTCACGACTACAGAACCAAGCTGGACGTCCAGGTGGTGAGTGGCGCCTCCTCCTGAAGAACACAGCCGCGGGACGCTGGGCTGGTTCCTACAGTAACCGTGTCGGGTTTTCAGAGGCTGTTTACGGTTCCCGCCGACCCGAGGCAGGAAGAGATTCCCTACGCAAGAGTGAACCACAACAAGTACATGGTGACCGACAAAGTGGCGTATATTGGTAAGACCTGTGGCACATCCACTGATTTAATCTTTGGTTTTCATGATTTAATTATTGGAAAATATGGATTTAAAAAAAAAAAAAAATTCACCAATTCACTTGGGTTTCAGAGTGACGACAGGGCGGCCATCTTGTTTTACAGCTTCTTTATATTTGGAGTTAAAATAAAGAGTAAAAAAGTATTTGATAAAAAGTACTGATCAAATTATCAATCATTTAACTTTTAAAAATGACATCATCAGATGGACCAGAATATAAAGTTAAGTGGGAATTTTGGTACTTTAAAAACAAAAATGACAGAAATTTATATAAGTTTAAACATAAAATAAGAAAATTAGGCAAATTAAAAATTGTCTAAATCAGTTTCCTTCAATAAAAAAACTGATGAAACTTTAAAAAGTGCAGTTTGTGTTTGAGTCTGGTGCATTTTTAGGTTAAAACGTGTTTTGTGGGTAGAAAACCCAGAAATTTTACTCAAGGAAAAGTAAAGCTACTTAATAATATAATTACACAAAGTACAGCGTAGTATAAATACTTGACAAGACAAGTATTTTGTTGTTGACTTACTATTCAGAAACCACTTTCTGTATTTTTATTGGTTGTGCAGGAGGCTCAACTTCTGCTTTTCAAACACGTATGAAGATTGCATAACTCCAAGCGAGTGTAAACGTTGAGTTTCGGTGGTGTGGCCAGCAGCAGCTGACCTAGATTTAAAGTGACAGGACGCCCCAAAACAGCTGAAATTTCATTTACTCCGAATGATTGTGGGCAAAACAAATGTGATGAACATGTTTTGTGTAGACCATAAATCTGCCTTGACCGGTTCAAGGACAATAAGTCACATTTAAAACTGGAAATCGAATTTGGAAAGAAGAAAAAGTGATTTTATTTTTATATGCCCAGAGAGATTTCATTTTCTTACAGAGGGTTAAAATGATGAAATGAAGTATATTAATATGTGTGTTTTGTCCTCAGGAACGTCTAACTGGTCGGGGGACTACTTCCTGAACACGGCCGGGTCGGCGCTGGTCGTGAACCAGACAAACTCGCCGGACCCGACTGTCCAATCCCAGCTGAAGGCCGTCTTCGAGCGGGACTGGGACTCGGCCTACAGCGCCCCCATCAGTCACGATGCAAACCTCAAACACGTCTGCTGATCCCCTCGCTCCAGAACTCGTTTGCACACGTGTGGCGTTCTGGTTCTCCTGGGCTTTGGACCCGGGTGAACGCTGGTTCTGGTGAGCTGGAAGCACAGAACAATCTTTACTCCTTGAATTACTTTTCCCCTCCACATTTTGTGGAGGTTTTACACAAACTTCACTGGGATTTCAAGAGCATAAATGTGAAAGGGAAAGAAAAAAAGGGTTTTTTTAACACAGAAAAATCTGAAAAGTGTGGCGTGCATTTTTCTCAGCCCCAGTAAGTCGATTATTTGCTGAAAAGTTGTTTGTAAGGTCATTTATAGTAAATCAAAAATACCTTAAAACTTTGGGTATTTATGCTGCAAATTACATCTGTACACTGCAAAAACATAAAATCTCACCTAGTATTTTTGGTCTACTTTAATGGGGAAAATTTCTCATTAGTGAACTAATCTACCAATAGAACTGGTCATTTTTCATCAATATTAAGGAATTATTTTCTTAAAACAGGCTCTTATATTTCGCTGTAAAGTTAGGTTTGTCTTATTTAAAGTGCACTAAGATATTAGCACTAGAAACGACAAAAAACACAGGTTTAGTTTTTCCAGTGCAGAAAGTCCATCCTCTCTCCATATTCAGATGATGGATTTAACAAGTTTCTGTTTTTACATCTTTACTTTCATCATACTTTTATTTTCGTTCCATTTCTCAGTTATGTGATACTTTTAGCTGATCTGTTACTTAAAACACATTGAAGTTTGTAAAACGCTGACAAAGCATTTTGGCCAAACATTTTATCCTGTGTCTCTTTTTCAAACATTTTGTAGCTTTTATGAATTTTAGTAACAGAACAATGTTTTTTGTTTTTTATAACAATAAAGCAATTTATTGTTACTTGGATTTTATAATCTAGTTTTTTAGCATTTCAAGCTTCACCATCACTGGGAGTTTTTCCAACTCAGGGATTAAAATCTGATTATTTTTTTACTATATCAATGTGGAAATTAGCGTTTTTATTTCCTAATCTGGTGCCATTTTCCAGTTCTGAGATTTTTAAACTTTCTTTCAGGACCTGAGTGCATTTTTTTTTCCTTTATACAACTTCACAGTAGTAAAATACATTAAAATTAACCGTGCAAAGCAAGAGTTTTTAGTTTCAGGAGCAGTTTGAACTCTGGTCCACCTTTACTGTTTGACGTATTTGTTGTAACGTGATTGAAACAGCAAATAATCCCAGGCATAATCTCATAAAATATCTGGGAATATCAAGAATTATCTGCAGCAGCAGCCTGTGATCAATAAATCATTTCAATAAAAGTTCTTAAACTATTTTCTGTGTTGTCATTTTTACCTGCGATGTGTGATTTCAGCTAGAAAAAAGCTAAAATGTAGGTAAAAGTATGGAGTGCCAATAGTACCAATAGTCAAACCTGAACAGCAATAATTTGGATTATTTAGTCTGACTGAAGAATGTTTTTTTTTTCAAATTCATATTTTCACCATGTTTTTCATTATTTTATATATGTCACAATTTCAAACTAAATATTTAATTTGCTTAATGAACACTTAGTTGTTGCCCTGTGACAGACTGTCGACCTGTCCAGGGTGACCCCGCCTCCCCACCCCACTAGGGACAAGGGTGTTCGAAAATGGATGGACGGAATATTTAGTTGTAAGCTAAATATTGAGCTCCAAACTAAACTTTTTAAACTTTTTAAAAACAGATTCCTACTAAATCTGTAGGACAGATTTTAACAAATGGCAGTTTAGCCACAAGCTATTAAGCTTAAAAACTAAATATTTAATTAGTGAGCTACTTATTTAGCTTCAAACTACTTGTTTAGTTTGTAAACTGAACATTTAGTTCCAGCAAATGTTTTGGTTTCAAATTAAATTCTTAGTTGGAAACTAAATATTTAAGATGAATTTCAAAAACAACAAAAAAAACTTAAATGGCCATGTAAATATTTAGTTTTGAGCTAAAAAAATAAGAAATTACTTTTCAAACCAAATAAATATTTGGTTAAATACTTAGTTTGTTATGTAAATATTTTGTTTGTAAGCTAAACATTTAGTTTACTATCTTATTTGTAAGTTAAATATTTAGCTTGTGAACTAAATGTTCAGTTCGCAACCAAAATCCCCAACTAAATATTTAGTATATTTAAGCAAATTAAGTGAAGGTAAGAGGCTAACTATAACTAGTTCCTGCTCATCTGAATGCATCACATACGGTTGTATCAAGTTACAGCGGCTGTTGTGGTAAAGAGACCCTGAAATAGCAGCTGATCCGGTGCAGCTGCTGCGGTCGGTCAGACCTTCCGGGTGTTTCTGCCTCCAAACCTCCGCCTGAGGAGGAGCGACAAGGAGGCGGACATGGCGGCGCGCAGCCCGGGACGACCGCCGCTCCGCTCCACCGGGGACCCACTTCCTCCGATTATTCGATAAAATCGCCATGTTTGGAGAGAAGCGATGCTGCAGCGTTTCAAAATAGATTTCCAAAAGCAGGACGGCTTTTGCATTGACATGAAGGTAAATCATTACAAACTGCATGGATTCACAATAAAAAGATTGCCTGGAATTTAAAAAATTTTATGTTTTTAAACCACTTTTAACGCTTTTTGGAAGGTTTTGTCAATTAAATGTTTCCGTCCAGGGGCTGTGTTCTCATTGAAACCGCCTCTGCTGGGAACACGGTGAAGAACACCGTAAAAAACATTGTGTTCACCGTCACTCTCCAAGTTTCTCCAAGAAAAAACACCTGAAGGAGTTAATTCATCAGCTATAAATGAGGTATTTTTTTTAGCACAATAATCAAAATCCATCAACAGTTTATGGTTTCTTAACATGATTTACCCAGTCAATAAGTAAATAATACAGACAGACCTGAAACAGAGCTGTCAACCGTTATTCACTGGGAAAACAAAGTACTTTTGGTTAAAATATTTTTGGTAAATGTCTTATAACACTGGAAATAAGACAAAACTAATGCTCAAGTTTTCAGAAAGACCTCCGAGTTTAAGTCAATAAATCATTTAATATTGATGAAAATATTCTGGTTCTAGATTATTTCACATTTCACGTTCAAGGAAATCCTACATAATCCTTTCCAGAGTCTGTTTATAGTTTCCAGTTACTTTTCTTTGTGTCTGGGTGCAGTAGCAGATTTCAAACACTGGTAGGCGCTGTTGCTACAGGTTTATTTTTCCCTTGTGCCCGTTTGACAGATAAATGTTAGAAATTTAAGAGAATAAACTAGAAATGCCTGTGAATAAACTCCCCGGAGTCGTGACATCACTGCCGGAGTTTAAACTCCCAGTCGCTGCCTGTAATTGGTTGTGGACGTTTTGGAGGGTCAGCTGTTGACCCCTGGCTCTGGGTGTGTCTAATCGCCTCAGCCCACCCAGTCTCTGCTGACTGCAGACCAGTAAACATGTCTGGTGAGCAAAGCGGGGTTTAAATTCGCCGAGCCAAAGATAAAACGCTCCTTTGACGCCAACATTCGGCCATCTTGTCTCAACAAACCAGTTATTTCTGGGAAAGTTTGCAAATGTTCTGATAGGTTTTCTACAAGCTTACGTCACAAACGTTGGTGCTTTCTCAAGATTTAAGCAGCCAGCTAACATTTATCCCACACTGGATGAACATGATCCAATTAAAAGTTGGATTTTTCTAATAAAAGATGAATAAACAAAAGAAATATGAGAGGAATTACATTTTTAATTAATATTTTCCTTCATCAGGAAGTGTGGAGGATTCTTCCAGGAAGTGATGAAAAGTCTTCTGTTAACAGGTAATAATTAAGACAAAACTGGTAAGAAATAAAAGTACTTAAACTAAAATCAATACTTTATATTATTCAGTTATTTTAGACTCAATTTCAGCTAAATTGACCCTGAAATCTGATTGGCTAACATCCACAGAAAGTCAAAATAAACCCATTTTACAGTTTATTCGTTGTTTTACTTTCTCTGCACTTTAATTGCCGTTCCGTTCTGCTGGTGGACAGACGCGGTGACGAGGGTGCAAACAGCAACCGGTGGCTCCTCCTCTCTGACTCGCTCACACTTTGACCTGCCAGAGGTTTGGAGGTGAAACAAACTCCACCACACTGAAAAACTGAACTCCATCTGATTCTAATGCATTTAAAGTTTGAGAAAAAAAAAACAACAACCTTTTGTTAGGGGATTTATTTAATCTCTTTGCTTCATCTTTAGGTAACATGTGAACTGAAAAGACTTATATGAATCATTTCAGTTTCATTTGACATGAAGCTCATTGTAGGAAATAGTAAGAAACTTCGGAATTGAAAAAGTCAAAATTTCTAGAAAAAATAAAAATTAGACTTTAAAGAATTTAAAAAATTGCAAGAAAAATTTCTTATTTTTATGTTAATTGCAGAAATTTAATAGAAAAAATAAGGACATTTTTAGTTTGAAAATGTAAACATTTGCTAGAAAAAAATTACATTTTTAGTAATTTCTGAGTTTTTTTTCTAGACAACTTTACAAAATCTGAAATTTCAAATTTTTTTCAAGAAAATTTATTAGATTAATGTCAACATTTCTGAGTTTGTTTCTGGCAAATTTTCAAATTTTATAGAATAAAATTATAAAGTCATAAATTTGCCGTCGTAGATTAGATTTCTATCTCAGCCTTGCAGTTTGGAGAACATGACAGAATAACTAAATGAAGGTTAAAAGACTCCAAGGATGAAAACATTTTGTTTCCTTTGAGCTGGAAATAAGTTACAAAGTAGATGCTTTTATTTTGGTAATTTGCAGTGGAGTTACCTAAAAAGATCACTTCTGCTAATGCTAACGCACTGCATGCCACAGCATTTTATTTGGTAGAAGCTGATGCTAAGATCCTAACTTTAATTCAAACTAGAAAATTTGACAGAAAAATGAAGAAATTTGGAGATTAATCTCAGAAATTTAAAAACAAAGTCATTTCTGACTTTGAAAAGTCAAAAAAAAAGAAAAGATATTTCAAACTCAGAATATCTTTTTTTCTCAAAGATTTCTGACATTAAACTCAAAATGACAGTTTTTTTTCTAGCAATGTTTTTCACTTTTCAAACCCAAATATTTTCTAGGAAAATTTCTGGGATTCCCAGAATTTCTTTTGAGAAAATTTCTGAGATTTCTCCAAATTTGTGGATTTTTTTCTAGCAAATATTTGCTTTTCAAACTCTGACATTCCCGCATTTTTTATAGCAAATTTTCAATTTTCCAAACTTAGAGATTTAATTGTTTTTTCTACAAAATTTTGGAAATTAAAATAAATATCTGAGTTTTTTCAAACTTTTTTTTACTTTCAAACTGAAATTTCTGTTTTTTCTTGAAAATTTCTATGGAAATATTTTGGGTGAAAATTTAGCCATTTACATTTGTTTTCCTTCCTCCCATTTTGTATTCTCACTTATCTGTGTAGGTCAGTGGTTGAGCGGCTGCCATCTTCCACATGAATTAAATAAAAACAATAAAGCTTTCCATTACATGTTTTTCATTTGTGCTCCTATTTTTGGCAGTCTAACGATTTTGCATCTTCAAGCAAACGATTCTGAGCTGCAGCAGGGGAGAAGAAAGGAGCTGAAGATGAGACGTTTAAGCTGTGAATGATGAGAAGAAACGCCGTTTGATCCATCCGAGCCACCGTCTCTTAAACCCACAGGATTTTCAGGATTTCAGCAGAAAGGAAACATTCGCACATGACTCAGCTACCAGCTGCTCTGCAGTCAGATTATCTGAGGCTTATTGCACACAAACTGCACAGATCAATCCTCATTTATTCCCTTCAATTTCTTATTAAAATACAACTATTTTGAAAGTTAGTCTTAAAATAAAGCGGAAAATGAAGGTTTGTGTCCAAAAGTAATCATTTTGAGCACTTTTGCTACAAACTTTGTCTACGAGCTTTTGGACATAAACAGAAGAAGAAACAAAATGTTATAAACTTTTTCTTTCCTCTGAGGTTAAAAAACAACCAAAAACTCAGATTTATGCCACAAAATAAAACAAAAATGAGGGAAAAAGACACAACAAAGCTAAACACAGCTATTATTGATAGCTTGAGCAGGGAGCAAATAGCCAGACCACAACAGTTGTTTGTGAGCATAAAGTTTGTTAGGTAAGAAAATCCTTTTTCAAAACACTTTTTACGTTTTGTATGTCCTCTGGTTGCAATAAATCAATAATTATGATCTTTCACCTTTTTTAGACAATCAGGAGAAAAAACTGAACTGCTATGTAAACTGTCATCACCCCCTTCAAAATAAGAGCATGAATGTTTGTTTATTGAATCCTCAACATTCAAGAAACAAAACTTCAACACAAATGTTGAATGTTTTCCATCTGCAAGATTACAAAACTGACGAAAAAAATGTGCGCTTTAAAAAATTAATTTTGTGGAAGCTAAGTGCTGAAAGTGTTCAAAGTTGAGAAATTAGCTTTGCTGGTCGTGCACTAACACAACCATTTATTTACAAAAAAATAACTAAAAAAACCGCTGTAGTCCACATAAGACAAAAAATAAAACAGTTTAAGTCTTCGGTTCCCCTCCTAATTCAGACTTAAATCATCACAAATGATCAGCCAGCTGAGCAGCCATGCTTGTGGTGAGTTTGCAGTCATTTTGTCTGAATAACAGCCAGAGTCCAGCCGCTCTAAGCCCAGAAACAAGGCCCTGCTGGGCCGCAGATAAAGCCCCCGGCAGCAGCAGACAATGGAGCCGGGCTTTGGCAAAACGTCACCTCAAACTGCTGACTGTCCACTACTGCTAATACGCTCCTGCTCTGCCTTTATACACACTTATTTGTTTATGTCTAACAAACAGACACTTATTAACACATATGAAAGCAAACTGCGTACCTCAGTCAGCTGATTTGATAAGAAAAGTGAAAATAATTATTCGTTATTAATGAATGAGCAGACTTACTCAATTACATTTACACTGTACTTTGAGTAATTTTATTATGATGTATTTTTACTCTTACTTGAGTAAAATGTCTAGATTTTCTGCACTGAATGAAACACAAGCATGTTTCAACCAAAGATTCACCAGAAACACACCTGCAGTTTTTTGTGAAAGTTTCGTGAGTTTTTAATGAAATAAACTGATTTGGAAAAAATTTCCTTTTCCTGATTTTGTTATTTTTTGTTGTTATTTGAATTAGTTATTGTAAATTTATCTTTAAAATATCTACATTTTTGTCTGCCGAGATATGCATTTTTAAAATATTGAATGATTTGTATTTTGATCAGTTATTCAGTACTTCGGTAGACTTTTTGCTAAATACTGTTTCACTCTTACTTCTCCTTCAGTAAAAATTTGTTGAAATAATGATTTTTTTACTTGAGTACAATTTTTGGCTCCTCTGCTAGCAGAACTATGTAACTAGTTACTTTTAAAGTTACCTGTAAAAGTAACTAAAACATTCCGACATTATAGATAGAGAGAGATAGAGTCATTTTTGTGTTTATCAATCTACTTATCCTTTTGAATTGTTTGAACTGATGTGAAATTAATTCCTCCCCTGAGAGCTGTTTACGACAGCGCTCGACAAATTACGGCACTCCGTCTGGCGGCGCCCCGCTGCCCCAAAATGGCGGCAGCTAAATTTGGAAGAAAACTCCGGAATCAGTTACTTGTTACAGTTACTCTGTACTAATTACATTTTTTTCGCTCTTACTTGAGTAATTTCTTGGGTGGTACTTTCTACTTTTACTTCTTGAGTAAAACCATGAGCTAATCTTCCTTGAGTTCGGGTTTTGGCTAAGTCTGCCCGCCTCTGAACCGGTACCGCGTCCCTCCATCCACGATACTCTCCTCCCTCTTCCTCTGTCATCGTCTGGCTATTCAGTGTCCATGCTGACGCTGTAGCTCAGTGTCACTCTGACCCAAACAGTTAAACCGACCCTCTGATCGCCTCCGAGCCCCACCGGCCTCCCACAGCTCTGCCAGCCTGCGCGGGCTGCTCCCCCGGTTCATCGCCTCCTTTCGGGCCTCCTGCTGCGGACCATGTGCGACTGTCTGCGTGGGATATTCAGAGTCACATGGACACCTTCCTCCGATACAGGTAGTATCGATTTATATTTAGATAACATTTAAAAAGCATTCAAAGCAATCGATGCGTAAAAGAGTGTGATCTGTTTTCTTATTTGCTGAAAAACAAACAAATGTTTAGAAGAATCTGTTCATCCAACCGATATTGTTGTTAAAACCTGACTTTTTCTGTGTTGGTGGAAAATGCAAAGCAGGATTTCAACAACATTTAGGATTGTTTAAGACAAAAAAATATTGGTTTATATTGCATTGTAATTCATTTATTTATAAAAGTAACAGTTTCCAACTGAATATTTAATTTGCAAGCTAAATACTTAGCTCAGAACTTACAATTTAGTGTGCAAGCTAGCTATTTAGCTCCAAACTAAATGGCTAGCTTTGTTACTAAGTATTTTATTATCAAGCTAACTATTGAATATACAATCCCAATATTTAGCTTCATACTAAATAGTTAATAGCATGCCTGCTAACTGTTTAGGTAGGTCCACACTTACTACTTAGTGTACTAACAACTAAATGGCTAGGAACTAATTAATTTCCCAGCTATTTAGTACATATCTAAATAATTAGCTTAGTTCTGAGTAAGCTAAATATTTAGTGGACTATCAAAATAAAAGTCTCTGAGCTAATATTTTATTAAAGCAAAAAATGGCATTATAAATCTTGTAAAATGTCAAATTTAGGGAACTTTGGACATTTGAAGTATTTTCCTGTTTGTCAGGAGCCAAAAAAACAACAACTACTTCATGATTCAAGAGTGTTTGTGTTCCAGTTGTCCTGTGTATTTGTTCTCCTATCATTTGTGGTTGCATTTATGTTAGTAAATCTCTAGCGGCTCCCACCAAAGAAATCTGGTTGCAGAAAGTAAGGATATGGTAGCTTGTTTCTTTCAGCAGATTTGTTTAGTTTTTGACCATTTCTGAGGTCAGACATTGATGTTGGGCAATAAGGCCTGTATTACAGTATCTGCTCTACCTCATTCCAAAGTGCAGGTTGGGGTCAGGAAATGAAACCCACAAATGAAATGAAAGTTGGGAGCAGAAAATAGACCAAACATATTTGTATATTGAACTATCACATATTCCCAAGGGAAACTCCTGGAAAACAGCCTCACATCATGACCAGTAAAATGCAACAATCCAATGTTCTTTTCGTAAACACTTGTTTTGTACAGTTTGGGCTTAATTGCAGCTCTGAGTATGTTGTTTTTCTTAGAGGAACGGCCTTCATGTACTGTTTGTATAATCTTGTAATCAATAATTAAATTTGTTGATGAGTATTTCAATAATCGATTAATCACTACTAATCTGACTAATTGTTACAGCTCAACTGTTTAATTTGAATAAATTATTTTGTTACTTTAAAAAAGAGAGAGGTGTGGGAGCATCAGCTGTTACAATGTGTAACCGTGGCAACAAGGTATGTATTTTACAATTGGGATTAGCTGATTAGCATCTGAAAAGCTCAAATAATACTTGAACTCTGACCCCAGTTCCCAGAGAACTTGAATAGGAAGCTTTATGGATGCAAAGCAGAGAGAGGAGGAGGAAGTTCAAACCTTCCCTACCATCCATCACAGATCATATCCCCTACTCCAACATCTCTCTGCGCAGCTTTCTAACCAGGGTGCCAGTCAGAGATCTAAAGCCAATGAAATGGGTGAGCAGAGCTTGATAACAACTGATGGTGTCATCAAAATTTAAAAATGAGCTGTAAGCTTGTCATGACGGTTGAATCAGACATACAGCAACAGTCTTCAGTCAGAGGCCTCTTCAGATTGGTTGAAAGACTGACTGCTTCTGGAGAAAGCATCAACATCAGCAACTTCTTTGAAGATGAGTGGAGGATTTGAGTTTAACATTTTGTGTTTTTGATCAAATTAACTGAACTTGGGAGCTGAAACACTCCCAAGTTCAGTTTTTTTATATTATTATTATAGTTTAGTTTCATTTTGTTGAGACTTTTTGTTTTCATCTAATTCAATTAGTTTTTATTAGTTTTTACAGTGCTCGCTAGTTTTTGTTAGTCAAATATTGTTTTGATTTAGCTTTTAATAGTTATGGTCGTAGTTTTAGTTTCTTCATACATCGGTTAAGTTTTAGGTGCAGAATTCAAAAAGTATTGTTTTGTGATTATGTTTACATTGATTGGGTTGTAAATACTCAGCAGAAGATACTATTTTAATAGACTGTATCCATTTACTGACAACAATCAACAAACTTTTCCATTTTATGTGCTAGCATTAGCGCCGACAGCTGACATAAACTGGTTGGAAAAATAAAAATCAATTCCACATCAATTCAAAAGACTAACATATATTTATAAGCAGAAAAATTACGGATATGATATCTATAATTTCAGTATGTTTTAAGTAGTTTTATAAACACATATAATAATTCCAGTTAGTTATTGTTTTTCTCCATTAATTACCGTTTTATCAATTTCAGTTGTTGTTATTTTGTTAGTTTAGTTTACTATAATTACCTTGCTTGGGAACAAATGCACCAGTTGTTGGTGACTATCAATTTTTCATCAGGTTAATTGACTGCTGCTCTACAGCGACATCTAGTGGTCCCAGTTGAAAACAGGAAGTGTAAACAGTGTGAGCTGCATGCTGTCAGCCAGCTCTGATTTTCTGGCTCGTTTAAGTTCTGGTGGCGGCAGAGTTGTGTTCTGGTGAGACCTGCAGTAAAAATAGGTCACCGCAGTGTGAAATCATCAAAATAATTGAACTATAAATCAAAAATGACAAAATTATGTTTTACACCAATCAGACTCTCAGTCTCTGCCTCCCTGTGACTCCCAGCTCTTGTTTCGGGTCCAAGGCCTGTAAATCCAGGCTTTGTGTGGGAGCTGCATTGAAACAATGACCCTGTTAGCTGACCGAGAGCTGGCGGCCCGATCTGTGCTGACAGCATCTCCTCCCTCACAAACCGGCTGCTATCCGGATTTAAAACGAGAGGAAATGGCCAGCAGAGGAGGTAGAGAAGAGCAAGAGTAGCTCTACTTCAACATGTTTTTACTCAATTAAGAGTAATTTGGTAAAAAGTCTACTCAGTTACTGAGTAGCGGATCAAATTATCCATCATTTACTATTTAAAAATTACACAGTCAGATGGATGAAATATAAAGTTAAGTGGAAATTTTGGCATTTTAAGGACAAAAATGACAAAAAAAAAAAAGCAAAATCAGGCGAATCAGCTTTTCAATATCAATATGAGTTCAACACTTATTAGTTTCGTAAGTGATGAGCTCATAAAACTAATAAAAATTGCCTAAAGGGAAAAGTATTTGACTTTTAATAATCAGAAACTTTCCAAGTCTGTTTTAGAAAATATGTAAATTAATTTCAAGCTACATTTTTTTTTCTTTTTGCAAATTAGAAACTTGGAGCTAAAAAATGTTCAACATTTTTCTCAAAAGTTTCTCTGATTAATCTCAAAATTGTAGTTTTTTTTTTTTTTTTGGGTGGAAATTTGTTCCTTTTTTATTTGTTTCCAACTGCCATTCATTCCCTAATATTAGACTTTCTCACAGTTTGATTCAAAAGTGTGGTCTCTGTGTGCCGTTAAATGTTCCTAACAAATAAACAGCAACATTATTCCTTTTGCTTGGCTCCATTTCTGGTTGAATAAATAATTTAGGAAAAATAACACTCCCTCTCTGGGTCACATGAGGTACTTGGATCCAAAAGGATTCACGCTGCCAAGCAGAAATTTAGTTAGAGTTAAGCACATAAAATAAATCATTCAGCTCGCAGCTGCAGCTGCAGCTGCCTCCCTTAAATGCATCACACTTTCTCTAAAATAAGATCCAAGGCCTGCTGTTTCTATTTCCAGCTATTAGCCTTAAAATAACTTCTTAACCAGAGAGTCGCCGTGTGCTCAAACAGAGCTAATTCAGTAAAATCAGTTTTTTATTATTTTATACAAATCCATAACATAAAATGGCTTCTTTGACAAAAATACCAGTCATCTAGAGATGACTGGTATCACTGATTACAGCAACTGTAAAATAAACAGATATTCATCTACACTCATCATCAGCATGAATTCCTGTGACAGCATGTACATAGTAAAGAAGGAGTAAATTTCTGCCAAAAAAAAAACTCAGAATATTTTCTAAAAAAAATCATGGAAATTTCTGGCACTGGAAGTCATACATTTTGGGGGGGGAAATCTGAAATATTGACATTAATCTCTGATTTTTTTTTCTTTTGATTTTCAAATGTCAACAATATTTGACTCAAATTTATTTTTTTATTTTTTGAAAAAAAGCTGAACATTTGAGAGAAAAAGCTCAGAAATTTTGAGATTAATCTCTGAAATTTTCTAGGAAAAACATGAACATTTTCGACTATTAAAAATTTCTCTACAGAAAAGATTTTTCTGCAGAATTTCTGAAACTTATATAAAAGATTTTCTAAAACAAAACATGGACATTTCTGAGTTTCAAACACCAAAAAAGCTTTGACTTTTTAATATTGAAAAAGTCAAAAAATTCTAAATCTTTCCTAGAAAATTTGTAGAATTTTAGTTGAAATTTATCCTGGAGTTTTGATTTGATGTTTAAGAAATTCTTTAATCTTCATCACAACCATTTAACCAAAACACCTGGGTGGACATAGTCTCGCTTTCAAGGATGAAGTTCCTCCCCCACTCAGCTCCTTCAGACTAGCCAGCAGCAATTAGCAAACACCTGGTAGAGCGACTGAGCTCATCATAGGAACTACTTCTCAGTTCAACGTTGGTAATGTTAAAGGGTTAATAGAGGAGCCATGTTGAGATGACTTCTCAAAGGTGTATATACTATACTGTATATATATATATGTGTGTGTGTTTGTGTGTGTGTAAAAATATTTTTATAACAACTGAAGTTAACATAGTTACTTGATTCTGCTATAAAATAGCATAATGTGGCTGGAAAACATCCAGCAGTTTGTGCAAATAAAAGCATGATTAACTAAAGCTCCTTTAAATTGACATTTTAAATTTTCATTAATTTCTTTTTAATGATATAAAACATCTTCATAATGATGATGAGCACTTCTCTAAACAAGCCTGGTTCTGCTGCTTCGTCAAACTTTTTCCTGCTTTCCTCCCTCTTTTAATCGCTGGAAGGCTGCTCCGCCTCTCCCTGCCCAAATATGGGCGTGTCAGTCCGGCCTCCAGCCAATCAGCTGCCTGGATTCGTCCCTCCAACAGATGCCATGGGTTTGGGCCGGGCCTGAGTTTCAGTGAGGGGAGCAACAAGCTGGCTGAAGGGGCAAAGGGGAGCAGAGAGAGGGGGGAAACATATTTATGATTTAAATAGTAATAATTATAACAAGAAGGAGAAAAGCAGCAGAGTGATGTGAGGAAGGAAAACTGTTTTCTGCTGCTGCAGGTGGAGGTGTCTCACCTTTAAACCTCTGGAGGAAACACACTGAGGTTGGGAAGTAAAGGTAATTATCTATTTGTGATTTTTCAGCTAATTTAACAAAGCAGCAGCAGCAGAAACATTCAAACATTTTCATCTGACTCATTAATCTCTGGAAAGGTTGTTTAATTTAATGTTGCGTTTTGGCGGGACGGTTTACGCAGGAGTCTCCACTCTGCTGATTTTGGAGAGCATAACAATGGAGTGCTGTTTAAATGCTAAGACAGTTTTAGTTAGACAGCTGCCGCCTGTGTTTATTGCAACATGCCAGTGGCCGGGTACAAACACTCCAGCATTCACTCAGGGTTATGCTGTTTATTTGCAGCGTGACATGTCACTGGAATCTTGTTAAGCAACACTCCAGACGTTTAAATGTTTCATATTTTGATGATTATTTTTTGTGTCTTTTGCTATGTGCCACTTGAATAGTCAAAATATATTTACTTGGTTTTAAAAGCTGCGCCGCTTCTGGGTGTCGTTCTGTGAAATAGCTGCTTTCTGAATGTTAAACGGCGGCAGCAGCTGCAGGATGACGGTCATAGGATCTGTTTGGGCCCCAGTTCCAGCTCAAGCCCTCAGCCTGGTATGCGTGACGCCCCAAAGTGGGCGCAGCAGCCAAAACACTCTCTCTGCTGCAGAGGATCTCCGACGTTTCTGTGTCACCGTGTGACCTGATGCGTCCGCTGGCAGCTTTTATTTGCTGCAAAAACCTGATTTAAGACAGTGATAATCTGTCTTGAATTATCTGTTCATTTAAATTAGAAATTAACAGCAATAGTTTGGGTTATTTAGCTTTTTATCAAAGTCATATTTTCAACTTTTTATTCATTAATTTATATATTTTTAAACTAAATATTTTATTAACTGGCTAAATATTTTACAAATCAAATAACTAGTTAGCAAGCTAATTATATAGTTTGCACACCAACAAATACTAAGCTCAGAACAATATAATTAATTAGTGAGCTAAATATCTAACTAACAAACTAAGTATTTTGTTGGCAAAATACATATTTGGTTTGCTAACTTAAGTATTTAGTTGCAACCCACCTATTTAATTAGCAATCTAAATATATAGTTTGTAATCTATATATTTACTTGGAAAGCTAAATATTTAATTTCAAAGTAACTAGTTAGCAAGACAAACATCTATGTGACAAACTAAATGTTTAGCTAACTATATATTTAGAGAGAAAGCTAAGTAATTTGGTTTGTTTTATATTTAGATTGAAAATGTGACTTACTAGTTAATAACATGGTAAAGACAAAACTTTGACAAATGAACCTCCACTTTTTAATTGTTTTTTTTTATGACAGGCCAGATAATACAAATGATTTTTGCCAATTTTTGATTTTAACTTTACAAATGGCCTGTTCAACATCTCCCGCTGATCTTGACCTGTTTTTACAAAAGATGTGCAGAACTGATGGAGGCATACGTCAAAAAAACTGCAGCTGTGATTTAAATGAAACATGGCTCCACAAAGTGTTGACTCAGAGGGCTGAATACAAAAGCACTCCACACTTTTCAGATGATTAGTTTTAATTTTCCTGCTGTATCCCAATAATACGTACAGCAGCGTATTGGGGCCTTTGCGGGTAGAAAAAGAGGAGGCAGATTTCTGCCAAAAACTGAAATTTTGCAGAGCAAATAAGGTGATTTCTGTTTTTAACATTTTCCAGTTATTTGTATACTATACAACACACTGTATCCAAATAAAACACTTTAAAGTTTGTGGTTTGTATTGTAACAAAAAGTTAAATTAATACTTTTGTAATGCTGTCAAATCAACTGCTACTGTTTGGCATTGGTTGAAATATGCATTGATTCTGCAGAGCAGCAGGTAGTAGAAGGGAAATCCTTTCAGAAATGAGATGATGGATGATCATCAGTTTCCTGGCGACAAACTTTGGGCGGCGGGCGGCGGTTGGGTTTGGACCAGGACTCACGGGTCAAGTGGTGTCATGAGTTTACTTCATGAGGAAACGCCGCCTGACGTACGTTGGAGCGTGAACTTCTTTCAGACAAGGAAGGAAAACTTAAATAAACCAACAAACCCAGCTCACTTCAGGATTATATTGAAAAAAACTCTAGCTTCTGTTTCTGCATCTGATCCCATCAAACAACAGAAGCTGTTTGCGAGATGTGAATCGGTAAAATGTAACTCTGTTTCCTGTTTACATGGAGGCATTTCCTGTCCACAGGCAGACGCCTGCGGGTGTGCCGATGTTTAAGATTAGGGGGAACACCCTCTGATCTATCTCTGACAGATCTGGAAATTGTGCTGCTCGGAGGTTGCTCTTATCTAAAGAGGCTGGAGGCTTCCCGAAACGTTCTGCTCCTGCGGCCCCTGAGGGCGGCCATCTTGGATGGAGCTGCTGAGCATCGTGGCTTGTTTTAGCATCCATTCACCCAACTTATCGTTACTAAACATTTATTCACCTTAATCGAAATGTTAAATTGCCTCTAAGCAGCCAGTCAGGTCCTGCACTGGAACAACATAAAATCTTTAAGAGTATTTTTGTTCTACTTTCTAGTGCAAATATTTTATTACATTTGAATAAGACAAAACTAACTTACAAGTAACTTTTCAGCAAGAAATAGGAGCTTCTTTTAAGTAAGTCTTTTAATATTGATTTTTTAAGAAAAATCAATATTACTGGTAGATTACTGGTAATATTGATTGTACTGGTAGATTACTGGTGATATTGATTGTACTGGTAGATTACTGGTTATATTGATTGTACTGGTAGATTACTGGTGATATTGATTGTACTGGTAGATTACTGGTAATATTGATTGTACTGGTAGATTACTGGTGATATTGATTGTACTGGTAGATTACTGGTGATATTGATTGTACTGGTAGATTACTGGTAATATTGATTGTACTGGTAGATTACTGGTGATATTGATTGTACTGGTAGATTACTGGTTATATTGATTGTACTGGTAGATTACTGGTAATATTGATTGTACTGGTAGATTACTGGTAATATTGATTGTACTGGTAGATTACTGGTGATATTGATTGTACTGGTAGATTACTGGTAATATTGATTGTACTGGTAGATTACTGGTGATATTGATTGTACTGGTAGATTACTGGTGATATTGATTGTACTGGTAGATTACTGGTAATATTGATTGTACTGGTAGATTACTGGTGATATTGATTGTACTGGTAATATTGATTGTACTGGTAGATTACTGGTAATATTGATTGTACTGGTAGATTACTGGTGATATTGATTGTACTGGTAGATTACTGGTGATATTGATTGTACTGGTAGATTACTGGTGATATTGATTGTACTGGTAGATTACTGGTAATATTGTACTGGTAGATTACTGGTGATATTGATTGTACTGGTAATATTGATTGTACTGGTAGATTACTGGTAATATTGATTGTACTGGTAGATTACTGGTGATATTGATTGTACTGGTAGATTACTGGTAATATTGATTGTACTGGTAGATTACTGGTAATATTGATTGTACTGGTAGATTACTGGTAATATTGATTGTACTGGTAGATTACTGGTAATATTGATTGTACTGGTAGATTACTGGTGATATTGATTGTACTGGTAGATTACTGGTAATATTGATTGTACTGGTAGATTACTGGTGATATTGATTGTACTGGTAGATTACTGGTGATATTGATTGTACTGGTAGATTACTGGTGATATTGATTGTACTGGTAGATTACTGGTAATATTGATTGTACTGGTAGATTACTGGTGATATTGATTGTACTGGTAATATTGATTGTACTGGTAGATTACTGGTAATATTGATTGTACTGGTAGATTACTGGTGATATTGATTGTACTGGTAATATTGATTGTACTGGTAGATTACTGGTAATATTGATTGTACTGGTAGATTACTGGTGATATAGATTATGTCACTCCTTAGTATCTACCAGATTACTGGTAATATTGATTGTACTGGTAGATTACTGGTAATATTGATTGTACTGGTAGATTACTGGTAATATTGATTGTACTGGTAGATTACTGGTAATATTGATTGTACTGGTAGATTACTGGTGATATTGATTGTACTGGTAGATTACTGGTAATATTGATTGTACTGGTAGATTACTGGTGATATTGATTGTACTGGTAGATTACTGGTGATATTGATTGTACTGGTAGATTACTGGTGATATTGATTGTACTGGTAGATTACTGGTAATATTGATTGTACTGGTAGATTACTGGTGATATTGATTGTACTGGTAATATTGATTGTACTGGTAGATTACTGGTAATATTGATTGTACTGGTAGATTACTGGTGATATTGATTGTACTGGTAATATTGATTGTACTGGTAGATTACTGGTAATATTGATTGTACTGGTAGATTACTGGTAATATTGATTGTACTGGTAGATTACTGGTGATATTGATTGTACTGGTAGATTACTGGTAATATTGATTGTACTGGTAGATTACTGGTTATATTGATTGTACTGGTAGATTACTGGTAATATTGATTGTACTGGTAGATTACTGGTTATATTGATTGTACTGGTAGATTATTCCACTTATTTCAAATTGAATGGCGCTGTGCCGTTTCCTGGCAACCCTGGCCAAGCCCAGCCCGTTACCTAGCAACCCACTTTTAGTTCCACCAGCAGATTATGTCACTCGTTAGGTGATGTCACTCGTTAGATTATGTCACTCGTTAGGTGATGTCACTCGTTAGGTGATGTCACTCGTTAGATTATGTCACTCGTTAGGCGATGTCACTCGTTAGATGATGTCACTCGTTAGATTATGTCACTCGTTAGGTGATGCTCATTAGATGATGTCACTCGTTAGGTTATGTCACTCGTTAGATTATGTCACTCGTTAGGTGATGTCACTCGTTAGATGATGTCACTCGTTAGGTGATGTCACTCGTTAGATGATGTCACTCGTTAGGCGATGTCACTCGTTAGATGATGTCACTCGTTAGATTATGTCACTCGTTAGATGATGTCACTCGTTAGATGATGTCACTCGTTAGATTATGTCACTCGTTAGGCGATGTCACTCGTTAGATTATGTCACTCGTTAGGTGATGTCACTCGTTAGGTGATGTCACTCGTTAGATTATGTCACTCGTTAGGTGATGTCACTCGTTAGATTATGTCACTCGTTAGGTGATGTCACTCGTTAGGTGATGTCACTCGTTAGATGATGTCACTCGTTAGATTATGTCACTCGTTAGGTGATGTCACTCGTTAGATGATGTCACTCGTTAGATGATGTCACTCGTTAGATTATGTCACTCGTTAGGTGATGTCACTCGTTAGGTGATGTCACTTGTTAGATTATGTCACTCGTTAGGTGATGTCACTCGTTAGATGATGTCACTCGTTAGATTATGTCACTCGTTAGGTGATGTCACTCGTTAGATGATGTCACTCATTAGATGATGTCACTCGTTAGCAGTGAAATAATCTGCCAGACAAACTGGTACTTTAAAAAATAAATAAATTTATGAATTATTGACTTAAAATGAGTTTCTGTATTTTGCTGACAAATGAGTTGTGTTTTATTTTAAGTGTATAAAAATATTATTTTCCTAGAACTGACCGAAAATCAAAAATAGTTGGTAAGATTTTGTGTGTTTGGATGAATAATGTCTTTTTGTACCCAAATACTGCATGCAGATTTTGTTCATGAAAATGGAAAAGGTTTCCTTCTGTCACTTTTCTGAGATTTCAAAACGTTGGGTTTTTCATGCTACAAATTATTTCAGTACAATGACAAAAACAAACTTGTTTCTTGCAAAAATATCTTCTTAAAGTTGAAATAACACAAAATTAACTTACAAATATCTGTTCAGCATTTTGGATTACATTTTTCCCAAAAGTGAAATAATCTGTCACTTTTTGGTCAATATTACGGAATTATTCACTTAAACCAAGTCTTCTCTGATATTTTAGAGACTTCAGCTTAAGTTTTGAGTTCAGGAGTCTGAAAGATAACGTTACCGGATAAATGATTCCTCTGAGACGTGTTGGGAACATGGAGAGCTGCATTCAGCCATCTGATGTGTTTACAGTTAGCGTAGCGCCCGGAATAGAAACAGCTTCCCCTCCTCCGGTCGTGTGATTGTCCTAAAATTAGATCCAAAAGAAAAAAACTAAACAACTTTTTGTGCTATCTGCCCAGACTGCCACCAATTGTGAGAAAGTTCAACAGTATTTCCTGAGTGTGAACTCCTGCGCACGTGGGAGAGGAGAAAACATTTTTGTGTTTGCTATCTGGTTTCTGCTGATAATGCCTCGCTCTACAAATAAATCCCAAACATGTCCTCAGCCGTCTGTCATGCGCTGGAGGAGGCGTTATTATCAACCGATTAAAGCTCAGCGTGGGGCTTGTTTTCTTTGGGCCGACAGCTCCAGTCGCTCCAGTTCAGGCAGAGCTGAGCCAACCAGGCGTCTCTGCCGGGTCCACAGACCTGGAGAAACCTCAGAGACGGGTCAGGACCTTTATTCAGATGACCTCTGGTTTGACCTCTGCTCAGGCAAACAGAGAAGACGGCTCGTGAAGTGACAGGGTGAATTTGGGAGCATCTGTTTGGACATTATAAGAGACATGAATCGTGGAATGCAAACACATGATGGAATAGAGATATTGTAGATAGAAAAAAACAAACCCAGAAACTTTATTTAATCTCAAAAATGTTCTATAAAAATGGAAAATGTCCAAGTTTCAAAATTCAAAGCTTTTCAACTTTTGGAAAATTTTCAAGTTTAATAATTTAAACTTTTTGACTTTTATGTTTGAAACTTTTCTAAGTTTCAGAGGAAAAAAAAAATTGACTTTTGCAAAAACATTTTTTAAAAATTGGTTTCAAAAGTAAAAAAAAAATATTTTTGGGAAATTTTCAAATTTTAAAACTTTAAAATGTTTGAAAATTTTCCAAATTTCAAAAGTCAAAATTTTTCATTTTTGTAAATTTAGGGGGGTTTTCTTTACAAAATTTCTTAAGCTAAAAAATTATGTTTTTAGCAAATTTTTGAGTTTTCAAACTTTTCTTTTTCAGTTTTTTGAAGAAAAATCAGAAATTCTTTTAGAAAATATTTTTTACCAAAATTATGTTGCACGTTGTCATAAGTTTCTCTCAGCTTCCTGTTTGCAAACAGGAAGTGAAAAGAACAGAGCAGAATGGCTTACCAAAGTAAAACAGGAAAATATCATTTAGAAATTCAAACTGAAGACATCAAATCAGCTGATTGAACAAAATCCATTAAATGTCATTTGTCATTCACAACCTTCCTCTAAAACACTGAAAGCTCACAGAGGGAAAGATGGAGGCTGACACAAACGGAAATGTTTCCTCTTTCAGACTTTATGAGGAATAACTGGCTGAGTCGCTTCAGGGCTTTTTAAACTCTTTTCTGCTAATAAAAGCAGCCGCAATAACAAACCTGCTGCAGACGAGTTAATCCTGCTGCAGTTAGACAAACTGCGGCTCCAGCTCTCCTCGCCTTCCTTATCTTCAGGTTCACAACTTCATAAGCAGCCGGGCTTCGGCGACATGTCGCAGCCGCCGGCGTGACTCATAAGAAGGTTTTACACTTTTTTGCTCTAAAAATTTCAGTTTAAGAAAATGTGCCTGCAGAAATAGTCGCGGTAACGTCAACATGTCAGATTATTTTCCAAATGTTTTTCTTCTGTTTTCTGTGGGAGAAGTGAGGAAGGAAAGATGAAGAAGATCCATATTCATTTTTAAAACCATTCTCAACAATTTATAACAGGATTTTGGTGTAAATGTTTTTCTAGTTCGAATTGCAAACCTTTCAAACTCAGAAATTTCCCCTTTTTTCCTAAAAAAATCTCAGATCAATAAGAAAATGACTGATTTCTAGCAAATCTTCCACTTTTAATACTTCTGTGGAAGAAAACTTTTCCAGAATAATCTTTATATCAAAACTTTAGTTGTTTTTTTTTTACAGCAGATTTGGGACATGTCAAAAAGTTCCACTTTTTATTGATATAATATTTTATTTTTAATATTTTTTCAGATTTTGTTTTCTCTTTTTTTAAATCTATAATGGCCCTGACACATCATCATAATTTAAGCTTCACTTAACAAAGGCAGCTATAAATATTTGCAACAGATTTTCTCCATCAGTGCAGAAACAGAAAATCTGCCAAACTAAAATAAATGAGTTATTTCAAATCAGTGGACGTGTAAATATCTTAAGACAGAGAAATAAATGAGGAAATTGTTGAGTGAAACCTGCTTTTAATGACTGAAGTGAGTTTAGGTGGAAAATATCTGCAGTTCCTGCTGATTAGAGATTGTCACGGCTGCTGCATCTGCATGAAATATGCAGGAGGTCGGAGGTCAAAGCTCTCTCTGGCATTTGCTGGGTGTGTTCAGGCCTGCAGATGTGAGTCGGATCTATAATAAGATTGAGATGTGAGGCATTTCAGATCATCGCCTCGTCCTGCGCCGCTCCACCGTTCCTCAGCTGCACCCAGGGGGCGCCGCCTCCTTCACCTGCTGCTGTCCGTCCTGCCTGCAAATCAGCAGCAAACATGTATAAATCTCCCATCTCAACTTTATTGTTTCCACTCTTTTTCTGAGAAACGTTAATATTTTTTGTTCCTTTGCTTCATTCTTTAAGATAAATTTACTGTTTTGCATTGACGGCTGCAGTAAATGTGATGCGTTGTTTTTTTTTTTAAGTGTTGGACTCCTGGTATCTCCAGCTGATACACCACGCTGGAATATACGCACAAATTTACACACTCGGATCGGTTTTCCTCTTCACACACATAGCAGAGCTAAGGCAGTTAAAAAAGAGATCACATGAAGAAGACAGGACTCTGAAGAATGAGATGTATGCAGTGCATGAGCTGCAACTACGACAGCATATCAGAGCCAAAACACGAGAACATTTTCTCCAAAAATCTGAGAAATCTTGAGATGAATCCCAGAAAATTTAGAGAAAAAACATGAACATTTTCTGATACTGAAAAATTGGAAAGTTGTGAGATAAACTCAGAAATCTTGAGCTGAATCTTAGACATTTTCTAGAAGGAACAGGACAATTTATGAGTCAAAAAAGTCAAATATTTGTGATAAAACTGAAATTGTGAGATTTCTATGAACTATGATGGTGTTTTAATGCCATGGTTCATAAAAAATGGGTAAATTTTGTGCAAATCTCTGACCTCAGAATCTCTGAGAATTTGCAAGAAAAAAGATTTTTCTCACAAATTTTCTAGAAGAAACATAGAAATGTCTGAGCTCCAAAAGCTCCAAATTTGCTTTAAAAAATGTAGATTAATCTAAAAAATTTTCTCAAAAAATTGGGAAATTTCCAAAGTTAAAAATTTCAGACATCAGCTAAACCTCTTCATAACTTTCTAATATTTACATCAAACCCGATTTTATAATGATTTTGTTTAAGGATCAGAAAAAAAAACACTTTTCCTTTTGAAGTTTTGTTTTTCAGAGCTAAATTGTCCAAATATTTCCATACACAATGCACAAAAAAGCAATATTTTCAATTCTAAATCCATTTTGCTGCTAAATTATTGAGTAAATAAACATGAGCTAATCAAAAATATTTATTGTTCTGTTATTTGGATTATTTAACCATCAAATTGGTGCAAGGTTTTGTTATACTAATTTAGCTTTCAGGTGGAAATTAAACTTAATTAGATGTATGGACTGTGGACGCTAACATTAGCATTAGCATCTATGCAAGTGCCACATGTTTAGCATTGAGATGCTATTATAGGCTAACTTCTTTTAGCACAACTTGAGCACAACAATCGTCCAGGCAGAACGTTTTTGAGAGCCGAGTGGAGCGGCTTGGTTGCTCTTCGCTGTTAGCGGAAGAAGCTTGTGCGTCCAAGTTACGGCTGCACTAGAAACGTGTGGATGCAAAGGTTCCGCTTTGCTAGAACTGAAAGAAAAGGTGATTAATTGCATTAAAGTAATGCAATGAATTGTCTGATATGCAGATATAGAAATTAAATTATTCTCTTCACTTTTTTAAGTAAAAAAAACTTGGACTCAGTAAGAATTTTCTCTTGGTGAGACAAATTTTTGCAGTTTTTATCTGCAGTGGCTTTGTTTATCACGCCTTATTGTTTGCCCACATGTCCAAATGATAATTTTTTATGAGCAGGTCGCCGTTCCCCATTGGTTGTTTGCTCTGTTTCTTATCAGCCAGACTTTATGTGAGCTGCGTTAGCTTGTTGGAGGAGTTGTGTAAACGGCTCAGGCTCATGTAGCCGACTCAGAGGAATGACCGACGCTACGGAAAGAATGTAAAGACCGCCAGAAGCTTGAAGCTGCTGGCCTTGCTTCTATATCAGACCCTTTAGCTTCACATGCTTAGCCTGACATGAACACCACAGTCTTCAGAGTTCTGCTGGGAGCCAATTACTGCTAAACTGTTTTATTAGGTCATAATTATTTACTCCTCTCGAGTTTTTCTGACGTTTTATTTTATGTTTCAGACTCTGACATTGACCAAGAGGACAGCCATGTTTACAGCCAGGCCAGAAATCAAGCCGTGAGTAAACAAACACATTGACTCACAATATCTGGACTCAAGTATTGATGTTTTGGAGACATTTTTAATCAGAAAGGTTGGTTCTTGTGTGCAGTCCAGGACAAACTGGTGGAGTTTAATTTAGATCTGCTTTGGAAATGTTTGAAGGTGAAGTGGATCGGATCACATTTTTACTCACCTAAAAGTAAAACGTCTACTCAAGAACTGAGTAACTGGTCAAATTATCTGTCATTTAATATTAAAAAAATTACATCATCAGACAGATTAGATGGAAGGTTAAATGCAAATTTTGGTATTTTAAGGATGAAAATGACAATAATTTATATAAGTAACAAAATCAGGCTAAATGAAATGTTTCCAAATCTGTTTATGAAATTAAAAAACTGAAGAAACTTTAACAGAAACTGCAGGTGTGTTTCTGGATCTGGTGAACTTTTGGTTAAAATTTGTTTGTTTTTCATTCAGAGGGAAGAAAATCCAGAAATTTTACCCCAAAGTAGAAATACTTAATTTCTTCTTAAAATACAGCGTAAAATAGTCTTAAAAGTACATTTTTTTAAAAGTTACTCCAGTTAATGTAACTAGTTACTGCCCCACTCTACTTACATCTACTTGGGTGATTTTTAAGGGGAAGGTTCATGTCCTAAACATTTTCAAGTTAGCAAAAAAGCAACAGAGCTAAATGGAAAATTAGCAGATTAGCTAATTAGCTTAGCCACTACAGCTAGCAGCTGGCACTTAGCAAATTACCTCATTCTAATCATCTAGTTATTGAAATTTTGTGCCAATTTTGGTCTAGAAAATGTAGCTGTTGTTTGAATTAGGTGAACACACACGAGGTTAGCTTTTTGTTTTTCTCTTGCATGTTGAAGAGTGGCGTCAACAAATAAGCAGTTATAGAAAAAGAAAGAAAATCAAAGTGGATGAAACTGGGCTGAACTCTGCGTCTCATGCAGGAGTAATTCTAACAGGATCACTATTTTAGGACAGGAAACCCGCTGCCGCGTTGCCGGTCACACCAGCAACGTGTCGCGACGCAATGTTTTCACAGGATTTACTGTGTACGAGTTCATGAGACAAAAAGTGGAAGGAGATATGGCAGACGGGGTCATGACACGCTTCCTCCAGAACGGGAGGAAGAGGTGAAGCGATCCGAATCCCGCTCAGCCGAAAGGCAGCAAACCCAGTGGAACCAGAGCAGGAGTTTATAGTTTTATTTTCAGAACTCTTCAATCTACATTTAATCAACAGGTTGACGTTTTATTGATTTTATTGATCTGTACAGGTGAGACATTGTGATTGGATTTTCATTTCAATCACACCAAGAATGTTTGAGTTTCCAAAGATTGGAGACTCTTCTGGTTCTGGTTCTGGTTCTGGTTCTGGCCTGCTCTTCACCCCCAGAACCAGAACCAAGTATGGAGGAGAAGCATTCAGCTCTATAGAAGCATATATGTGCCATAAATCTGGAGTAAACTACAGAAAACTGCTGAAACATTGAGTTCATCTGGTTAGAGTTTAATTTGATTAATAATAAATGGAAAATTCACCAACATATTTGGTGTTTATTGATCATTTTAACGATGGCGCTAACAAAATATGATTTCTGTTATTATCTGATGTTTTTTTTTCATGATGTGAAGCACTTTGAACGGTCGTGCTGCTGAAATTTTCTATACAAATAAACTTGATTGATTGATTGATGGATTTCTGCATATAGGTGAAAGACAAGCGTCGGTCTCCCCCCTCCAACAGATCGCCATCGGCCTCGCAGCGCAACCCTCACCACAGCGGCACCGCGGACGACCAGGAGAGTCCAGAGAGAGTGGTGAGACACATTACACCACTCTTACGAACAAACGAACAGATTCAAGGTTCCTAAGCCCAGACGGATGTGAGTAAAGTACCTGAAAATGACTAAGCTTCAGTTATTACAGCAGGAAACTAGAGATCAGCCTGAAATCTGGGTCTGAACATTCAGAGCTACATAAAGACAGTTATAAAGTCGACCTTCTGTCACCTGAAGAATCTGCTGCTGGTAATCTGACTAAAACCAGGAAGATGGAGCACATAAACCCAGTTCTACACTGAGAGAATGAACTTTAAAATACTGTTGTTAGTTTATATGTCACTGAATGGTTTAAAGGCATAAAAGATCTGCTGGTGTTGTATCAACCTTCCAGACCTCTCAAGTTTTCTGCTTCTGGTTCTGGTCTGCACCCAGAACCGGAACCAAACATGGAGAAGCAGCATTTAGCTTCTATGCACCACAAATCTGGAACAAACTTTCTGAAAACTGCAGTTTTTCTTAAATTTGTGCCAGTTTTCCTTTGACGAAGCCATTACTTTCACATTATTGATCGCCTAAGATAAATGCTACGTTCAGTCGACCATAAAGTGTGATTTTTATTTTCTGTCTGCAGGTGCAGAAGGAGAAACTACATGCAGAGCTGAAGCAGGTGTTGAGTCAGAAAAGAAGTAACTTACGAGAGTCGACCTGCAAACTGGCTGAAGCAGAGATGGATTCAGAGTCTGCAGAGGAACAGACAGTAAGCAGGGCAACATTAATCACACATTTTGATTCATAAATGGGTTTTCAACAATCATCCAGTTATAGGTCTGTGTTTTTGAGTTTAAAAAAAGTTTAAAATAGGCAGAAATGTGAAAATATGACTGTCATTGTAAATGTGTTCTTGGAAAACATTAACAATCCAAAAACACCAGCAATAAAGTCTTTAAAAACAGCAAATATTAAAAATAAACCGTGCTCGGTCTGGTGGAAACCCTGCAACACCAAACCCACATAAAAACATCTGCAGCGTATCTGGACGTGAGGATTTGTTTTTCCTGTGTTTGTCAGAGTGTGGAGGAAATCTCCAAGGCTGTGGAGATCGTGGTGGAGACGGAGGCGGAGGCCGGAGCCAGCGGCTACAGCGTGACGGGTGGAGGACAGCACGGCATCTTCGTCAAAGACGTCCTCAAAGACTCTCCGGCTGCGAAACACCTGAGTCTGCAGCAAGGTACCATTTTCCCCGCACTACAGGGAGCACCGGATTATAAGGCACGCCCTCGATGAATAGTCTATTTTCAATCTTTTTTTATATATAAAGCGATCCGGACTGTGAGGCGTGTTTGTAACCCTTCAGGTCCAATAGGTTGATTCAGATTTACTGTATTTATTCTAACAAAAAAGGAAATAAAGCTGCTGGCTAACTTCAGTCCAGCAGCTTCAGTTACAGACAGCAACGGAAAAATATTGTGCAGTGGTATTTAACATAAATTCATGTCATTAATCCACATAAATAATCCCATCTTTAACATAAATAACAATGAATGTGTTTTAGTACAGGAAATAAAATCACACAAGATTATCACACAGCTCATAACTGAAACACTGGTTTGTATAACAACAGGAAAACTAGTTAAAATGCATCTTAACTGAACATAACTTCAGATTTATGTCAAATTCTGCACCAAAACTGGTGAATTTTTGCTGATTCACAGGGAATGCTTTGCGACCAGTAGCTCATTCGTGTGATTAGTTTGTGAGATTATGCCAAAAATGTTGAGAGCAATCTCAGAAATTTACTGGAAATTTCTGAATTTCAAACGTCAACATGTTTTCTTTTGAAAACTCTCAAGTTTTCTAGAAAATTTCTGAGATTAATCACAAGATTTCTGAGTTTTTGTTAGAAATTTTCTCCTTTTTCCTATCAACAAAGACCCGAATACTCCGTCGTAAAAATCCCTCTCGTGTTTTGTATGTAATATAAACATTGGCCTACTTTAGCTGCCTGATTTTAGGTTTTTTTTTTTGTTTTTGTTTTTTTTACAAACAAAAAGTTTGGACACCCCTGAACTTTAACCTACAGCACCGATTAACTTCTCAAATGAAATTTGAATTCAAATTTACAGGCTGCAAGTGAGTTATCAATTCAATTATCTTCAGAAACTGACTCCTTGTCTTCATTTTCCTCATGCCTGTGTCAAAATAAAGGTTGGTTTTATAATACTTTGGTATTTTCTGATGTACTGATTGATTTATTATCTCCTCTCTGAAGGTGACCAGCTGCTGAGTGCGAAGGTCTACTTTGACAACGTGCGCTATGAGGACGCGCTGAAGATCCTTCAGTGTGCAGAGCCATATAAGGTCAGCTTCCAGGTCAAGAGGACCGTTCCTAAAGCTGACATCAGCGTCCGGCCAAGAGTTCCCAGCCTGGAGGTCAAAGGTCCCAAGGCCAAGATGGCTAAAATGGTAAGGAGTAACGGGTTGACCTAATAGTTCTGTTTTCGAACCAAACTTGGAGAGAAATAACTAAATGTTCTCTCTCTACTGCTCCTGACTTTTACTTGAACCGTTCCAGTTGTTTTAGATCCCCCTCCATGTTTGCATCTCCTCGCTTTCTGATTGGCTCCGTGTCACATTCAACAGGCTGCGTTTTCAGAAATAACTCCACTATAACTACAATATCGTTCCAAAACAATCCAACAAAAATATCCTTTTAGATAGGTTCAGCAAAAAAAAGTTGTTTGAAACTTGTTCAAACTGTGTTTATATGCTAAAATGCCACATTCAGAAAATTTGCTTTTCTGATCTAGAGTGTGAAAGGCATGAAGCCGTTCAAGATCCAGAAGAAAAGAGGGGGTCGTTTTGGTCTGAAGAGGCTGAAAGAGAAGCGTAAGGAGGAGCTGGTGATCGAGGGAACGCCTCCACCCGCTGAAGTTGACGTGGAGTTTTCACTTCCTAAGTTCAACCAGAGGAAAAGTGACGTAGAGGTCAGAGGAACAGGAAGCTTTGCAAAGGCAAAAAGGAGGATCGGGTTAGTTTGACTCCAACAAATACTGTTGTGGTTGGATGTTAAATTCATATCCGGGTTTCTGCTTACAGTTTGGACTGTGGGTGTGTTTTCAGGTTCCCCCATATGAAAGCGAAGGGACGCAGTGGTGCGGGAGGAAAACTGGAACTTGAGGGACATGAGCGTGTCCCTTCGTCTGAAATACCTGGAGCTAACGTGAAAGCCAAAGGAAAGGGACATAAGTTTGGGATCGTATTTCCCAAGACGAAACACGCAAAGTCGGGTTCTTCCACAGGAAACGTGGAGCTCAGGCCTCCAGAGATGAGCGTCCAGCCGCCGTCCATGGAGGCCGGTTTGTCTGGCAAAAAAGACAAAAACGTGGAGAAGAGAGGCTCAAAGTTTAGCCCCCCAGATGTGGAGTTTGCCCTCCCCTCAGGAAAAGCTGAGGCATCTGTGCCCAGCGTGACGGGACGCGCGGAAATCAAGGCTCCTAAAGTAGACGTCAGAGGAGAAGCTGATGTCGGCAAAGAAGATGCAAAACTCAGAATACCAAAGTTGAAACTACCCAAAATCAGACTCTCACGCCACTCGGACTGGCACAAGATTGACGGTGAAACCAAGGTGAAAGCGGAGGGAATGAAAGTACCTCATGCTGACATCACAACTCCAACAGCTGAAATTAGAGGTGATGGAGAATTTATTGTTCCTAAAGTGGAGGTCACCAAACCAAAAATTAAAGGAGACGTATCAGGAAAAGCTGCCTCAGTTCAAATGCCCTCAGTTGATATTTCTTTGCCAAAGGTAAAGGGAAAGTCTGGCACAAGTTATTCAGTCCAAGGGGTTGAAGGAGCAGGGAAGTCAGAGATCAACGTGCCTGCTATCAATATCTCTGCACCCGATGTTGGCCTGGACTTTGATTCAGGTCAGAGAATTCCCGATGAAGTGGAAGGAACTGTGAAAGGGCCCAAAATCTCTCTGCCAAAGGTTGACGTCTCCTTACCAAAGATGGAAGCTCCTGGTGTCAATATTAAAGGGCCAGGAGGTGGAGGAAAGTTCAACCCACCTTCTGTTGATGTCTCTTTTCCAAAGATGAAATCAGACAGCGCGGATGTGGACATGGACTATTACGTTGGTGGTGACGGAAAGTTCAGACTACCTGATTTTGACGTGACTCTTCCTAAAATGAATTCACCAGATGGAGAAGGAGACGTGGAAGTGGGATTCAAATTGCCCAAAGTAGATTTAGCTCTCCCAAAAAGCAACGCAGGAGAAGCTGACAGGGAAGGAAAGGGAAAATTTCAGCTGCCATCTGTTGATGTCTCGCTGCCTAACCTGAAGGCAGGCAAGGTGGAAGTTGGCACTGAAGGCCAAAAAGTGAAAGGTGGCAAATTTGAAATGCCTGGTATTTCATTGCCTAAAGGAGAAATAAAAGGAGACATCAAACTCCCAAAAATGGCAACAGCTGGGGCTGAGGTTGACGTTGAAACATCAGCAGATGTTTCTGTACCTAAACCCAGGGGTGAGATTGAAGGAAAAGTCGAGGGAGGCAAGTTCAGCATGCCTTCTGTAAACATTTCTCTCCCTAAAATGAAACTTCCTGAAGGAAATGTGAAACTAGAAGCTCCTGATCTTCCACAGATCGACCTCTCTCTTCCGACATCAAGGGAACCAGGCAGTGTGGATCTGGAGGGAAAAGGCGGGGCCAAATTTAATATGCCAACATTTGACATCTCATTGCCTAAGGGAAAAACTGAAGACAGAGAACTAGATGTTAAAGAACCTGCCATCAAAGGAGGAGCAAAATTCAACATGCCATCTCTTGACATTTCGCTCCCTACAATAAAACCACCTGAAGGGGGAACTGACATCCCCATGGAAGGTCCTGAATTTCACATCAAATCACCTACAGCTAATGTCAATTTGAAAGGAACCGGGATCAAAGAAGAAAAAATGAATTTGCCTGCAAAAGATATTTCTCTTCCAAAAGAAAAAGTAGAGGGGAAGATAACTGTTGAAGGAAAAGGAGGGAAGTTAAAGATGCCTTCACTTGATGTGTCCCTTCCTAAAGTGAAGATGCCCGAGGAAAACATTGAAATTGGAGGAAAGACTGTTGACATCTCACTTCCAAAAGGAAAATTAGATGTGGACATAGGAACCAAAACTAAAGGAGGGCGATTTCATTTACCCTCAGTTTCCCTACCTAAAATAAAATCAAAACGAGGTGAAATCAACATCGCAGGGCCAGAAATAATAAGTGGAGAAGTAAAAGCACCAACTATTGACATCTCCCCACCACAAGGAGCATTGGAAGCTGACATTGATTTTGATGATCAAGGTAAAATGGCTGGATTCAATGTGCCATCTGTAGACATTGACTTACCCACTGTTAAATTTCCAGAAGGATATGTAAACTTTCAAGGTCCAAAAGTCAAGGGTGACAAATTTGAAATGCCCAGAATTGATTTCTCATTGCCTAGAGGGAAAAAACATGGAAACATTGATATTGACATCCACTCTGGAGTAGATGGAAACTTTGAAATACTTTCTGATGATACGAAACTTCCTAAAGGAAAAGGCAAATTTGGTGTAAATATTAAAGGACCGGAGGAAAAAGCAGGAAAACTCACAATGCCCAAATTTAAAGTTTCAGCTCCAAAATTGAACATACCAGAGGGAGATGTCAAAGTGCAAGGACCAGACATTAAAGGAAAGATTGAAATGCCAGCTGTTGCTATTTCACCTCCAGAAGCAACAATAGAAAGAGATCTTGACATTGACGGTCATGGAGCTAAAGGAGCCAAATTTCACATGCCTTCGTTGAACATTAACCTTCCAAAGATAAAATCTGGGGAAGTTGGTATTGATGTTAAAGGGCTTAAAGGTGAAGGAAAAACACTTGATGTGCCATCAATGGATATTTCAGCACCTAAAATAAAATCTCCAGAGGTAGACGTCAACCTCCAGGGTCCAGATGTTGACATTTCATTTCCAAAACCGAAAGCTGATTTTGAGATTGATGTTAAAGACGCTGAAATAAAAGGAGGAAAGACAAAAATGCCAACATTTGACATTTCAATGCCAAAGGTAAACTTTCCTGAAGGTGAAGTCAAAGTAAAGGGTCCTGACTTCAAGGGCAAAAAGATTGAGATGCCAGACATTGATATTTCGCTGCCTAAAGGAAAATCAGATGTAGAAACTGATGGGCACGGCTGGAAAGGCGGGAAGTTTCACATACCCTCAGTTGATTTTTCTCTACCAAAGATAAAAGCTAAAGGACCAAACGTCAATATAGAAGGGCCTGAACTTAAACAAAGAGACATCAACATGCCTGACATTGACATTTCTCTTCCAAAAGGAAAAGCTGATATCGACCTCAATATTGAAAGTACTGAAGGAAAAGGAGGGAAATTCAAAATACCCAAATTTGATATTTCCCTTCCAAAGACAAACCTTCCAGAGGGCCATGTTGATATTTCTCTACCAAAAGTAAAAGGAGAAGTTGATATTGATGGTCACATGGACAAAGAGGCCAGGTTTCAGCTGCCTTCTCTTGATGTTTCTCTCCCTAAAATAAAAGCAAAAGGAGCTGACATTGACATGGAATGTCCAGAACCAAAAGGCGACATCACTCTACCAAAAGGCAAAGTAGAGGGTGATCTCAGCCTCAAAGGCCCTGATGTAAAAGGAGGATTTAACTTGCCAACTGTGGACATCTCATTTCCCAAAGAAAAAATTGACTTTGATGTTCAAAGTTCAGAGATAAAAGGTGGAAAGTTTAAAATGCCTACATTTGATGTCTCCTTGCCCAAAGTAAGTCTTCCAGAGGGTGATATCAGAATGAAAGACCCAAATATCAAAGGAGAGAAGCTTGAGATGCCACACCTTGATATATCACTCCCAAAAGGAAAAGCAGAAGGGGAAATTGAAGCCGAAGGACATGCTAGTAAAGGCAGCAAATTCCAAATGCCCTCTGTTGACATTTCTCTTCCTAAAATAAAAGGTAAAGGACCAGAGCTGAGTGGTGAAGTTCAAGGTGGAAAGGTAAATTTGCCTTCGGTGGATGTTTCTGCACCTAAACTGAAGTCTCCTGAATTAAATGTTGGTCTTCAGGGTCCGGATGTCAATGTTGCTATTTCACCATCATCATTTAAAGTGGATGGTGATGTTAACACTGAAGGAATGGACATAAAAGGAGGAAAGTTCAAGATGCCAAAATTTGACGTTTCTTTACCAAAGATTACGCTTCCAAAGGTTGATTCCAACATTGAAGGTCCAGAGATTAAAGGAAAAACAAAAATGACAGCTGGTGATATTTCACTTCCAAAAGCTAAGGGACCAGAGATCAATTTTGAGGGTCCTGAAATTGAAGGTGGGAAGATAAATTTACCATCTCTTGATATTTCACTTCCCAAAACACAGTGTCCTGCTATAGATGCTAGTCTCAAGGCCCCTGATGTTAAGGGAGGAAAAATCAAAATACCTGCAGTTAATGTCTCCCTCCCTAAAGGAAAGGTTGATGGTGACTTTGATGTTGAGGGCCCTGAGATGAAGGGTGGGAAGTTTAAATTACCAAAATTTGATATCTCCTTACCAAAGGTTACTCTCCCAAAGACTGATGTCAGTGTTGAAGGCCCAGACATAAAAGGAGAAATGGAAGTACCATCTGCTGATATTTCACTGCCCAAACCAAAAACAGACGTAGAAGTTGACGTAGGCAGTGGTAAAAGCAAGTTTCACTTGCCCTCGGTTGATATCGCGTTTCCTACAATCAAAGGAAGGGAAGCCAATGTTGATATTCAAGGACCTAAAATCAAGGGTGATGTATCACTCCCTACAATCAAGTCTTCAGACATAGATATTGCCATCAAAGGCCCTGACATTGAAGGAGGAAAGGTTGATCTACCAAATGTGGATGTTTCACTTCCCAAAGGTAAAATAGAAGGTAAGGTCAAGGCAGAAGGAACTGAAGTGAAAGGAGGAAAGTTTAAGATTCCAAAATTTGATGTTTCTCTTCCAAATATTTCCGTCCCAAAGGTTGACATCAATGTTGAAGGAGCAGATATGCAAGGGAAAATTGAGAAGCCGACCACTGATATTTCATTACCAAAAGCAGATGTAGATGTAAATGTTGAAAGTGGTAAAGGGGGCAAATTTCATATGCCCACAGTGGATTTCTCTCTCCCCCGGTTCAAAGCAAAGGGAGCTGACATTGAGATTGAAAAACCTGACATTAAGGGTGAGTTGTCTCTGCCTAAGGTGAAGTGTCCAGAAGTAGATATCAGTCTTAGAGGCCCAGAAGCTGAAGTAGGAAAGATAGTTCAACCAACCCCAGACATCTCATGGCCCAAAGGGAAACTTGAAGGTGGCAGAGAAGTTGAGGGCCCTGAGATGAAGGTGTGTAAATTTCCTAAAATGCCAAAAATGGACATGTGTTTACCAGAGGTTGATCTTTCTGAGGGTAATTTGAAGATAAAAGGCCCAGAGTTCAAAACAGGAAAAATTGAGTTGCCAGACATTGATTTGTCACTTCCCAAAGGAAAAGGAAAAGGAAAAGGAGAGATTGCAACTGAAGGACATGCTGGAAAGGGAGGCAAATTTCACATGCCAAATATTGACATCTCTATTCCTAAAATGAAAACCAAAGGAACTGAGATAAATGTTGATGGTCCAGAATTTAAGGGTGGAAAATTCAACATACCTGAAGCTAACATTTCACTTCCAAAAGAAAATATTGATGTTGACCCCAGCGTTGGAGGTCCGGAATTAAAAGGGGGAAAAGTAAATCTGCCCAAAGTTGATATTTCTCTTCCAAAATTTAGTCTACCAGAGGGTGCTGTCAAAGTCAAAGGACCTGATGTCAAGGGAAAACATGAAATCTCAGCTGCTGATATCTCAACTTCAACAGGAAAAGTTGAGGGGGATATAGATATTCAGGGACAAAGTGACAAAAAAGGCAAGTTTCAACTGCCCTCAATAGATATCTCTCTTCCTAAAATAAAAACAAAAGGAATTGATATGGATATTGGAGTACCCAAACCCAAAGGTGACATATCACTTCAAGGTGGACAATTTGAAGGTGATTTAAATGTTGAAGGACCTAAAGTTAAAGGTAGTAAACTTAAAATGCCCACATTTGATGTCTCGTTGCCCAAAGTCAAACTTCCAGAAGGTGAGCTGAAAATGAAAGGTCCTGAAATGAAGGGAGGAAATATTGGCATGCCAGATGTTGACATATCACTCCCAGGGGGTAAAGCAGGAGGAGAAATTGAAACTGGATTGCTTTCCAACAAAGAAGACAAGTTTCACATGCCTTCAATTGACATTACTCTTCCTAAAATAAAAGCTAAGGGACCTAATGTAAATGTAGACGGTCCTGAAATTGAAGGAGGAAAAATCAAAATGCCTGGCATTGATGTTTCCCTCCCTAAAGGAAAGACTGATATTGACCTTAATGTCGAGCCCCCTGAGATGACTGGAGGGAAGTTTAAATTACCGAAATTTGATATTTCTTTACCGAAGGTTATTCTCCCCAAGGCTGATGCCAGTGGTGAAGGGCCAGACATAAAAGGAGAAATTGAAGTACCAGCTGCTGATATTTCACTTCCAAAAGCAAAGACAGATGTAGAAATGAATGTCAATACAGGTACAAGCAGCAAGTTTCACATTCCCTCGGTTGATCTGTCGCTTCCTAAAATCAAAGGAAAGGGAGAAGTTGATATTCAAGGGCCTAAAATCAAGGGTGATTTATCGTTTCCTAAAATCAAATCTCCAAAAGTAGATGTCGACCTCAAAAGCCCAGAGGTTGAAGGAGGAAAAATTAACTTACCAGTTGTTGATATTTCACTCCCCAAAGGAAAAGTTGATGGTGACTATGAGTTTGAGGGTGTTGAAGGTAAGAGGGGGAAGTTTAAAATGCCAAAAATTGATGTGTCTTTACCGAAGGTGAGCCTTCCTGAAGGAAATGTTAAAATTAAAGGCCCGGACATCAAGGCAGGAAACATTGAGATGCCAGACATTGATTTATCTCTTCCAAAAGCAAAGGTTGATGGGGAAATTGACACTGATGGTTATGGTAAGAAAGGAGGCAAGTTTCATATACCTTCTGTGCATCTTCCTGACATGAAAGCAAAGGAACCGCAAGCCAACATAAAAGGTCCTGAAATCGATGTTGATATCAAGGGTGCAGATGTAAAAGGAGGAACTGGTGGAAAGTTCCACATGCCAACTCTTGACATAAATATGCCCAAGTTTGATCTGGACCTAAGCCTTCCATCTGGGTCAAAGGATAAAGGCCTTAAAGTCAACATCAGTGGATCTGATGTATCTGGAGATTTGGAGATGTCGGGTCTGAAAGGTGATCTCAAACCAGCCCAATTGAAGGTTAAGACTGAAGCTGTAGAAGGTCCAGGTGCATCACTGAAACTTCCCTCAGTCAAGCTACCAACAGTTGACATCTCAGCTCCAAAAGTGGATCTAGACTTTGGCCTTAAAAAACCTAAAGGTGATGATGTTGAAGTTGAACTTTTGAAAGCAGAGGGAGGAAGACCTTCTTCTGGTGGTAGCTTTGATTTGCCTGATGTCTCCCTCAAAGTGCCTAGTTTCACTTTCCCCCGGTTTGGTGTAAAGTCAAAGAGTGGTGATTTGGAGGCATCCGGACTCAAGGGAGATATTTCCCTCCATCCGCCAAATGTCGAAGGAGAGATGAGGGCACCATCAGTGGAATTTGATGGAGATGGAAAAGTCAAAATAAAGAAAACAAAAATAAAAATACCATCATTTGGAATATCTAAAAAAGATTCAGATGTATCAGTGTCTTGTCCCGATGCTGATGTTAAGCTGAAAAAAGGAAAAGCGGACCTTCCTAACCTGGATTTCAGGACTGAGAGCCCAGACAAGGCAAAACATAAAGTAAAGTTTCCAAAGTTCAAAATGTCATCTCCAAAGATTCAACTTCCAGAAGGAGAGGTTGATGCTAAAGGGGAAGCTGAAGTGGATAGAAAGAGTGGCTTTCATGCACCTGATGTCACTCTCAAGTTACCAAAGTTCTCAATCCCAGGATTTGGCTCCAAGGAAAAAGATTTAGGTAAACTAAGTGGTGAACTTCAAGCCCAGGGCAAAGTGAAAATGCCTTCCGTTGAGCTGTCACTCCCAGAAGCTAAAACACCAGAGATGGAGGTTCTTCTCCCTAAAACAGAAGTTGATGTTTCAGAAGCAGATATTAAAGGTTACGAAGGAAATCTTAAAATTCCCAAAATGCCTAAGAATGATGTTTCTATTCCCAAAGTAGACTTTGATGTGTCTCTCCCAAAAGGTCAATCCCAAGAGATTGAAGGACCAAAAATGGAACTTAAAGGTGACGGAAAATTCAAAATGCCTCAAGTAACAATGCCAACATTAGATGTGAGTCTTCCTAAAGGAAAATCTAAAGATCTCAATATAGCTAAAGCTGAAATAGAGGGTGATGGAGGGAAGTTTAAAATGCCTTATGTCAAAATGCCCACTGTTGATATAACTGTACCAAAGGCTGATATTTCACTGCTAAAAGCAAAATTGGAAGCCCCTGAAATTGAAATGGAGGGGACTACAGAGCAAAAGTTTAAAATGCCCGGGGTTGACATCTCTCTTCCAAAGGGTAAACTCCAAGGGAATAAGGCACCTGAAATGGATGGAGAAAGAGGCAAAATCAAAATGCCTCACATAAAGATGCCACATGTTGATATCTCTCTCCCCAAGGGAAAAATTGAAGGTGCAGATGTGGAAATCAAAGGAGAAGGGGGAAAATTCAAGATGCCACAAATCAGCATGCCGTCTGTTGATGTTTCACTCTCTAAAGGAAAAGTTGAAGGTCCAAATGTTCAGATAGAGGGCACGTCTGAAGACAAAATCAAATTACCTCAATATAAAATGCCAAATGTTGAGGTTTCTCTGCCTGAGGGACAGATTGAAGGTCCCGATGTAGAGCTCAAAGGAGAAAAGGGAATGTTTAAGATGCCACAGATTGGTATGCCATCTGTTGAAATAGCCCTTCCCAAAGGAAAGGCTGAAGGGTTAGACATTGATGGAGGAGCAAAATTCAAAATGCCATACGTAAAATTGCCTTCAGTTGACACATCTGTATCTAAAGAAAAAACTGCTGACCCAGATGCTGGAATTACAGGAAATTTGGGTGAAAAATTTAGAGTGCCTCATGTAAAAATGCCAAATATGGACTTCTCAGTCAACAAAGGAAAAGATGGTCCAGATGTGGAAATTGAGGGTGAAGGTAGAAAGCTTAACATGCCACACTTTAGTATGCCTTCAGTTGATATATCATTACCCAAAGGAAGAATTGAGAGTCCTGATATTGAGATAGGAGGTACAGAGGGCAAAATAAAAATACCTCACCTGAAACAGCCAAATGTTGACATCTCTTTACCCAAAGGTAATGCTGCTAAATTTGAAGGAACAGAGTTAAAAGTAGAGGGAAGCCTACCAGAAGTACCCTCTGGAGACATTTCTTTGCCAAAAGATAAAATTGCAGGCCCCAATGCTGGCATTAAGAGTGAAGGAGGAAAATTCAAGTTGCCAAAAGTTGATATATCTCTTCCCAAAGTAAAACCTTCCATGGAAGATCCAGAGATGGACATAAAGAAAGAAGGACAACTCAAGAAGCCAAAAACAAGTACTGACAAATCTAGTGGGAAAACTGAGGTAGAAAGTGGAACTATCAAACTATCCCATATAAAGATGCCTAAAGTTGATATTTCCCTTCCTAAAGGTAAAGGCAGTACTATGGAGATGGAAGTTACAGGTTCAGATGCCAAACTTGCAAAGGGGAAAGTATCAATGCCAAAGGATAAAATACCCAAACCTGAGCCTGGGTTACAAGTGGTAACACCAGATCTAAAGGGCGATTTAAATATTGAGGGAGAGAGCAAAGGTTTAAAGATGAAAATGCCAACAATAGATATTGTAGGTCCAAAAGAAGATGTAGAACTGAACATAGGATTTCAAAAAGAGGGTGTTAAGATCGACAAGAAAAAAGTTGTATTACCAGACCTAGATCTAAACACATCAGGAGCCAACGGGAAAGTTAAGAAGGGCAAAAAATTTAAGATCGGGGTGCCAAAAATGAAAGGTGTTGAAGATGTAACAGCAAAAGTAAAACACAGTGGAGATGTTGATGTCAAAAACAATGGCCATGCAACTGATAAATGTCAAGTTAACATCACAGCACCGGAGGTGACGTTACCAAGCATTGGTCTCCAAACAGGCTCAGGTACCAAAGGAGGCCCATCATCTTCCGGTAAAGAAGTCAAAGTACCTAGAATACCTGATATAGAGTTTGATATTGGTACATCACAAGATGAAGATGATGACAAAACAGAGATGGAGAAGAAAGTCAAGATCCCCAAATTTGGGGTCCCATTACCCTCCATCTCTTCTCCTGAAGGAAGGATGGATGTCCATGGACCAGAAATCCGGTATGAGGGTCCTAAAATGCCCAAAGTAAAGAAAGCTGTTTTTGTTTTGGTGAATCCAAATGAAACAGAGCAGGCATCTGCAAGCCTTACGCCCCCAAACAAGAAGACAGTAGCTGAAACTGAGATAGAAGATGTCAAAGTGAAGATCCCCAAAATCAAAAAGAAGTCAAGCTTTGGGAAGTCTAAAGATAAATCATCTGAAAGAGAAGCAGAGGAAGAGGAAAAGTCAAAGGGAGCAAAGATTAAAATGCCCAAAGTTTCATTTTCATCAGGCAAATCAGGGTCTGCTGATGTCACAAAGGGAGACAGTTCAAGTCTCAACGGAGAAAAAGCTGAAGCTCATCACAAGGATAATAAAGGGACATTCGGGGGCAAAATCAAACTTCCAAAGGTGGAGTTTACTAGTCCGTACAGCAAGATGGCATCAGGGGATAAAATGGGAAAGGACTCCTCATCAGAAGTAAAAGTTGACCTCCAAGGGGTTGAAACTCCAGACAAAATGGCCTTAAAGGAAGTGGTGTCATCTCATGCCCGAACAGAGATGTTGGACAGGGACAGTTCAGAGTCTCCACTGGGTTTTGGTGCAGAGTTCACATCAACAAAGGTTCAGATGTGGAGCGAGGTGGAGAGCAGAAGCAAAGAGGGAGAGGAAAAGGAATCTACCTCCTGGTTCAAGGTCCCTAAGTTCACTCTGAAGCCCCATTCCACAGGTAGGAACAGACCCACCAGCAATGATCATTTGTAGTATCTATAGGATGTTCCTCAACCATTAACATCTCTCTTCCTGATTTGTTTTCTCTTACTGAAGACAAAGTTTCCTTTCAGTCCTGATTTCTTCACTTACCCTCCGCACTCTTCCTCTTTTCCTCTTGCGCCTGTCCCTGTTTCCTGACCCCAGGCTTCCTCCAGATAACCCCAGAGGGTTCCCCTCAGGCCCAGCGCAGGGGCGAGCTGGGAGGGGAGGTGGACGTCTCCGGTTCCTTCTGTCTCCACACCTCGGGACTCGACTTCGCCAGCCAGCAAATGTCCGAAGAGCACCAAGTCTCTTCCACAGAGGAGGGAACCGTCACAACAGTCACCAAGACGACGAGAATCACCAGACACCTGGTTGCCACTGAGACTCGGACCGGCGAATCCTCAGTAACTACTCACCAAGCATCAGACTTTTAACTACTGAGAATGCTGTATTGATATCTTAAATAACTTTTGGTTTTCATTGTTTTTGTGTTTTTTAGACTGATGAGGTTGCAGTGTTATTTTAATGAGGGGCAAAATTAAAGTTTATGTTTTATATTTTATCAGGTTAGGCATGATGAAATACAAGGTCTTTTTATCAACCAGCGTTACTATCAGTATTGCAACTAAAGAGTAATATATACTAGTTTTATTGTTTTCTTTTGACTATTTTTGTTGTTCATTTAGTTTTGTTAGGTTTGTCCTAATTATTTGTCCAGTTTTGATAAACAGTAATCATCAAATATTTATTTTTATTTATTCAAAGTGTGAATATCTTTACGCTCACCAGCAGAATCGATGTAGTTCCAACAAGTCCGAGCTGCGCCACTGATCCGCCATCTTGGTAGGCAAGTCCAGCACAAAGCACAGGTGAACCACGGCTTCAAGACCAACAGAACGAGAGCAGATTACTCGAATAACTGTTTTAATGTTCTTATATTTTTATAAGTTAGAAAGGAATCTAGTTCTAAGCTTGTGGCTTGTTTATTGTTGTCATAGCAACTGTCATGACAGTTAGATACATTACCTACCAAGATGGCCGTCAGCTACAAAGTTCCTGGAAGCAAAGTCACATGAGAACTGTACATCGTCGCAGTTTTGTTTTCAAGAAACTTAAAATCATTTATACTGATCAATCAAAAAAACATACTGGATAGATTTATGTAAATATCTCTATATTATAGCGTTTTGTTTTTTTTAAGCGTTGTCCCTTCAAAGCAAAATGTAATTATTTTCATATTCACCAGAGTTTAATTTTTTTTTTTTTATCTGATGATCTCATTTGTTGGTGTTGCAGGAAAAGTGTGAGGTTATAAAGATGATAGGCTGTTATTTTCTACGTAAGACTTGTACTGAAGGCCTTTCGTTGGTGCTACGTCCCAGAGTTTACTGCTGTGTGTACGCAGGATGCTCTGTGACCTCTGACCTTACAGAGGCGGATTCTCTCAAACATGTAGGCCAACATGCTGCTAGCCTGTTTATATTTTCACTTTGCATCGCCTGGAAATTATTCAACAGTCTCACGATGGAGATTTTATTTTTGCAAAAATGTAAAAATGAGACAATGGGAATCTAAGGGATTTAATTTAACATTTTAAACACAAAAATAATTGTAAATTTTAAATGATTACACATTTTTTTGGCTGCTACAATGAAACTAATTAAGGAGTGGCAAGCTTTAATTTTCTCAGAAGCCCAAGTGTAGCATAATGTGATTTGTGTTGTTACTGCTACATAATAATATAAGAAGTGCCTTTAACTATTACCTCTATAAAACTGTCTGCCAGTAAATCAATATTTTCACCATTTTCATTTCTAAATTGAGGAAATGCAGGTTAAAATCTGAGAAAGGGATTTTCAAAATGTCAGCTGCAAAATATTGAAAGCATCTGAGAGCAAATTTGTGCTTTTGATTGTTTAGTTTTCCTTTGGTAACTGAAAGGAAGCAACGTCTAGCAGGTGAAAAATGTTTTTTAAAAAGCAAAGTAAAGTCAAGATAACGTTGCGTGGGCTCCACTGTATGTACAGATGTTTTTACCTTTTTGGATGAATGAGGTGATCACATTTTTTTTTGGATTTTAGGATTTTCAGAACTAAGTGTTGTGCCAGAGCTGCATTGGAAAGACGACAATAAAATACTATTTGCTCTTTTTGTTGTTGTTTTTTTTGTTGCCATCTTCCTGGTGAACAATTACTGTCAAGGTAGCAAAGCTAAGATTCAGGGGAAGAAACATTTAAGTTTCCATTAAAACAGATTTTATTTCATCTGAAAATTCAGAAATGTCACAACTCTTAGGTTTAGCCAAAAACCAATTTAGATATCTGGGATGTAATTAGTGAAGCTGATTTTATCTTAAAATGGCTTGCCATAAAGGCGACGTGCTGGCGTCCAGGCTATGCCACATGGATGCAGTAATTCATGCAAAAGGAGCCCAAACCAAGTACTGAAGGCATAGAAATGACAGTTTAATATTTATATATATAAAATATATACTGTTTAAAAACCTATTAATCAAAATTAAAATAAATAACTTGCAGTATTTCCCTCTATAATATTTTATGTGTTTTAGTTTTTGAAATTAGTGACATAATGAATGAGGATTCGGATAAAAAGTCTCATCATGGAAAACTACACGCGGATGCATGACGTCTTCTGGCGGTGTGTGTGTTTTGCAGTTTTGCAGTGTGTCATCTTCAGCGATGACGCAGTGAAAACGTATCTCCAATGTGTGTGAGGAGGCTAAAAACAGATCTATGAGGAGCAAACAGTGCCACAGTCAGGATGGAACTGACAGCATTTGTCCCTGCAGTGTCACCCGCTGCTCTTCCACATGAAAAACCCAAGATGGCTTCATTTTTACCCATTTTTTTATTTAAAATTAACACCAACATAGGAATGTTAGAATATAATCTATTGTAATTATGATTTTTACGTCACTTTATATACATGCGTATTGGATTTTCTGACAGATGTTTAGTTTGAAATTATTCATGATGGCAAATTTACACTTAAAATTATTTTCTTTCAGCAATGGAAGTTTTGATTGGAAATATAACTGGCATCCAAAGAATATAACAATATACAGGGAATATAAGTTAAATTTGTGAACTTTTTTTTCCTCCTTTCAGAAATTTTCACATTTTTGTCTCAAAAAATCTGAGATTAATATCAAGATTAATATCAAAATTTCTAAAATTAGTCAAAATTTCTGAGATATTTTTTTCCAATTATAACATTTCAAATTCTTAAATTTCCCCTTTTTTTCAAAAATTGAGTTGTTCTTTATCTAATTTTTCACATTTAAAACTCAAGACATCTGAGGTTTCTCTGAGTTTGAAATATTTGAAGGTTTTTGACTCATGAAACTCAGAAATGTCCTCTTTTCTTTTAATGCGACTTTTGGAAAGTTTTCAAATTTTTAATCTTAGAAAAAAAAATTCTAGAATTTTTTTTAGATTAATAACCACCTGTAAATGTATTTATTTTTCACAACAATTCTGAGATTAAGCTCTAGACTTTGTCAGACATGAACCCATTTCCTCTGACTTAACGTCCCTATAAAATATAAAGAGCCTCCACTTTCACTGGCACTAACAACCCGCCATACCTCCGCTGGCACTAACAACCCGCCATACCTCCTCTGGCCTCTCCTCTCCCTGCGCTGCGTGGCTCCATCTCTCCTCCCCTCGGTGAGTGAGTGGGCTGCAGGTCCACCTCGTTCTCCGTCATCCGGCTGGCTGAGGCTCCAGAGGCGACTGGCGGACTGACTGCGGAAAGATGCGTCGATGCGCCCCGCAGAGCCGCGGCGGATGATGCGCTGCGCAGGAACCGGAGGATCGGGTCCTGGGTGTGTGGTTACCCCGCTCTCTGACGGATCGGACTGGACCGGACCGGACGCAGATTTCACTGATTCTGTGGCGTCAGTGGCGCAGGCCGTCTGGAAATGATGCGATCAGTTCAGGATGCTCCAGCAGCTTCCCTGTAAACAATAAGATGTGGAAGGACCTGGAATAAAATCCCGAACATCTGATTAGGTAAGGAACTGAAATCCGCTTCGGGGGAACCTTCCGTTCTGGATGTTCTGGTGGGGGAGCTACTGGTTTTACTGGTGGCTCATCTAACACACTTGCTGCTGGTCTGATACGTGGCCAACACCTGCCTTTGTCTCCGATGCTGTATGTTATAAAATCTGGATTTTACGCGTCTGCTGATGTCACGTCTGATCTCAGTGGCACCAGGATGCGCAAAGTGTCAATTAAAGCAATTAAAGCCTCTTTGTTTCAGACCTGAACAGAACCAACGACAAGTTCTCCACATTTTGTCTCCAAGTAACAGTAAAATTCAGACTACTTTAATTTGGGTGTTACATAAGAAAGTAGCTGAAGATTTCATTCTATTCGTAGAAATATAAACATAAAATTCTGGCAGGATTTTTCATGAAGAAAGTTGTGGTTCTAAAACAATATTCCAGGATTTGGATTTGGCTGAACTTTGTCCAGATGGGACCAAAATGTTACATTTTCTCCTTCATGCAAAACGCTGTGAGTGGAGGGGAAACGAGTACATGTCTGTAGTGAAGCATGGTGGTGGCAGCATCATGCTAAGGGAATGTGTTCAGCATGGACAGGGATGGATGGGGTTAATCTTGTCATAGTCGTCTTGCAATCAGAAGGTCGTGAGTTTCAGTGAATCGCGAATAGGAAAGCTAATTTTTGGCTTAGTGCTTTTTGCTAACTTTGAAAACATGTAGCACATTTAGCTTCCTTAAAATAAGTATGTTGCCTTAAATCCACATGCAAATAGTTAAAACGGTTACAAACACACATTCACACCCAGTGGTGGCCACACGGCAGCTAATGCGCTAATGCTATTAGCATTGAACGCTAATAACATTCAATGTTAGCATGTTTGCTAACATTGAACATTTTTAGCGCACTTAGCTTCCCTTACACCAATACTTAGAGGTGTGTTGCCCGAAATCCACATTGTGAGGTTAAAACAGTTGCATATTGAAATTAAATGGTGGACACACTTACACTAATGTGTGAATCATGCGAGATCATTTTTCATTTAGCTAACTATGAAAACCTTTAGCGGACTTAGCTTCCTCTGAATTCTTCCACATTAATTCTAAATTAACTTGGTTGTTTTGTAAACTTTCCTTTGGGAGAAGTTTGACATTTATTTTGGTTTTTAGCTGCTAGAAAATCTCCAATTAGCTAATCATGCTTTTATTTTGATGTGGGTGAAGAATGTTTAATTAGCAGTTCCGTTTCCTCTTCTCAGTTCTATTTCTATTTTTTTTCCCAGGTCTTCTGGTTCTGGTTCTGCTCTGCATCCCCAGAACCAGAACCAAGAGAGGAGAAGCAGCTTTCAGCATCTATGCACCAAAAATTTGGAACAAACTTCCAGAAAACTGTAAAACAGCGGAAACCCTGACTTCCTTTAAATTGCAACTAAAAACACACCTGTTTAGAGTTTTGTTTGAAATGTAATTATTGTTTATTCCATGTTGAATGACTTTATGTTTTTGTGTTTTATGATGTAAAGCACTTTGAAATGCCTTGCTGCTGAAATGCGCTATACAAATAAAATTTGATTGATTGATTATTACACACAAGAAACATAGGACCAGAATAAAATACAGACAATATAAAACATAATATAAACAAATACAATAATAAGGCATTATAGAGCATAAACATAACTTCAATTTGAAATGATGTTAGCAACTTTGCATTAGCTTTGTTGTGGCAAATGATCATATAGTCATAATATTAATTAATCATGTAATTAATTGATTTACTGCCTAAATATTTTAGGCTAAACTAAAGTTTCTTGGTTGTAATGTCACAAGATGTAAAAAGTTTGAATAATATGTCAGATTTTGGCAAAAATGAAAGTGAAACCAAATTACATTTTGTTCCATTCCGTAAACTCTAGTAAATCAGTTTGTAAGTGAGACTCAATTTAATCTTGAAATGTCCTTCTTGTTCTCGATGCGCGTTTATTTCTCCTTTGAGAGCATTAACCGTCTCCGTTTTGTCCCTGCAGCCTCGTTGGTTTGACGGCCCGATCGGCCCTGAGAGACGCGAGTCCAGCTGACAGAGAGGTCAGGCGACGGCGTCACGGCGCATCGGAGTGGAAGAGAACAAAATCCTCATTACCTTCGCTCTCAGCTGCAGAGACAGCAGGACATGTGACCTGCTTGTTCCTCTGCTTTTACTCAGAGACTGGAGCTTTTCCACCATCAGAGGGAACTGCTAAGATTTTAGGTTATAAAGATCAGCTCATTGTTTAGTCTGCCAGCGTTTCTTCTCACAAATGAGAATTCAGATCAACCTGATAATCACTGCACTGAGTCAAACAATCCAGATTAATTGACAGACTCGTTCCCCTCCTCGCCTGTGGGGGCGCTGCACCAAGAATGACTGACAGAAACGACACAAAAAACTTCTGAAGAGGAGCTTATTTCTTCACAAAGTGGTTGAAACAAACAAGAGTCCCCAGAATGCCCTGCTCTGTTTTCCACTTCCTGGTTTTGGAGCGGCCTTCGGTCCGCTTGGTGTTCACATATTCAGACACGTCCAACCAAACCGGGGAGGTGTTTCGGTCCTTCCTCAGACAAACGAACTGATTAAAACGAACTGAACAGGCTGGAGCGAGGAAACAACCATAAAACTTAGATGAGGCCAACAACAGGCGCCATGCTTCAGCAGAACAACAACAACAACTACCCCTGCCTGGGCATGTCGGACTGCCCCCGGGAGATGATCCAGAGGTGCTCCAGAACCTCGCTGGCCTTCCCCAGCCGAGTCGAGTTGGGCCTGGGAGACCTGCCGCTGATCCGCGGCCTCCGAGCCTGGGCGCTGTGCTCCAGGAACCGCCGCAAAGCCGGCGGTCTGCTCGGTGGAGGGAAACCCCCGGCTGCCCCGCCGCCGGGAGGTAAAGGGACGTCAACGTCCTGCCCGAGGCCTGCCGACGTGTATCCGAGCGGGTACGGTTTGCCGCTGGGCGTCAACGCCCGGCAGGCCGGGATTGGCGCATTGGTAACCGTCGCCACGTTGAAGACGTCGGAAGGTGGCGGAAAAACGCAAACGCAATGCCTTTTCCTCCAGACAGACAGGGGGAGCCGCTTATACTCAACCGCCAAGCCCGGTTCGACGTCCAGCACGGTCGGAGAGTGGCTGAGAGGAAAGCGAGAAGGATTAGGAGGAAGTGCGGAGCCGCCGCCGACTGAGGCCGCTGCGAACCGGGTCAGGGTGCGGTCCGGCCGGAGGTGGAGGAAGTCCGGCATCGGCCAGGAAAGGAGCTGCAAAACGGCTGAAGGAAAGCAGGCGGAGCCATTCGATGTTCGACCCGAAACCCGCACTCAAAACATCAGCCGGGACGATCGAGAGGAACACGAAGGTCCGACAAGAAGAACGGAGACTGAGCTGGACCTGGACGGGAAGGAAGCCGAGGAGATGGACTCCAAAAACAACTCGGCTGCTGATGGAGCGAAAGAACCCGGAAGACTTCAGGAGAGGCAAAATTCACCCATTCCTCACTGTAGAACCAAACAGAACGAAGCAGAACCACAGAAGGAAATGGAGATTAATTCTGTAGAGTCCTCCAATCCTTTAGGGGGCGCTGGACCAAATGCAGAAGAAGAAATACAGTTAGATGGTGTGGTGTCCTCCAATCCTGTTGGGAGCGCTGAAGAAGAAACGGAGCAGGAAGTACAGTTGAATTCTGTATCGTCCTCCATTCCTGTAGGGGGCGCTGATCAGGACAAAATCCAGGTTTATTCAAACCGAAACCAACGTGAAGTTGAACATGAAGAGGAAACCAGAGAACCAAATGTTTTCCAAATAGGTGAGGAAAACGACAGTTTTCAGGAGGACGAAGAGTTTTTCTATTCACCTGTCAGACAGAAAAATCTCTCACTTTCTGAGAAATCAGAGAAACTGAAGGATGAGAGCATTTGCGGGAAGCTGGAGGATGAAGAGGAAAACACATCAACCTTGGTTTTTAATGCCTCCTCTAATCCTGCCCCTTCTCTGGCTCCCATGGCCACCGGTGGGGAGGAAGAGGAGCAGGAGGAGAAAGGCGGCCAAAACCGGAGAAGGAGTCCAAGTGGAGAGCTGGAGGAGAGAGCAGAGGAGGTGAGGGTCTCCTCCACTGAGGAGGAAGAGGAGGATGAGTTCGGGGTCTTCATGCAGGCGGAGGGCGACCCGGCCTGGAGCGACGGGGTCAACATGTCCGCCTCGGAAACCTCTGGGAGCAGAGCGAGGATTGGTGAGTCCCAAACTTTATTACTTTATCTTTTTCTCCTGTGTTTGTTTTTTTTCCATCCTCATTTCTTTTTAAATCCAAAACCAAAGAGTGAAAGTTACCAACCCGACCAAAACCAGCAGCACTTGTGCAGAGTATTAGGAGCCTTTCGAAGCTTTTCTGATCCCTCAGGAATGCAGCGCTGCAAAAACACTAAACCTCAACAAACATTTTCAGCCCAGTTTCTGCCTGCAACTATAAATGCAAACATAAATGTACAGAATTACAAACTTATTCTGATTGTCACTACAATGTTTTTAAATTTCACATTAGTGCATCAATACTAGAGACTCAAACCTTTCAGTGTCTAAATAACCTTTAAATTGGATCATAATAATGTTATTATGCCTTATTATGTAATATTTTCACCATTTTAATATTGTATTATTGTTACTTTTAAATTAGCTTGTGGTTAAATGAAAAATAATCTGCAGAATGTTGAAATTTCAGTTATTTCAATTGATAACAGACATAAGGTTCAGTTGCAGCCCTTATTTCAGCTGAATCCAGTTCATTAATGTTGCTTCAAGTGAAAAAAGTCAATTACACTCATTCCAAATTATTCCTAACATCTGTTTGTTGTGAGTAAACGCAACAAAAGCTAGGAGAACTTTTCTATGTGAAAGAAGAAGATATTTAATGGCTTCAAAGGAGAAAAACACGCCAAACAGTTGACCTCTGACCTGGTTGGAATAACAGAAACTAATGGAAAATTGGTCAGAAGTTGGAGAATTGGTGCAGGATACAGTTAAAAGAATAAATCAATTTAAGATTAACTGTCGTCTGATGATTTGTTAGATTAAAATGAATCCCCTTTTTCAAGTGTTGTAGTTCGGCCGCCGTCCAGCAGGGGGCGCCGCTGGTTTTCCTCCGTAAGCGCAGCTGTTGACGCAGCAATTAAAGATGGCGGCGGTTAAACCAGAGCAGACGAGGGAAACGGTCCAGACGGAGATTTGAGACGAATTTTAAGCGGCTCTGAAAAACAAATGTAGCGTTTCGGTTTTTTAATTCAGCATTTTATAAACACAAACTACCAGAAAAAGTTTCCCTTCATGTTGCGGGAAGACGGCCGTTTCTCCTGATATAACAGAAAACTAAGTTTTACGGCCTTTCAGTTAATCGATAACTGGCTTGTAGCCTAACAAGATCATAATTTAAAATATTCTAAATATCCTTCTATAAATCTAGGTAACGTCTTTCTTTAGAAAGCACTTGCAGAATGAATACAGTATTTTAGTCTGTCCTGACCTGGATTTTTGGCCGGCTGCTCCCTCTACATGCTATTAATCTTTTAGAGTTGGGCTGGTGGAGGGCAGGAGGAAAAGTGACTCCAGGCTCCTGTTAGCCTCAGGTTATCGGGAGAAACATTCGCACAGAGGAAGAGTCAGGTGGATCCTTCATGCCTCGTCTGAACCGGGGGGGAAGTCAGAGGAGAAACTGTGGCTGTGAGGGGAAAAGGAACAGGCAGCGTGAAACACAATAAGAAAACGTCCAGAACCAACTTCAGCTGTGAGTTCAGGTTGTGAATTAGCTGTTTGTGTCTTCAAACAGCAGGTGGCGACACCTGGACGGCCTTCCCTCTGGAGCCGACAGGTGGGAACGGAGACGGCGAGGAGCGATGGTGGCCGGCCAACGCCGTGGAGGCGAGGAGAGATGGACCGCCAACCAATCACAGCCTGGTACGACTCTGGCTTCAAAACTTTGGCTAGACCAGTCGTTGGGCCATTTTCTGGTCCACTCTTGGCCACCAAGCTTTGAATCTCTTACAGCACTGATTCAAGTTAGACAGACAGAACAGACATTTTAGACATTTTCTGAATGTTTTGAGTCTGAGGTAATAACTGATATGTCCCCGAATATCACTGGGCTAAAATAAATCTACCTAGTTTGGACAAAAAGTGTGGGAAATGTGTATTATTTTTTAATTTAACAAACTCTAGTGACCTCTGTTTTGGTCAAAGACTCAAAAGTTGAATCAGATGGAGCCAAGAGGATTTTCTTTAAAAAGATACCAAACACTATATAATATACCTTTAACTAATGCCACCAAAACCTCCATTAGTCACGATTAATCATGATTAATTGATTTATTCCATGTCAATTAGTTGTTAATTAAACTGTACAGGCTCCAAAAATGCCATTAATCCTGATTAATGGTGATTAACTGCAATTAATCGTGATTAATCGATAGTTGAAATAATCAATTCATCATTTACTAGAGTATACATTGAAAAAAACTATTAATCATAATTAATCAATTATTGAAATACTTATTGATTAAGTCAACAATTAATCAAGTAGAATAGACACTCAAAAACACCATTATTTGTTATTAATTGATTATTGAAATGATCATAAACTAATTTACTAATTCATCAATTAGAATGAGTTTGATCATTTCCATTCTAATTGATGTTTGTTGAAGGGTAATTTCATCTGAAGGGGCTTAATAATCTATATATTTGTGGTTTTTGTTTCCGTTTTCTTTGGTCGTCATTTTTTATTTTGGATCTTTTTATATCTTCTGCTGTTTGGTGTTTTCTACAAACTGAAAGTTTATTGATATGACAGGGGGAACCCATCGATAAATATTATAGTTTATCTCTGATCTCAGCTCTAGTTTAAGGTTTTATCCTGGTTTCCCTCCCGTTTTAGTTTAGAAATAAGTGTGGATGTTGTGCAGCAACATTTGGAGCCGTCAGTCATAAAAGATGGAGGACGAAGCTGCGGGGGAAAACCTCTGTGGACGTTAAACACACGGAAAAAGATGCAGATGAAAAATGAGCCTCGGCCTCAGAGGCGGTAAATTAAATGCTTCAAACCGCCAGGAAGAGTCGCTCTTTTTATCGCATATCAAGTGTTTGCATAACGTTCTACTTTACATGACGCCAACACTGCAAAAACACCAAGTATTAAAGTATTTTTGGTTTGGTTTCTTCAGCAAACGTATTGAATTAAGACAAAACTAATTTACAAGTAACTTCATCCAGATATTTAAAGTCAATAATTCTTTATTATGAACAAACTTATGGGAAAAATGCCTTTTTATGGGTGAAATAACTTTTTTATCACTATTAAGGAATTATTGACTAAGATGTTTGCTTAAAAATAGACCAAAAATAGTTGGATTTTGTGTTTTTGCCGTGCGGGTTCGGTTCTTTCTCTCTGGATTATGTTTCATGTTTTGCCTCTGAGGTTTTCTGGTTTCTCCTGCAGGTGGCAGTCTTTGCTGAAGCCTTCCCTGCGCTGCCCAGCGATTCCCCTGGCGACCCCTGTGACCTGGGAGCCGTTCCCACGCTGACGCAGCTCCTCCGCAGCCGAGCCAGACAGGATCAAGGGTAGGCCATCGACCCCACCTTGGATGTTGTAATCGGTCCACTTTTACTTCTCAGGTTGATGCTTTAAAAGTGCTAATGCTAATATATTAGCATTCCTTGTCAAAAGTAAAGAAAAATGTTAATTCTGTATTTCTATTGAAATAAAGGTAAATGAAAGTCTTCATTTCTTTTTCATACATTTCTAATAAATTATGAATATAAGCTGAAACCTTTGTATGAAAAAATAAATCAAGATGGAAGTTTGATTGCTGTTTAAATATATCTCTTTTCTCCACTTTAATGTTAATAAACTCAAATGTTTTTTGCAAATTATCTACATAAAATATGTACATTGAGAACCATTTATTTAAATTAGCTTTGATTTAGTTTTACAGATATATGCTTTCTTTTACATAGTTACATTATAAACAGTTTATATTTCATATTATGGACCATTCTCTCTTAAAATACTTCGTTTTAATGAAAAAAAAAAGGTTGTTTCAATGCTTCCCGGTGCCAACAGGGGGCAGCATTTATACGCGAAAATAAGATTTTTACATGGAAATCAGTTGAGCTGGAAGTAAAAGGAAGTAGAATGTCGCCCCCGCGTGGTGAATTGACTGAACTGCAGTATGACTATTTGATTTCTGTAATAATTATGATTACAGTGTTTATAACATTTGTTTTTAAGGTGGAATAATCAAGTAAATTAATAATTTGAATATTATTTTCAAGTTATTATCTCTTTAAAGTGTATTTTAGATTATTTTACGGGTAAATATTGTTTTTCTGCCCATTTAATCTGCATGTTGTCGTCGTTTTTTTCTCTGAAGGCTTTTGGACTCTTTCCATGATCTGAATAAAATGATCGACCAGAGCCACAAGAGATCCAGCAGCGCGTCTCAGAACCTACTGGTCCAAACTCTGCAGCTGCAGCCGCCGCTTCCTGTGAGTAAAATCATCGCTGCGTCATCAGTTTAATCAATTTAATTAGATTTTACTTATCTCTGCTTATTCATAATTAAATCTAAGGTGAAATCACTTTGTGCTTATACAGGTAAATAAAAAATAGCCCTCAAGAAAAAGTAGCAAGAAAATACTCAAGAGTAAAAAGTTACTGAGTAACTGATTATTAGTAGCAGCAGTAATAATATCATCTAACCAATAAAGCAAGTTGATGCATTTCCTTCTTTTGGTCGACGTCTTCCCAGGAAAGCAGATCTACTTCCTGGACGACGAACCGCCGCCTGTCCCCCGGCGTCTCCTCGGCCAATCAGCACGCAGCCGCCAAGCGCCGGCTGTCCTACGACTACAACAGGAACGTCGTGGCGTGACGTTTCAGCGTGACGCTGCGGCGTGATGCTGCAGCGCGTTTAAGGATCATGTTTCCCGTTTGCACTCCAGTTAATTTACGCCCAGAGCACTGAGCGACGCGCTCCGGACAACGGAGCGGCTGGGTCGGAGCCTTTTTATTTCCCTCCATCCGCCATCTTGTTCCTCATCCTGAGGTGACCTGTTGACCCCAGCAGGCCCACGGGGCTCGCCACCATGCTGACAAAACAGACGACCGGGAATTTGAACAAAATTACAATAAAGCAGATGGGATTTTCTCCATTATGGATCTAAATTATCGTTAAAAAAACATCTTTATGGAAGATGTTGCTACTTTTTAAAATGTTTTACTGTTTTATCACAAACTGCAACATCAGTGGGAGAAAATACATGAATTAATTAAAAAGATGAATTAATAATTTTTTAAAAATAATGAAAAAAAGTCATGTTTTATTTTTATTAGTTATTTTTAATTTAATTAAAAAAAAATTATACATATGTACATTTTTCTTTTTCATAAATTGAATTAAAAATAAAATAAATAAATGTATATTTTATTTTGTGATTTTATGCATACAGATAACTTTTTTTATTTGACTTTTTTGTATTTTCTCCCAGTGGAAATAAATAAATTGTAACGTCTATCATTAGACAATTAACAAAATCAGATCTGATGTTTTGGTTATAACTCAAATAGTTTTCAAACAATTCCCTCCAGATTAAATGTTTTTTCTTCCCAATTTAAAATCATTAATATTAAATCGGTTCCTGTAATAACATGGTGGCTGGATCCTTTGTGGAAGCTGGTAAAACTTATGCAAATGCACTGATTGACAACTTTCCCCCGTTCTCATTGTTCCTTAAACGCAGCAGGAACTGCTGATCTCCATCTTCTGGATTCCTCACAGTTGAAAAAATGCTGCACTTTCTCCAGCTGCGTTTCCATTGATGACATAATTGTGCACTTTTGAAACTAAATTAGCTTAATCAGATAATTAGTTTAGTGGGAAGGAAGGCGAAAAAAACTCGGATTTGTGTTTGGATCCAATAGTCACGAGATCCACAACCGCATGTTGCCACTGGAGAAACCACGAAGACGAAAGCAGGAAGTGGTAGGAGAATAATAGTGCGGCATGTTTTTTTTTTTTTAATAAGTTGTCACGCAGACAGAGAGTTTTGTGGGATTTTTATTTTTTTTCTAAAATTGCGGGGTTTTTTCGACATTATCAAAATGTTAATGAAGTTTTGGGCATGTTTGTAATGGAAACGCAGCTACTGAAGAGTGGAGCTGAGCGTCATTTTGTGGCATTTAATGTATGAAAACACTTTTTAAAGCCTCGTTTTACTGTTTATTATTTTCAAATGCATGTGATATTCCTGCCTTTAATCTCCAGATAACGACACAAGGTTGAAGGTTTGTCTTCCAGTTTGCGCCAAACGCTAAAAACACCCATCCTCTTTATGACTGCACCGTTTTAAGTTTTGTCATGCAGATAATTTGTCATATTCTGTTATTTGAAGGCTCAATCATTTGTGATGAAAGTCCCAAACAATCACGCTTGTGTGCCATTTGTACAGCCGTTAAAATCCTGAAAAATATGAATATTTTCTGATCTGTTCCAGTCGGGATGGCGGAGCTGTCGGCTCGGTAACTGATGTAATAAAAAAAAAAGGATACTGCATGTCTGTTGTTTGTATTCACTAATTAATGGGTCACCGCTAGAGAACTTTGGTGTTCAAGCTGCGGTTCGGGGGCCGTTTGTAGCCCCTGGACTGACTTTGTGCGGCCGACCCAACCGCAATTCAAGAATGAATAAAACAAATCAGGGCAAACTTTCAAACTTTTAATTTGAAATCTAATGTTAGATTCAACACAAAGTGATAATCTTTTCCAAATTTTCTGCTTTCTTTCTGTCGTCATGGCAACTACTCATTGTTTTATTCTCAGTTCACACAAATCTGCTTTTATTTGCTTTGTTGAAACTTGGCTAAATGCAGGAAAGAGATTTATTTTTTAGGGGCGGGGGGCGTATTGAAATTAGTTTGTTTCACAAAACTGCAAAGGAACACATGATCAAGAAACAGGATGCTACTACTGCTGGAAACCATGAAGAAGCCGACAGGAAGTGGTAGGCAGACAAAGGCATGGCAAGTTTTTTAATGCCTTATTGTGTGAACAAACTTCACATGTGATGTTAATTATGTTTCTTGCTTAAAACGCGTAATTGCAAAATTGTACTTTTTAGACATTAGTAAGGGACATGCAGCTAATATTCCTTTCACATCAGGGTTAAAATAGATTTCTTTTGTTGGGTTTTATTTCATTTTAACTTTTTGCTTTTCTAATTCAGTTAGTTCTTGCCAGTTTGCTTGTTTATTAGTTACTGTTAGTTATATAATATTGTTTAGGTTTTATTCTAATCGTAGTTTTGATTTTCTTTTTATACTTTGGTAAAATTTTTAGGTGCAGAATTCAAAAATATCAAAGGATTGTGATTGTTTGTAAAGGAATTGGCTAATGAATTTCCAGTGCCAGTATGTTTTTATTTATTTCAATTAAATTTTTCTCAATATTTTTAGTTTTATTTAACTGTAATAACATTGTTTCACATGTCACCATAAAAATTTCCAAAATTACATAAAAAATAAATAACTAAAAAAATTGCTAGAATTGTCACTAAGTTTGCAAAAGTCCTTCTTTTGTCCTAACTAAAGCACGGATTACTCCCTCTGTTCATCGCCCCTATGTGGCTCCAGGCTCCGCCCACTTTTGGGGAATTGAGGAAGAATTACGTTCAAAGGGTGAAAGCTAAGTGGCTATTAAAGGTTTATAACAACCTCCAAGTTAAATTGTTTGCATATCAAATTAAGTTAAAAGTACATTTAAGCAGGCTAGATGGCATAAATCCCATAAAATAAAATGATTTCTCAGGTTACAAAAAGAAATCGCCTCTTAAAAGCACAATAATATTACCTGGTTTATGCCTTTAAAGTGAAATAAATTCACTTTAGTTTGATGCTAAATTCAAATTAAACTGACATTTTTTTATTATCGCCATTTATATGTTTGCAGTGCATTGAAAACATATTTTTTAATCTATTAGAGCAGGAATCTCAGATGAAATGTGACTAAAAGTATTTTTTTCCTTTTAAAAATAGCTGGAAAATCCCAAGTCACAAGATTAAAGCTTTGTCTCATAAACAAACTGATTTTCTGAACCCTGGAGGCAAATAGACAGAAATCCAGAGTGACCTTTTCAACTGGGTCATCTCGAACATGTCGACGTGTTTTCTCCTCCTTCAGTTTCAAAACCGGGAAGAATCTGGTGCAATTAGACTGTCTGAAACTACTCAAACAGATTTATTTATCTCCAGTGATTGTTGGCAGCATCTCTGATCAATGAAGCCCTTTGTGAAACGTTTCTTTGCTCAGTCAGAGTCGCCATCTTGATAAAAGATTCCCTGCAGAAAACAAGCTGCCCTGACCTCACATTCACTCCACGAGTCACTTTTTAAACTTTTTCAGGCCAACAGCAGAGATTTCTGGCAGGAGAAATTAACAGAGCGTGGTGGCAAAGTTTTGTTTCTCTATGGAGATAAATCAGGGCCAAAAGTTTGTAGAAGAGGGAAAAATAAGGAACTGAAAAATTACTTTTAAACTACAAAAAAAAAACTGAAAGGCGAAATCAAAACTTTTAAAACAGATGGAGGAGAAAAGTAAACAAACTATGGAGCTAAATTGGGGCCATAAACTTGGTTAAAAATAAAATATAAAAACATTTATTTGAAATTAAAACATATTTTTGAAGCTGAAAAAGTTACATTGATTCTTTTTCTTTTCAGTTTTTCTGTAGCTCCAGCTAGAGTTTGTACAAACTTTGATATTTTGTTCCAAAACTGTCCAAATTCTCAAAAAGTCCATAGAAAAGATAGAAAAGAAAAAGTGGAATAAAATTATGCTGAATAAAACTCTGAAAATTTTTAGATTCATCTCAGAGATTTGGAATAAAAACTTGAAAAAATCTGACATTGAAAATTTTAATATGTGAAAAACAAAATCTGATTTTCTAAGTTGTTTAAAATTTGATACAAAACACTCAGAACATTTTTAGAAAAAAAAAATGATTTCAAAGGTTGAATATTCAAAATTATTCTAGAAAAAAATTCTGACTTTTTTTCTTTTTAACTCCATAAATTTCCCTGTTTTTTTTTTTTTTCTAGAAGATAGAAAAAAAATTTAAGTTTAGTTTTCTGGCAAATTTTCAACAAACTTAGAAATCTCAGAATGTCTTGCTGTTTTTGGCAGCAATGTCCTTCTCTTTTTAGTTTCCTATTTGCAATGAGCAGAACGCGCTGCTGTCATAATGAGCTGTTTCATTACTTTAGGATCGCCATCAGGACGCACCTGTGCAGCCGCCATGTTGGCCCCGCCCCCTCCCCGCCGGTGGGAGGCGTTGGACCAATCAGGCTGCCCCCTGAAGGCTTCAGCCTCCGCGCGGCGCAGAGGGGAAGCAGTCCGAGCGGATCCGCCGCCCTCCCGCCATGCCCTCCGCCAGCAAGTCGTGGCTGCTGCTGTGCGGCTTCGTGCTCTTCTACATCATCTACCTGCTGTTCGGCGCGCTGGTTTTCTCCAGCATCGAGCGGCCGGCGGAGGACGAGCTGCGCCTGGACACGCAGCGGCTGAAGGAAGCCTTCCTGAACCAGAGCTGCGTCAGCGCCGCCACCCTGGAGCTGTTCCTCAGCAGAGTCCTGGCCGCCAACAAGCACGGCGTGTCCGTCCTCAAGAACTCCTCCGCCAGGTCCAACTGGGACCTGGCCTCCTCCATGTTCTTCGCCAACACGCTGGTCACCACCGTGGGTGAGTCCGCAAAACTCTGCGGGTTTTACGCGTGACGCAAGACAAACGGCGGATATAATGAGTTAATTTAACCTGTCAAATTAAGTTTGTTTCAAATGACAACTTTTATCAACATGTTTACTTGGGTAAACATTAAATGTTTAAGTTGGATCATCTGTTTTTGCAGTGCAGTTTTAGGTCTTTTTTTTTGCCACGTGTCCTGATATTTGTAACTAAACGCAGTAATTTCATGTCACGTTTTTCAGCCTGGACTCATGAAACACAGCAGAGATGATATTTGGTGCAACACAGACCAAAGTTTTTGTTTTTGTTCTAATTGGTTGCAATTTAAGGCATGATTGGCTTTTTTTTTAGTGTTTAATTCCAGTATTTTATAAAGTTTATTGTCTTAATTGGGGCAATTTAGCTCCAGTTTAGAAAGTCAATATCTCATTTAAGAGAGGGCTTCCTTAGATTGCAGGGAAAGTGACAAAAATGGAAACACTTGGTGTCTTTTTGACATAAAGTTTTAAACTTTGGTCCAAAGGGCTCATTAAATTGATGAAGTTGTATCAAATCTCAGTTTTTAGCTTTTATTTTAACCATAAAATTCAGCAAATTGAAAAACTTGTTTATTTTGGAAAACTGTGATGGAAATTTTGATCATGAACAGGAAGCTTCTACTGGCAGAAACGGCAAAGAAGATGACAGGAAGCAGTTGGAGGATTGTTTTTTTTTTTAATTACTTGTGATTTTGTTGTTTAATAGAAACAACACGGTTGGGGAAATAGTTCTTTCAACATTAGCAGAATATTTACAATGTTCTTCAAAGGTTTGATTTTTGAGCTGTAGAGCAAATTTAAAGGTAAATTTGACTTTCTGGCTCGGATTTTTAAAGTGAAACGTCTCAAATATTGAGGTTGAACACTTTTGTTTTGAAGATGAGGTCAGATATGGGTCACTCTTTAGCTTCCAGCTCAGCGTACAATTTAACACTCAGATACTTTGAGAATGATCAATTTAGAAAAAAAAATGGAAATTTGAGTTGGAAAAGTTGAAAATCCATTAGAAAAAAGAACTCTTTTTTTTTTTTTTAGAAGAAAACTTTCAGTTTAAGGAATTTAAAATTCCTGACTCTTGAAACTCTGAAAATTTTTTTCCTAGAAAAATACTGATATCAATCAAAATCTCAGTTATGAATTTTTGACATTTGCCATCAAATTTTTTTATTTCTAAAAATTTTTTGGTATTGATAAAAAATTTTAGATTTTTTATTGAATTTCTTTTTTTTGGTAGAAATGTACTTTTTTTGTTTGTTTTTTTTTTGTATTTGTTTCTTTTTGTTTATACTTTCACTTCATAACTGAAACTATGAGCTGAACTTGAATTAATGCAACTCACAGTTACTCATAGTGTTAAATTTAATCTCACATAGTGTTAAGAGTTTCCTGAACACGATGCATTTAGAAAACGGGTAAAAAAAACCCGGCTGACTTCATTTGTGTTTCAGGACTTTTGGCCCTGGTTTTCAATGCACTTCCTGTTTCCACAGGAAGTTGAGGCAGCTGCTGATAAGATGGGCTGCAGAATAGTTCGATATTTTTGCTTCCGTGCTGCCGGGACAGAAAGCAACCGACCCCCTTTGTAAACAATTTAGAAACAAGTTTCAGCTGTAAAAAACCCTCCAAACGAAAGTTTCATTCTGAAAATAAACTGATGGAAATTTATCTGTAACTGCAGAGAAACTGGAGTGAACGCCTTCAGTGATTCACCTCTGAATATTTCAGCATTAATCTATGAAAAAAACTAATAATTTTACCCAACATGTAACGTTAAGTGGCTGTAACATCTGTTTGGTTCAGTAAATGTATAAAAGTTTTACCTAGCAACAACTTGCTGGGTAAAAGTCTGAAGTTCCCTCCACCCAACTTTGGTTACCTAGCAACAAGCTGCAGGGTAACTGCGCAGCAGCAGTTTAAAGTTTATTCCAGTTTTGACTCATAACTGATTAAAAATGATTTTAAAGATGTTCAGTGAAACTGGATAAGAGAAAAGTTTGACATTATTTCAATTATTTAAAAACAATTATCAACTAACACATTTTCTTTATTACTTACATTTTTAATTTTTTTCAGTGGCTAACTTTATTTTTAGCTTCTGTTTAACTTTTTTTTATTTTATTCTATTTGTCAGTGGCAACTTTTTAAAAATAATTTTTTTTAGTTTTTAATGTTTGAAATTAAAAAAAAATTTCATGAATTTATTTCAGTTGCTGACTATTTCTTTGCTTTTGTATTTTCAGTGTCAACCTTTTTTTAAGGTTTTTATTAACATTTTTAGCTTCTGTTTTAAATTAAAATTTTCAGTGGCTAACTTAACATTTTTGTTCATTTTTAAATTGTTTTGTGATTTAAAAAAAAGAAGTTCAGTTCTTGTATCTGCTTGTGAAATATTGAATCATCTGCTGGATGGAAGCTGAAATATCTCATTACTGACTAAAGTAGTTCCTGTTTCAGCTTCCTGTGCTTTGTGAAGTCAGAGACGCCGCCGTATGTTTTGCTCTTCGTTGCAAAACGCAGCGTTATCTCTGTGAAGTGCAGCTGAGATAGTCGCTGTCACAGACGCGCCGCTGTAGAACGCTCACATGCTCACTGAGGAAATGCAAATTCATGCATGAAGCAGAACAGAGACGGTCTTTGTCCGCCCAGTTCTACGTTTTCGTCTTATGCGTTTTAAATGAAGACGAGAACAAAAGCGGAGTCACAGCGACCCGCGGTGATCAGACGGCGGCCGCGTGATTTTTGTTTTTCCGTTATGATTCTCCTGTTTCTGCCGGTTGCCATGGACTCTGGATGTAGAGGAGAAATGTGCAGTCAGTTTGCACTAATGTGCAGCTAAAAGCGACTCTGCAGTTTTACTGTCATCCGCACGTTGAGCGTAAGGACACGACCTCTGACCTGCAGAACAGCTGGAGGTCTGGGCTCTAATCCTGACTTCGAAATGCATAATTGTCACGTGACGTCAAACTTCTGGGAGCCATCTTGGTAGGCAGTTGGTATGACAACAACAACAAGCCACCAGCTCTGGCCTCGTTCATATCCAACTTATAGACAATATAAATATTGTTTATACAATTCACTTGGGTATTTCTTTCCCTTTCTTGGTGAATTTTTTTTCCATTCAGTGGGTAGAAAATCAGGAACTTTCCTCATGTAGGAATGGAAATGATTCATAATGTAATTACTCAAAGTGCAGAATATTAAAATTGTCCTAAAAGTGCATAATGAAGAACATGTAAATGTAACTGGTTACATGTTTCAGGTGAAAGTGGATGTGCTCAACATTGTTGTTGTAAAAATAAGTCGGGGTGTTCAGCTGTTGGTCCAGTGAACGTAAGCAGCCGCTGCGGTTGGTGTCCCTGCAGGTTACGGCCACCCCGCGCCCCTCTCTGACGCCGGGAAAGCGTTCTCCATCGTCTACGCGCTGATAGGCGTTCCCTTCACCATGCTGGTGCTGACCGCCTGCGTCCAGAGGATCATGCAGCCTCTGGTCCTGGCGCCGGTCGGCCTCCTGCGGCGCGCCGGCCTCGAGCCGCGGCCGGCCACCGTCGTCCACTTCCTGCTGCTCCTGCTGGCGGTGGTGCTGTGCTGCTTCCTGGCGCCGGCCGCCGCCTTCAGCGCGCTGGAGGCGTCCTGGACGTTCCTGGACAGCGTCTACTTCTGCTTCATATCGCTGTGCACCATCGGGCTGGGGGACTTTGTCCCGGCGGCGCGGCCCGGCCAGCCGTACAGAGCGCTGTACCAGGTGGCCGTCATGGGTGAGTTCGACTGTTTAGCTCTAGTCACAAAATAATCTCATGTTTAGCAACATCAATCACTTCTTTTAAAGCTGTTGTCTAGCAACCCAGTCCAGTCCCACTGCAGATTATTTCACTTCTAACCTGGGAGAAATGAAGTCGCCTCCTAGCAGAACTGGAACTTTTATATTGAGGATTTATTGACGACAAACAAACAAACTTATTTCTTGGTTAAAAGTTACTTATAAGTTACTTTAGTCTTATTTCCAGTGTACTGAGATGTTCACACTTAAAAAACCAAACCGGTGTTAATTACCTGGTGAGTTTTTGTTTGCAGTGTGGGAGGAAGTTTCAGACGGTTTGGTTTGGAGGCGCCGCCTCATCCTGGAGGAGGAGCTTCATGCTGTTCACTGAGCTCAGGGTCAACAAACGGAGCAGAAGTTTGGAAGTTTTAAATTTAAAACCCAGTGAAAAATTTAAAATGGTTTCCACAGTAACCCCCCTGGGAATAATGCTGAACAGCTCACTGTAAATATATTCCCAGATTTAATGGCGCTTTTACTGAACAAATGAAGCAGAAAGTGATACAAACATCAATCCAGACGGTTTAGTTTGTTTCCTGAACATTTTCTGGATTTTATGGTGGAAATGGTCATAAATGCTCGTTGTGTCGTTAGCTTCCTGCTAACCTGCGCTCATCCGGAGACATGAGGTTTGAGTTCACTGAGGATTCTGTTGCTCCGTTTACCGACCGGAGCTGCAGCTTTTAACCTGAAGGCTCCAGTTCATCAGCGGTTTGGTGGAAAATCCCCAGAGCGAGTCGTGGACGTTGAAGACCGACGGCTATGTTTAGCAGCCGTTTATTGCTTTGAGCCTCGGTGTGAAGCTGGCTGCTGCAGATGGGCTTCGTTCTGACCTCAGAGGTGAGAAGTGGCGCCTTTGTGCTTCTCCTTCCCCTCAGCCGCTCATCAGGGTCGGACGGTCACTTCCTGTTCGCTGAAACTTTAATCTGACTGTTGCTCTCACTGCCAGTTCCCCTGACGTTACTTCATTCCTCCTCGTAAACGTTTTGTTTTCATCAGAAGCCGTTTAAAATTAAGCAGTTTGGATTTTTCCCCCCCTCAATTTTAAGAAGAAACTGTTGATGCAGGTTTATGTGCCTTCCTTAAAAAATGTCAACTTATTTTTTTAACTCTAGAGAGGCAAAACAGAACAACTTTAGGAATCGGTTTTTCTTTTATGATGCCAAACAAAAGTAATGTTCAGGTGGAAAAATAATAAAGAACCGAGTCATGAAAATAAAGTTGTATGACGGTTCAAAACGTACCAACATAAAAATTAAAATTCAATATAAATGCAATATGAAGTGGTGCGATTAATGAATCTCTATTCTCTCCTTTCACTCGTTCGTTTCTTCAGAAAATGAATCCATGACTTTTTTCGGTGTGAAACTCTCCGAACTTCCTGTGAACCTTCCTGTGTTTTCCTGCATCAGCTGCTCAGGACCAACGTTTTCCTCCGTCATGTTTTGGCGGGAAGCCGAGCGCTTCGCACGCAGCGGCGGCGCTGGTTCCGACAGACAGACCGGCGGGATTACGCAACATCAGAAAAAGTGAAGCCAGATTAACTTTGAACAGGATTAGAAAGTGCAGAATGTGACCTGCTGCTCTGGAGGCCATGACGGTTTCCTTTAGCCACTGGAGTTAAAATGTATTTACCTGCTGTTGGTTCCACTTTCGCATCGTTTGAGCTGCAAAACGACCTGATTTCTGAGACACTTTTGCTTCAGTCTGGGAGGAATTTTAAAACTCCTGAACGGCTGTTTGGGTTTTGCTGCTGAGTAAATATTTTTAGGACGAGTCGTGGAGTTTGAACAGTCAAAGTGCTGAAACTTATCAGCTGCTGTATCGTTTCTGGAATCCTTTACAACAAAGTAGATTGATTCTTCGGTTTCTGAGTAATTTAATCCTCCCCTGTTTTCCAGGAAGATGGAGTGATGGAGGAAAAACTCTTTTCTTCTTTTAGGGAGGAAAAAAATGAGAGCAGGATATATGTATGCTGTTAAAGCAAATCTGTTTAAAACTAGTAAAAAGGACCAATTGAGATTTTTTTTTTAAGAGTTTGGAGTGTTTCCTAAGATTCTAGATTTTAATAGAAAGTTTTTAAACATGCACTTAATTTCTCAAGAACATGACAAATTAAGTTGACGTTTTAATTGCTACTACACCCAGTCAAACGAAGCAAATACTTTGAATAAGCTGTTCCCCTCCTGGCCTGTGGGGGCGCTGTACCGAAAAACCACTGAAGCAAATGAGACAAAGGCACTGAGAGCAACTTTTTTATGGAATGTGCGCCAGATTTTAGCGGTTGTAGGATTTCTTCTTTGTCGTTGGTAAAACGCCATGAGCCGTTTCTCCCGCTAGCGTTAGGCTAACATGTTTCCATGGCAACCACTGAGCTGTGCAAAATGCCTGGTTGGCCCTAGCCCCGCCTTCAAGCACAAACCTCCTCCTCTGAGCTGCAGTTTCCAAGCTTCTGCCTCACAGAGCAACCCCCTCCACAGGGGCTCCCCCACTCGGCTCCTTCAGACTAGCCAGCAGCAATTAGCAAGCGCCTAGTCGAACTGCTGAGCTGCTTATAGAAGCTGCTGCTCAGTGAAACGCTGGTAAGAATGTTGTTAAAGGGTTAATATGGGAGCCATGTTGGGATGACTTCCTGTAGGTGGAGTTTCAGAAAGAGCAGGAGCTTCTTAAAGAGACAGAGGCCCAATTTCAAAGCGTTAAATTACAAAGCCAAATTTCTTAAGTCATATTTGATGAACATTATTTTATAACTGAAGGCAATTTATTTTGCTATAAAAACACAACACTGCCCCTTTAAACAACATATTTTGGCCAGTAATATCAGATTTTTTCAGGTGAGACCCAGTGAAGACTTTTTCTGTTTTGGGTTTTCCAGTCTACCTGTTCATTGGTCTGATGATGATGTACCTCCTACTGCGGACCTTCCACAAGATGGCCGACGTCCACGGCCTGACCACGTTCTTCCAGCTGCCGCGCTGCGAGGCGTCTCTGCTGGACGGCGACACGGAGCCGATCATCAGCAACGACCCGACTCTGCCTCGCCCGAAACACAAGGCCGCCACCAAACCTCTGGATCCGGGATCCCAACCGTCGTACAACTCCATCAACAAAGGCTGAGGCGGCGGCGGGGGGAAAGGATTTACCTCTGGAGAACTGCTGGGCTGAATCTGAACTCTTGTTTTAATTTCCTTCCAGAGGAATTGACATGAGCTTTATGGTTCAGCCTGTTGGTGGATTTGAAGTGTTAAAGCCAAAGTTGGAACAGAAACACTTGGTAAAAAGCACAGGAAGCTGTTTATACGTCTTCAACACTGGTGTTGATGTTTACAGTCTAAATGGGCACAAGACTTGGGTCGGTCTGCAGCTTTTTAACTAACTCTGTTTGGTCCATTTGTTCACGTTTTTGTCAAGTTTGGATTTCTAATACAGAACTAACGAGTAACGTTTTTATTTTAGCATCACGTACATCCGGATCCCTGGAACCGACGGCCGTCCGTTTGACCTTTGGACTAAATGAATGCCGGATTGCTCATCATGTGACTGGAGCGTCAGATCTTCAGTGCAACCAACATGCTATGATGGTTGCTCTGTAGATGGGGGTGGAAGGGAATTTCTGCCAAAACCAAATATTACATTTTGAGATTAATCTCCAAATTTCTTTTAGAAAACTTGAACATTTGAGTTTGAAGTCGAGCGTTCGTGAGAAAGAACTCATTTTGGAAATTTGAGCTGCTGAAGATGAAATTTTTCTGAGACCTCAAAATTTGAGTTATTCTAACAAATTATCAGTTTCAGCTCAGAAATATTTAAATTCGACTTTTCAGATTTAAATGTCCGTTTTTTTTTCCAGAAAATTTGATATCAATCTCAAAATTTGGGTTATTTTTGCCAGAAATTAATTTTTTTTTTTTTTTTTACAATGGTCCCAGTACATGGTGGTAGAAAACAGAAGGGGGCGCTGTTACTGTTTGCGTCTTGTTGTAATTCATGTTCGTGGGATTCATTCAAAACTGTTGCAAAAGGTTTCAACACAGGGAATGAAGAGGCTGAAGTCATCCATGGCTGGTTCGGTATAATTCAGTTTAAATACTTGAAATGCACTTTAATAAGTGAAATCAATGCAGATGTTGTGGTGCTGAAATAATGACTGTTTTGTAATAATTTAGCTTGTGCCTTAGTCATATTTAAATAAATGTGTTTTTCCTTAAGTCTGCTCCTGTCTAGTCTGTTAAATACTTTCTGAATGAACTTGAAAATGAGGATCCTTGTCATGTTTTAGTAGCAGACTAACATTGACGTTTTATTGTCTCGATTGAACAGTTCTGCAGGACGGAAGACGCGTTGCTGAATCGGATGCAGAGGATTATGTTCAAACAACAGGTCTTGATTCTCAACTTTTTTATTTTTGCCATTCATACTGTTACTAAAATGTGAAAGGTTGGATCCAAACGACCGAAGGAACGAAACCTTGGATTCAAGCGACTGACGGAAAGAGACTTTGGAACCAAAGGAACGAGATCCTGTCGGCTCTTTGAAAATGGCCTGATTCTCCAGAAGTTTCTTGTTTGCTGCACTGAGGATAAAAATGGATTGAAAAGGATCTTTGATTAAAAGCCTTGCGGCTTTGCAGAATGACATTACTGGACCGTGAAACTGGGTCTGACACAAGAAGCAGTCGTTTCCATGCCATCGTCGTCTCATGACCAGCGGAGCACAAAGATTGTTTTATTGAAGTGGAGGTGAAACTCACCACCCGCCTGGTTCTTCTATCTGCAGCAACGTATCATTTCTGCTGTGCTGCACAAACGTCATGATTCATGCAGATTCCTCACCAGCTGCATCGCAGGTGGGACAGGAGGAAGCGACGCCCTGAACCACAACGTTTCAACAGCAAGTCGTGCTTTAACCACTGAACCCCTGAGCAGGAACTGTTTACTGTAATGGAGGAACTTCACATCAATTCTCTGCCATGGAAACTGAAACCTTTAAGAAAACTGGAAGATACCAGGATGAATGGCAAATCTAGGGCTAAATGAGACCTAATGTCTGACGCATAATGTCTGGTAACAGGATTTAGAAATGTAGCTACAATCAGTTTTATAAATGCAGATTTAGTCTTGGAATCGCGCTGCTGTGGTTGCAGCAAATTGGAGCAACTTTGTAAACTATTTTTCAACTGTCTGGATAATCATAACCTCTAGTTTTGGATGCTGTGTTATCAGCGTTAAAGGATCATGTCCCCTACTCCAACAAGAATCTCATTTAAAACGGTTTGAAGTTGCTTCCAACTGCTAAATGTTTAAAAATCACAATTTGCACTCAGACATTTTATTAAGAACGTCTGTATTTCTAAAACTAAAGGGCTATAAAACAATAAAAGCACAAATAAAAACAAAATTGAAAGTACATCAAAATTTTAAAAAGTTTATAAGGTGGTACATTAATACATTATTAGTGATTTGTCCATATGATACAACTTTAAATGAAACATTTTGTTTGCAACAAAAACTGTTTATAGTCTGCAGAACAGCTAAAACTTCAGACGTTCCTGTTTCTTCAAACCATTTAAATGCTCAACAATTAAATATGAAATGCCCAACGATAACAGAACATTGAAGAACAAAAACAGGACTTTTTGTTTCGACACTGCCAATTGAAAATACTAACATGGTTGAGGCAAATGTGTGTTATTGACAAAAGTGCAAATATGTAATGTAAACCATATAAAAACCTGTCGGCACCGCTTGGATTCTCAGAGCCAATATGGCTGAAACTTTGCTGCTGGGCGCCGACCATCATCCAATGAGGAAGCAGTGTGTTAAATACAGTGCTGTGATTGCTCTTTGAATTAAAAAGACTTTGAAAAGACAAAACAACTTCAAGTTGAACTCCTACAGGAACTGAATGTAACAGACGCCTGACATGTTTAGGAAAAAACAGCTGAAATATTCCCAAAACACAAAACTTCCCGACTTCTTCACAGAAGATCCGAGCCGTAATGTTAGTGTTTCAGCCACATGATCAGAACCGACATCTGGCGCCACCTTCTGGTCCGGCCCTGGAACTGCTCAGGCTTTAGAGACGTAAACCTGCAGCGGCTCCTTCTGCAAACAGATTTTACTGTGACTGCGTTTTATTTTTAAACCAAAAGCTGCTGAAGTTCCTCCTGCCCTGTTTTTACGTTTCATTTGCATTCCTGACTTTCTAAACCCCATAATGCACTATTCTTTGAGTTCGTGTAGAAAATGTAAAAAAATAAGCATTTCTTTTCATCTGAATTCAGTCCACTGACTTATGATAGTTTTTTTGTTGTTTATTTTAGAGAAAGCCGTCAAGACTCCACCAAGATCTCCATCAGGTGCTCCAGCTCAAACGCTTCCCTGTTTTGATTAGGACCAGAGAAGGAGGCGGAGTCAGGCGAGGAAGAGGACGAGAGCGGACTGAAGGAGGAGAACGAAGGCAAACACCTGAAGTTGGAGGAGGCGGAGGAGAACGGCGGCAGGTAGCAGATCAGCTCCTCTTCGGCCGGGGAGCCGACTCTTCCCAGCAGGGACGCGTCTACTTCCTGGAACAGATCCGCCATATTGACGTCGTTCACATAGCCGGGTTTCGCCGCGTCGCCGGCGCTCTCTGGGAGGTTCTCCAGGGCCCGGAGAGGCGTCCGCAGAGCTGCCTGCGGGCCGCCGTCAATGGTGGAGTCCAGCGCAGTGAGGATGGAGGAAATGGCGGCTGAAAGGGAGAAGTCGGACTCCGCTGACCCCCAGTCCTCGTCCTCTGATGGGCCGCGGTTTGTGGGCGGAGCCACAGGTTCTCCGGACATTAAGGCAGAGTCCGGTGGCGACTCGCCGTGTTTCTCCAGAGCGATCTGGCGCAGCGTGTTGGCGATCAGAACCGAGCGGCGCAGGCTGGGCTCCGGCAGCTCCTGGCCGCGCTGGTACTTGTTCAGTGACATGGAGAAGACGAACTGCCGCTGGCTCTCCCACGTCGGGCTGCTGCGGTCCGACGCCTCCACGTCCTCCGGGTCCAGTTTCCGTTTCTGACCTTTCAGAATCATCTTCACGCTGCGGAGGAAAGCAGAAACGGTTCAAGATCCAACTAGACCTGACACAATAAGAAATTCACCGCGATCACTTCAGGCCTAATTTGTCCCAGAAGTTATTGTGGTTAATGATAATATTTCCAACTATCGTAATTTTCATTTTACTACTTCAGCTTATTTACACAAAAAACATCTTTCCTAAAATTCAACAAGACAGCTTCTCAACTTATTAAAACTTTACACATGAGGAGTTTTGGCTAAAACACATTTGCAGATTAAAGTGTTTTTAATTTCAATGGAGCTATAAATATAGAAATATATCACATGACCTGTTTTGGTTTATAATTAACAAACTGTCTTTTTGGTTTGATTACCTGATTACCAAATTATCTGACGAATGTTTAAATGATCAATTACACCTATGAATAACATGATCACAACATCAAATCTGCCAAAAATTTTAGTTTCTTTCAAGAAGAGCAACAAAGCTGGTTTGTAAAACAAGAGATCTCACTTTGACAAAAGCTGCAGGTCTGTGTCTAAATAAACTGTTAAACCTGGACTGGAGTTTCTGATGACAGCAGGGCTGTTGAAATCCAGTCCAACAGAACCGGTCCCTAGCATGTTTTCAAATGGTTAAAATGTGCAGGAGCCTTTAATTGAGCCAGGCCTGTCGAACCTGGAAAACATGTGGGACACCAGCACCTGAGGACGCAACTGAATACAGGTTTTCAGAAAATATTCATTTGTCTCCAATTGTGAAAACAAAAATTTGCTTTTTTTTATCATTACACCCTTTTTATAACATGCTAATTTTCCATGTTAGCATTTCTTGGTTTTCTAGACTAAATGTATTCAGATTTTTCCATCAGCTTTTGTGATATTTTGGGTGTTTGAGCTGAAAATGCCTTTGGGATTCTGAAGTAAAGCTGTTTTTTGTTTTGTTTCTGGTGTCAGGAAAACTTAATCCACTAACAGAAACTGAAAGGGATCAAAAAAAGATTCTGAATTTGCCATTTAAGATCAGAAATATCATTTCCTTAACATAAAATCGATGGGAAAAGCTTTAAATTTTTTATAAATTCTGTTACCTAATGGCGTCAGTCAATACATTAACCACAGGACAATAAGAATATACCCAAAAACCCAAATATACTAAATTTGGGTTTTCTGATTTTATTTGCTTTTTGCTTAGAAAAATTGAAAAACAATCAAATCAAACACTTTAAGACTGAACACTGTTTTATAACAAATAAAATAAAAACCCTCTTCTCAGGGCAGATGAATGGAGGAAATAAAACAATTGGTGTAGAGTATCACATGTTCTTATTTTTAAATAATGCCATCAACCTAATGGAGGACAGAAATTAGTCATCTGTTGGTTTCTTCCTAATCAACATTCTTCATGTCTCGTTTTTCTTAAGGTTTTCAAGTTTCAGGACAAATATAAGCTAATTCGGAAACACTTTAATGGTTGTGATCATTTAATTTGAAAAGTGTCAAATAAGTGAAAGTTTACCAAACATTATATCTAATTACAGGTAAAACCTAAAGTTCAGAATTGAAAAGGATTGCTAGCAGAAACAGTTCAGATTATAAATTGTGGTTTAATCACGTTTGTTTTTGTTTTATTTGGGTTTTTAGAGACATTTCTGACCCTCTGTGAGCTCCTGCTTTGAGACACAAGATGGTTGCTGATGTAACGTTTGGTTCATCGTGTGGGAGGGAAAAAAGTTAACCGGCTAAACGCTTCATAGCAGCATTTAAACTAACAACTTTAACATTTTATTTAGAAATTACCACTTTAAGTGGCCGGAAACCCCAGCTGTGAACATGTAAAGCAGTTTAAAAAGACAGTTAAACCGACCTGTTTGAGTAGTTCTCTCCTCCCTCGGCGAGTTTCGTTGCTGCCGTTTAACTTTTAAACTCGTCGCGATTTTTCACTTCGCTAAAAGGACGACCGGGGAAACTTCGCTTTTATGTAACCAAAGATAAAAAAAAATGAAAGGGAATTTAAATGGGGATTCTTTTGGGGGTGGAAAAACGTTCAAACTGTGCCGGAGCGCGGAGTCGACTGGAACTAAAACGGCAAGCTCCCGCCCGGGATTTGAGTTTCACGCCAGTCGCTTTACAGTTGGAGGCTGGCTGTCGAAAGGCATTCTGGGTAATGGAGTTTAGTTGCGTAACATTTCACCAGATGAGTTTTTCCTTTACAAAACCAGCTAAGGTGACACTTCCTCATCCTATACAAGGAACAGCATCAGTGTTAATATGAATATTGTTTATAAAACCGTTAAATCGTCACTGTTCCAGAAAAAGAGTTGGATATGATGTCATTCGCAGAACAGTAATTCCTGAATGATTACGCCATCTCACAAAAAAAGGCATTTCCGTCGGACTTCAGTATAAAACCACCAATACTGTTACCTAATGGCGTCAGTCAATACATTAACCACAGGACAATTTATAATTTATGACATAAAAGAAACAAATAATATCGTTAAAATGAGTAATTTCTTACCCACTTTGTATGCTTTTTAAAAAGAAAAGCAAGAGAAGAGGCGTCCACGTCCACAGGGAAACTCGTTTAAAATGAAGGGCAGTTATGAGAGCACAGGAAGAGAACTTACCTGAAAGCCGTGGCCCGAATGAAGGAACACTGCTAGTAAAATGAGCTCGAACTGAACAGAAACATGCCAAAGTTTCTGGTTTCGGTTCTATTCCTTTAAACTTCCAGCTTCATGAAGTTCCAGCAAGTCAAAAACCAGGTATTGAACGGAGAGGGGCGGGGATGCACCGCTGTCTGTCACATACCTTATTTGGAAATGGAACCATTGCACTCCGGAAGTGAAGGGGGCGCTATTTCCTATAGTATCCGCGGCCTCCAGTTTCTATTTTCTTGTGAAATCAGTAATATATCTTCATGTTTAGGAAGGATTTTTTATTCTCGGCATGTCTTTGAACTTGTCTCTTTTACTTGCCTCAGTGTAGCTCACAGTTTTTAACAGATTTTGCAGCTTTATGAGTATTTCTAAGTGGACTGAAGTTTAACTACTTAGTCTGTTCTTCAGCTGAAGCTCCAGGTTTCCAGCGATGAGCGACACGTTCTCAAATGCACCTTTCTTCTCCGGGCATATCAGCGCGACAGAGTCCAATAAGCACTCTTTAATAAATTCTCCGTCAGAAAACGCCTTACTTTTTCTGGTGATTTTGTGAGAAATTACAAAACTTGTCCTGACGGCTGCATCTCTGAATGTATGGAGTTTGGTAAAAAGTCCTTGTTGGGTTTGCAGTTTTACCGTCAATGCATCAGGCTTCCTCGCGCGCTCTTCATCAGACAGGTTCCGGTGTGTCGGCTCGAGCTTCGTCGTGTAGTGGCGATTCAAATTATAATCTTTAAACACAGCAATCTGTGTACCACAAATTAAGCACACGGCTTTACATTTAATTTCTGTAAAGAAATAGTTGGCAGTCCATGTCTTATTGAAAACACGGCATTCCTCATCAACTTTTCTTTTTTTTAGCGTGAGCGGACATCTTGGGGCTAACCAAGCATCACTTGTCACTCACAAGTTATGCACAGACATACGTCCATAAATAAGTTTTCAAAATAAAAGCAGAACAGTTGTATTGCACGCACAACATAGATGTTTATTAAAATTTATTTTGTAATTTGTGATTGCTGCTGTTGACCTTAACTCACAATCATGCATGAGCATACGTCCACGGAAGTAATGCAAATAACGCTTTTCAAAACAAAAGCGGCACCGTTGTATTGCACACTCGACATAGATACTTTTTAAAATGTATTTTGTAATTTATGATTGGCCTCACGCGGGCCGGATAGGGACTCACAAAGGGCCGGATGTGGCCCGCAGGCCGTAAGATGCCCAGGTCTGAACTAGGACATGATGAGCAGTCCTGGTCCTGGAGGGCCGGTGTCCTGCAACTCTTAGACATCACCCAACACACTTTGATCCAATGGGCCAATCACCTCCTAAGTGCAGGCAAGTTCTCCAGAATCCTGCTAATGACCTCATTATTTGACTCAGGTGTTGAAGTAGAGATACTCTAAAAGTTGCAGGAGACCCTGGAGGCCTGGAGTTGCCCACACCTGACCCAGGAAGTGGACTGAAGTTTAACTACTTAGGCTGGTCGATGCATCTGATCTCCTGTTGCCCTCAACCTCATTGGATCCTGTTTGGGGTTGAAATGATCTTTAACAGACTGAGGAAAAACGATCAAAAACCAGGGAGAATATATCAATTCTTTGTCAATATTTATTTGAAGGCTTTACAGCATTTGGAGTCTCTGCTCACTGAACACAGTCAGGAGAAAGAGCCTCGAGCAAAACACAGCAAACTGTTTGATAGGAAAGGTTTCATTCCATCCTCACAGTTTAACAATCTACTGAGCTACAAAACAGACTGCAAGCAAACGCATTTTCTTTCATAAAGCATATTAAACATTTAAGGATGTCATAAGAATGCAAAAAAGAAAATATTCTACAACTTTATAATAATACACAGTTCAGAGAAACAGCTAAAGAAGATTCAGTTTTCCAGCCTTTAATTCCAAATATCTCAAATTGTTTTATGACTAGACGTTTTAGCAATTTAAGAAATCTCTAATTATATTTTGACTAGAAGAAATTATGTCAGATTTACCTTTGAGATGTATGGAGACTTCAATTCAAGATATTTACAATGAATTACTGACTATCTGAAATACACATTTCAGATCTCTACAATTTAATTATGACTAGTCAGAAAGTAAATTCAAGATATCTGGATTGTAGTTTTGACTAGTCATAATTCAAATCAAAGATATCTCTATTTAGTCCATAATTCAAGATATCTTAAATGTATTTTTGGATAGGAGAAATGTCGTTTTGACTAGAGGAAATTAAATTCTAGATATCTTACAAGTAAATAAATTAGAGAAATCTTGAATTATTCAACTTTTCTATTTAAAATATATAAAATGAACATTCGGTCTAGTCAAAATGTCACTGATTTACGTGGAAATTTGAAAGTTTAATGAAACAATAAAAAACACAAAAAATGAAAAAAGTTGTTTGAAAATGGATTGACAGCAATTTTAGCTTTTCAAAGCTGTTTTTAAGTGAATTTGGTTCGTCGGAAATAAATACACAGGATTTTTTTGCAGATATCATTAGCAGTCTTATAGTTTATGAAGTTTTATGTTCTCCACATTTCCAACATTGCTGAGCTTTTTCTAATTTGTGGCATTTATGGACAATTTTGTGCAGGAAATATAAAATAATGCAGGCAACTGTTTGGACACCACAAAGGGTCTTTTCCGTCATTCTTAATTCAGATATCTGAAATCGTAATTCCGGATTCATGTCTCATCAAATTACAGATCCACTGACGCAATTTGAGATATCTTGAAATGAATTTTGATCAGTCAGAATGTAATTAAAGATATCTTGAATTATTATTCTCTCCAGTCAGAATGTAAATGCAGATATCTAGAATTATTATTCCGGATAGTCAAAATGCATTTTTAGATATCTAGAACTTAATTACGGATAGTCAGACGAAACCAAATTTATGTTGAAACGGCTTGCCATAGCTTCATAACCCCAACCAAGACAAGGACACAAGCTGGATCCAGGGCCTGAATGGAAATGGCTGCCTAACCTTTGACCCCAAATGTCCTATCATATGCTATCCTTGCAAGGTTGTTGATCAGATTTTGATCAAGTGGGTTTTTGTTATATTTTGTTTGGTGGATGTTTTCTTTTCCCTTCTTATATAAGTTTTACTTCTGTAGGTTTAGTCCAGATGCAAATTTCTGAATGTTGAACTTCCTTCCTGCTGCAGGAGCTCAGAGACATTTTATTATAGATACATAGACGGACAGATTCCCAGGAGTCTGAAACGTGTCTCTGCTCCTTCCTGTGGATGTGAAACCAAGATGATTTTCTCCTGGTTCCTTCAGACTGCAGCCTCCTCCTCTAAGCCGCCTTCAGCTCTGGATCCTTCATCAAGAACGTTCATCATGATGTTTTCTGGTCCAGACTTCTGGTTTCTCCTGGCCTGGAAACAGAGGATGGTTCAGCTGCAAGGCAACAACTTTCCCAACTCAACACATCATGCATGATACATGCAGTACCTTATAGTTGAGGAGCAGGACGGATCCCAGCATTCCCAGCATTCCCAGCAGGACGACAACCAGTCTGATGATCAAAGCAGTGAGATGGGCTGAAAATGAATGAAACAGATTCAGGATCAGCTTTCATCAGATGAGTCCAGCTAGAAATGAACAATAATCACATAGACCCTGGTTTTCATGCTGCCTGTAGATCATGAACATTAATATAATCAATCCTCCTCTCTGACCTCATGAATGAGGCAGACAGCTGCTGGTTCACCTGAAGCAGAACTTCTCCTGATGGACTCCATGAGTTTATCTGAGACAGTGAGGTTGAGAGGCTGGCTCATAGACCAGAAGTTATGGGAGAAAACGTAGACGTGGTAAAGGCAGCGGTAGGTTCCTTGGTGGGCGTGGCCAGCAGCAGCGAACAGGAAGAGGGCGGAGTGATTAACAGCTGGCAGGGTCTGGTTCTGAGTGTAGTTAGAGGTGCTGAAGATGAGCTGGAAGGAGCCGCCTGCATACTGAGGCCTGATGGAGCACATGATGCTGAACTCTGAGCCAATGAGGAGCTCAGACCCCTGCTTTCTGCCTGTGGAGACCCCGTCAGTGGAGGAAGAGAGGAAGATGAGCGGCTCAACCAGCAGACCTGGCAACGCAGAGGAAACACAGAGACAACTGGATCTGATCTGAGGTGGAAAACAAGATGGCTGATCATAGACTGGTTACCATGGTCACTAGCATGTTTCTACATGATTACTAACAACTTTATGATTCAGTAAAGTCAGTAATATTTAAACCAGTTTTAGTTTCTAAACATCTGGAACCTGATGGAAGAAACATTTTAAAATATATAAATATGAGTTCAGATTTACCTGAGCAGATGAACTCATGGCTCTGATCATTGGTTTTATTATCAGGTAAACAGTTTTTTAATGCAGATCCTGACTGAAAACATTCAGACCAGATCAACCAAACTGGTCTTCCTGAAGCTTCCATTGTTTTTCTTTCTGAAACAGCAGAACCACAGTCCAGTCCAGCACAAACTGCAGGACCTGAGTTCATGTCCCAGTTATGTTTCCAAACATTCACTGGTCTCCACTCTTGTTGATGGAACATCTCTAGTCTCCCGGCACATCGACTGGCCTCTCCCACCAACCTGATGTTGTCTTGATCTGAGCAGAGACAGAGAGTTCATTAATGAAGGAAGTGAAGCAGTGAACAGCAGCAGGTCTGCAGATCCTCCTCTACCTGAACAGGTGAGTCCTACAGCTTGACCAGGTGAGCAGCTGTTTCTACCTGAACTCTTCCTGCTGCTGCAGTTCAGCAGAGCAGACTCACTGCCTTCACATAGGAACTCTCTGCTCCCCACTGGAGCCTCTGCTTCTCCATAGAGCGCCCCCTGGAGGACTGAAGGAGGCCCACAGCCAATCTCCTGCAGACCACCTGTGCATCCTGCAGGTCAAAGTCTTTTTCACACACTGAGGACCACGACTGGTTGGTCTTCACCTCCAGTCTGCCTGAGCACCGGTTGGTCCCTGGAACCAGCCTGACTGAATCTGTGGATGCAGAAAGAAAAAAGTTTTAAAATATTTCAGAACTTTATTTTTCTAGATACTCATGGAAACATCTCTGAGTTTGATGAAAATAAAGGTCAGAAAACAAAGTGAAGTGAAACCGACTGTACCTGCAAGTTTATCATTCATTATTATTTCTGCTGAATTTATCACATTTTGGGCCTTAACATGATCATAAACTCACTAAATGTCTAACAAACTTTAATCTTTGTGAAAATGTGAATATTTAAGTGGAATTAAAAATAAATGTGGCAATGTGGCTGAACAGCGCCCCTAGTTCAGCCAGGCCAACAACCATAACACACAAAAGGTTTTCCTGCTATTTCCACTAAAAACAGGAAGTCCACCATTTTGGATCAAAAGTCATTTCCTGTTGATTTTCAGGTTTTAAACATGTCTGATTTCCTTGAACTCCTGGGATTTTGATGCATCGACTTCAAAGCAGCAGAGATTAAAAGTTATCAAAATGATGAGTTTTTGTTCATCTATTGGAATAAACTGAGAACTTTATCTGGATATTTAAAGTATTTTAGTTTCCCTCAAGGCTTCAGGTTCTTAGTTAAAGGTGATGATTTCTCTGCAGACATCTGGAACCTGATGGAAGAAACATTTTAAAATATATAAATATGAGTTCAGATTTACCTGAGCAGATGATCTCAAGGCTCTGATCACTGGTTCTATCATCAGGTAAAAAGTATTTTAATGCAGATCCTGACTGAGAATATTCAGACCAGATCAACCAAACTGGTCTCCTTGAACCTTCATATGAATTTCTTGCTGAAACAGCAGAACCACAGTCCAGTTCAGCACAAACTGCAGGAACTGAGTTCATGTCCCAGTAACGATCCCAAACATCCACTGGTCTCCACTCTTCTTGATGGAACATCTCCAGTCTCCCGGCACATCGACTGGCCTCTCCCACCAACCTGATGTTGTCTTGATGTGAGCAGAGACAGAGAGTTCATTAATGAAGGAAGTGAAGCAGTGAACAGCAGCAGGTCTGCAGATCCTCCTCTACCTGAACAGGTGAGTCCAACAGCTTGACCAGGTGAGCAGCTGTTTCTACCTGAACTCTTCCTGCTGCTGCAGTTCAGCAGAGCAGACTCACTGCCTTCACACAGGAACTCTCTGCTCCCCACTGGAGCCTCTGCTTCTCCATAGAGCGCCCCCTGGAGGACTGAAGGAGGCCCACAGCCAATCTCCCTGCAGACCACCTGTGCATCCTGCAGGTCAAAGTCTTTTTCACACACTGAGGACCACGACTGGTTGGTCTTCACCTCCAGTCTGCCTGAGCACCGGTTGGTCCCTGAAACCAGCCTGACTGAATCTGTGGATGCAGAAAGAAAAAAAAATTAAAATATTTCAGAACTTTATTTTTCTAGATACTCATGGAAACATCTCTGAGTTTGATGAAAATAAAGGTCAAGAAAACAAAGTGAAGTGAAACCGACTGTACCTGCAAGTTTATCATTCATTATTATTTCTGCTGAATTTATCACATTTTGGGCCTTAACATGATCATAAACTCACTAAATGTCTAACAAACTTTAATCTCTGTGAAAATGTGAATATTTCAGTGGAATTAAAAATAAATGTGACAATATAGCTGAACAGCGCCCCCTAGTTCAGCCAGGCCAACAACCATAACAAACAAAAGGTTTTCCTGCTATTTCCACTAAAAACAGGAAGTCCACCATTTTGGATCAAAAGTCATTTCCTGTTGATTTTCAGGTTTTAAACATGTCTGATTTCCTTGAACTCCTGGGATTTTGATGCATCGACTTCAAAGCAGCAAAGATTAAAAGTTATCAAAATGATGAGTTTTTGTTCATCTATTGGAATAAACTGAGAACTTTATCTGGATATTTAAAGTATTTTAGTTTCCCTCAAGGCTTCAGGTTCTTAGTTAAAGGTGATGATTTCTCTGCAGACATCTGGAACCTGATGGAAGAAACATTTTAAAATATATAAATATGAGTTCAGATTTACCTGAGCAGATGATCTCACGGCTCTGATGACTGGTTACATCATAAGGTAAACAGTTTTTTAATGTAGATCCTGATTGAAAACAGTTAGACCACATCCCCCAAACTGGTCTCTTTGAGGCTTCATATGCGTTTCTTGCTGAAACAGCAGAACCACAGTCCAGTGCAGCACAAACTGCAGCAACTGAGTTCATGGTCCAGTAAAGTTCCCAAACATATACTGGTCTCCACTCTTCATGATGGAACATCTCCAGTCTCCCGGCACATCGACTGGCCTCTCCCACCAACCTGATGTTGTCTTGATGTGAGCAGAGACAGAGAGTTGATTAATGAAGGAAGTGAAGCAGTGAACAGCAGCAGGTCTGCAGATCCTCCTCTACCTGAACAGGTGAGTCCAACAGCTTGACCAGGTGAGCAGCTGTTTCTACCTGAACTCTTCCTGCTGCTGCAGTTCAGCAGAGCAGACTCACTGCCTTCACACAGGAACTCTCTGCTCCCCACTGGAGCCTCTGCTTCTCCATAGAGCGCCCCCTGGAGGACTGAAGGAGGCCCACAGCCAATCTCCCTGCAGACCACCTGTGCATCCTGCAGGTCAAAGTCTTTTTCACACACTGAGGACCACGACTGGTCGGTCTTCACCTCCAGTCTGCCTGAGCACCGGTTGGTCCCTGGAACCAGCCTGACTGAATCTGTGGATGCAGAAAGAATAAAAGTTTCTTCAACATTTTCACTGAATTTGGTTCCAGTTTGTTCAGCAAAGCTACAATCCAGTTCAGACTCTGTGGAGGAACAAACCAACTAGTGGAGAACGGGCGGAGAGGGGGGCTGGGAAGAGTTTATATTTTTATATCTTGTTTTTAATATTCTTTGCACTTTTAGCATCTGCCTTTACTGCAGGCCTGGAGATGAATGGAAAAAAACTGAAGACAAACAGAGAAAATTACACTAGAACAGCACAAAGAACCTATGAATGATCAAATTAATATTTTATCATTGTTTTCTACAAAGCAAATGACAGATTTAATGACAGAATCATAGAAAACTATCATCTTAACTCTCTGAACTTAATTTGTGGAGGAAGTGCAACATTTGATCAGCTTCTTCTCAGTGACATTGAGGTTTTTATAGCCCTGAATCTGCTCCACTGGTTCCCCTTTAATCTAATCAAACTTCATTCAGTCACTAACCTGGTAAAAACCAGCCGCTCTGTTCCACACTTTGGTTCATCCAGAGAGTCTGGACTGTGTTGAGGTTTTAAATTTCACACAGTGTCTAATGTTTGTCCATTACCAAGCACTGATATATGAAATCACTCAATCAGGTTTATTGGCACATTGTGCTCAATACAGAGAGCAGATCAGACGATCTATAGTGAAACATTTCTCATTGAAAACTCCCCAGGCAGAGACAACAGGAGTTTTATACCAAGGCTGGTTCTCATGCAGCTGCAGGAAAACATCTCCCAACCTTGTGCTTGCAAACCAAACAGCTTCATTTGGTGAGAGTTCACTGGCATTTAGGATGAAGACAATACAACCAGCAGATATTACCTTACAATAATTTGTCCACCACAAAACAGAGAAGAGCCCAATGAGGCGACTGTTGATGTTCATTCAATATTTGAAAGTGTGACCAACATGGACTGAACTTCCTCCACTGCCATTGATTAAACTACAGACAGACTGTGTTTCTACAATAACAGCAAATCAAGGTCATCATTCAAACTTCTTCTGTTCACTGATTGGTCCAGTAGAAAATCTACCAGAGGGAATCCAGGTGAAGGGGAAGAAGCCCAGACTGAGCTGGAAGTGAGAATATTTTTAAAGTGGAGTTGGAAGCAGAACAGGAAGACACTGGCCAGGATATGAAATCACCTGAACAGACGATCTCTACATTGCCGCTCTCAACTCTTCGTACTGACACCACAGATCCACAGTGGAGCTGTCTGCACAATCCAGCTGCTGTTGTAAAGTTCCAGTTCTTGTTCCAAAACTTCACTGGTTCCCAGTCTCCCAGTTCCTTCTTCTCCAGTCTGCCAACACAGCGACTCCTTCCTGCTACCAGTCTGAGTTCATCAGCCAGCGCTGGAAGAAACAACATTTACATGTTGGGTTAGAAAAAGCAAAGACAGATTGATTTAGGATGTGATGACAGGATCCTGTTGATGGTGTTTATTTATCTTCTCTTAGAGGCAGAGCTGTCATGGATGGTTCTGATCAAAGCACCTTTATGTAGGAGTGGCCTAGTTAAAGCCCAGACTGAAATGCTATGTACGCTCTGTAGTAAGACCTGAAATGTTTCTCATTATTCTCCTTTTCTACCCATTTATACTTGATGTCTTTACTGAGACCAACCAAAGTCAAATTTATTGTTTTTGTGTAAAAGTCCATAAATGAGCTCTGATGCTAACTCTATGCAAAATCCCATCATATCTGGAAAAACATCTCTATTGACTTTAATGGGTTTTTATCTGTTATATTCATTCTGACAGTTAAATAATTGTGGGAGATTTCAACACCATGTTGACGAGCCTGAAGACAGAGGGGATTAAAAGCTTGATATTGTTCATTTTGCTTTAATTCACATGTTAACCCAGCAACACGTCATCAAGGACACATTATGGACCTGCTTATCAGGCAGGCTGTGAATATTTCCAGCGTCTCTGTAACTGATGTGGCCCCGTCTGATTGTTTCACTGTTACCTTTGAAACCACAGATGTATATTATAGATCTGCAAGACGACTCTGTTGGGGCCGAACGTCAACGGAGTGAAACTCAACGTCACGTTTATGGTGAAATCTCCAACGTCTGCACTAACATTGCAGGGAAACGCTCATAAAGCAGAACATGAACAATGATTGAGCTTCATTTGCTACAGCTGACAGACTCACAAACCACCTGAGCTGCAGCCAAACTGGGCCTGCACATTTCTTTAGAGAAAATCACCACAATTAGAGGATTAATCTGCACATCGTTTTCACCAGCACAACCAGCGGTACCAGAAGCTGGTCCAGTGACCGTGGTGCTACTGGGCTCGGTTGGCCAGCAAACGGGCCTGACCAGAACCTCAGAGAGAACCTGTGGAGCCAAGAGGAAGATGAGAGGATTCATGCAGAAGGAGCCATTTTATGCGGCTCCACCTGTTTACTGCGCAGATTCAGCGCCGCTGCAGAGTTTCTGCAGCTTCTCCTTATCAATCAATCAATCAGATTAATTTTATAGCTCATTTCAGCAACAAGGCAGTTCAAAGTGCTTTACTTCATCAAAACACTGAAACCAACAACTGTTGATGTTATTGGCTCCTTAGCAGCAAGTAGACAATATAAACATCACTAACTGCAGCAGCAGCTCTACGATCTGAGACCAGAAACAGTTTCCAGGTTTTTGATTGTAAAATTTAACATGTTTATCAGTCGATCGTTTTGAACTTGAACTCCAGTGAATATCAGTGTTTTGTGTGAAAGTGGAGTCCTACCTGAGCTGCAGAGACACAGCAGCAGCATCAGAGCTGTTTGGTCCATGTTTCCTCTGAATGTGGAGCGAAGCTTCGTCTCTTGATGTGATCAGGATGAGGCTCCAGACTCTGAAGACTTCCTACTTTAAGCTGTTTTATCTGCTGCTTCCTGAACGTCACAGTTCACGTCTTTGGCTGCTTTCAGAGAAAACGCCTCCTTCCTAGGAGCTCATGGTGAAGATGGGTTCATACTGGGCTCATACTGGGCCTACTGGGATTCAGGCTTTCACCAGTCTCTGTTGTTCCTGTGTTTAGGTCAGTGCTTGTTCTGCAAGTGGCGGAGTGGATCCAGGTGTGTTTCATCCACTGAAGGGGAACCTGATGTTGTTGGCAGCAGCAGCTCAGCTTCCCTGCAGCAAGGAGTCACTGCTGAGCAGAACTGAGCCCAGGTGTTGCTGCTATGAAGAGAAGAAACAGACAGAACATAAACCTGATGTCAGCAATAACTGCAGAAAAAACAAGCAGGGTTTCCCCCAGGGTCTGATAAGCCTGACGGCCCGCCAGGCTTTCCTGGCTCCTCCGCCAGGCTAAGTGTTGCTTATTTATATTACCAGGAAAACAAAACAAATATATTTCATTTTCTTGTTTTGAAAAAGCCGTATTGCATCCCATTTTCTCTCTATCAGTGGAACAGCGGTGACATCAGGGACTGAAGGCTGAGTTATAGTCGCTCTCAACTGTTGGGGTTGAGCGCGTGGAGCCAAGACAGCAGGATGGCGACTATAGTTAAGGTTTAGATTGTAGCCGCCTGGAAGAGCATCTTCCAGTCTGTGTGAACGTAATTCGGCGCGTTCGATACGCAACGAACATGCAGAGGTGCAGGAGGTTCTGCGACACGCTGCGCATGCGGCGCCTGCCTCTGTCTATGTTGTAAAGTTATATTATCATGGGCTTTATTATTTGGGTATAAAGGGCCTTTAGCCCCGCCCCCTGGCCTTTAGCCCCGCCCCCTGGCCCGGTGCGCCGCCCAGCGACCAGTTCTCTCTCTGCACTGTAAAGTTTATGTCTGTGGTCCTAGTTGGTCCCAGTTGGTCCCAGGTGGTCCCAGTTGGTCCCAGTTGGTCCCATGTGGTCCCAGTTGGTCCCAGTTGGCCCCAGTTAGTCCCAGTTGGTCCCAGTTGGTCCCAGGTGGTCCCAGTTGGTCCCAGATGGTCCCAGGTGGTCCGAGTTGGTCCCAGTTGGCCGGTGCATTACTGGGTAAGCGGTTCAGCCCAGCATCACGCTTGTTTTAAATGATTTATTATCATTTTTTCTGTGACACGATGCATCAAACCAGGCCAAATGCTTTGTCCCCTCTGCCTGGAGCAGAGTTTGACTTTGGGGCCCCTCTTGCTGCTAGAAACATCAGCATCTCTAGATTGTTGACATGGGAACAAAACAATCTAACTATGAATATTATTCTTTAAACTTTTACACAGTAAACTTTAAAATCTTAAAGTTAAAATCTTTTAATTCATGTTGTAACTATTAAATTTAGCAGCTTTGATTAATAAACAAATGTTACCTTTATGTGTTTGTGTTAAAATATTAGTATTTCTGGGGCCACCGAAGCCCTGGGGGCCTTATGGAGCCGCAGGCTGACTGTGGATTAAACAGAAGAGCAAATAATTGATATTCATTTGAATCGTAGTTTTTGATTTGATGTTTTTAAGACTCTATGGTTGTGGGTTTAAATAGCATTTCACTGCCGATGTTTCCTGTAACATTTAATTACCTTGTAATATTTTTACATTTCCTCTCTTTTAATACAAAAACACGGTGGATCGTCTTAGTGCCCCGAAAACCAGACGCAGCAAGTTTTCTAGGGAAAACCTGGAGCAAGGATGGAGAGTAGTAGGAGAAAGTAGCAGAGGGAGGAGAAGTGGTCAGTTTCTCCTCCAGGAAGATTCCTGGAACATTTCAGATTATAAATCTGGAATATTTGAATTATTGTTTTCTGTCTTTGGTCATCAGAGCAGAAAGGCTTCATAGAGGCAGAGAGAGAAATCTAGACATTAATCTGGGTGTTCAGCCTCTGTGTGCTGCCGTGAGCTTGCTGAGTGATGCTAATCTGGATTGAAGCGTCAGCAACATTATCAGCTTTATTGCAACATAACCAGGTTTTTCAGGGTGAATCTAAACTTTAGATCTTCAGCTGGAAAAAGTTGTTTATTTCAAAGAGTTGAGATATTTTAGACCCATTTAACTCAAAACATTTATTATTTAGCATATTAAACACTACCAGCCCTTTATGCTGCTGCAGCAACATGCATGCATGAAAATCTAAACTATTATCTCAACCTTTGCAGCTCTGAGCCAAAATTCGAGCCGGTTGGTCCAAAGTTGAGTTTGATAGTCGGGTCGGGCTTCTGCGGTGCATTTTTAATAAACCAGCAGGTTTTCTGGCATTTCTAATTGCTCTGATGGACTAATTACATTTTTTACCTTCATAATTTCACATAAAACATGTTTTTGCATGTTTATCATCTTTTGATAGTATCACAGTTTCCATCTGCTTTGGCCGACTCAATATACTGAATGATGAAATATCCGTCACTAAGCAAAAAGCCACTGACTCTTCAAAATCCCCAAATAAATTAAAGTACAACTTCTGAGATAAATTTTGTATATTTTCTGTAATAATTAGCTCCACTAATCTATTAGTCCAGCTAATTATTAGCTTAGCACTAAAGCTAAACAAAAAAGAAAAGATCATCTTTCTTGTTTGAGTTTAAATATTTACAATCAATCTGAAAAACTGCATTGCAGTCAGCCGACTTGCAGCATTAGGTGGGGGAGGGGCATTGATGCTCTGCAGAAGAAAAGTAACAACCCAAAACAAAATATTTGCTTTTGAAGCTGATTTTTAAAACTAACATCATCAGTAAACAGAAAATACAACAAAAACTTCATGTTGTTGTTTTAAATTCTCTTTAATCCTATTTAACTTTTCACAAAGCTGCAGATATAAAACACAAACATTCCTCTAAATCAGAGTAAACTTCTTCAGTTTTAACCCTAAATGTGTTTTATTTTGTTAGACTAGACTTAGACTTAGACTTGACTTTATTGATCCCTTGGGAAGACTCCCTCAGGAAATTATAGTTACCAGCAGCTCACAGGCAAAAATGTGGCACACAGTAAGCATACGCAAAAGAATAGGGTTTCTATGGTAACCAACAGCATGACTTCAACTCCCCAAACAAACAGCAAATATACAATCATTCAAAAAAAAGAAATGTGACAATCAGAACATGGAGTTCAGATACTTCCATCTTCAAGAAAATCATGTTTGACCTTGTGACGGCCCTGCTGTGCAGTCCTGTGTGTCATGTGATTTACTATCAATTAAGGTCCTCAATGTGGGAGGCGCTTCCATCAGACACCTGGATGGTATATAAGGAGCGCCGTTCCATTCGTGTGTGAGACTGTCAGAAGCCACCATGCGCAGACGACCCTGAGATCCAGTCCAGGATGAGACCAGGGCTTCCTGGTGTGAAGGGACCAGACTGAAGGGGCGCGGATTGATCATCCTTTGGGCCGTCCATTTGATGTCTCCTAGACAACTTGACTCTTTTAAAAATAAGCGTCTCTCATGGGCTTAATGCCGTGTCCCTCTAATTTTGTTGCGGCTTTCCGAGCCGGGCCGTAACAGACCTTTAAACTTTAAATACTTCACTAAAACACAATAAAGCTACAATTTAAGGAACTTTTTCAAATATTCATTCCTGCTAGAAACTATTAACCAGCTGTGTTTCAACCTTTTAGTGTTTAACAAATAAAATACAATGTTAAACATTCACACCAGTCCTGTTTGATCCGCTGTAATTTACTCCAGTTTGTTTGCCTAGTCAGTGGACAACAGCGCAGGGCATTCTGGGTAAATCCAGCCAAAACAAACATGCTAGCCTAGCGCTAGCAGGAGAAACGGCTCGAGGTCTTTAGCCGAAAACAAGAGAAATCCTCCAACCTCTAAATCTGACGCTACTCCATCTGTTTACGTTTCCTGACGAAGGAAGTTGTGCTCAGTGTCTTCTGCAGAGGTTTTTATGTCGTTTCCTTCAGTGGTTGTTGGTGCAGCGCCCCCACAGGCCAGGAGGGAAACAGATTTTTCAAAGGGTTTGATTCAGTGCAGTTTGAAAAAGAAAAGCACCAGCTGGAAATGGAACAAATGTTGCAATTTTGCTCCCAAATCGAAGGTAAAAAATAACTTGATAATTCTTAGATATGTTACTTTATAGACATCAAATTTGTACTTTTTTTTCTTTTTGTTGGACGTTTCTCATGAAACTATTTGAGATTTCTAGATTGTTCCTTAGTTATAAAAATAATAAATAGATTATTTTGTTTTGTTTTAGAGATTTAGCATGTAAAATTGTTAAACTTGATTCTGACAATTCAGAAAACAGGAGCAAGAAAAAGAAATGTTGCAGACAGACTTAAACCTTGTTGCTGATCAGGATAAGTCGACCTTGGACCCCACACTCTGCAGCGACCATCGTTTGGAGACTCATGGCGGGGAATCTTCTTGATGCTGATTTTGGAGTCCAGTTTTTAAACAATCCATCAGTTTCTCTTGTATTTAAATGGTTTGTGTTATTTTGTGTTAGCTGGTCCCACCCAGCGATCCCCGTCTGTTCAGGCTCTGCGTGCTGCAGCTCAGGCCTCGACTGTCCATCAGGTGGCTGGACTGAGGAGCAGAAAACACAGAATAATCATCACAACATTCAGAACAATGCAAACACACTGCTGAGTTTATGTTAAGTACTAATGAGCAGTCAGTATCTTACTTGTAGAGGACAGCGGCCATTTTGATCTCAGTTTGGATGATCAGGGAGAAATGCTCACATAAGAGTGTAAGGTAGAGGTGAGCCAGTCGATCGGCCACCGATCATAATCGGCCGATTTCCGTGTGTATAATCGCCGATCAGCAAAACTGACCACATTTATCTCACTTTGCAGCCTGCGTGTTCAGCTTATCTCCTCTTTCCTTCACACAGCTGAAGCGCAGCAGCAGCAGCAAGTCCTAAACGATGTCGTGTGAAACTTTAACGCTCTGAGTAAATGAGGAAAATTACCTCTGGGGTGAAGCAGGTCAAAATGCATCAACACAACGAATCTAATGAAGCATTTAAAAAACAAACAGGTGACGGAGTTTTGCAACATCGAGGCTCAATGCAGGAAAAAAAGACATCTGGAGGTTGTTTTTTTCTCAAACACTCAACAGGAAGACGGTCAGAAAGCTCAGCAAATAATCTGAATTAATAATCTCAGTGTTTGAGCTGGCAGTGCAAGACGCTGGGATCTGCTCTCGCTATTGGACCGCCGCTCAACCTCCACCTGGCAGAGAATCTCACACTGAATGTTTGCTTAAAGCCACATGATAAAGAGAAAATGTATGTAATAAGAATGGTTTCACACATTTAACATGATATTAGAAACATAGCATACTATTTCATAAATGCACAATTAGAAGACTATGTAATAAAATAATTAAACTATTAAAAGCTCTAATATTTATAACAGATTAAGGAAATGAGTTCTACATTTTATTTCTTTAAAAATATATATTTTTCTGTCCTTCCTCTTGCATGGTGGGAGAGTAAAATAATCTTTATTCCTTGTGTTGTGGAAATTAACAACAGTGAGGAGAAAGAGCCTGGAGCAGAACACAGGGTCCAGTTTTATAGGAAGGGTTTCATTCAATTCACATAGTTTGACAATCTAGTTAGTCCAAAAAAAAACTGACTGAAAATATATGTATTTTCCTTCATAAGGCAAATTAAATAATCAAGGTCAACATGAAGATGCATAGCAGACTGTCATGTTGGAGGCCACTCGCTTAACCCACATGCAGAAACACAAACAAGAGAGGGAGGAATCAGATAAATAAAAATTTATTTTCTTTCTTTTAAAAGACAGAGTGGTGATAGGGTGAAAGTATGTCTCTCTGAGGGCCACGGGATCTGGATCCTCTGTGATCTGAGGGCTGGGGAAGATGAAAGGTCAGTGGGGAGTGAGAACAGGAGAAACGAGAACTGGAACGGGTTTACTGGGGGAGATGAAGTGAATCCGCCATGGAGGGAAAGGTTGGGATGCGGGAGCCTGGGTTCTTGAACTAAAGAGGTGCAGTCCGGGTTTTGGGAGCCGAAGGGATCAGGGGTGACAGATCACCCGTCGGAGGGCGGGCTGGCAGTCAGGAGCGGATCTTCTCCAGATGCTGCAAGAGGTCAGAGAGAATCACAACAAAAAACTTGAGTCAGCAGGGAACGGAGATAATTTCTCAGAAAATAGACTTAGTGGGCTCTGGGTACCAAAGTCGGTAAACACTCGGGCGCTGGAGAACCGGTCACCCGCTCCTCTAATGCAGGCGTTGATGAGGCCAACAAGGTACAGGTGGCGCGGGGAACCACCCTTCTCCAGAAGGCTCCCCATGGCTCCCTCTGGTGGACAAAACAGCTCCCTACAACTCCAGCATCCAACACAGACAAGCAATTTAATAAGCTGATTGTCATGTAGAGGTCAGAGAAAACGCTGGAGAATACGCCTGTATTACACGAGAATCATAAAACTGTTATGCATTGATGCATATTTCCCCTCGTTTCATATTAGAAAAGTTTAACCTAAAATAATGATAAAAAATAGGATCAAGAAAATGATGCACAATAATCTGCCAAATAAACGGGGAAGTTTTTATTTGAAGAAACACAAATCAAGGAAAATCATCAAATGTCAAACAATGAAGCCACTGATTTAATGTGATGAGACTTAAAACAATATTCAGATGTAGTTACCACACCATAGTTAATGACAGCCGATATAATTCATCAGCAGAAACGCTCCTCACAGTTTAAGTTTTCACATCACTTCAGAGGATTTACTCCTAGAAACTATCTTCATCTTCCTTGAGAAAATCATCAGTTTCATGAGGTTAATGGAGAAACCAGCAGGTTTATCATAGTGGCTGAAATCAGATTGGTCACCATTGATTTAACCACAAGGACAACATCACAACCAAAACCGTCCCCACAGAGTGGAACTAGAATTATTCTTTTGTTGTTGTTTTAATAATTGACCCAATTCGTGGTGAATGTTGCTCAAACTGTTACAGGAATAAAAGTGCAGCATTGTTCCCCCATTAGGTGACAATCTGCTTCCTTGTATTTCTCTGGTGCAGTGAAAGAGTTGTCTTCTAGAGCAGTTCACTTTTCTGTTTTATACAAATGTCATTACTTATGTGTGCATTGGTTGTACAAAATGCAGGTGATGCTCCAAGCAGGGATGACTTGCATCATGTGAAATGAGCAGGAATATGTACTTGGTCTCCCAGATGTATAACTCCTATGTTTGGAGCACAAACATAGCTGTTGATAAATGAGAGGAGTAACAAACTCTTGACCAGTTTGTAGAGCCATAGAAATAAATGCTTATTCATTTGTGTCTCTATAGCCCAATGGAAGGCTGTTTTATTTCATGAGATGTTTCTCCAGGAGCTTTCTTTCCTTAAAGGTACAGAAACGCTAAAACCAGCCAGTAGTTACATTTTAGATCGTTATATTTTGCTCCCCAGCTGGAGTTTATTTTTTAATCACTGTATTTTTAGAGGTTTTTTTCTTTTCATTCATACATACAGTTTGCGAATACAAAGAAGTGTTTATCCGACATAGAATAGTATATGAAAAAAAAAAGGTTAATTAATCCCTCAACTTAATCCCATTCAGCCCACCCAGGTCATTGCTCAGAAGGCCAATGCACTACGTTCCCATCCCTGTCAAGAATGGAACAAATTTTGATAAAATTTGTTTACCTAATTGATCTGGAACATCATTACATACTTTGAAAAGAGTTGAGAAAGGGCCCCCATGTTTCTTCAAATTTACCAGTTGAGTGTTGAAGAGAGCATCTAATTCTTTCCAGTTTCAGACATGACATAAGGTCACATATCCACTGTTTATGAGTAGGAGGAGCAGCACCCCTCCACCTGGTCAGAGCTGTGCGCCTCGCTAGCAGTGAGCAAAATGCCAGTGGCCTTTGTTTAGAAGCCGGTAAAGGCAACTCCTTTCCACTAAAACCGAAAAGGGCCAAGAGAGGGCCAGGTGTCACCACCACTCCGGCCAAACTAGACATCGTACGGAAGACATCTGTCCAGAAGTGACCCAGAGCGGGGCAGGACCAATACATATGAACCAGTGTGGCTACGGCAGTTTTGCATTTGTCGCAGTATGGGGTGACTTCTGGAAAAAAACGAGATAGTTTGCTTTTGGAAAGATAGGCTCTGTGTACTATTTTGAACTGAATGAGACAATGGCGTGCACACAAAGATGTTGTATTCACTAGTTTAAGTATAGAGTCCCATGTGTCATCCAGTATAGTAATATCCAAGTCTTCTTCCCATGAAGTTTTAAGATTAGATGAGGAGGTCTCCGTCAAACTCAACATTTTACTATAAAGCCACGAAACCATACCTTTACGAGTCGGGTTCAATGATAAGATAGTTTCCGATAAAGTGTCCTCTGGCAGGGAAACTGAGTCTGATAAGTGAGACTGAATGAAGTTTCTGGTTTGCAAATATCTAAAAAAGTGAGATTTAGGTAAACCATATTTATTGCCAAGTTCCTCAAAGGATGCCAAACTCTTCTCCATGAAAAAGTCTTTAAAATGAGTAAGCCCCTTCCGGTGCCACTCCAAGAACACCCCATCCTGAACAGAAGGTCTAAAAAGGTGGTTAAGTGGACTTAGGAGGGAAAAATCATGCAGTTTAAAGTATTTTCTAAACTGGCCTATATTTTCAGTGAGTGTTTCACTACAGGGTTTAAAATGGGTTTAGACGAAGAGAGTGGAAGTGGGGAACAGAGCACAGCCGGGATGGATATATCATTACCACTGCGCAGCTCCATAGCCACCCAGTCAGGACAGTCACCCTGGTTATGATAAAAATACCAAAACACTAAGCATCTAAGGTTGGCGGCCCAGTAATAAAACCGGAAATTGGGGAAGACAAACCCCCCCTTGTTGTTTAGGTTTTTGGAGTTGTAATTTATTGAGCCTTGGGCGTTTACCCCGCCAGATGAAGGACGAAAAAGTTGAGTCTAGCTCATTAAAAAAGTACCAGGAATAAAAATAGGTAATGCCTGAAAGAGGTATAAAAATTTGGGTAGTATATTCATTTTAATTGAGTTAATACGCCCCACAACAGACATGGAAAAGGGTGTCCACTTTGTAAGGGATCCCTTCACTTGGTTCAACAGTTGGATCAAATTCTCCTTGAACAAATGTTTATGTTTTTTTGTCACTGTGATGCCAAGGTATGTGAATTTTTGTTTTTCAATTCTAAACGGGAGATTTGACAACTCTGACGTATTAGCTTTATTACCTATGGGAAAAAGTTCACTTTTAGTAAGGTTCAGCTTATATCCAGAAATCTGACCAAATTGGCTTAATACATCCAGAACAAAAGGCAGTGAGGTTGATGGTTTGGAAATAAAAAGTAAAAGGTCATCTGCATAAAGCGACACTCTATGTTCCATGTCGTTCCTCCAAATGCCGGATATCTCTTTACTGGTCCTAAGTGCAATGGCGAGGGGCTCTATAGCCAGATCAAAAAGCAGGGGGCTAAGAGGACAGCCCTGCCGGGTGCCTCTCTGTAATTTAAATGGTTTTGAAGTCTGAAAATTGGTACGAACCACGGCAGACGGTTGCGGGTATAATGGTTTAATCCATGAAATGAAGTTTCCTCCGAAGCCAAATCTACTAAGAACAGCAAAAAGATAGTCAAACTCAACCCGGTCAAAGGCTTTTTCATCGTCCAAGGAGACAACACACTCATCCGAATCGGTGGCACTGGAATACATGATATTAAGCAACCTTCTAACATTAAAATACGAGTGTCGACCTTTAATAAATCCTGTTTGGTCTTTAGAAATAATTGATGGTAGAACAGTTTCAAGTCTACGGGAAAGAATTTTGGCTAAAATTTTACCATCTGTATTTAGGAGAGAGATTGGTCTACATGAGGCGCATTCCACAGGATCTTTGCCTTTTTTGAAATCAGTGTAATACAAGCTTCATAAAATGATTGAAGGAGGGATCCGTGTTTAAAACAATCAGTAAGAGTGGAGCTGAGCTGCACTGAGAGTAAGTCTGAGAATTGTTTGAAAAATTCTGAGGGAAGACCATCCGGTCCTGGGCATTTACCAGATTGCATTGAAGCTATTGCTAGGGAGACTTCTGCCTGGGAAATGGGTTCATCTAACCTGTTCTTAAGTTCTGGTGAAATTCCTGGAATGTGAAGTTTAGCTAGAAAATCATCAGTCATGTTAGCATTGGTTTGTGATTGTGAGCTGTAGAGCTCCTCATAAAAGTTTCTAAATGCATCATTAATTTGACAATAATCTGTGACTACATGGCCATCTTGTTTTCGAATTCTAGAAATAGTTTGCTTTGCTCTAGAGCCCTTAAGCATGGTTGCTAATAGTTTATCGGGTTTGTCGCCATGCACATAAAATTTGGATTTGTTGTGTAAAAGCAGGCGTTCAGCTGAGTGTGTTGTCAGTAGGTCAAGCCTTGTTTTAAGTTCAATACATCTTCTAAACAGTTCAGGACACTGATTCAGAGCGTATTTTACGTCAATCTCTTTGATTTGTTGAATTAGGTTGTTCTGTTCATGGGTGGACTTTTTTTTGCTGAATAGGCAATAATCTGGCCTCTGATGTAGGCCTTAAAAGCATCCCAAACCACAAGACTGGAGATCTCTTGGGAGGAGTTTGTAGCAAAAAGAAACGTATCTCATCATGAATAAACTGTATAAAGTTTTCATCCGACAGCAGGGTTGAATTGAAACGCCAAGGTCCAGTTCTTAGGGGGAAGTGAGGAAGGGACAGTGACAGAGTAAGTGGGGCGTGGTCTGAAATAACTATGCTTTGATAGTCACAGGAACGGATCTGCTGTAGCCATTTAGTATCTGTGATAAAATAATCAATTCTCGAATAAGTTTTATGTACATGTGAGAAGTAGGAGAACTCCCTCTTGTCTGGATTTAAAGTACGCCACACATCACACAGCCCATATTCAGATAAAAAGGTTTGGATGACTGATGCAGACTTGCTTATGACATTACTTTTAAGAGACGAGCGGTCCAAAACTGGGTCCAGCCAACAGTTAAAATCACCCCCTAGGACCAATGAATATTTATTAAGGTCAGGTAGGGAAGAAAATAGTTGTTTAAAAAAATTCTCATCATCTGTATTAGGAGCGTAAACATTGACCAAGGCGACCAGGGTGTTGTACAGTTTCCCACAAGCTATAATAAATCTGCCTTGTTTATCAGCTACCACATTATCGGCCTCGAATGGAGTATTCTGGCTGATCATGGAGACCCCCCGTGCCTTTACCTGAAAATGGGAGTGAAAACATTGTCCCTTCCAACATGTCAGGAGACGACCCCCGTCTGAGCTCCTGATGTGAGTCTCCTGCAGAAACGCCACATCCGTTTTAAATCGTTTAATATGGGAAAAAACCTTCCTTCTCTTCACTGGGTGGTTTAAACCTTTGACATTCCAGCTTAAAAATGGCAAGTGTTGACTCATGATTTCAAAGTTTGTGTGTTACCTTCCTTCGACAGGTACGATAAGAATATGGCAGGCAGAGAATGGAACAAAAGAGATGAAAAAGAAAATAAAAAATTACAGTAACCTGCAAGACCTCTGATGGTGACCTTAACCTCCCTCTTAACATCCCCCCCAAACCTAAACAGCTGCCAAACAAAAAACAACAATGTGGCAGCAAGCTCTTCAAACTTAACATTCTCAAAGACCCAATCTTCCAGTAGCCAACAACCTCAGAATAAGAACTAGAAAAAACAGAGTTAACAATAGCAAACTAACCCCTGCTCCTAGTAGGCATGGAGTAGGTGTAGACCCCCCACAGTGATGAAGATTTTGAAGACACCTTTCACTGGCCTCCATGAACACTATAAAAAATAGCAATGCAATAAAGTTTAAGGCTTAAATAACCACAGGGAGTGGTATTAAAAAAGGCTTTGAAAACTGTTGGGACATAACAAACAGGTATTAATGAAGCTACACCTCCATTCATAAAGTCCAGCAACAGCTAAACGGTGGTCAGACCCCAAACCACCATTATGAGTAGGGTTAAATGACAACAGGCTATATTTACAGTACCTGCTGTGCCCCGAGATAAGCAGCCCACCCTGTTTCTGGAGTAAACCCTCGGCAGAGTGTAGCTCCTTTATTGGACTTCCTGTGGTTTTGGCCTCTTGATGAACTGTTGAGCCTCTTCCACCGAACCGAGGAGTTTTCTTGACACCGTTGGGCTGCGTTATGCGAAGACGGGCTGGGAAGAGAAGAGCCGCCATGACGTCCTTATATTCTGCCCGCTGGGCCAGCACGTCTGGGCTGTAGTCCTCCACAATACGAAGAGACGCGCCTTTGTAGTCGAGATTTCCTCTCCTCCTGGCTTCCCGGATGATGAGGTCTTTGACCAGGTACCGATGCAGGCGGAGGATCACCGGGCGAGGTGGACGTCCTGCGGGCCGCTTCGCTGCCAGACGGCGCACCTGATCCAGCTTGGAGCTTAACATGTTGACAGAGGACCTGAACTCAGACTTCAGATCCTCACCGTGCTGCTGAAGTAGTGCGGTGATAGCTTCTAGCGTTAAGCTAGCGTCCTCTTTCTTACTTCCTTTCATGCTCTTACCGGCCATTACTAGTGGATAAATAATCAAAACACTAGCCAAAATGTTTTTATATTAATTGGAGGCGTAAGATTAGCTTTCTGTGGGGTGAGTTTAATTAAAAGGTTGGATTTTACCGGAGCCGTCCGTTGCTACGTCTACCTTGACCGCATGGCAAACCGGAAGTCTGCTGGAGTTTATTTTAACTTTTAACATTAATTTTGGTTCAACCACAGCCTGACCCTGTCCTTGTAAAAAATAATACATTTAGCTCATCACAGTAAAAGTTTGAAACAATTTTTCACCCAGTGATGCAAATTATTGAGCTTCTTATGGATCCTGTCAGTCAGAAGGTCTGGGAACGAGACTTCAGACTCCCCTCATTCAACTAGGACAGGGGTGGGCAATTAATTTTTACCGGGGGCCGAATGAGCAAACCGACCACAGCTGGAGGGCCACATTGAAAAATATTTCACACTTTAACTTTGTTCCACAAACAAGAAAAAAACAACCAAACAACTTATCAAGTTAATAGAACTACTGCAATACAACAAACAGTAACTTATGTTTTCCACCTCATTTTACCTCTTCAGTGAGAATAATCCAGTCTGTTCTGGGCCTGAACAAGAGCATTAAAATCTGGTTGAATGTCTGAGGTGGCTATGCGAAGGACAGCTGAGAGGTGCTCATCAGTGATAGAGGATCTGTGTTTGTATTTATTGAACTTCATCACTGAAAATGTCAGGTCACATACATAGGTGGATCCAAAGAGGACCAGCATCCTCTGAGCATGCCTCCTCAGGTGTGGAAAGTTCTCCTCTTTGAGGGAGGAGTAAAAGTCCAGCAGTGAGACTGACCTGAAGTGCTCTGCCAGAAACAGGTCAGACTGCAGGTCAATGAGCTCCATCTGAACATCGCTTGGTGCATTATCCACACTGCAGTTGAAGGGAGAAGAAACCATGTGCATTTCACTCAATAGTTTTGAAATCTTGAAATCGTCTCGAAAACTCTCCATGAAGTCCCTCTAACTTGCTTGAGTACTTGTGGAGGTGATCGGCTGATCTTGTGGCTTCCTTTAGTGTTGGCAAGTGGATCAGAATGTTGTTCTTCACTTAGCTTGAAAGAAGCTGCAACTTTCTCATGAAAGCCGTCACTGCACTGTACATCTCGTGCACAAAAAGGCCCTTGCACTGCAGTTTGACATTCAGTTGGTTCATGAGTGCTGTCACATCCACAGCGAATCCGAGGTCTGCCACCCAGTCTTCATCTGAAAGTTCTGGGATGGCATGTCCTTTCTTCCCACAGAAATCCTGAATCTGGTCTCTCAGGTCCCAGACACTTTTCAGTACTTTCCCCAGGCTGAGCCACCTGACGTTGCTGTGGTAGCTTATGTCACCATGTTCACTCTCATTTTCCTCTAAAAGTGCAACAAATTGTCGATGATTTAATGCTCTCGCTCTGATGAAGTTAACTGTTTTAGTTACAGCATCAACAACATGGTTAATTTTTAACACTGTCTTACACAATACTTCCTGATGTATAATACAATGCAAAAATATCAGTTTCTGCACTGGGTTAATTTCTGTCACTTTATCCTGCATCTTCTTTAAAAGTCCAACATTTTTCCCCGTCAGATTTGGACAACCATCTGTTGTCACACCTGCCAGTTTGTCCCATTTCAGTCCTAACATGTCCAAACACGCATTTACCTCTGTGAACAAGTCACTACCTGTGGTTGTCCCTTTAATTGACTGCATGGCTGCCAGCTCCTCCGTGACTTGAAAGTCTGCAGTTATCCCACCTAAGAAGATTAGCAGCTGGGCGGTGTCACGTACATCACGTACATCGCAGCTCTCATCCAAAGCCAGAGAAAAACAGTCCAAGTCGGCCGCTCTGTTCTTCAGCTGAAGCTCCAGGTTTCCAGCGATGAGCGACACGTTCTCAAATGCACCTTTCTTCTCCGGGCATATCAGCGCGACAGAGTCCAATAAGCACTCTTTAATAAATTCTCCGTCAGAAAACGCTTTACTTTTTCTGGTGATTTTGTGAGAAATTACAAAACTTGTCCTGACGGCTGCATCTCTGAATGTATGGAGTTTGGTAAAAAGTCCTTGTTGGGTTTGCAGTTTTACCGTCAATGCATCAGGCTTCCTCGCGCGCTCTTCATCAGACAGGTTCCGGTGTGTCGGCTCGTGCTTCGTCGTGTAGTGGCGATTCAAATTATAATCTTTAAACACAGCAATCTGTGTACCACAAATTAAGCACACGGCTTTACATTTAATTTCTGTAAAGAAATAGTTGGCAGTCCATGTCTTATTGAAAACACGGCATTCCTCATCAACTTTTCTTTTTTTTAGCGTGAGCGGACATCTTGGGGCTAACCAAGCATCACTTGTCACTCACAAGTTATGCACAGACATACGTCCATAAATAAGTTTTCAAAATAAAAGCAGAACAGTTGTATTGCACGCACAACATAGATGTTTATTAAAATTTATTTTGTAATTTGTGATTGCTGCTGTTGACCTTAACTCACAATCATGCATGAGCATACGTCCACGGAAGTAATGCAAATAACGCTTTTCAAAACAAAAGCGGCACCGTTGTATTGCACACTCGACATAGATACTTTTTAAAATGTATTTTGTAATTTATGATTGGCCTCACGCGGGCCGGATAGGGACTCACAAAGGGCCGGATGTGGCCCGCAGGCCGTAAGATGCCCAGGTCTGAACTAGGACATGATGAGCAGTCCTGGTCCTGGAGGGCCGGTGTCCTGCAACTCTTAGACATCACCCAACACACTTTGATCCAATGGGCCAATCACCTCCTAAGTGCAGGCAAGTTCTCCAGAATCCTGCTAATGACCTCATTATTTGACTCAGGTGTTGAAGTAGAGATTCTCTAAAAGTTGCAGGAGACCCTGGAGGCCTGGAGTTGCCCACACCTGACCCAGGAAGTGGACTGAAGTTTAACTACTTAGGGTGGTCGATGCATCTGATCTCCTGTTGCCCTCAACCTCATTGGATCCTGTTTGGGGTTGAAATGATCTTTAACAGACTGAGGAAAAACGATCAAAAACCAGAGAGAATATATCAATTCTTTGTCAATATTTATTTGAAGGCTTTACAGCATTTGGAGTCTCTGCTCACTGAACACAGTCAGGAGAAAGAGCCTCGAGCAAAACACAGCAAACTGTTTGATAGGAAAGGTTTCATTCCATCCTCACAGTTTAACAATCTACTGAGCTACAAAACAGACTGCAAGCAAACGCATTTTCTTTCATAAAGCATATTAAACATTTAAGGATGTCATAAGAATGCAAAAAAGAAAATATTCTACGACTTTATAATAATACACAGTTCAGAGAAACAGCTAAAGTCGGATTCATAACCCCAACCAAGACAAGGACACAAGCTGGATTCAGGGCCTGAATGGAAATGGCTGCCTAACCTTTGACCCCAAATGTCCTATCATATGCTATCCTTGCAAGGTTGATGAACAGATTTTGATCAAGTGGGTTTTTGTTATATTTTGTTTGGTGGATGTTGTGCTCCCTGTACTTGTTGTTCTTTAAATAGGACAGCCACCACGAGCATTCGGTAAGGAATGATAAAAACGTTTCAGGTCTTGAGTTCCTTTAATAGAGATGAGAGTGGTCTACAAAATACAAAGGACAAACAAATAGAAGCTATTATTTTCGCTCATCACAAACGGCTATTACGAATTTGTCCAGTAGATGGCAGCAAATGATAACAAACAAACTACAAATCACATTATCATAACCGTAACTCTTTAAACTACTGTAATGTATATGTTTAAGGTGTACAGATAAACAAATCTTGATTAAATAATGATTCAACTTACTTTTATTTATTACGCACTCCAATCTCTGAAACAACAGCTCAGAACGGCTTCAAAACATTACTTTCCAACGAAAACTGAACATGTGCTCTGTCGACAACTAACTGTAGCTTGCGATAACAACAATGAACCAATCAGAGCGAAGCCCACCTATATGGCTCCCTAAGCTCTTAAAGTGACATACACACCGCCAAAATAAGTCCATTTTCAAAAGTGGATGTTTTCTTTTCCCTTCTTATATAGGTTTTACTTCTGTAGGTTTAGTCCAGATACAAATTTCTGAATGTTGAACTTCCTTCCTGCTGCAGGAGCTCAGAGACATTTATTATAGATACATAGACGGACAGATTCCCAGGAGTCTGAAACGTGTCTCTGCTCCTTCCTGTGGATGTGAAACCAAGATGATTTTCTCCTGGTTCCTTCAGACTGCAGCCTCCTCCTCTAAGCCGCCTTCAGCTCTGGATCCTTCATCAAGAACGTTCATCATGATGTTTTCTGGTCCAGACTTCTGGTTTCTCCTGGCCTGGAAACAGAGGATGGTTCAGCTGCAAGGCAACAACTTTCCCAACTCAACACATCATGCATGATACATGCAGTACCTTATAGTTGAGGAGCAGGACGGATCCCAGCATTCCCAGCATTCCCAGCAGGATGACAACCAGACTGATGATCAAATCAGTGAGATGGGCTGAAAATGAATGAAACAGATTCAGGATCAGCTTTCATCAGATGAGTCCAGCTAGAAATGAACAATAATCACATAGACCCTGGTTTTCATGCTGCCTGTAGATCACGGGTGTCAACATCCAGTCCTCGAGGGCCGGCGTCCTGCAACTTTTAGATATGCCTCTGCTGCACCACACCTGAATAGAATAATTAGGTCATTAGCAAGGCTCTGGAGAACTGATCTACACAAGGAGGAGGTAATTAAGCCATTTCTTTCCTGTGTTTTGTACCTGTGGCACATTGAAAAACTGCAGGACAGCGGCCCTTGAGGACTGGAGTTTGACACCCCTGCTGTAGATCATGAACATTAATATAATCAATCCTCCTCTCTGACCTCATGAATGAGGCAGACAGCTGCTGGTTCACCTGAAGCAGAACTTCTCCTGATGGACTCCATGAGTTTATCTGAGACAGTGAGGTTGAGAGGCTGGCTCATAGACCAGAAGTTATGGGAGAAAACGTAGACGTGGTAAAGGCAGCGGTAGGTTCCTTGGTGGGCGTGGCCAGCAGCAGCGAACAGGAAGAGGGCGGAGTGATTAACAGCTGGCAGGGTCTGGTTCTGAGTGTAGTTAGAGGTGCTGAAGATGAGCTGGAAGGAGCCGCCTGCATACTGAGGCCTGATGGAGCACATGATGCTGAACTCTGAGCCAATGAGGAGCTCAGACCCCTGCTTTCTGCCTGTGGAGACCCCGTCAGTGGAGGAAGGGAGGAAGATGAGCGGCTCAACCAGCAGACCTGGCAACGCAGAGGAAACACAGAGACAACTGGATCTGATCTGAGGTGGAAAACAAGATGGCTGATCATAGACTGGTTACCATGATTACTAGCATGTTTCTACATGATTACTAACAACTTTATGATTCAGTAAAGTCAGTAATATTTAAACCAGTTTTAGTTTCTCTGCAGACATCTGGAACCTGATGGAAGAAACATTTTAAAATATATAAATATGAGTTCAGATTTACCTGAGCAGATGATCTCATTGCTCTGATCATTGGTATCATCATCAGGTAAACAGTTTTTTAATGCAGATCCTGAAAGAAAACAGTAAGACCAGATCCCCCAAACTGGTCTCTTTGAGGCTTCATTTAAATTTCTTTCTGAAACAGCAGAACCACAGTCCAGTCCAGCACAAACTGCAGGACCTGAGTTCATGTCCCAGTTATGTTTCCAAACATTCACTGGTCTCCACTCTTGTTGATGGAACATCTCCAGTCTCCCGGCACATCGACTGGCCTCTCCCACCAACCTGATGTTGTCTTGATCTGAGCAGAGACAGAGAGTTCATTAATAAAGGAAGTGAAGCAGTGAACAGCAGCAGGTCTGCAGATCCTCCTCTACCTGAACAGGTGAGTCCAACAGCTTGACCAGGTGAGCAGCTGTTTCTACCTGAACTCTTCCTGCTGCTGCAGTTCAGCAGAGCAGACTCACTGCCTTCACACAGGAACTCTCTGCTCCCCACTGGAGCCTCTGCTTCTCCATAGAGCGCCCCTGGAGGACTGAAGGAGGCCCACAGCCAATCTCCCTGCAGACCACCTGTGCATCCTGCAGGTCAAAGTCTTTTTCACACACCGAGGACCACGACTGGTTGGTCTTCACCTCCAGTCTGCCTGAGCACCGGTTGGTCCCTGGAACCAGCCTGACTGAATCTGTGGATGCAGAAAGAAAAAGTTTGAAATATTTCAGAACTTTATTTTTCTAGATACTCATGGAAACATCTCTGAGTTTGATGAAAATAAAGGTCAAGAAAACAAAGTGAAGTGAAACCGACTGTACCTGCAAGTTTATCATTCATTATTATTTCTGCTGAATTTATCACATTTTGGGCCTTAACATGATCATAAACTCACTAAATGTCTAACAAACTTTAATCTCTGTGAAAATGTGAATATTTCAGTGGAATTAAAATAAATGTGGCGATATGGCTGAACAGCGCCCCCTAGTTCAGCCAGGCCAACAACCATAATGTGAAAAAGGCTGTATAACAAACTGTCATGCTGAGCCATTAAGGGGCGGGGCTTAGAGCAGCTGCAGCATGCAGACGAAGAAAGAGAAAAAAAAGAGAGTGAAAAAGGAGTATAGTTACCTTCGCATTTGTTTATTTAACCGGTTGTTTTTTATGGTTACCTTCCTTGATGTGTGTGCGTGGAAATACAAGTAAGTGATGTTAGCTGTCAATAATATTTAGCGGAGTATTTCAGATTTAACTTTAATTAATAGCATGCTCTGTTCACGTGCACACTTTAGAGTTATACACGATGGGTTTTGTGGCGTGTCTGTAGAAACGTGTTTAGAATCATTGAGAGTGCAGTTATTCAGTATGTGTGATGTTATTTCAGTCATGTTATACAGACACTGATGCTGTATTGTTTATTTTCTAGAACCACACACAATTACCTAAATAAAGAAATAAACTGCAAGTACGAGTTGAATCACCTGGAGTACGACTCTGCGTTCTTTGGAGTTCTGACCGACTCACCACAGTGTTCTGAATATTCACACCAGCAAGTTCAAGTTCTAATTTTTTCACATAACAAACAAAAGGTTTTCCTGCTATTTCCTCTAAAAACAGGAAGTCCACCATTTTGGATCAAAAGTCATTTCCTGTTAATTTTCAGGTTTTAAACATGTCTGATTTCCTTGAACTCCTGGGATTTTGATGCATCGACTTCAAAGCAGCAGAGATTAAAAGTTATCAAAATGATGAGTTTTTGTTCATCTATTGGAATAAACTGAGAACTTTATCTGGATATTTAAATGATTTTAGTTTCCCTCAAGGCTTCAGGTTCTTAGTTAAAGGTGACGGTTTCTCTGCAGACGTCTGGAACCTGATGGAAGAAACATTTTAAAATATAGAAATATGAGTTCAGATTTACCTGAGCAGATGATCTCATTGCTCTGATCATTGGTATCATCATCAGGTAAACAGTTTTTTAATGCAGATCCTGACTGAAAACATTCAGACCAGATCAACCAAACTGGTCTTCCTGAAGCTTCCATTGTTTTTCTTTCTGAAATAGCAGAACCACAGTCCAGTTCAGAACAAACTGCAGCAACTAAGTTCATGGTCCAGTAAGGATCCCAAACAGCCACTGGTCTCCATTCTTTATGGAACATCTCCAGTTTCCCGGCACATCGACTGGCCTCTCCCTCCAACCTGATGTTGTCTTGATCTGAGCAGAGACAGAGAGTTCATTAATGAAGGAAGTGAAGCAGTGAACAGCAGCAGGTCTGCAGATCCTCCTCTACCTGAACAGGTGAGTCCAACAGCTTGACCAGGTGAGCAGCTGTTTCTACCTGAACTCTTCCTGCTGCTGCAGTTCAGCAGAGCAGACTCACTGCCTTCACACAGGAACTCTCTGCTCCCCACTGGAGCCTCTGCTTCTCCATAGAGCGCCCCCTGGAGGACTGAAGGAGGCCCACAGCCAATCTCCCTGCAGACCACCTGTGCATCCTGCAGGTCAAAGTCTTTTTCACACACTGAGGACCACGACTGGTTGGTCTTCACCTCCAGTCTGCCTGAGCACGGTTGGTCCCTGGAACCAGCCTGACTGAATCTGTGGATGCAGAAAGAAAAAAAAATTAAAATATTTCAGAACTTTATTTTTCTAGATACTCATGGAAACATCTCTGAGTTTGATGAAAATAAAGGTCAAGAAAACAAAGTGAAGTGAAACCGACTGTACCTGCAAGTTTATCATTCATTATTATTTCTGCTGAATTTATCACATTTTGGGCCTTAACATGATCATAAACTCACTAAATGTCTAACAAACTTTAATCTCTGTGAAAATGTGAATATTTCATAGGAATTAAAAATAAATATGGCAATGTGGCTGAACAGCGCCCCCTAGTTCAGCCAGGCCAACAACCATAACACACAAAAGGTTTTCCTGCTATTTCCACTAAAAACAGGAAGTCCACCATTTTGGATCAAATTTATTTCCTGTTGATTTTAAGGGTTTAAACATGTCTGATTTCCTTGAACTCCTGGGATTTTGATGCATCGACTTCAAAGCAGCAGAGATTAAAAGTTATTAAAATGATGAGTTTTTGTTCATCTATTGGAATAAACTGAGAACTTTATCTGGATATTTAAATGATTTTAGTTTCCCTCAAGGCTTCAGGTTCTTAGTTAAAGGTGACGGTTTCTCTGCAGACATCTGGAACCTGATGGAAGAAACATTTTAAAATATATAAATATGAGTTCAGATTTACCTGAGCAGATGATCTCACGGCTCTGATCATTGGTTACATCATCAGGTAAACAGTTTTTTAATGCAAATCCTGACTGAGAACAGTAAGACCCGATCCACCAAACTGGTCTCTCTGAAGCTTCCATTGAATCTCTTGCCGAAACAGCAGAACCACAGTCCAGTTCAGCACAAACTGCAGCAACTGAGTTCATGTCCCAGTAACGATCCCAAACATCCACTGGTCTCCACTCTTGATGATGGAACATCTCCAGTCTCCCAGCACATCGACTGGCCTCTCCCACCAACCTGATGTCTTGATGTGAGCAGAGACAGAGAGTTCATTAATGAAGGAAGTGAAGCAGTGAACAGCAGCAGGTCTGCAGATCCTCCTCTACCTGAACAGGTGAGTCCAACAGCTTGACCAGGTGAGCAGCTGTTTCTACCTGAACTCTTCCTGCTGCTGCAGTTCAGCAGAGCAGACTCACTGCCTTCACACAGGAACTCTCTGCTCCCCCTGGAGCCTCTGCTTCTCCATAGAGCGCCCCCTGGAGGACTGAAGGAGGCCCACAGCCAATCTCCCTGCAGACCACCTGTGCATCCTGCAGGTCAAAGTCTTTTTCACACACTGAGGACCACGACTGGTTGGTCTTCACCTCCAGTCTGCCTGAGCACCGGTTGGTCCCTGGAACCAGCCTGACTGAATCTGTGGATGCAGAAAGAAAAAAGTTTCTTCAACATTTTCACTGAATTTGGTTCCAGTTTGTTCAGCAAAGCTACAATCCAGTTCAGACTCTGTGGAGGAACAAACCAACTAGTGGAGAACGGGCGGAGAGGGGGGCTGGGAAGAGTTTATTATTTTTATATCTCATGTTTAATATTCTTTGCACTTTTAGCATCTGCCTTTACTGCAGGCCTGGAGATGAATGGAAAAAACTGAAGACAAACAGAGAAAATTACACTAGAACAGCACAAAGAACCTATGAATGATCAATTATTAATATTTTATCATTGTTTTCTACAAAGCAAATGACAGATTTAATCACAGAATCATAGAAAACTATCATCTTAACTCTCTGAACTTAATTTGTGGAGGAAGTGCAACATTTGATCAGCTTCTTCTCAGTGACATTGAGGTTTTTATAGCCCTGAATCTGCTCCACTGGTTCCCCTTTAATCTAATCAAACTTCATTCAGTCACTAACCTGGTAAAAACCAGCCGCTCTGTTCCACACTTTGGTTCATCCAGAGAGTCTGGACTGTGTTGAGGTTTTAAATTTCACCCAGTGTCTAATGTTTGTCCATGACATGCAATGCACCAGATCCACACTAAGTTTACTGGAAGTTTTCTGGGCTGCAAACATGTTGCAGATAAAATCAATTACCAAGCACTGATATATGAAATCACTCAATCAGGTTTATTGGCACATTGTGCTCAATACAGAGAGCAGATCAGACGATCTATAGTGAAACATTTCCCATTGAAAACTCCCCAGGCAGAGACAACAGGAGTTTTATACCAAGGCTGGTTCTCATGCAGCTGCAGGAAAACATCTCCCAACCTTGTGCTTGCAAACCAAACAGCTTCATTTGGTGAGAGTTCACTGGCATTTAGGATGAAGACAATACAACCAGCAGATATTACCTTACAATAATTTGTCCACCATAAAACAGAGAAGAGCCCAATGAGGCGACTGTTGATGTTCATTCAATATTTGAAAGTGTGACCAACATGGACTGAACTTCCTCCACTGCCATTGATTAAACTACAGACAGACTGTGTTTCTACAATAACAGCAAATCAAGGTCATCATTCAAACTTCTTCTGTTCACTGATTGGTCCAGTAGAAAATCTACCAGAGGGAATCCAGGTGAAGGGGAAGAAGCCCAGACTGAGCTGGAAGTGAGAATATTTTTAAAGTGGAGTTGGAAGCAGAACAGGAAGACACTGGCCAGGATATGAAATCACCTGAACAGACGATCTCTACATTGCCGCTCTCAACTCTTCGTACTGACACCACAGATCCACAGTGGAGCTGTCTGCAAAATCCAGCTGCTGATGTAAAGGTCCAGTTCTTTTTCCAATGCTTCACTGGTTCCCAATAATTAATTGTGGATCCACATATACAATTGTAACAAAATAGCTTGTTTTTTTTTTTTGTAAACAGAAAATAACATAAATAACAGTCGTTCCAATGGGTCAGTCGATCCTCTCAGTATTTCAAGGATAGTGACCAGTCGGGTCACTATCTCACTGGGTTCTCGGGGCTGGGGCTCGCCATCCAAATTCAGAAGTGGGTCTTGAAGTCTCAGGGCACTTCAGGCCAAAAGTGTACCGTAATTAAAAACACAAAACAAAACCTGATCAAAGCTCTGACGATGTCTGACTCTACCGGGGATTTTTTTTTCCAGTCTCAGCTGTTCTCAAAGAAACATTTGTCCAGATTTTATAATCTCTCTCAGGCTCTAACGAAAACAACGGTCAGCTGTGAGTCTCAACCGCGTCTGACGCCTTCTGAGTAGAATGAAAGAGGCGGGACAATCAACCCCATTGGCTGATGTAATGTCAGACCACGCCAGCCATTGGTTGCCTAATCCATCAGCAAAACAAACATTAAAGGCCTATTTCACAGTTTTTAATGATTTTTTTTAGCAAGTTTGGATATATCTTTCTAAGCAAAATAAAACACAAAATCTATTTATACTTTCCAATCTTGTTAAACAAACAACAACAACAAAAAAAAAAACCCCATCAAATTAACATAATTAACTTCCACTTGTGTTTTTAACACTGGGTTACATCTGGGTGCATTATTATTGAGAGTGTAGCGAATTTTTTCAAGGTGTAAGCAAGAAGCCATGTTATTCAGCCAACATTTAAAGGAGGGAGGTGAGGCAGTGTAAGAATGACACGTTTAGCCACAACCATCCCAAAACCAAGAGCCTCTCGAGTGGACGAGGGCAGAGCAGAACAGTGATCAGACGCCCCGAACAGCGCCAGAAGACAGTCCGAGGGTATCTGTTGTTTCTACGCAGTTTGGTAGAGACAAAATACGTCAGACCAAAAGGTTAAATAATGGCAGCGCCAACATTGATGTCCAAGAGTAGCCTTAGGGTGCCCACACCTGTCACATTTTTTCCTTGTCACACTTGAATGACTTGGAAATATTTTATTCAGTGGCGGAGCCAGAGGGATGGCCGGGGTGGCACTTGCCACCCCCAACAGAGCCCTGGCCACCCCTACTGCCACCCCACTGGAAATGGTAATTTTAAAATATAATACTTATGAGATCGGCCAAGATTTGCCAGGAAAACTGTAATTTCCGACTGTCCCTGAAGGCAGCCCGATGCCCGACGCTGTTCATTGGTTAAACTGACATGTGGTTCCTGCTTGATCCAAAACACATCCGCGGATTTAGAGTTACACCGTCGAGGAGTTTTACAGGAAGGAGTCCCCGCCTCGGCAGGGCATGACGTCCAGAATGTCCAAGCCCAGTAATAGTGCCGAAAAATCGGTAGGCCCAAGCCACCCTCCCCTCTCGGTTTCTGCAAATGCGCTTCAGATACGAGAAGGTTTGTATGCCCAAATGAATGGCATAATAATTAAATCCAATGTATTAAAAAGGAAGAAGGAATAAAAATTGGAATATTTTGGAAAAGATAAATAAATTAAGGGAGTACAACAATTTTGATAATATTAATATGACCAATCATTGAAACTGGGAGCAACCGCCTTTATCTGTTATATTCATTGATTCTGACAGTTAAATAATTGTGGGAGATTTCAACACCATGTTGACGAGCCTGAAGACAGAGGGGATTAAAAGCTGTGATATTGTTGATCATTTTGCTTTAGTTCACATGTTAACCCAGCAACACGTCATCAAGGACACATTATGGACCTGCTCATCAGGCAGGCTGTGAATATTTCCAGCGTCTCTGTAACTGATGTGGCCCCGTCTGATTGTTTCACTGTTACCTTTGAAACCACAGATGTATATTATAGATCTGCAAGACGACTCTGTTGGGGCCGAACGTCAACGGAGTAAAACTCAACGTCACGTTTATGGTGAAATCTCCGACGTCTGCACTAACATTGCAGGGAAACGCTCATAAAGCAGAACATGAACAATGATTGAGCTTCATTTGCTACAGCTGACAGACTCACAAACCACCTGAGCTGCAGCCAAACTGGGCCTGCACATTTCTTTAGAGAAAATCACCACAATTAGAGGATTAATCTGCACATCCTCTCTAAATCCAATATCAATGCTATACTGAACATAACAAATGCAGAAACTTTTCTTCAGGAAGTCCTGCCTGTCATTTCATCTGATCCGATTCAAATAGTAAACTCTTCGCTCTCATCAGGTGTTTCCCCCAGCAGTTTTCAAACCGCTGATATAAAAACCATCTGAACGAATCATTGCTGCAGAATTACAGGCCGATCTCCAACCTTTCATTCATCGGCAAAATGATTGAAAAGCCGTTTCAATAATTGACTCTGCAAAACAACCGAAACACTGAGTTCCTTTAAATCTGGACTAAAAACCCAGCAGGTCAGATTTGCTTTAGAAACATAATCAATGAAACTGATCAACATTTGATGTGTAACGACGACACTTTGACCAAATGTACAGTTTACTGGTTTACTGTAAACTGGTGTCTTTTTTTATTTTTGTGTTTTTATGACGTAAAGCTCTTTGAACCGCCTTGGTGCTGAAATGTGCTTTACAAATAAACTTGATTGATTGGTTGATTGATTCTAATCTGCAGCAGGCCAGATCCACATCCTGCCTGAGACGCTCCCACGTCAGACGGAGCCCAAACGTTTTCACCAGCACAACCAGCGGCACCAGAAGCTGGTCCAGTGACCGTGGTGCTACTGGGCTCGGTTGGCCAGCAAACGGGCCTGACCAGAACCTCAGAGAGAACCTGTGGAGCCAAGAGGAAGATGAGAGGATTCATGCAGAAGGAGCCATTTTATGCGGCTCCACCTGTTTACTGCGCAGATTCAGCGCCGCTGCAGAGTTTCTGCAGCTTCTCCTTATCAATCAATCAATCAGATTAATTTTATAGCTCATTTCAGCAACAAGGCAGTTCAAAGTGCTTTACTTCATCAAAACACTGAAACCAACAACTGTTGATGTTATTGGCTCCTTAGCAGCAAGTAGACAATATAAACATCACTAACTGCAGCAGCAGCTCTACGATCTGAGACCAGAAACAGTTTCCAGGTTTTTGATTGTAAAATTTAACATGTTTACCAGTCGATCATTTTGAACTTGAACTCCAGTGAATATCAGTGTTTTGTGTGAAAGTGGAGTCCTACCTGAGCTGCAGAGACACAGCAGCAGCATCAGAGCTGTTTGGTCCATGTTTCCTCTGAATGTGGAGCGAAGCTTCGTCTCTTGATGTGATCAGGATGAGGCTCCAGACTCTGAAGACTTCCTACTTTAAGCTGTTTTATCTGCTACTTCCTGAACGTCACAGTTCACGTCTTTGGCTTTCAGAGAAAACGCCTCCTTCCTAGGAGCTCATGGTGAAGATGGGTTCATACTGGGCTCATACTGGGCCTACTGGGATTCAGGCTTTCACCAGTCTCTGTTGTTCCTGTGTTTAGTTCAGTGCTTGTTCTGCAAGTGGCCGGAGTGGATCCAGGTGTGTTTCATCCACTGAAGGGGAACCTGATGTTGTTGGCAGCAGCAGCTCAGCTTCCCTGCAGCAAGGAGTCACTGCTGAGCAGAACTGAGCCCAGGTGTTGCTGCTATGAAGAGAAGAAACAGAGAGAAATCTAGACATTAATCTGGGTGTTCAGCCTCTGTGTGCTGCCGTGAGCTTGCTGAGTGATGCTAATCTGGATTGAAGCATCAGCAACATTTTCAGCTTTATTGCAACATAACCAGGTTTTTCAGGGTGAATCTAAACTTTAGATCTAATTACATTTTTTACCTTCATAATTTCACATAAAACATGTTTTTGCATGTTTATCATCTTTTGATAGTATCACAGTTTCCATCTGCTTTGGCCGACTCAATATACTGAATGATGAAATATCCGTCACTAAGCAAAAAGCCACTGACTCTTCAAAATCCCCAAATAAATTAAACTGCAACTTCTGAGATGAATTTTTATTCTTTTCTGTAATAATTAACTCCACTAATCTATTAGTCCAGCTAATTATTAGCTTAACATTAAAGCTAAACAAAAAAGAAAAGATCATCTTTCTTGTTTGAGTTTAAATATTTCTAATCAGTCAACCTGACTTACAGCATTAGGTGGGGGAGGGGCATTGATGCTCTGCAGAAGAAAAGTAACAACCCAAAACAAAATATTTGCTTTTGATGCTGATTTTTAAAACTAACATCATCATTAAACAGAAAATACACCAAAAACTTCATGTTGTTGTTTTAAATTCTCTTTAATCCTATTTAACTTTTCACAAAGCTGCAGATATAAAACACAAACATTCCTCGAAACCAGAGTAAACTTTGTTAGAATAATTATGTTTTGTTCTCATTCTTACATTTGTAGTTTTAATAGATTTAGTATTCACATTCCTGAGAAAAGGAGCTTGTCAGACCTTGAAGCTGCAGCCATTTCTTATCTTGGGATATTCTTTACACGGCCTGTGTGTAGAGCTTCCTTCGTCCTCCCTCCACATTCCTTTCCTGCTATGCTTTGTAATAAAAGACCAGTTCTGATGCAGAGAGTCAGAACTCATGGCACACTCCTTGAGAAAGTGGTCTGCTATGCCTTCTCCTTTTGCAAAAGACCTGCTTGAAAACTCAAACATTGTCTGTGGTTCTCTTTTTATGTAGGCTGAGAAAATACCTATCATCTTGGTTCCGTGACCCAGATCTCGCGTTTTGTTCGCTGACAGATGAAGAACGACGCGCTGAAACCCGTGCCCGGTCGGAGAAAGAGAAAACAAAACCCTGGGAAGTGAATTCCTCACCAGGCCAGCGTCTTTGGTCCGACTTTGTCTGCCAGCAGCGGGACTGCCGAGATCCGACCGGACAGGACGAGCCGACAGAGGCGTGAGGTAATCAGTGTTTTTTTTTTGTTTGTTTTTTTTTGGGTTGGAGGCCCAGCTGAGGTTTTCTGCTAAATTCCCAGGCTGGAGTCCTTGTCAGAACAACTTGACTAAAGTCCCAGAGGGTTTAGAATCCCAGTTGTTTCAACTAAAACCTACAAGAAAGATGTTTTTAGAGCCCCTGTTTTTATGAGGACTTCCCATAAGGAAGAATTCTCGCACTGATAGGAAACTGTTAGTTGCTGTGATTTTTATTGCTGTCATTGCTTCTGGTGTGTGTGTGTGTGTGTGTGTGTGTGTGTGTGTGTGTGTGTGTGTGTGTGTGTGTGTGTGTGTGTGTGTGTGTGTGTGTGTGTGTGAGTGGTGCTCATCTCTCTCTGTGAGTAAAACTTTCTGTCCTCGGAATTAGAATCCTAAGTGAAGAACCGGACTGAGGCGAGTCTCCGTCAGAAGCCTGTTCTTCAGGGGACACGAAGCGCTGACTTCCAGCACCTACTTGACAGAGAGCACAAAATATCAAGTCATTTCTAAAGCTAAATTGCAGAGTACTTAAATGATGGGAAATAAAAATTCTTGTAATTCCTGACTTGTTGAGGATCCCACAGGGATGAAAAGTACATGACACCAACTTGGTGCTGTGATCCTTTGGTTCTATGTTTGGGGGTCAGTGATCAGAGTTTTGGTACCGACCTGGAGATCATCCAGCCTCATATCTCACTTAGGCTTAAAATGAGAGGAGGGCTGCTCGCTGACTTCACACCTCAGCAACAAACTTCAAGTAATTCATTGACCTCTGATAAGATATTTACTCAGACTAAGTTCATTTAAATTTAAATTGACTTACATTCAAATTTAACATGACAAAGGATAAAAGAGACTCTGGGTTTGAACATGTTTCATGTTTAAATGTGTTGAATAAGTAAATGACTTATGACTTTAAATGAAAATGTTGGGTGAAAAGTGGCTAAAACTATACAATCTTAAGAGAGAAAAGAGATATAGACATGAAATATATATATATATATATATTTAGAAATTTAAAAAAATTCTAATAATAATAATTAGAAGAAATTTTAAAAAAATACAGAAAGAAAGACAAACTCTAATTGAATCCTATTTGCTTCTTTCGTTTTCCTCTGTCTGAGCCTCGCGCTGAGTCTGACCTCTGACCTCAACTCAAACCTGTCTTGCCATGGCCGAGATGACATCCCTCCCCTGTCACCAGCTAATGACAGTGATCAAGAAGACAAAGAAGATCAGAAAGACAAAGAAGAGATCTGCTGATCCTCATTTCCTGACACCAGGAACTGTCATTGAGCAACTACTGCATGGAGTCCTGCTGGACATTTGGACTGAAACTACATTCCTGTGTTTGGATGCAACTGAACTCTTACAACCTCCGCTGGTCTTCTCCCTGACATCAGCCTGGAGAAGGAAGGATATTGTGCTTCAGAGACAACAAACTGAAATGTTTGACGCTTGTTTCATTTGTGGACAGCATGGACATTGAGTGAGGGACAGTTAAAAACAACTCAAAGATCCAATACAGAACCAGTTGGACTGACAGGCAACTGCAGAGAGAGAGGAGGAGAGGACTGCGCTGCAGCGACGCCAGCAGCAGCAGGAGGAGGGAGATTTTTATTTTTGTACCACTTGATGTGAGATGTATTTTGTATGTTTTATTGTAAGCTCTACAATTTATTCTTGTCTCTGTAGCACTTTGAGATTTCTTTGAAATATAAGGTGCGTTACAAATAAAATGTATTATTATTAGAAGTGAGCTCTTCCAAGATAAGTGTTATACACATACACATGTTATACACTGCGACTGCAATGAAGACTTGCTTGCTTTATAACCCTGTTCACATCTTATGTTCACATATTATGTTCACATATTATCTAGCCAGAAAAGAAAGTCTTAGCGGCTTTTATGTTCAATGATAGACACATTCTCCAGTTTGTGCCTTTTAACTCTGAGTCTGAACAGCAGGACCACTGCTAAGGATCCTCTTAGGGTCCATGAGCCACAGGTTGGGAAACCGTGAAGGGAAAACTGCAATCGCTAAAAGTTTAGCACAGAACTAACGGAATTTATGCCACTAAATTACACCAAATAAAAATTATTAAAGATTCTAAACTAATAATGATTTGCAAAAGTTTCATTTTCCCTTTTTTAAAGGACTATCCTGGTAATACATGCTAGAGCGGATTTAAAATTAAATATATCTGAATGTTAAAAACAAATAAATAAGAAATAAATGAAATAATATTAATTGCAGTTAAATTGAACAGTTATGAATCAACATTTTATTGAAATGGGGTGAAGTGTTTCAGCAGCAGGATATTCAGTTGTGGCTGGTTTCCAACACATCTGAGATAGCTCTTAAAATGTATACATTACTTAAAAAAGATTCTGACAACTAAAGATACATATTAACACATTAAAAAATGTTCTTATGCTAAATATTTTTATTAGTAAAGCACTTTTGCAAGGGTCAGTACAGCTTAAGTAGCAGAAATAATCAAACAAGTAAAATCAATCATCTAGCCTATCATTTCATAACGCTGATACTAAGGACTACAAAGGGAACCTTTTGAGAGAGACAGACGAAGTTTGGTGTTTCGAACCCCAGAACTGGATCGATGATGAAGAAGGTGTGGCAGCAGGAGAAGGAGGTTGATTGATGAAGGCAGGGATCTCTCTTGGTCTGATGAGCTGCCATCTCTGCATGGATGGTGAGGTCACACAGGACTTGGGTCTTTATCTTTGCCTTGATCCTCATCTTTTCCTTTGGGGTCTTCATCTTTGTCTTTGGCATCGAACCCAGCCGATGAGAGAAGTGCGATTTGAAGCCATATGTTGTGGGGCTGATGGGGTGGTCCCCATGCGCAGGACAGTCTTCGGCTCTGTGGCCCCAGCTCTTCTTCAGCTGCAGAGTTCCAGGTAAAGTGAATAGTGGTAATTTAATTAAAGATAATGTCCAGAAAACAACAGTCAAACACAGTAGTCCGCGGCCAGGCAGCATGGCTGAGCCAGGGCTCACACCGGTAGCAACTGGTATTAAAGGCAGAAACACACGACGACAGAAAACTGACAAGAACTGACAATGACAAAAATATGACGAGGAACAAAGGACAAAGGAGGGACTAAATACACTGAGGGTAATCAAGGGAACAAGACACACCTGGGAGTAATCAAGGGGAAGAAAGGACAATGAGAAGAACTCAGGACACAGAAACTCAGAAATAAACACAGAAGAACATAGAACATGACAGTGATCTTTAATAGCAGTTATATGTTTTACACCATTTCAAGTTCAATGTCAAAATCACATTCATAACCCTTTTAGTTTCTATGATTTAGCATTAATTTATAATTTTATGATAACCACAACTTATTACTCTTTAATTATTATTTGATACCAAAGTTAGTTAATTGTTTTACTTGTAGGTTTTCCCTCAAGTGAGGTTAAGGATTGTTATAAGTAAACCAATACTAATATAAGTACTTTACTTTAAATCTTTTCTAATTACTCAAAATGTTTAGATTTCATCCTTTAAAACTTTCATGCTTTGAAACAAGGACTGGTCTCAGCTATTTTTATACAGCTGCAAGCTGGAAACTTACTTCCTCTTTTTCCAGGAAACCTGCTCTTCCTGTCTCATCTTTCTCTCTGACTATGATTTCTTATGATTAGAAAGAAAAATAAGAATAATTAAAGTTAAGTTTGCAGGAGAAAAAAACAACACACACAACCAGGTTTATTTTATTGCAGTCTGGGTCTACTATTGAATCTAGATGTCACTTGTGTGACTAATTTTAAAGGTAACTTTATTTGTTGTTACTTTTAACTAAACTCTCCAGCATGGGGAAGTGGGATGATCTCGGATTTTCTTGACACCCCCTCCTCGAGGTCAGACCTTTCCCATGCTGGTGTCCAAAACCTTCCTGCATTTCTGCGTCCTCATTCCCTGGAGAGAAGAAGAGGTTCATCTGGGATGCTGGGATGTGAAAATGCAGATTCTTCATCCTCAGTTGTCCCGAAGGTCTCAGTAAAGTCATCAAAACTCCACTTCTCTTGACACCCCCTCCTTGGAGTTTTGATTTCCCCCATGAGGTGATGAATGTGGTCTGACTTTCTAGGTCATTCATCTCAAAGGTGGTGAAGAAATCATCGAACCCCTGTTCTATAGAGTCCTAGGTAAATTCTGACATCTCTATAATCTGAGCAGCAATGGGATTCTGACAGGCCAGGTGGAATCTCTGCTGCACTGTAACTGCAGTATGTCTATTGTTCTGGAGTGGTAGCTGCCTCAGTCTCCACAAGATAAGGAGAGAAGCAGACACATTCTTCCCCCAGTCTCATCCACATGACTACAGCACTAACCTGTGGTGGCAACTGATGTTGTATCAACCTTCCAGACCTCTCAGGTCTTCTGGTTCTGGTTCTGCTTTGCATCCCCAGAACCAGAACCAAGAGAGGAGAAGCAGCTTTCAGCATCTATGGACCAAAAATTTGGAACAAACTTCCAGAAAATTGTAAAACCACTGAAACACTGACAATTTTCAATCTCAACTAAAAACACACCTGTTTAGAGTTTGTTGAAATATAATTTTAAATTAGCACAATAGTACACAGGCTAACCTTTATGTTAAGACAAACTTAGATAAAGATCCCAAATTAAACAACTGCTCACTCTCTGAACTTACATAAATTCTATAGGGAGTATTCTACAGAAAAAGAGAGACCTAGACTCCTTAAATCTCTATAGACAGGAAGTCTGTCTGCCAGGCAATTAACAAATTCCTTAGTGTGGTTCAAAAGTTCACTAGGATCTTAAAACTTTTTATAAATAATTTTATCCATACTAGAATTAAATCTATTTCTTTAAGCATGTTTTGAATTAGTTAGTTTTAGATCCAAACTTATAGTTAGTATTTAGAATTAAATTTTGTTTCAGTGAAACATAAATACGTTCTAGTTCAATCATTGAGGCAGAAAACCAAAACAGACATAGGTCATAAATTTAGATGATGGAGAGTTTGCAGGAGATGCCTGGTATGGCAAAGACCCATTTTGACAATCCATATATCTGCCTTTGGGGCTCTTTAGCAGAGGTAATAAAAGTAACATTAAGACAGGCCCCACGGAGGCAAGTCACACCTCCTAATGCATATATTTAAAATTTAGAGAAAGGGACAGGCTTATAAAAGTTTTTGTTTGCAACAAAGAATTCAAATTGCTTTCTGCCCGAGTTCGCAATTTTCGGAAAATGCATTTTCTGTCTTTAATTTCTTTTAACTCGTGCAATTATTTCTGTTTTGTCATGTCTTGGACTTTTTAATAATCTAGGTGAGATGCTTATTGTAACATTCTTGCATTGATTTTCTGGATAAAACTCTGGATATCTGAAGTCTGATGTCGTATGATTGCTCTTTCTCCTTGTGCATATTGAGGCTCAAGAGTCCGGGATCAAAGGAATGGATTAACGAGCTAAATCAAGTTATTCCTCTTTAATTCTTAACAGTGCCCATATTTTTGCACCTGTCAAATATTGTGTTTATGTGTACTGCACATTTTCTTTAGTGTAATAAACCTTGTTTCAATATTAAAATTTTACTGTGTCCATAAGTTATTGGTTATATCAAACTGAAATAGTTATTGCAAACATCCAAATATTTAGAGATAAAAATAATTTAGATTAATAAGGGTGCCCAAACTTTTTCATATGACTGTAAATGGCAATTATAATAAAAGAAGATCGGTATAAAAGAAGATCGGTATTCTGAAACTTAATCTGAACGCACGTAAAAACAAACTACCCCAGAGGCAACCACCAGTAGCTCTAAAATAGAGGATTTTGGACGCTACAACACCTTCTAATGCATAATATTTAAATACACAGTCTTATAAAAAAAAATTTGTTTGAAACAGAGAATACGAGTTGCTTTCTGCCTGAGTCCGCAATTCCCGGAAAATGCATTTTCTGTTCTTAATTTCTGTTCTTTCTCTCTTTTCAACTCGTTGCAGGTATTTTCTATTTGTCATTTTGTGGACTTTTGATTTCTGGGAGAGATGCTTATTGTAACATTCTGTATGCATTGAATTCTCTGGATAAAGCTCTAGATATCTGAAGTCTGATGTCGTATGATTGCTCTTTTTCCCTGCGCACGCTAAGACTCAAGAATCCGGGAAAGAAAAGAGAGGATTAAATCAATGAGCAAAATCCAGTTCTTCCTCTTATAATCTTGACACTATAGCCCAATGGAAGGCTCTTTTATGTTTCTCCAGGAGCTTTCTTTCCTTAAAGGTACAGAAACGCTAAAACCAGCCAGTAGTTACATTTTAGATCGTTATATTTTGCTCCCCAGCTGGAGTTTATTTTAACTTTTAACATTTCTCTTGGTTCAACCACAGCCTGACCCTGTCCTTGTAAAAATAATACATTTAGCTGATCCCAGTAAAAGTTTGAAACAATTTTTCACCCAGTGATGCAAATTATTGAGGTTCTTATGGATCCTGTCAGTCAGAAGGTCTGGGAACGAGACTTCAGGCTCCCCTCATTCAACCAGGACATGATGAGCAATCCTGGTCCTGGAGGGCCGGTGTCCTGCAACTCTTAGACGTCACCCAACACACTTTGATCCAATGGGCCAATCACCTCCTAAGTGCAGGCAAGTTCTCCAGAATCCTGCTAATGACCTCATTGTTTGACTCAGGTGTTGAAGTAGAGATAACTCTAAAAGTTGCAGGAGACCCTGGAGGCCTGGAGTTGCCCACACCTGACCCAGGAAGTGGACTGAAGTTTAACTACTTAGGCTGGTCGATGCATCTGATCTCCTGTTGCCCTCAACCTCATTGGATCCTGTATGTGGTTGAAATGATCTTTAACACACTGAGGAAAAACGATCAAAAACCAGAGAGAATATATCAATTCTTTGTCAATATTTATTTGAAGGCTTTACAGCATTTGGAGTCTCTGCTCACTGAACACAGTCAGGAGAAAGAGCCTCGAGCAAAACACAGCAAACTGTTTGATAGGAAAGGTTTCATTCCATCCTCACAGTTTAACAATCTACTGAGCTACAAAACAGACTGCAAGCAAACGCATTTTCTTTCATAAAGCATATTAAACATTTAAGGATGTCATAAGAATGCAAAAAAGAAAATATTCTACAACTTTATAATTATACAGAGTTCAGAGAAACAGCTAAAGAAGATTCAGTTTTCCAGCCTTTCATTCCAAATATCTCAAATAGTTTTATGACTAGACGTTTTAGCAATTTAAGAAATCTCTAATTATATTTTGACTAGAAGAAATTATGTCAGATTTACCTTTGAGATGTATGGAGACTTCAATTCAAGATATTTACAATGAATTACTGACTATCTGAAATACACATTTCAGATCTCTACAATTTAATTATGACTAGTCAAAAAAGTAAATTCAAGATATCTGGATTGTAGTTTTGACTAGTCATAATTCAAATCAAAGATATCTCTATTTAGTCCATAATTCAAGATATCTTAAATGTATTTTTGGATAGAAGAAATGTCGTTTTGACTAGAGGAAATTAAATTCTAGATATCTTACAAGTAAATAAATTAGAGAAATCTTGAATTATTCAACTTTTCTATTTAAAATATCTTAAATGAACATTCGGTCTAGTCAAAATGTCACTGATTTACGTGGAAATTTGAAAGTTTAATGAAACAATAAAAAACACAAAAAATGAAAAAAGTTGTTTGAAAATGGATTGACAGCAATTTTAGCTTTTCAAAGCTGTTTTTAAGTGAATTCGGTTCGTCGGAAATAAATACACAGGATTTTTTTACAGATATCATTAGCAGTCTTATAGTTTATGAAGTTTTATGTTCTCCACATTTCCAACATTGCTGAGCTTTTTCTAATTTGTGGCATTTATGGACAATTTTGTGCAGGAAATATAAAATAATGCAGGCAACTGTCTGGACACCACAAAGGGTCTTTTCCGTCATTCTTAATTCAGATATCTGAAATCGTAATTCCGGATTCATGTCTCATCAAATTACAGATCCACTGACGCAATTTGAGATATCTTGAAATGAATTTTGATCAGTCAGAATGTAATTAAAGATATCTTGAATTATTATTCTCTCCAGTCAGAATGTAAATGCAGATATCTAGAATTATTATTCCGGATAGTCAAAATGCATTTTTAGATATCTAGAACTTAATTACGGATAGTCAGACGAAACCAAATTTATGTTGAAACGGCTTGCCATAGCTTCATAACCCCAACCAAGACAAGGACACAAGCTGGATTCAGGGCCTGAATGGAAATGGCTGCCTAACCTTTGACCCCAAATGTCCTATCATATGCTATCCTTGCAAGGTTGATGATCAGATTTTGATCAAGTGGGTTTCTGTTATATTTTGTTTGGTGGATGTTTTCTTTTCCCTTCTTATATAAGTTTTACTTCTGTAGGTTTAGTCCAGATACAAATTTCTGAATGTTGAACTTCCTTCCTGCTGCAGGAGCTCAGAGACATTTTATTATAGATACATAGACGGACAGATTCCCAGGAGTCTGAAACGTGTCTCTGCTCCTTCCTGTGGATGTGAAACCAAGATGATTTTCTCCTGGTTCCTTCAGACTGCAGCCTCCTCCTCTAAGCCGCCTTCAGCTCTGGATCCTTCATCAAGAACGTTCATCATGATGTTTTCTGGTCCAGACTTCTGGTTTCTCCTGGCCTGGAAACAGAGGATGGTTCAGCTGCAAGGCAACAACTTTCCCAACTGAACACATCATGCATGATACATGCAGTACCTTATAGTAGAGGAGCAGGACGGATCCCAGCATTCCCAGCAGGACGACAACCAGTCTGATGATCAAAGCAGTGAGATGGGCTGAAAATGAATGAAACAGATTCAGGATCAGCTTTCATCAGATGAGTCCAGCTAGAAATGTACAATAATCATATAGACCCTGGTTTTCATGCTGCCTGTAGATCATGAACATTAATATAATCAATCCTCCTCTCTGACCTCATGAATGAGGCAGACAGCTGCTGGTTCACCTGAAGCAGAACTTCTCCTGATGGACTCCATGAGTTTATCTGAGACAGTGAGGTTGAGAGGCTGGCTCATAGACCAGAAGTTATGGGAGAAAACGTAGACGTGGTAAAGGCAGCGGTAGGTTCCTTGGTGGGCGTGGCCAGCAGCAGCGAACAGGAAGAGGGCGGAGTGATTAACAGCTGGCAGGGTCTGGTTCTGAGTGTAGTTAGAGGTGCTGAAGATGAGCTGGAAGGAGCCGCCTGCATACTGAGGCCTGATGGAGCACATGATGCTGAACTCTGAGCCAATGAGGAGCTCAGACCCCTGCTTTCTGCCTGTGGAGACCCGTCAGTGGAGGAAGAGAGAAAGATGAGCGGCTCAACCAGCAGACCTGGCAACGCAGAGGAAACACAGAGACAACTGGATCTGATCTGAGGTGGAAAACAAGATGGCTGATCCTAGACTGGTTACCATGATTACTAGCATGTTTCTACATGATTACTAACAACTTTATGATTCAGTAAAGTCAGTAATATTTAAACCAGTTTTAGTTTCTAAACATCTGGAACCTGATGGAAGAAACATTTTAAAATATATAAATATGAGTTCAGATTTACCTGAGCAGATGATCTCAAGGCTCTGATCACTGGTTCCATCATCATCAGGTAAACAGTTTTTTAATGCAGATCCTGACTGAAAACATTCAGACCTGATCAACCAAACTGGTCTCTCTGAAGCTTCCATTGATTTTCTTGCTGAAACAGCAGAACCACAGTCCAGTCCAGCACAAACTGCAGGACCTGAGTTCATGGTCCAGTAAGGATCCCTAACATATACTGGTCTCCACTCTTCTTGATGGAACATCTCCAGTCTCCCGGCACATCGACTGGCCTCTCCCACCAACCTGATGTCTTGATGTGAGCAGAGACAGAGAGTTCATTAATGAAGGAAGTGAAGCAGTGAACAGCAGCAGGTCTGCAGATCCTCCTCTACCTGAACAGGTGAGTCCAACAGCTTGACCAGGTGAGCAGCTGTTTCTACCTGAACTCTTCCTGCTGCTGCAGTTCAGCAGAGCAGACTCACTGCCTTCACACAGGAACTCTCTGCTCCCCACTGGAGCCTCTGCTTCTCCATAGAGCGCCCCCTGGAGGACTGAAGGAGGCCCACAGCCAATCTCCCTGCAGACCACCTGTGCATCCTGCAGGTCAAAGTCTTTTTCACACACTGAGGACCACGACTGGTTGGTCTTCACCTCCAGTCTGCCTGAGCACTGGTTGGTCCCTGAAACCAGCCTGACTGAATCTGTGGATGCAGAAAGAAAAAAGGTTTAAAATATTTCAGAACTTTATTTTTCTAGATACTCATGGAAACATCTCTGAGTTTGATGAAAATAAAGGTCAAGAAAACAAAGTGAAGTGAATTTATCACCTTTTGGGCCTTAACATGATCATAAACTCACTAAATGTCTAACAAACTTTAATCTCTGTGAAAATGTGAATATTTCAGTGGAATTAAAAATAAATGTGGCAATATGGCTGAACAGCGCCCCCTAGTTCAGCCAGGCCAACAACCATAACAAACAAGGTTTTCCTGCTATTTCCACTAAAAACAGGAAGTCCACCATTTTGGATCAAAAGTCATTTCCTGTTGATTTTCAGGTTTTAAACATGTCTGATTTCCTTGAACTCCTGGGATTTTGATGCATCGACTTCAAAGCAGCAGAGATTAAAAGTTATCAAAATGATGAGTTTTTGTTCATCTATTGGAATAAACTGAGAACTTTATCTAAATATTTAAATGATTTTAGTTTCCCTCAAGGCTTCAGGTTCTTAGTTAAAGGTGACGGTTTCTCTGCAGACATCTGGAACCTGATGGAAGAAACATTTTAAAATGCATAAATATGAGTTCAGATTTACCTGAGCAGATGATCTCATGGCTCTGATCATTGGTTCTATCATCAGGTAAACAGATTTTTAATGCAGATCCTGACTGAAAACAGCTAGACCTGATCTCCCAAGCTGGTCTCTTTGAATCTTCTTTTGAATTTCTTCCTAAAACAGCAGAACCACAGTCCAGTTCAGTACAAACTGCAGCAACTGAGTTCATGTCCCAGTAAGGATTCCAAACTGTCACTGGTCTCCACTCTTCTTGATGGAACATCTCCAGTCTCCCGGCACATCGACTGGCCTCTCCCACCAACCTGATGTTGTCTTGATGTGAGCAGAGACAGAGAGTTCATTAATGAAGGAAGTGAAGCAGTGAACAGCAGCAGGTCTGCAGATCCTCCTCTACCTGAACAGGTGAGTCCAACAGCTTGACCAGGTGAGCAGCTGTTTCTACCTGAACTCTTCCTGCTGCTGCAGTTCAGCAGAGCAGACTCACTGCCTTCACACAGGAACTCTCTGCTCCCCACTGGAGCCTCTGCTTCTCCATAGAGCGCCCCCTGGAGGACTGAAGGAGGCCCACAGCCAATCTCCCTGCAGACCACCTGTGCATCCTGCAGGTCAAAGTCTTTTTCACACACTGAGGACCACGACTGGTTGGTCTTCACCTCCAGTCTGCCTGAGCACCGGTTAGTCCCTGGAACCAGCCTGACTGAATCTGTGGATGCAGAAAGAAAAAAGCTGTAAAATATTTCAGAACTTTATCTTCTGGATACTCATGGAAACATATGTGAGTTTAATAAAAATAAATGTCAAAAAAACCAAACTAGAAAAACTCAGAGCATCAAAGTGAAGTGAAACCGACTGTCCCTGCAAGTTTATAATTCATTATTATTTCTGCTGAATTCATCACATTTTTGGGCCTTAAGATGATCATAAACTCAGTAAATGTCTAACAAACTTTAATCTCTGTGAAAATGTTACTATTTCTGTGGAATTACAAATAAATGTGGCAATATGGCTGAACAGCGCCCCCTAGTTCAGCCAGACCAACAACCATAACAAACGAAAGTTACTGCTGTAACTACGTTTCTATGAATCCCGGATGACCGCCATAGGAGGTGCTTCAAGCATTCTTGCACATGCGCAGATCGAGTACTAATGACAACACAGTCACCTGTGACCTGCCGGCGACCCACGTGACTCTATATAGTCACATGGCACCCGGCATTCAATCTCCCACGAAGAGCAAGGATTCTGAGGGACTAAGTACTCTGGCGGTCATCCGGGATTCATAGAACCGTAGTTACAGCATTAACTTTTGTTCTATTTCATCCCTACTGACCGGCAGAGGCGATGCTTAAAGCACTGAATGGCTCATATCAACATGGTCACAAGGAATTGGTAACATCAAAGGGATAATCACCGCACTACCCACCTCAATGTGATGTAGGGGTACGCTGCTCCAGAATTCCTTGAACGGGATGGAGCACAGCCACATTCACCCTTTAAAACTGAGTAAAGGCACTAGGTGACTTCCACGAGGCTGCACGGCATATAACGTACAATGGCACCCCAGTCATGGCTGCAAACGAGGTCGACATTCTCCTCGTAGAGTGGAGTGGCACGTCACATCTGCCGGCAGTCTCTGGTCCTGCAAGGCATAAGCCTTGGAGATCAAATCCACCACCCAGTGTGCAAGTCGTTGCTTAGAAAGTGCCTGACCCTTTCGTGAGCCAGCATAGCAAACAAAAAGGCTATCAGTATTTCGGAAGGATGCCGTGGCATTGATATATGCCTCAAGGGCACGAACAGGGCACAGTGGCTCACAGGAGCCACCAGTGTGAAACCGGGCAAGATGGAGCAGCTGGGTACTGGCTGCTGCCAGTGGCACCTTAGGAATAAATGCTACATCAGGCCACTGTGTAACACCTGAGCCATTCGGATTCCACCGGCAGCAGGGCTCAGCTATCAAGAGAGCCTGTATTTCCCCCACACGCTTTGCGGAAACCATCGCTAAAAGGAACGCCATCTTCATTGAGAGCCATTTGAGGTTGAAGGGATCAAGGGATCAAATGGGAGGGACCGAAGAGTGTCAATCACCAGAGAAAGGTCCCATGCCAGTGCCACAGGATCATTGGGTGGGTGCAAATGCCAAGCACCTCTCAAAAATAGTACAACATCCTTGTCCCGGCCCACCGAACAACCATTCAGCCTGACATGCCAGCAGGAAAAGGCAGCCATGTACACTTTCAAGGTAGATGGACACCTTCCCCGATGCAGGAATTCCTGCAGGAAGGTCAGTATGTCAGCGACTGAACACTGCAGTCTCTGACATACTGCAACCGACCTCCCGCCCTTTATCATGGCACCAAGTTGCAAAGGCCGCCCACTTGTTAGCATAGAAAGCTCGCGTGGATGGCGCCCATGCATTAGCCATTGTACGCCCTACCGACCCAGTGTATCTGGAGAAAGTGGATCCCGGCCTTGCAGGGGCCAAATCCGGAGTTGGAGCTGGTCCGGTTTGGGGTGCAAAATCCGACCCCCCCATCTGGGAAAGAAGATCCCTCCTGGAGGGGAGACGCATTGGCGAGCCCGAGCTGAGCTCATGCAGGACAGGAAACCAAGTCCGTGCTGGCCAGAAGGGGGCCACCAGCAGAACCCTGTGCTCTTTCTGACGAATCCTCAGGAGAGTCTGGAAAAGTAGGCTGCACAGTGGAAAGGCATATAGGAGGTTCTGTGGCCAGTCATGTGCCAGTGCATCGTGGCCCAGAGGACCGCTGTCATCCAAGGAGAACCCTAAGAGGACAGTGAAACGTGTCCCTCGAGGCAAATAGGTCCACATTCGTCCTGCCGAAAGCCTTCCAGATGTACTCCACCACCTCTCGGTAAAGTTTCTATTTGCCCGGAATTGGCTTCTGACGGGATAGAAAATCGGCCGGCACCTTCTGTGGCCCAGGGATGTAGGCTGCCCTGAGGCTGGCTAAGCATGGAGCTGCCCAGGTCAGGAGCCGCTGAGTCAAGTAAAACAGTTTCCTGGACCTGGTCCCCCCCATGGAGGTTGATGTGAAAAACCACAGAGGTGTTGTCTGACCTCACCAGCGCATGCTTCCCCCTTAAGCCTGGAAGAAAGCTCCAGAGAGCCAGAAGCACAGCCTGCAATTTCAGGAAGTTGATGTGTTCCTGGCCCTTCTGCTGGGACCATATCACTGTGCCATTTGACCCTGCCATGTTGCACCCCAGCCCGTGGAGGATGCATTCGTTAACACAACTTTTTGATGACACGGGAGGGAACTGAGCGGGACCCCTTGTGTCATAAACAACCTCACCCTCCACTGGGACAGAGACAGAAGACACCAAGGGCCCACCCGAAGTCTCCTGCAATGATGAGCATACCTTGTGGAGTCCAGATTCAAGGTGTTCAACCACATCTGGAGGGGCCGCAATGACAGCAGCCCAAAGGGCACTGCGGCGGATGCCGCCATAAGCATGCCTAGGAGTCGAAGATACCGCACAAGAGGCGGTCCCATGCCGTGCCTGAAAAGTGAAAGTCCGAAGGGGAGGACCCTGAACTGGAAGTGCCTCCCCTGAAAAGCAAAGCGAAGAAACCGCATATGGGGCGGAGCAATGAGAACATGAGAATAAGTATCCCTGAGATCTATGGAAGTGAACCAATCGCCCAGGGAAATTGCTTTCAACACTTCCTTGGTGGTCAGCATATGAGAGGGCATTACCTTCAAGTACACATTCAGGCCCCTGAGGTCCAAGACCGGACGTAGACCCCCAGTCTTCTTTAGAACCAGAAAATACATGGAATAAAAGCCCCCTGAGTCCAGCAGGGGTTCCACAGGCACTATGGAAGCCTTGTCCAGCAGCGTGCAGATTTCTTGGTTCAGTGCCTGTGCTTTCACCAGGTTGTGGATCACAGACATCCTGACCCGGCCAGGGATGGGCCACCGGCGGCGGAATTGAAGATGGTACCCCTCAGACAGGGTGGACAACACCCACAAGTCCGGTGTGTGGGCAGCCCAGTAGTCGAGCTGTCCCGGGGTAAAATAACCGACCGCCGGCCCCAAGGCATTACTTGCGGGCCCCCCCGGCCCTTAGACGGCCTGGGAGGACAGTGGCCAGACTGCGTGGCTCAAAAGGGGTGAGACGATCCAGACCCAGGTCGGACTCGAGCCCGGTTCCCCTGATCTGGAGCAGGTCTTTGGACGGATCCCTGACACGGCACCAGACCCTGGGACTCAATGAAGGAAGGAGGTGGGCGCGAGGACCTCCGTGAAGGACCCGGAAATGCCAACCCAACCCGTAGGCGATCACGTCTGTGAAGCTCTGCTTCACAGCTGCTGCCGTGTTCAAGAGGTCTGAGCCGTTCGGTCCAAGGCATCCAGTGCCACAGAGCTGAAAAGTTCCCCAGAAACTTTTCGGGTCCGGGGGATCCTCTTACAAGGCTCAGTAAGTGGTGACTGCACCAACCAGACCTGGCGGCGAGCGTGAACCAGTGTCGAGAGTGTGCGCCCAAGCTCCCTCGTCATGAGAGCAAAGGCCTGCAGAGACGCATCAACCAGGCCCTGCGTGGTGTGGTCCAATGGAACAGATTCCAATGAGGAAGACAGGGCCAGCAAAAGATGGGAGAGAGAGCTCCCAATCCGGCCCATGATGGCCCCAGAGTCATAGGCCTTGCAGAGAAGGTCATCAGTAATACGGCACTGAGACCGTGGTCAACGAGCATTGGGCCGCAAAGCCTCATCAGGGGGGATAATAAGAGAGGCGATGCCCGGTTCCACCACAGGCATCTGCCCCAAGCCAACCCTGGGTGCCTCCTGCAAGAACACCAGGACCCTGCCATCTGTTGTCAGACGTGAAAGTGCCTTGGTATCCGACCAGCAAGCATGTAGTTCCCTAATATACTCCTCCGAGGGAGGAACCACAAAGAACTTGCTAGTCATCGCAGCGGCAACCGCAGATCTGGTAAAGGGCTGAAGCAGCTTGTGCAGCCCCTGGAGGGGGAGACTTAACTGCAGCTGTAAACAAACTCGGTCACGGGGCAACTAGCAACAAGCAGCTAGGATAACAGTGGTACATAAAAGCAACCATACACCTGTTCTCAACACACCTGTGTGCAAGAAGAACAAAGGGATTGAACGCCAGGTGCCTATGACTGTAGAGTCACGTGGGTCCCCAGCAGGTCACAGGTGACTTTGTTGTCATTAGTACTCGACCTGCGCATGCGCAAGAATGATCATTCAGTGCTTGAAGCACCGCCTCTGGTGGACAGTAGGGATGAAATAGAACAAAAGGTTTTTCTGCCATTTCCACTAAAATCAGGAAGTCCACCATTTTGGATCAAAAGTCATTTCCTGTTGATTTTCAGGTTTTAAACACGTCTGAACTCCTGGGATTTCTATGCATCGACTTCAAAGCAGCAGAGATTAAAAGTTATTAAAATGATGAGTTTTTGTTTATCAATTGAAATAAACTGAGAACTTTATCTGGATATTTAAAGTATTTTAGTTTCCCTCAAGACTTCAGGTTCTGAGTTAAAGGTGACGGTTTCTCTGCAGACATCTGGAACCTGATGGAAGAAACATTTTAAAATATATAAATATGAGTTCAGATTTACCTGAGCAGATGATCTCATGGCTTTTAACACTGGTTTTATCATCAGGTAAACAGTTTTTTAAAGCAGATCCTGACTGCAAACAGTCAGACCTGATCCCCCAAACTGCTCTCTTTGAGGCTTCAAATGAATTTCTTGCTGAAACAGCAGAACCACAGTCCAGTGCAGCACAAACTGCAGCAACTGAGTTCATGTCCCAGTAATGATAGAAAACAGCCACTGGTCTCCACTCTTCTTGATGGAACATCTCCAGTCTCCCGGCACATCGACTGGCCTCTCCCACCAACCTGATGTTGTCTTGATCTGAGCAGAGACAGAGAGTTGATTAATGAAGGAAGTGAAGCAGTGAACAGCAGCAGGTCTGTAGATCCTCCTCTACCTGAACAGGTGAGTCCAACAGCTTGACCAGGTGAGCAGCTGTTTCTACCTGAACTCTTCCTGCTGCTGCAGTTCAGCAGAGCAGACTCACTGCCTTCACACAGGAACTCTCTGCTCCCCACTGGAGCCTCTGCTTCTCCATAGAGCGCCCCCTGGAGGACTGAAGGAGGGAGATTGGCCATACATTTGTCTTTAGTCGCATTGATTATTGTAACAGCATCTTCACAGGCCTGTCCAATAAATCAATCAAACAGCTGCAGCTGATCCAGAAGCTGCTGCTCGCGTTCTCACTAAAACCAGGAAGATAGAGACATAACACCAGTTTTAAAGTCTCTCCACTGGCTCCCTGTAGCTCAAAGAATAGATTTTAAAATACTGTTGTTAGTTTATAAACCACTGAACGGTTTAGCACCACAATACATCAAAGATCTGCTGTTGTTGTATCAACCTTCCAGACTCTCAGGTTCTGGTTCTGGTCTGCTCTGCATCCCCAGAACCAGAACCAAGAGAGGAGAAGCAGCTTTCAGCATCTATGCACCAAAAATTTGGAACAAACTTCCAGAAAACTGTAAAACAGCGGAAACGCTGACTTTTTTAAAATCGCAATTAAAAACACACCTGTTTAGAATTGTTTTTGAAATGTAATATGTAACATTGTATTGTCTATTATATGTTGCATGACTTTGTGTTCTTGTGTTTATGATGTAAAGCACTTTGAAATGCCTTGCTGCTGAAATGTGCTATACAAATAAAATTTGATTGATTTGATTGATTGAACATTCAAACTTCTTCTGTTCACTGATTGATCCAGTAGAAAATCTACCAGAGGGAATCCAGGTGAAGGGGAAGAAGCCCAGACTGAGCTGGAAGTGAGAATATTTTTAAAGTGGAGTTGGAAGCAGTGGAGTGGCCTAGTTAAAGCCCAGACTGAAATGTTATGTACACTCTGTAGTAACCCCTGAAATGTTTCCCATTATTCTACTTTTCTACCCATTTATACTTTATGTCTTTACTGAGACCAACCAGTCAAATTTATTGTTTTTGTGTAAAAGTCCATAAATGAGCTCTGATGCTAACTCTATGCAAAATCCCATCATATGTGGAAAAACATCTCTATTGACTTTAATGGGTTTTTATCTGTTATATTCATTGATTCCGACAGTTAAATAATTGTGGGAGATTTCAACAGCATGTTGACGAGCCTGAAGACAGAGGGGATTAAAAGCTGTGATATTGTTGATCATTTTGCTTTAATTCACATGTTAACCCAGCAACACGTCATCAAGGACACATTATGGACCTGCTTATCAGGCAGGCTGTGAATATTTCCAGCGTCTCTGTAACTGATGTGGCCCCGTCTGATTGTTTCACTGTTACCTTTGAAACCACAGATGTATATTATAGATCTGCAAGACGACTCTGTTGGGGCCGAACGTCAACGGAGTGAAACTCAACGTCACGTTTATGGTGAAATCTCCAACGTCTGCACTAACATTGCAGGGAAACGCTCATAAAGCAGAACATGAACAATGATTGAGCTTCATTTGCTACAGCTGACAGACTCACAAACCACCTGAGCTGCAGCCAAACTGGGCCTGCACATTTCTTTAGAGAAAATCACCACAATTAGAGGATTAATCTGCACATCCTCTCTAAATCCAATATCAATGCTATACTGAACATAACAAATGCAGAAAAAACGACTCAATTTTAAATACTCAACTCTAAAAACTCAGAAGACATAATAAATGAATGAAGCTCCTCTTCCTGCTGTCTTGATGTCACACCCACAACTTTTCTTCAGGAAGTCCTGCCTGTCATTTCATCTGATCCGATTCAAATAGTAAACTCTTCGCTCTCATCAGGTGTTTCCCCCAGCAGTTTTCAAACCGCTGATATAAAAACCATCTGAACGAATCATTGCTGCAGAATTACAGGCCGATCTCCAACCTTTCATTCATCGGCAAAATGATTGAAAAGCCGTTTCAATAATTGACTCTGCAAAACAACCGAAACACTGAGTTCCTTTAAATCTGGACTAAAAACCCAGCAGGTCAGATTTGCTTTAGAAACATAATCAATGAAACTGATCAACATTTGATGTGTAACGACGACACTTTGACCAAATGTACAGTTTACTGGTTTACTGTAAACTGGTGTCTTTTTTTATTTTTGTGTTTTTATGACGTAAAGCTCTTTGAACCGCCTTGGTGCTGAAATGTGCTTTACAAATAAACTTGATTGATTGGTTGATTGATTCTAATCTGCAGCAGGCCAGATCCACATCCTGCCTGAGACGCTCCCACGTCAGACGGAGCCCAAACGTTTTCACCAGCACAACCAGCGGCACCAGAAGCTGGTCCAGTGACCGTGGTGCTACTGGGCTCGGTTGGCCAGCAAACGGGCCTGACCAGAACCTCAGAGAGAACCTGTGGAGCCAAGAGGAAGATGAGAGGATTCATGCAGAAGGAGCCATTTTATGCGGCTCCACCTGTTTACTGCGCAGATTCAGCGCCGCTGCAGAGTTTCTGCAGCTTCTCCTTATCAATCAATCAATCAGATTAATTTTATAGCTCATTTCAGCAACAAGGCAGTTCAAAGTGCTTTACTTCATCAAAACACTGAAACCAACAACTGTTGATGTTATTGGCTCCTTAGCAGCAAGTAGACAATATAAACATCACTAACTGCAGCAGCAGCTCTACGATCTGAGACCAGAAACAGTTTCCAGGTTTTTGATTGTAAAATTTAACATGTTTATCAGTCGATCGTTTTGAACTTGAACTCCAGTGAATATCAGAGTTTTGTGTGAAAGTGGAGTCCTACCTGAGCTGCAGAGACACAGCAGCAGCATCAGAGCTGTTTGGTCCATGTTTCCTCTGAATGTGGAGCGAAGCTTCGTCTCTTGATGTGATCAGGATGAGGCTCCAGACTCTGAAGACTTCCTACTTTAAGCTGTTTTATCTGCTACTTCCTGAACGTCACAGTTCACGTCTTTGGCTGCTTTCAGAGAAAACGCCTCCTTCCTAGGAGCTCATGGTGAAGATGGGTTCATACTGGGCTCATACTGGGCCTACTGGGATTCAGGCTTTCACCAGTCTCTGTTGTTCCTGTGTTTAGGTCAGTGCTTGTTCTGCAAGTGGCGGAGTGGATCCAGGTGTGTTTCATCCACTGAAGGGGAACCTGATGTTGTTGGCAGCAGCAGCTCAGCTTCCCTGCAGGAAGGAGTCACTGCTGAGCAGAACTGAGCCCAGGTGTTGCTGCTATGAAGAGAAGAAACAGAGAGAGAACATAAACCTGATGTCAGCAATAACTGCAGAAAATGCAAGCAGGGTTTCCCCCAGGGTCTGATAAGCCTGGAGGCCCGCCAGGATTTACTGGCTCCTCCGCCAGGCTAAGTGTTGCTTATTTATATTACCAGGAAAACAAAACAAATATATTTCATTTTCTTGTTTTGAAAAAGCCGTATTACATCCCATTTTCTCTCTATCAGTGGAACAGCGGTGACATCAGGGACTGAAGGCTGAGTTATAGTCGCTCTCAACTGTTGGGGTTGAGCGCGTGGAGCCAAGACAGCAGGATGGCGACTATAGTTAAGGTTTAGATTGTAGTCGCCTGGAAGAGCATCTTCCAGTCTGTGTGAACATAGTTCGATACGCAACGAACATGCAGAGGTGCAGGAGGTTCTGCGACACGCTGCGCATGCGGCGCCTGCCTCTGTCTATGTTGTAAACTTATATTATCATGGGCTTTATTATTTTGGTATAAAGGGCCTTTAGCCCCGCCCCCTGGCCTTTAGCCCCGCCCCCGGCCCGGTGCGCCGCCCAGTGACCAGTTCTCTCTCTGCACTGTAAAGTTTATGTCTGTTGGTCCCAGGTGGTCCCAGGTGGTCCCAGTTGGTCCCAGTTGGCCCCAGTTAGTCCCAGTTGGTCCCAGTTGGTCCCAGGTGGTCCCAGTTGGTCCCAGATGGTCCCAGGTGGTCCGAGTTGGTCCCAGTTGGTCCCAGTTGGTCCCAGTTGGTCCCAGTTGGCCCCAGTTGGTCCCAGTTGGCCCCAGTTGGCCCCAGTTGGTCCCAGTTGGCCCCAGTTGGTCCCAGTTGGCCCCAGTTGGTCCCAGTTGGTCCCAGTTGGTCCCAGTTGGACGGTGCATTACTGGGTAAGCGGTTCAGCCCAGCATCACGCTGGTTTTAAATGATTTATTATTATTTTTCCTGTCACACGATGCATCAAACCAGGCCAAATGCTTTGTCCCCTCTGCCTGGAGCAGAGTTTGACTTTGGGGCCCCTCTTGCTGCTAGAAACATCAGCATCTCTAGATTGTTGACATGGGAACAAAACAATCTAACTATGAATATTATTCTTTAAACTTTTACACAGTAAACTTTAACATCTTAAAGTTAAAATCTTTTAATTTATGTTGAAACTATTAAATTTAGCAGCTTTGATTAATAAACAAATGTTACCTTTATGTGTTTGTGTTAAAATATTAGTATTTCTGGGGCCACCGAAGCCCTGGGGGCCTTATGGAGCCGCAGGCTGACTGTGGATTAAACAGAAGAGCAAATAATTGATATTCATTTGAATCGTAGTTTTTGATTTGATGTTTTTAAGACTCTATAGTTGTGGGTTTAAATAGCATTTCACTGCCGATGTTTCCTGTAACATTTAATTACCTTGTAATATTTTTACATTTCCTCTCTTTTAATACAAAAACACGGTGGACCGTCTTAGTGCCCCGAAAACCAGACGCAGCAAGTTTTCTAGGGAAAACCTGGAGCAAGGATGGAGAGTAGTAGGAGAAAGTAGCAGAGGGAGGAGAAGTGGTCAGTTTCTCCTCCAGGAAGATTCCTGGAACATTTCAGATTATAAATCTGGAATATTTGAATTATTGTTTTTCTGTCTTTGGTCATCAGAGCAGAAAGGCTTCATAGAGGCAGAGAGAGAAATCTAGACATTAATCTGGGTGTTCAGCCTCTGTGTGCTGCCGTGAGCTTGCTGAGTGATGCTAATCCGGATTGAAGCGTCAGCAACATTATCAGCTTTATTGCAACATAACCAGGTTTTTCAGGGTGAATCTAAACTTTAGATCTTCAGCTGGAAAAAGTTGTTTATTTCAAAGAGTTGAGATATTTTAGACCCATTTAACTCAAAACATTTATTATTTAGCATATTAAACACTACCAGCCCTGTGAAAAAGGCTGTATAACAAACTGTCATGCTGAGCCATTAAGGGGCGGGGCTTAGAGCAGCTGCAGCATGCAGACGAAGAAAGAGAAAAAAAGAGAGTGAAAAAGGAGTATAGTTACCTTCGCATTTGTTTATTTAACCGGTTGTTTTTTATGGTTACATTCCTTGATGTGTGTGCGTGGAAATACAAGTAAGTGATGTTAGCTGTCAATAATATTGTTTATTTAGCGGAGTATTTTAGATTTAACTTTAATTAATAGCATGCTCTGTTCACGTGCACACTTTAGAGTTATACACGATGGGTTTTGTGGCGTGTCTGTAGAAACGTGTTTAGAATCATTGAGAGTGCAGTTATTCAGTATGTGTGATGTTATTTCAGTCATGTTATACAGACACTGGTGCTGTATTGTTTATTTTCTAGAACCACACACAATTACCTAAATAAAGAAATAAACTGCAAGTACGAGTTGAATCACCTGGAGTACGACTCTGCGTTCTTTGGAGTTCTGACCGACTCACCACAGTGTTCTGAATATTCACACCAGCAAGTTCAAGTTCTAATTTTTTCAACCCCCTTTATGCTGCTGCAGCAACATGCATGCATGAAAATCTAAACTATTATCTCAACCTTTGGAGCTCTGAGCCAAAATTCGAGCCGGTTGGTCCAAAGTTGAGTTTGATAGTCGGGTCGGGCTTCTGCGGTGCATTTTTAATAAACCAGCAGGTTTTCTGGCATTTCTAATTGCTCTGATGGACTAATTACATTTTTTACCTTCATAATTTCACATAAAACATGTTTTTGCATGTTTATCATCTTTTGATAGTATCACAGTTTCCATCTGCTTTGGCTGACTCAATATACTGAATGATGAAATATCCGTCACTAAGCAAAAAGCCACTGACTCTTCAAAATCCCCAAATAAATTAAACTACAACTTCTGAGATGAATTTTTATTCTTTTCTGTAATAATTAGCAATTAACTCCACTAATCTATTAGTCCAGCTAATTATTAGCACTAAAGCTAAACAAAAAAGAAAAGATCATCTTTCTTGTTTGAGTTTAAATATTTCCAATCAGTCAACTTGACTTGCAGCATTAGGTGGGGGAGGGGCATTGATGCTCTGCAGAAGAAACGTAACAACTCAAAACTAAATATTTGCTTTTGAAGCTCTTCAAGTTTTTGGCAGAAATTTTTTCCTTTTTTTTTTAATCACTGGCCAAAATACAATGTCAAACATTCACACCAGTCCTGTTTGGTCCGCTTTAATTTACTCCATTTAAATATGTTAAAGTTCATGAAAACCTACTTTATAGACATATCATTTTTAAATTGTTTTCTTTTTGTTGGACTTTTCTAATGAAACTATTTGAGATTTCTAGATTGTTCCTTAGTTATAAAAATAATAAATAGATTATTTTGTTTTGTTTTAAAAATTTAGCATGTAAAATTGTTAAACTTGAACAGGAAAAAGTGTAGGAGGAGAGCGTGGAAGGAGCAAAGCCCGACTTAATGTAATATTCAGCCGAGCGCAGGAGGGAATGAATAGAGACTCTTAATTGAGTCGGAGATCTGCGAGGGCCGGGATCGGTTCGGGGCGAGCGTTGGTAGAAGGGCACAGATGGCGGAAGACCTGAAATTTAGAACGAGATAGATAGAGCGTCAGCAATGGCGTTGGAATAGCCGGACACGTGCTGAGCCGCGATGATAAAGTTGTGGGTTACGGCCTGCCACGTGATGCGACGGATGAAGGGCATGATTGAACTGGAAGAGGAGCGGCCCTTACTAACCGCTTGGACCATGGCGAGACCATGGTGGCCCCATATGCAGCAAGCAACGGCGATGGGGACTATTTCGTAAAAAGCTGATGACTCGGATTGGAGAAAAGAGGAGGGCCACTTCCCGGCGAACCATTTACCTTTAAAATACCTTTAAAATATCCCCCAAAATATTTCGGGGCAGCGTCCGTAAAAAACTGCAGCGAGTCGGCGGAGAGAAGGCGTCGTTATAGAAAAACGAGATGCCGTCCAACCCGAAAGAAGCTTCGACCAGAACGAGAGGTCCGAGCGGCAGCCGTCGTCTAGGTTGACGCGGTCTGATAGAGAGGGGACCGAGTTGGCTAAATCGAGGAGGCGCGAAATAAAGGAACGACCCTCGGGGATTATTCTCATGGCAAAATTAAGGTGGCCCAGCAGCGAGAGGACCTGGCGTTTCAAGACCGCTGACGCCGAGGCGAAAGAACGAGACACGTCGTGGATACGAGACAGTTTATCCTGCGGCAACGAAGCGATCATGGAGACGGAGTCCAGAGAAATCCCGAAGAATTGGAGCTCGGTCACAGGACCGATGGTTTTGTCCGCGGAAAGGGGAACGCCTACGCGAGCGAAAAGCTGGCGAAGCACCGACAGAGACGGACTGGGTGAGGGAGAGGGGGCGTCGACGAGGAGAAAATCATCGAGGAGGTGAAGGACCGCGGGCAGTCGGGAGACATTGAGGAGAACCCAGCACAGTGCTTCGGACAGAGTGTCGAACAGACTGGGGCTACTCCTACAGCTGAAGGAGAGCCTGACGGCGAAATAAAGGAAGCCATTCCATTTAGCGCCAAGAAGGTGCCAATCGGAGGGGTGCACGGGGATTACTTTAAAAGCGTCCGCGATGTCGGCCTTAGCGAGGAAGGCACCCCGTCCGGCTGTCTTGATGAGGGAGATGGCATGGTCGACTGAGGCGTAGCAGAGGGAAGAGGGTTCCTTGGGAATAAGACTGTTGATGCTGGGGGTCAAACCGCCATGGGGGCGGACAGGTCGAGGACGGCAGAGGACGGCAGAGATGGTCAGAGAGCGCTCTGGTGGCCGACTGCGGAACAGGTGAGGCAAGTGGAGCCCTGAGTGAGCATGGCAAACAGTTCCGTGTCCAGGACGGACCAGTCCAAGCGGATGCTGTTTGTGACAGGATTGTAGCGGCCTTGGCAGCGAATGCCTTGTGGTAATGATAAAACAGGGACCGCCCGTACTTAAGATTTAAATCGGCGATGAGCGAGAGGTACGAGTAGAGCTCGACGTGACGGTCCGGGTAGACTGAGCACATGACGTCACGGTAGACGCCGAAGGCCACCAGAAACTCTCCGATGGAGAGGTCTTTTGAAAGGCGTGGATTGCTTGAAGATAGCGGCGAGTCCGGCCGATGAGGTGATGCACTGGTCCACTTCAGGAGACGGAAGGATGAGAGAGACAAGGTTCACGTACTGGCCCTGGAGGATTTTTGAGCGGAGTTTGGGAGAGATGTGAGCGTAGGAGGGAGTCAAGCGCAACGACGAGAAGGACAACACCTCCGGTGGCTTGGCTTTTGAATGCATTCCTGGATGACGACTGGCTTGCAGCGACGTAGTTCGCCAACCCGATTGGCTGCGGTAGGACGGGGTGATGAGAGATGAGTGTCAGCTGGGTCGAGTCTCCCAGCTTGAATTTTCGCCTAGGCTCCAAAATCGGCCGATTTCCGTGTGTATAATCGCTGATGGCTGAACAGCAAAACTGACCACATTTATCTCACTTTGCAGCCTGCGTGTTCAGCTTATCTCCTCTTTCCTTCACACAGCTGAAGCGCAGCAGCAGCAAGTCCTAAACGATGTCGTGTCAAACTTTAACGCTCTGAGTAAATGGGGAAAATTATCTCTGGGGTGAAGCAGGTCAAACTGCATCAACACAACGAATCTAATGTAGCATTTAAAAAACAAACACGTGACGGAGTTTCGCAACATCGAGGCTCAATGCAGGAAACAAAGACATCCGGAGTTTTTTTTTTTTTTCAAACACTCAACAGGAAGACGGTCAGAAAGCTCAGCAAATAATCTGAATTAATAATCTCAGTGTTTGAGCTGGCAGTGCAAGACGCTGGGATCTGCTCTCGCTATTGGACCGCCGTTCAACCTCCACCTGGCAGAGAATCTCACACCGAACGTTTGCTTAAAGCCACATGATAAAGAGAAAATGTATGTAATAAGAATGGTTTCACACATTTAACATGATATTTGTAACAGGTTGGCCTTTTACGGCTGGATTTTTCAGTGCAGATTGATGATATCAGGCAGAGTTTAGGTGGAACAGCAGGTTTATTCCTCCCAGCATCACAAACAATGTCACACTCTTGGTCTTACAAACATCTCAATGTCTCAATATCTGTCTCACAGGTGAAAATTGCAATCTTAAATAGTCCCAGCTGTGACAGTTAAAACAATCTGAAAATTCATAAGATAATCCCATCTTACCCTGTTCCCCTTAATTGAATAAAAACATTTAACTACAACCACATCAACTTCCTTTTTATAAATATTTTTTATGTTTTATCCTTACCCTTACTAAAACACCATAAAACAATACACCCCTCTCCCATTCTTCTCAATGGTCTCTCCCAGGACCTATATCATTGTCCAGCCCCTTAGGACAATATTTGTCCAAACATCCTGAGAGGACACATAAAAAGACAGGTGAGTCACTATATTAGCACATTCCATACCTAATAAATTATGCACATCATTTATTTAGTTTTATCCACCAATAGCTCATTGCTCTGAATATCAATTCTCCTCTCTTCACAGTTAACCACCTCCACTGGCCAATGAGGAGCAGCTGTGCAGAGCCCAGAACAAAGGCTACACACCAATCCCTAAAATACTCAATAAATACAATTAAAACTTCCTGAGTGCAAAATGTTATTAATTTATAGATCTACTTTAAAAGTGCAGTGCTAAATAAAGTGCATAGTGAGAAAGTGCAAATGTTTTTACAGTGCTATACAATACATTGAATAAATTAATTCAGTAATGAAGGCCTCTTCATTACAATATTAGAAACATAGCATACTATTTCATAAATGCACAATTAGAAGACTATGTAATAAAATAATTAAACTATTTAAAGCTCTAATATTTATAACAGATTAAGGAAATGAGTTCTACATTTTATTTCTTTAAAAATATATATATTTCTATCCTTCCTCTTGCATGGTGGGAGAGTAAAATAATCTTTATTCCTTGTGTTGTGGAAATTAACAACAGTGAGGAGAAAGAGCCTGGAGCAGAACACAGGGTCCAGTTTTATAGGAAGGGTTTCATTCAATTCACATAGTTTGACAATCTAGTTAGTCCAAAAAAAACTGACTGAAAATATATGTATTTTCCTTCATAAGGCAAATTAAATAATCAAGGTCAACATGAAGATGCATAGCAGACTGTCATGTTGGAGGCCACTCGCTTAACCCACATGCAGAAACACAAACAAGAGAGGGAGGAATCAGATAAATAAAAATTTATTTTCTTTCTTTTAAAAGACAGAGTGGTGATAGGGTGAAAGTATGTCTCTCTGAGGGCCACGGGATCTGGATCCTCTGTGATCTGAGGGCTGGGGAAGATGAAAGGTCAGTGGGGAGTGAGAACAGGAGAAACGAGAACTGGAACGGGTTTACTGGGGGAGATGAAGTGAATCCGCCATGGAGGGAAAGGTTGGGATGCGGGAGCCTGGGTTCTTGAACTAAAGAGGGTGCAGTCCGGGTTTTGGGAGCCGAAGGGATCAGGGGTGACAGATCACCCGTCGGAGGGCGAGCTGGCAGTCAGGAGCGGATCTTCTCCAGATGCTGCAAGAGGTCAGAGAGAATCACAACAAAAAACTTGAGTCAGCAGGGAACGGAGATAATTTCTCAGAAAATAGACTTAGTGGGCTCTGGGTACCAAAGTCGGTAAACACTCGGGCGCTGGAGAACCGGTCACCCGCTCCTCTAATGCAGGCGTTGATGAGGCCAACAAGGTACAGGTGGCGCGGGGAACCACCCTTCTCCAGAAGGCTCCCCATGGCTCCCTCTGGTGGACAAAACAGCTCCCTACAACTCCAGCATCCAACACAGACAAGCAATTTAATAAGCTGATTGTCATGTAGAGGTCAGAGAAAACGCTGGAGAATACGCCTGTATTACACGAGAATCATAAAACTGTTATGCATTGATGCATATTTCCCCTCGTTTCATATTAGAAAAGTTTAACCTAAAATAATGATAAAAAATAGGATCAAGAAAATGATGCACAATAATCTGCCAAATAAACGGGGAAGTTTTTATTTGAAGAAACACAAATCAAGGAAAATCATCAAATGTCAAACAATGAAGCCACTGATTTAATGTGATGAGACTTAAAACAATATTCAGATGTAGTTACCACACCATAGTTAATGACAGCCGATATAATTCATCAGCAGAAACGCTCCTCACAGTTTAAGTTTTCACATCACTTCAGAGGATTTACTCCTAGAAACTATCTTCATCTTCCTTGAGAAAATCATCAGTTTCATGAGGTTAATGGAGAAACCAGCAGGTTTATCATAGTGGCTGAAATCTGATTGGTCACCATTGATTTAACCACAAGGACAACATCACAATCAAAACCGTCCCCACAGAGTGGAACTAGAATTATCCTTTTGTTGTCGTTTTAATAATTGACCCAATTCGTGGTGAATGTTGCTCAAAATGTTACAGGAATAAAAGTGCAGCATTGTTCCCCCATTAGGTGACAATCTGCTTCCTTGCATTTCTCTGGTGCAGTGAAAGAGTTGTCTTCTAGAGCAGTTCACTTTTCTGTTTTATACAAATGTCATTACTTATGTGTGCATTGGTTGTACAAAATGCAGGTGATGCTCCAAGCAGGGATGACTTGCATCATGTGAAATGAGCAGGAATATGTACTTGGCCTCCCAGATGTATAACTCCTATGTTTGGAGCACAAACATAGCTGTTGATAAATGAGAGGAGTAACAAACTCTTGACCAGTTTGTAGAGCCATAGAAATAAATGCTTATTCATTTGTGTCTCTATAGCCCAATGGAAGGCTGTTTTATTTCATGAGATGTTTCTCCAGGAGCTTTCTTTCCTTAAAGGTACAGAAACGCTAAAACCAGCCAGTAGTTACATTTGAGATCGTTATATTTTGCTCCCCAGCTGGAGTTTATTTTAACTTTTAACATTAATTTTGGTTCAACCACAGCCTGACCCTGTGCTTGTAAAAATACATTTAGCTGATCCCAGTAAAAGTTTGAAACAATTTTTCACCCAGTGATGCAAATTATTGAGCTTCTTATGGATCCTGTCAGTCAGAAGGTCTGGGAACGAGACTTCAGGCTCCCCTCATTCAACCAGGACATGATGAGCAATCCTGGTCCTGGAGGGCCGGTGTCCTGCAACTCTTAGACGTCACCCAACACACTTTGATCCAATGGGCCAATCACCTCCTAAGTGCAGGCAAGTTCTCCAGAATCCTGCTAATGACCTCATTATTTGACTCAGGTGTTGAAGTAGAGATTCTCTAAAAGTTGCAGGAGACCCTGGAGGCCTGGAGTTGCCCACACCTGACCCAGGAAGTGGACTGAAGTTTAACTACTTAGGCTGGTGGATGCATCTGATCTCCTGTTGCCCTCAACCTCATTGGATCCTGTTTGGGTTGAAATGATCTTTAACAGACTGAGGAAAAACGATCAAAAACCAGAGAGAATATATCAATTCTTTGTCAATATTTATTTGAAGGCTTTACAGCATTTGGAGTCTCTGCTCACTGAACACAGTCAGGAGAAAGAGCCTCGAGCAAAACACAGCAAACTGTTTGATAGGAAAGGTTTCATTCCATCCTCACAGTTTAACAATCTACTGAGCTACAAAACAGACTGCAAGCAAACGCATTTTCTTTCATAAAGCATATTAAACATTTAAGGATGTCATAAGAATTATCCTGTACTATAAGACAACTAATATATATATACACAATCCATTTAGAATAGAATAGAATAGAATAGAATAGAATAGAATAGAATAGCATTTATTGTCATTGAACAGGATTCAACGAAATTTCTATTCTTGTATATTCTGTACAATCCTGGTAATTTGTATAATATGTACATAGCTCTCATATTTATGTTTATATTGTACAAAACATTTATAGCACGTCATTATTCTCTGTTTATATCTTGTACAACTGTTTATAAATATTTATATCCAATATAGCACTTCTGGATAGATGCAAACTACATTTTGTTGCTTGTACATGCGACAGTGCAATGACAATAAAGTTGAATTCTTATTCTAATTCTAATTCTAAGAATGCAAAAAAGAAAATATTCTACAACTTTATAATTATACAGAGTTCAGAGAAACAGCTAAAGAAGATTCAGTTTTCCAGCCTTTCATTCCAAATATCTCAATAGTTTATGACTAGACGTTTTAGCAATTTAAGAAATCTCTAATTATATTTTGACTAGAAGAAATTATGTCAGATTTACCTTTGAGATGTATGGAGACTTCAATTCAAGATATTTACAATGAATTACTGACTATCTGAAATACACATTTCAGATCTCTACAATTTAATTATGACTAGTCAGAAAGTAAATTCAAGATATCTGGATTGTAGTTTTGACTAGTCATAATTCAAATCAAAGATATCTCTATTTAGTCCATAATTCAAGATATCTTAAATGTATTTTTGGATAGGAGAAATGTCGTTTTGACTAGAGGAAATTAAATTCTAGATATCTTACAAGTAAATAAATTAGAGAAATCTTGAATTATTCAACTTTTCTATTTAAATATATAAAAATGAACATTCGGTCTAGTCAAAATGTCACTGATTTACGTGGAAATTTGAAAGTTTAATGAAACAATAAAAAACACAAAAATGAAAAAAGATGTTTGAAAATGGATTGACAGCAATTTTAGCTTTTCAAAGCTGTTTTTAAGTGAATTTGGTTCGTCGGAAATAAATACACAGGATTTTTTTGCAGATATCATTAGCAGTCTTATAGTTTATGAAGTTTTATGTTCTCCACATTTCCAACATTGCTGAGCTTTTTCTAATTTGTGGCATTTATGGACAATTTTGTGCAGGAAATATAAAATAATGCAGGCAACTGTTTGGACACCACAAAGGGTCTTCTTAATTCAGATATCTGAAATTCATATCAAATTCATCAAATTACATCCACTGAAATTTGAGATATCTTGAAATGAATTTTGATCATCAGTGTAATTAAAAAAGATATCTTGAATTATTATTCTCTCCAGTCAGAATGTAAATGCAGATATCTAGAATTATTATTCCGGATAGTCAAAATGCATTTTTAGATATCTAGAACTTAATTACGGATAGTCAGACGAAACCAAATTTATGTTGAAACGGCTTGCCATAGCTTCATAACCCCAACCAAGACAAGGACACAAGCTGGATTCAGGGCCTGAATGGAAATGGCTGCCTAACCTTTGACCCCAAATGTCCTATCATATGCTATCCTTGCAAGGTTGATGATCAGATTTTGATCAAGTGGGTTTTTGTTATATTTTGTTTGGTGGATGTTTTCTTTTCCCTTCTTATATAAGTTTTACTTCTGTAGGTTTAGTCCAGATGCAAATTTCTGAATGTTGAACTTCCTTCCTGCTGCAGGAGCTCAGAGACATTTTATTATAGATACATAGACGGACAGATTCCCAGGAGTCTGAAACGTGTCTCTGCTCCTTCCTGTGGATGTGAAACCAAGATGATTTTCTCCTGGTTCCTTCAGACTGCAGCCTCCTCCTCTAAGCCGCCTTCAGCTCTGGATCCTTCATCAAGAACGTTCATCATGATGTTTTCTGGTCCAGACTTCTGGTTTCTCCTGGCCTGGAAACAGAGGATGGTTCAGCTGCAAGGCAACAACTTTCCCAACTCAACACATCATGCATGATACATGCAGTACCTTATAGTTGAGGAGCAGGACGGATCCCAGCATTCCCAGCATTCCCAGCAGGACGACAACCAGTCTGATGATCAAAGCAGTGAGATGGGCTGAAAATGAATGAAACAGATTCAGGATCAGCTTTCATCAGATGAGTCCAGCTAGAAATGAACAATAATCACATAGACCCTGGTTTTCATGCTGCCTGTAGATCATGAACATTAATATAATCAATCCTCCTCTCTGACCTCATGAATGAGGCAGACAGCTGCTGGTTCACCTGAAGCAGAACTTCTCCTGATGGACTCCATGAGTTTATCTGAGACAGTGAGGTTGAGAGGCTGGCTCATAGACCAGAAGTTATGGGAGAAAACGTAGACGTGGTAAAGGCAGCGGTAGGTTCCTTGGTGGGCGTGGCCAGCAGCAGCGAACAGGAAGAGGGCGGAGTGATTAACAGCTGGCAGGGTCTGGTTCTGAGTGTAGTTAGAGGTGCTGAAGATGAGCTGGAAGGAGCCGCCTGCATACTGAGGCCTGATGGAGCACATGATGCTGAACTCTGAGCCAATGAGGAGCTCAGACCCCTGCTTTCTGCCTGTGGAGACCCCGTCAGTGGAGGAAGAGAGGAAGATGAGCGGCTCAACCAGCAGACCTGGCAACGCAGAGGAAACACAGAGACAACTGGATCTGATCTGAGGTGGAAAACAAGATGGCTGATCATAGACTGGTTACCATGGTTACTAGCATGTTTCTACATGATTACTAACAACTTTATGATTCAGTAAAGTCAGTAATATTTAAACCAGTTTTAGTTTCTAAACATCTGGAACCTGATGGAAGAAACATTTTAAAATATATAAATATGAGTTCAGATTTACCTGAGCAGATGATCTCAAGGCTCTGATCACTGGTTTTATCATCAGGTAAACAGTTTTTTAATGCAGATCCTGACTGAAAACAGTCAGACCAGATCCTCCAAACTGGTCTCTCTGAAGCTTCAAATGAATATCTTGCTGAAACAGCAGAACCACAGTCCAGTTCAGCACAAACTGCAGGCCCTGAGTTCATGTTCAAGTAAGGATCCCAAACATATACTGGTCTCCACTCTTCTTGATGGAACATCTCCAGTCTCCCGGCACATCGACTGGCCTCTCCCACCAACCTGATGTTGTCTTGATCTGAGCAGAGACAGAGAGTTGATTAATGAAGGAAGTGAAGCAGTGAACAGCAGCAGGTCTGCAGATCCTCCTCTACCTGAACAGGTGAGTCCTACAGCTTGACCAGGTGAGCAGCTGTTTCTACCTGAACTCTTCCTGCTGCTGCAGTTCAGCAGAGCAGACTCACTGCCTTCACATAGGAACTCTCTGCTCCCCACTGGAGCCTCTGCTTCTCCATAGAGCGCCCCCTGGAGGACTGAAGGAGGCCCACAGCCAATCTCCCTGCAGACCACCTGTGCATCCTGCAGGTCAAAGTCTTTTTCACACACTGAGGACCACGACTGGTTGGTCTTCACCTCCAGTCTGCCTGAGCACCGGTTGGTCCCTGAAACCAGCCTGACTGAATCTGTGGATGCAGAAAGAAAAAAGTTTTAATATATTTCAGAACTTTATTTTTCTAGATACTCATGGAAACATCTCTGAGTTTGATGAAAATAAAGGTCAAGAAAACAAAGTGAAGTGAAACCGACTGTACCTGCAAGTTTATCATTCATTATTATTTTCTGCTGAATTTATCACCTTTTGGGCCTTAACATGATCATAAACTCACTAAATGTCTAACAAACTTTAATCTTTGTGAAAATGTGAATATTTAAGTGGAATTAAAAATAAATGTGGCAATGTGGCTGAACAGCGCCCCCTAGTTCAGCCAGGCCAACAACCATAACACACAAAAGGTTTTCCTGCTATTTCCACTAAAAACAGGAAGTCCACCATTTTGGATCAAAAGTCATTTCCTGTTGATTTTCAGGTTTTAAACATGTCTGATTTCCTTGAACTCCTGGGATTTTGATGCATCGACTTCAAAGCAGCAGAGATTAAAAGTTATCAAAATGATGAGTTTTTGTTCATCTATTGGAATAAACTGAGAACTTTATCTGGATATTTAAATGATTTTAGTTTCCCTCAAGGCTTCAGGTTCTTAGTTAAAGGTGATGATTTCTCTGCAGACATCTGGAACCTGATGGAAGAAACATTTTAAAATATATAAATATGAGTTCAGATTTACCTGAGCAGATGATCTCACGGCTCTGATGACTGGTTCCATCATCAGGTAAACAGTTTTTTAATGCAGATCCTGACTGAAAACATTCAGACCAGATCAACCAAACTGGTCTTCCTGAAGCTTCCATTGTTTTTCTTGCTGAAACAGCAGAACCACAGTCCAGTTCAGCACAAACTGCAGGAACTGAGTTCATGTTCAAGTTATCATCCCAAACATATACTGGTCTCCACTCTTCTTGATGGAACATCTCCAGTCTCCCGGCACATCGACTGGCCTCTCCCACCAACCTGATGTTGTGTTGATCTGAGCAGAGACAGAGAGTTGATTAATGAAGGAAGTGAAGCAGTGAACAGCAGCAGGTCTGCAGATCCTCCTCTACCTGAACAGGTGAGTCCAACAGCTTGACCAGGTGAGCAGCTGTTTCTACCTGAACTCTTCCTGCTGCTGCAGTTCAGCAGAGCAGACTCACTGCCTTCACACAGGAACTCTCTGCTCCCCACTGGAGCCTCTGCTTCTCCATAGAGCGCCCCCTGGAGGACTGAAGGAGGCCCACAGCCAATCTCCCTGCAGACCACCTGTGCATCCTGCAGGTCAAAGTCTTTTTCACACACTGAGGACCACGACTGGTTGGTCTTCACCTCCAGTCTGCCTGAGCACCGGTTGGTCCCTGGAACCAGCCTGACTGAATCTGTGGATGCAGAAAGAAAAAAAAATTAAAATATTTCAGAACTTTATTTTTCTAGATACTCATGGAAACATCTCTGAGTTTGATGAAAATAAAGGTCAAGAAAACAAAGTGAAGTGAAACCGACTGTACCTGCAAGTTTATCATTCATTATTATTTCTGCTGAATTTATCACATTTTGGGCCTTAACATGATCATAAACTCACTAAATGTCTAACAAACTTTAATCTCTGTGAAAATGTGAATATTTCAGTGGAATTAAAAATAAATGTGACAATATAGCTGAACAGCGCCCCCTAGTTCAGCCAGGCCAACAACCATAACAAACAAAAGGTTTTCCTGCTATTTCCACTAAAAACAGGAAGTCCACCATTTTGGATCAAAAGTCATTTCCTGTTGATTTTCAGGTTTTAAACATGTCTGATTTCCTTGAACTCCTGGGATTTTGATGCATCGACTTCAAAGCAGCAAAGATTAAAAGTTATCAAAATGATGAGTTTTTGTTCATCTATTGGAATAAACTGAGAACTTTATCTGGATATTTAAATGATTTTAGTTTCCCTCAAAACTTCAGGTTCTTAGTTAAAGGTGATGATTTCTCTGCAGACATCTGGAACCTGATGGAAGAAACATTTTATATAAATATGAGTTCAGATTTACCTGAGCAGATGATCTCAAGGCTCTGATCACTGGTTTTATCATCAGGTAAACAGTTTTTTAATGCAGATCCTGACTGAAAACAGTCAGACCTGATACTCCAAACTGCTCTCTTTGAAGCTTCATATGATTTTCTTGCTGAAACAGCAGAACCACAGTCCAGTGCAGCACAAACTGCAGCAACTGAGTTCATGTCCCAGTAAGGATTCCAAAGTGTCACTGGTCTCCACTCTTCTTGATGGAACATCTCCAGTCTCCCGGCACATCGACTGGCCTCTCCCACCAACCTGATGTTGTCTTGATGTGAGCAGAGACAGAGAGTTGATTAATGAAGGAAGTGAAGCAGTGAACAGCAGCAGGTCTGCAGATCCTCCTCTACCTGAACAGGTGAGTCCAACAGCTTGACCAGGTGAGCAGCTGTTTCTACCTGAACTCTTCCTGCTGCTGCAGTTCAGCAGAGCAGACTCACTGCCTTCACACAGGAACTCTCTGCTCCCCACTGGAGCCTCTGCTTCTCCATAGAGCGCCCCCTGGAGGACTGAAGGAGGCCCACAGCCAATCTCCCTGCAGACCACCTGTGCATCCTGCAGGTCAAAGTCTTTTTCACACACTGAGGACCACGACTGGTCGGTCTTCACCTCCAGTCTGCCTGAGCACCGGTTGGTCCCTGGAACCAGCCTGACTGAATCTGTGGATGCAGAAAGAATAAAAGTTTCTTCAACATTTTCACTGAATTTGGTTCCAGTTTGTTCAGCAAAGCTACAATCCAGTTCAGACTCTGTGGAGGAACAAACCAACTAGTGGAGAACGGGCGGAGAGGGGGGCTGGGAAGAGTTTATTATTTTTATATCTTGTTTTTAATATTCTTTGCACTTTTAGCATCTGCCTTTACTGCAGGCCTGGAGATGAATGGAAAAAAACTGAAGACAAACAGAGAAAATTACACTAGAACAGCACAAAGAACCTATGAATGATCAATTATTAATATTTTATCATTGTTTTCTACAAAGCAAATGACAGATTTAATGACAGAATCATAGAAAACTATCATCTTAACTCTCTGAACTTAATTTGTGGAGGAAGTGCAACATTTGATCAGCTTCTTCTCAGTGACATTGAGGTTTTTATAGCCCTGAATCTGCTCCACTGGTTCCCCTTGAATCTAATCAAACTTCATTCAGTCACTAACCTGGTAAAAACCAGCCGCTCTGTTCCACACTTTGGTTCATCCAGAGAGTCTGGACTGTGTTGAGGTTTTAAATTTCACACAGTGTCTAATGTTTGTCCATTACCAAGCACTGATATATGAAATCACTCAATCAGGTTTATTGGCACATTGTGCTCAATACAGAGAGCAGATCAGACGATCTATAGTGAAACATTTCTCATTGAAAACTCCCCAGGCAGAGACAACAGGAGTTTTATACCAAGGCTGGTTCTCATGCAGCTGCAGGAAAACATCTCCCAACCTTGTGCTTGCAAACCAAACAGCTTCATTTGGTGAGAGTTCACTGGCATTTAGGATGAAGACAATACAACCAGCAGATATTACCTTACAATAATTTGTCCACCACAAAACAGAGAAGAGCCCAATGAGGCGACTGTTGATGTTCATTCAATATTTGAAAGTGTGACCAACATGGACTGAACTTCCTCCACTGCCATTGATTAAACTACAGACAGACTGTGTTTCTACAATAACAGCAAATCAAGGTCATCATTCAAACTTCTTCTGTTCACTGATTGGTCCAGTAGAAAATCTACCAGAGGGAATCCAGGTGAAGGGGAAGAAGCCCAGACTGAGCTGGAAGTGAGAATATTTTTAAAGTGGAGTTGGAAGCAGAACAGGAAGACACTGGCCAGGATATGAAATCACCTGAACAGACGATCTCTACATTGTCGCTCTCATCTCCTTGGAACGCCACCACAGATCCACAGTGGAGCTGTCTGCACAATCCAGCTGCTGTTGTAAAGTTCCAGTTCTTGTTCCAAAACTTCACTGGTTCCCAGTCTCCCAGTTCCTTCTTCTCCAGTCTGCCAACACAGCGACTCCTTCCTGCTACCAGTCTGAGTTCATCAGCCAGCGCTGGAAGAAACAACATTTACATGTTGGGTTAGAAAAAGCAAAGACAGATTGATTTAGGATGTGATGACAGGATCCTGTTGATGGTGTTTATTTTATCTTCTCTTAGAGGCAGAGCTGTCATGGATGGTTCTGATCAAAGCACCTTTATGTAGGAGTGGCCTAGTTAAAGCCCAGACTGAAATGCTATGTACGCTCTGTAGTAAGACCTGAAATGTTTCCCATTATTCTCCTTTTCTACCCATTTATACTTGATGTCTTTACTGAGACCAACCAAAGTCAAATTTATTGTTTTTGTGTAAAAGTCCATAAATGAGCTCTGATGCTAACTCTATGCAAAATCCCATCATATCTGGAAAAACATCTCTATTGACTTTAATGGGTTTTTATCTGTTATATTCATTGATTCTGACAGTTAAATAATTGTGGGAGATTTCAACAGCATGTTGACGAGCCTGAAGACAGAGGGGATTAAAAGCTGTTAATTGTGCGGTAAAAACTAACAATAATATAGAAGGTCGCACGGGGTTAACTGGGTAGGTTGATGCTGTCATGACGCGTGTTCCAATAACTTCCAGTGGCTCCTTTGTTGTTGTTATCATGAATTTATTCCATATATCAGCTTAAATACTTCAGACTTTAAGAACTGACACATGCTGACCAGGCTAAACCATAATGATGCTAACAATAAACAATATTTAACACGGTCAACAGAAATTATAACCCTCCACCCGGCGCACCCGTTTCCTTCTACATAGTGAACCAGCGAGTCAGTACGGCTCTCATTCATACTAAGTGAAAGTCACACCCACTTACGACACACCCACCACTAACTGTCACAGCTGTGCCACAGGTAATGCTCATTTAGGTCATTTGGCTTTTACAGCTGTGATATTGTTGATCATTTTGCTTTAATTCACATGTTAACCCAGCAACACGTCATCAAGGACACATTATGGACCTGCTTATCAGGCAGGCTGTGAATATTTCCAGCGTCTCTGTAACTGATGTGGCCCCGTCTGATTGTTTCACTGTTACCTTTGAAACCACAGATGTATATTATAGATCTGCAAGACGACTCTGTTGGGCCGAACGTCAACGGAGTGAAACTCAACGTCACGTTTATGGTGAAATCTCCAACGTCTGCACTAACATTGCAGGGAAACGCTCATAAAGCAGAACATGAACAATGATTGAGCTTCATTTGCTACAGCTGACAGACTCACAAACCACCTGAGCTGCAGCCAAACTGGGCCTGCACATTTCTTTAGAGAAAATCACCACAATTAGAGGATTAATCTGCACATCGTTTTCACCAGCACAACCAGCGGTACCAGAAGCTGGTCCAGTGACCGTGGTGCTACTGGGCTCGGTTGGCCAGCAAACGGGCCTGACCAGAACCTCAGAGAGAACCTGTGGAGCCAAGAGGAAGATGAGAGGATTCATGCAGAAGGAGCCATTTTATGCGGCTCCACCTGTTTACTGCGCAGATTCAGCGCCGCTGCAGAGTTTCTGCAGCTTCTCCTTATCAATCAATCAATCAGATTAATTTTATAGCTCATTTCAGCAACAAGGCAGTTCAAAGTGCTTTACTTCATCAAAACACTGAAACCAACAACTGTTGATGTTATTGGCTCCTTAGCAGCAAGTAAACAATATAAACATCACTAACTGCAGCAGCAGCTCTACGATCTGAGACCAGAAACAGTTTCCAGGTTTTTGATAGTAAAATTTAACATGTTTATCAGTCGATCGTTTTGAACTTGAACTCCAGTGAATATCAGTGTTTTGTGTGAAAGTGGAGTCCTACCTGAGCTGCAGAGACACAGCAGCAGCATCAGAGCTGTTTGGTCCATGTTTCCTCTGAATGTGGAGCGAAGCTTCGTCTCTTGATGTGATCAGGATGAGGCTCCAGACTCTGAAGACTTCCTACTTTAAGCTGTTTTATCTGCTGCTTCCTGAACGTCACAGTTCACGTCTTTGGCTGCTTTCAGAGAAAACGCCTCCTTCCTAGGAGCTCATGGTGAAGATGGGTTCATACTGGGCTCATACTGGGCCTACTGGGATTCAGGCTTTCACCAGTCTCTGTTGTTCCTGTGTTTAGGTCAGTGCTTGTTCTGCAAGTGGCGGAGTGGATCCAGGTGTGTTTCATCCACTGAAGGGGAACCTGATGTTGTTGGCAGCAGCAGCTCAGCTTCCCTGCAGGAAGGAGTCACTGCTGAGCAGAACTGAGCCCAGGTGTTGCTGCTATGAAGAGAAGAAACAGAGAGAGAACATAAACCTGATGTCAGCAATAACTGCAGAAAATGCAAGCAGGGTTTCCCCCAGGGTCTGATAAGCCTGACGGCCCGCCAGGCTTTCCTGGCTCCTCCGCCAGGCTAAGTGTTGCTTATTTATATTACCAGGAAAACAAAACAAATATATTTCATTTTCTTGTTTTGAAAAAGCCGTATTACATCCCATTTTCTCTCTATCAGTGGAACAGCGGTGACATCAGGGACTGAAGGCTGAGTTATAGTCGCTCTCAACTGTTGGGGTTGAGCGCATGGAGCCAAGACAGCAGGATGGCGACTATCGTTAAGGTTTAGATTGTAGCCGCCTGGAAGAGCATCTTCCAGTCTGTGTGAACATAGTTCGATACGCAACGAACATGCAGAGGTGCAGGAGGTTCTGCGACACGCTGCGCATGCGGCGCCTGCCTCTGTCTATGTTGTAAAGTTATATTATCATGGGCTTTATTATTTGGGTATAAAGGGCCTTTAGCCCCGCCCCCTGGCCTTTTCCCCGCCCCCCGGCCCAGTGCGCCGCCCAGCGACCAGTTCTCTCTCTGCACTGTAAAGTTTATGTCAGTTGGCCCCAGTTGGCCCCAGTTGGTCCCAGTTGGTCCCAGTTGGCCGGTGCATTACTGGGTAAGCGGTTCAGCCCAGCATCACGCTGGTTTTAAATGATTTATTATTATTTTTTCTGTGACACGATGCATCAAACCAGGCCAAATGCTTTGTCCCCTCTGCCTGCAGCAGAGTTTGACTTTTACACAGTAAACTTTAAAATCTTAAAGTTAAAATCTTTTAATTCATGTTGTAACTATTAAATTTAGCAGCTTTGATTAATAAACAAATGTTACCTTTATGTGTTTGTGTTAAAATATTAGTATTTCTGGGGCCACCGAAGCCCTGGGGGCCTTATGGAGCCGCAGGCTGACTGTGGATTAAACAGAAGAGCAAATAATTGATATTCATTTGAATCGTAGTTTTTGATTTGATGTTTTTAAGACTCTATAGTTGTGGGTTTAAATAGCATTTCACTGCCGATGTTTCCTGTAACATTTAATTACCTTGTAATATTTTTACATTTCCTCTCTTTTAATACAAAAACACAGTGGATCGTCTTAGTGCCCCGAAAACCAGACGCAGCAAGTTTTCAAGGGAAAACCTGGAGCAAGGATGGAGAGTAGTAGGAGAAAGTAGCAGAGGGAGGAGAAGTGGTCAGTTTCTCCTCCAGGAAGATTCCTGGAACATTTCAGATTATAAATCTGGAATATTTGAATTATTGTTTTTCTGTCTTTGGTCATCAGAGCAGAAAGGCTTCATAGAGGCAGAGAGAGAAATCTAGACATTAATCTGGGTGTTCAGCCTCTGTGTGCTGCCGTGAGCTTGCTGAGTGATGCTAATCTGGATTGAAGCGTCAGCAACATTATCAGCTTTATTGCAACATAACCAGGTTTTTCAGGGTGAATCTAAACTTTAGATCTTCAGCTGGAAAAAGTTGTTTATTTCAAAGAGTTGAGATATTTTAGACCCATTTAACTCAAAACATTTATTATTTAGAATATTAAACACTACCAGCCCTTTATGCTGCTGCAGCAACATGCATGCATGAAAATCTAAACTATTATCTCAACCTTTGCAGCTCTGAGCCAAAATTCGAGCCGGTTGGTCCAAAGTTGAGTTTGATAGTCGGGTCGGGCTTCTGCGGTGCATTTTTAATAAACCAGCAAGTTTTCTGGCATTTCTAATTGCTCTGATGGACTAATTACATTTTTTACCTTCATAATTTCACATAAAACATGTTTTTGCATGTTTATCATCTTTTGATAGTATCACAGTTTCCATCTGCTTTGGCTGACTCAATATACTGAATGATGAAATATCCGTCACTAAGCAAAAAGCCACTGACTCTTCAAAATCCCCAAATAAATTAAAGTACAACTTCTGAGATAAATTTTGTATATTTTCTGTAATAATTAGCTCCACTAATCTATTAGTCCAGCTAATTATTAGCTTAGCACTAAAGCTAAACAAAAAAGAAAAGATCATCTTTCTTGTTTGAGTTTAAATATTTACAATCAATCTGAAAAACTGCATTGCAGTCAGCCGACTTGCAGCATTAGGTGGGGGAGGGGCATTGATGCTCTGCAGAAGAAAAGTAACAACCCAAAATAGAATATTTGCTTTTGAAGCTGATTTTTAAAACTAACATCATCAGTAAACAGAAAATACACCAAAAACTTCATGTTGTTGTTTAAATTCTCTTTAATCCTATTTAACTTTTCACAAAGCTGCAGATATAAAACACAAACATTCCTCTAAATCAGAGTAAACTTCTTCAGTTTTAACCCTAAATGTGTTTTATTTTGTTAGACTAGACTTAGACTTAGACTTGACTTTATTGATCCCTTGGGAAGACTCCCTCAGGAAATTATAGTTACCAGCAGCTCACAGGCAAAAATGTGGCACACAGTAAGCATACGCAAAAGAATAGGGTTTCTATGGTAACCAACAGCATGACTTCAACTCCCCAAACAAACAGCAAATATACAATCATTCATAAAACAGAAATGTGACAATCAGAACATGGAGTTCAGATACTTCCATCTTCAAGAAAATCATGTTTGACCTTGTGACGGCCCTGCTGTGCAGTCCTGTGTGTCATGTGATTTACTATCAATTAAGGTCCTCAATGTGGGAGGCGCTTCCATCAGACACCTGGATGGTATATAAGGAGCGCCGTTCCATTCGTGTGTGAGACTGTCAGAAGCCACCATGCGCAGACGACCCTGAGATCCAGTCCAGGATGAGACCAGGGCTTCCTGGTGTGAAGGGACCAGACTGAAGGGGCGCGGATTGATCATCCTTTGGGCCGTCCATTTGATGTCTCCTAGACAACTTGACTCTTTTAAAAATAAGCGTCTCTCATGGGCTTAATGCCGTGTCCCTCTAATTTTGTTGCGGCTTTCCGAGCCGGGCCGTAACAGACCTTTAAACTTTAAAAATTTCACTAAAACACAAAATAAAACTACAATTTAAGGAACTTTTTCAAATATTCATTCCTGCTAGAAACTATTAACCAGCTGTGTTTCAACCTCTTAGTGTTTTACAAATAAAATACAATGTTAAACATTCACACCAGTCCTGTTTGATCCGCTGTAATTTACTCCAGTTTGTTTGCCTGGTCAGTGGACAACAGCGCAGGGCATTCTGGGTAAATACAGCCAAAACAAACATGCTAGCCTAGCGCTAGCAGGAGAAACGGCTCGAGGTCTTTAGCCGAAAACAAGAGAAATCCTCCAACCTCTAAATCTGACGCTACTCCATCTGTTTACGTTTCCTGACGAAGGAAGTTGTGCTCAGTGTCTTCTGCAGAGGTTTTTATGTCGTTTCCTTCAGTGGTTGTTGGTGCAGCGCCCCCACAGGCCAGGAGGGAAACAGGTTTTTCAAAGGGTTTGATTCAGTGCAGTTTGAAAAAGAAAAGCACCAGCTGGAAATGGAACAAATGTTGCAATTTTGCTCCCAAATCGAAGGTAAAAAATAACTTGATAATTCTTAGATATGTTACTTTATAGACATCAAATTTGTACTTTTTTTTCTTTTTGTTGGACGTTTCTCATGAAACTATTTGAGATTTCTAGATTGTTCCTTAGTTATAAAAAATAATAAATAGATTATTTTGTTTTGTTTTAGAGATTTAGCATGTAAAATTGTTAAACTTGATTCTGACAATTCAGAAAACAGGAGCAAGAAAAAGAAATGTTGCAGACAGACTTAAACCTTGTTGCTGGTCAGGATAAGTCGACCTTTGACCCCACTCTGCAGCGACCATCGTTTGGAGACTCATGGCGGGGAATCCTCTTGATGCTGATTTTGGAGTCCAGTTTTTAAACAATCCATCAGTTTCTCTTGTATTTAAATGGTTTGTGTTATTTTGTGTTAGCTGGTCCCACCCAGCGATCCCCGTCTGTTCAGGCTCTGCGTGCTGCAGCTCAGGCCTGGACTGTCCATCAGGTGGCTGGACTGAGGAGCAGAAAACACAGAATAATCATCACAACATTCAGAACAATGCAAACACACTGCTGAGTTTATGTTAAGTACCAATGAGCAGTCAGTATCTTACTTGTAGAGGGCAGCGGCCATTTTGATCTCAGTTTGGATGATCAGGGAGAAATGCTCACATAAGAGTGTAAGGTAGAGGTGAGCCAGTCGATCGGCCACCGATCATAATCGGCCGATTTCCGTGTGTATAATCGCCGATCAGCAAAACTGACCACATTTATCTCACTTTGCAGCCTGCGTGTTCAGCTTATCTCCTCTTTCCTTCACACAGCTGAAGCGCAGCAGCAGCAGCAAGTCCTAAACGATGTCGTGTGAAACTTTAACGCTCTGAGTAAATGAGGAAAATTACCTCTGGGGCGAAGTAGGTCAAAATGCATCAACACAACGAATCTAATGAAGCATTTAAAAAACAAACAGGTGACGGAGTTTTGCAACATCGAGGCTCAATGCAGGAAAAAAAGACATCTGGAGGTTGTTTTTTTGTCAAACACTCAACAGGAAGACGGTCAGAAAGCTCAGCAAATAATCTGAATTAATAATCTCAGTGTTTGAGCTGGCAGTGTAAAACGCTGGGATCTGCTCTTGGACCGCCGCTCAACCTCCACCTGGCAGAGAATCTCACACCGAATGTTTGCTTAAAGCTGCTACATGCAACTAAAACAACAAAAATATTTTACATATGCATTAAAACTTTTGCTATTCCCTAAAATAAGACAGATAATCTCTGGTTCCTCCCTGCAGAATTACTTCAGTTAGTCAGAAGCAGCCAATCAGAGCCAGCATTAATAAGCTGGTCAAGCAATCAGGAAGTTATGATTTAGTAACTCAGGATTGTTCATTTTGATGCAACCTGCATTTGACTTTGAATGAATGTTTTCTTATTTCTTGACATTATTCTATATAGGCAGTGTTATGAGATTAATTTGACTCGTGTATAATTTATGATAGTCTTACTATTGCAGGGTTTTCAGTTGTCCTTTTGACTGAATAGCTGGTTTATTGTGCCTGCAAGTATTTAGCATTTTAGGTGAATTTATTGCCAGATAATTTTTCCATTTTGCCAGATCAGCATTTATACCCAACGCGAAAAATTAACAACCGTTCCAGGTGATCAGTACTGATCGGCCTTCATGGGTGATTGGTATTGAAACCTGATCAGAGGATCCCTGATCAGGTCTAAGAAAGAACTGAACAGCCAGAGTTTGGAAATGGCTTCAGAAAGGGGGACGGGCAGTGCTACACAAGGTTGTGATTGACAGCGCCAAGACCAGCCTCTGATTTGTTGTTTCGAGTTCGCACTGGGAGAAGGCAGAGGAACTAAATTTTTTTCACAGATCATTTGTCTCATACAACACTGTTGCAACATAGCAATCGTTTCAACAAATATGGAAAAATAAATATATATATATATATTTTATAAAACTAACTGCAGCTTTAAGTGAGTGAGTGAAACTTCTCATTAGAGCTGTATAATTTACTCAGTAAATGATGAAAGACAGAAAAAGGACTTTTATTATCAAGAGCTGTAAAATGAATCCAGAGCAGAATAAAAGTATCATATGTTGCAAAGTTTGGTAACAGGATACAATCTTGTGCTATGGCTGTAAAAGACAAGAAAACAAAAAGATCTGAAACATGTTTTGCTTATTTACCAATGAGAAAGGTGGAATTAATTTGGAAAATCAAAAACATCTCTTGATTTATGTGTTGATGTTCTCTTTTTCGTTTAGATTTTCAGTGTAAGTAAAATGTTGGAAGCATCTGCAGTTTTCTGGGATTATTTGTATTCTCCCCAGACTCCCACAGTCTTTCTGTCCCACTCCGACGTGGACAGACACTTGACAAAGAAATGTCCAAGATCGTGCTTGGAGATGGCTCGTCCTTTCAGCATGTTTTCTGTCGCCATGTAGCGCTCCGTCAGAGGAAGGTCCCCTGCAGAAAACCCAAACATGTTACAACTTTTTATTAGTACATACAGGAATAAAATCCTGTCATTTAAAGGAGAAAAGTTACTGCTAAATACTTCCTTTCTACTGACCAGCAATGTGAGGAGGCATAACAGCCACGTAGTCGAGCCCGGACGTTTTCAGAACCGCGTACATTCGGTCATGATCCTCGGTGACTGGGACCAGGCGAGGCGGGACTTTGGCGCGATCCCACAGCAGGAACGCTGAGTGGGAAATAGATGGGATTATGTGATAAATATGAAAATTAAGATATCATGTTTTTCTTGTAAAATTCACTCACATTAGCTAAAAAATGGCCTCTTTAAGCCCCTTACCTGACATGCAGCCGATGACTTTGCGGATTCCTCGTGCTTTCATCGCCTCCACGATGTTCTTGGTGCCTTCAGACATCATGGTGGTTGGGCCTAATTAGCAAAAATACCATCAGTTTGTGACTGCAATAATAAATATATGCAAATCTGAGCTTACATGTATAAAAACAACAGATATTTTGCCGATTTTTTTTTCTTAGTAAAGATGAACACCCTGTGACTCAACCAGCGTTACCTTTAGCAGACATTTGCCAATACAAGGACAAATAAATAATAGAGACCCCAGGATGGACCTTGGGGAACCCCGCATGTGATTTTCATCACAAAAATTTACCTCCTACCACAAAGAAATACCTTTTCTTTATATGAGATTCGAAATAGTCCAAGAGAGTTTGTGCTAGAATATTATCTTACATAAACCAAAAGGACAAAGGTGACCCTTAGTGACTAACTTGCAGTATTATATCCTGGACAAGCAGAACTGTCATAAAGTAAAGTTTTTGCAGGAAAGAATTGCACAATGTGAAGAAAGAAAAATGCACACTAACCAGTTCATGGAGAAAAAAACCCCAATGTTTCAGTAGGAAATGTTTTAGCTGAACAATCAAAATAAGCAAAAATTCATCATTTACATGAAAAACATTCTTTGACTTTTCTATCCTGTTTGCCTTCAACACAAATTTAGCAGCTTAACTCTTTTCCCCATTTTTGTCCTACAAATTCCAGCTATTGGTGGAGCCAATAGGAATGGCGGAGCCAATAAGAATGCGGCTCTGGAATTTTCTAAATATGTCGGGGGCGGGGCTTAGCTTTCAGAGCGGGATTAGCTACACTTGAGTCATGGAAGTCTTCAAACCTGTCTTTCATTTATGGACACAAATATTTCAGCTTTTTTAAGAGAAGCCTTACTGAGGTCACTCCTGGTTCCAAGGATGATGATGACTGCGTCCTGGCCTTCCAGAGTCTTCCTCACATCGTCTTTATTCAGGACGTCACCGACCACCACTCTGGACGCCTTGTGGTCCGCCGGCAGCTTGGACGCGTCCCGCACCAGGACTGTCACGCTGTATCCTGGTGAAAAACAGGAAACTATTAATATCAGAAACGGTCAAAGTCGGATAATTACAAACGCTGCTGATCCATTACCGAGTTTGAGCCATTTTGAGACCAGAAATGTCTCTAGATGAGAATAGCTTCACTTCATTCAATTGTAAGTTGTGTAACAAAGAATCTAAAAAGACGTTTCATTTTATCAGTAACGTCCTAAGAATAGCTTCATTTATTTAACTAACTTGTGTAACAAAAAAATCGAAAAAGCCGTTTAATTTTACCGGTAACGCCCCAAGAATCCCACCCTTTGTGTTCAGGCAAGATAGAGAACAGCTATCGCATTCTTATGACTCGGCAAAACGCCGACCTAACGGTTAACATGACTCAGCAGATTTCAGAGTGAGCAGAAGGAAATGAAAATGCTGCTAAAATAACTCTTTTCTCATCACATGACACACGATTGTGTTTTTACAGCATCCTGTAAAATGCTTGGAGTCCTTAGGACTCAAATTTGTTATAAGACTATATAAATAAAAGGTTACATAATATACATGCAACCTGATTGGTTCAGAAAGTAAAATAGATCAAGGTAAAAAATATATATATTTTCAGTTCCTACAAGTCAAGTGAAAGCTTATTTCACATTTAATTTAAAATGCAAATCAGTTAATTATTATTATAATGTGAAAATGTTTAGCCTTTTCAACCATTTATATTTGAACTGTAGTTTTTTTTTGTATTTGTTCCTTTAAAGAAGCAAAATTCTTCATATTTTCAGTAAGACAAAAACAAATAAGCACTATTAATGTATTAATGTCAAAACTTACATTAAAAGTGAACTTTTGCATGGAATCATTTTTAACTGTATGTTTTATTATTTTTGTACATATAAGAATGTACAAAATACATTCTTATATGTACATAACTTTTTTTTTTTTTTTTTTTAAAGTTATGTTAAAATTAACCTTTGAAGGATTTTTATGTACTCTTATTAAAAAGAAATCCGTTCACATGTTTCCCATTTACCCCCAGCAGCCTGTTTTAATGAACATCCATAGTCCCCCCGTCACTCCCGGTCGCTTCTCCCCGCAAAGCTCACCTGCAGCCACGGCTTGCGGCAGCGTCGCCAGCCCGGTCATTCCCGTGGCCCCAAATATCGCGACATTCTTTATGGACTCCGACATTATTGAGAAGGACTACTTGACATTATTGGAACTAGACGAGATTTAGACACAGCGGCAATCTTACCGAAGAACAGCAAGGTTTAAGGCGTTTGAGAAAGTCCTACAGAAACACTTCCGCCGCACAGACTCCGCCCTCCTGAAGATTTAAAGGAGCCGCGCAGATTTTCCGCTTCATTAACTTTTATTATAGCGTTATGATCATAATTAGTAGGACACATTTTTCTACAATCTGAAAACTGACTGTCTTTTTAAAGTTTGGAATCATCACCACAGAGGAAAAATAAACCAAGCCGGCCCAAGGCACAAGAAAACAAGGCATCCAACCTCTAGTTTTATAAATGCTAAAACTATAAATCTGAAATGTTTAGATTTGTCTGTAAAATTTAAGATTTAGACAATCTGACAGGTTTACTTTTTAAACTTGTTCATTATTCATTTGTAAATGTTAGTTTCAAGATAATTCTTAATATTGAAGATGTGGCTACAAACTTAATATTTAGCCAGAAAGATATATCTTTAAGGTAAATCATATTGCCAAACAAAATATTGACTTTTAAAGCCAAATTTCAAGCTCAAAACTAAATTCTTACACTATGTAGCTTCAAACAATTTAGTTAAAAAGCGAAATATTTAACTTGGCAAATAAATATGTACGTTAAATATTTAGATGTTGAAAACTAGAAGTCACATTTTTACTTTTGAAACTCTGAAATTTCCTATTTTTTTCTTGAAAATTTCTGAGATTAAGCTCAAAATTTCTGACAAGTTTTCACTTTGAAATTCAGAAAAATCCTTTTTTTCTAGGCTATTTCTGATATTAATATCTCAAATTTATCAAAATCTCATAGCTAATGTTTTTGAGTTTTTATTTATTTTAAGCTTTATTTTTTTGGTGGTAATTTTTTCCATTTTGTTTTTCTATTTTTAAGACCCAAAACAAACTGACAATATATGTGTAAAAAAAAAAAAAAAAAAAAGAGTTCATGTGCGCCCCCTGGTGGTGGCTGCTGGTGTAATTGTATGATTCTCTCTCTCTGTCTCTCTCTCTCTCTCTCTCTCTCTCTCTCTCTCTCTCTCTCTCTCTCTCTCTCTCTCTCTCTCTCTGTCTCTCTTTCTCTCCATTGATGCTGCTATTTCTCTCCAGTATCACCGGCGGAGAGGAGGAGGAGGAAACGGAGGACGGAGCGGCCGTGTCAGGTGGAAGCGGAGGACCTCTATGGATATCATCATCGCCCTCCACCGGCTCTCCACCGACTGCACCTCCCGACCGGCGTCTCCCGCTGCTGCGGCCGCATTGTCCCCGCGCCGCACGCTCCGTGCGTTTGTCCCGATGAAGCGTTTCCTGCGGTAGCCTCCCCCCCGCATTCATCCCCGTTCCGCTTATCGATCCAAACTCGAGCAAGCAGCAGTCCGAGGGCGAATCTAACGGTAAGGCCCCAATATTTCACGGTGTGGCTTGAAAAAAAAAATAAAAAAAGCTATATTTTTACTGTGTCATTCCTTGCGTGAGAGGAAGGACTCGAGGTGCGGGGTGTGTTTTTTATTGCAGGGAAGCCGGCCTGCATTTGGGTGCAGGTTACCGCAGTGATCCGGTGGATTGGACGCGCTGTTTGACGTGTTCACACATGTGTTACGTGATCCACGCGTGGAAATAATTCACGCTTTGGCCGGCTGGTTTTGATCGTCTTATTTGTGAATAGAAACAAATTGGAGAGCGGAATGGCGGCCTGGTTCGTGGAGTTTTGTCGTGTTGCTGCATCTTTTTGGGCTTCTTTAAGGCCTTCAACTTGCTATCGTGCTTGGTGTGTTACTTTATATTAGTTTGGTATCAACTATTGGATATCATCGTCTTGCAGCACATACACAGTATGGAAATAGTTAACAACAGGGGTGTCCAAGGTGTGGAAGAAGGACCAACCTATGGACTGATTTTGTGTGGTTCATCAAACAAATTTTCACCAGGAAACTTTATATATATGTATAATTACTTAATCAAATTCATTGTTATAGAGAAAATATTACAAAATGTTACAAAAATGCAAAGTAATTGTGTTTTAAACTTCCAATATTATGTAAAATCAACATTTTTTTAGCATTATATCACTGTAAATACACAAGTATCCTATTGAGATTTATCTAAAAACTTCTAAAGAAACGCAAATATCTTAGCACTTTTGAAAAAATATAAAGTAACTTACAAGTAACTTTTCAAGAAGAATAGGAGTTTGCATTGGTAGATTATTTCCCTTATAACTATCAATATGAAGGAGTAATTGACTTACAAGATATTATATCAAGCTGAAAAACATATTTCAACATTAATAAGATATTTGCACTAGAAAATATAGAAAATACTTTGTAAGATTTTGTTTTTTTTCAGTGTATAATGTTATTCCCTCATCAGAAACAGACCTGGATTGTTGCTTTGATTCTTTCATGCATGTTTGAGGAATCATTGAATTCCCGGCCAACTTCCCCAAAGCTCCTCTTTCCACCTCAAACAGTGCACCATCCGAGCTCCTCCAGACTAGCAGCAGCAGCAATTAGCAAACACCTGGTGGACCTGAGAGTGATAACCTTTTAAACCAACCACTTCTCAGACCTAAGAGTGGTTGTTAACAGCATAAAGAGAAGCATTGTTGTGATGGTTGAAGTTGGTGAAGGTGGAGTTTCTGAAACAGCAGTAGGTTCTTAAAAAGACAGCAGGCCAATTTTAAGGCGCCAAATTGCAAAAACCCATGCAAGTCATGTTTCATATATGAAGCTTTCTTATAGAAACTAAAAGTAACTTGGTTACCTGATTGTGATTGTTCAGTCACAATCATGTGAATGCCAAGTGGACCAGAGACCGCTCCAAAATCAGGAAGTGGACTATGGTGCAGGGCGTTCTGGGTAAAAACAACCAAAAGCAAACGCGCAAGTTTAGCACTAGTGGGAGAAATGACTCATGGTCTTTAGCTAAAGGCTAAAGAGAAATTTTGCAACAGCTAAAACCGGATGTTATTCCATTTTTGTTTACATTTTGGGAAGAAGAAATTTGCACTCAGGGTCTTCTTCAGAGGCAGTGAAATGATTTTGTTGATGAGTTTAAATGAAATTGGTTTATTTTTCAAAACTGTATTGGAAACGCTTTTTTCACATCATAAGAATCACATGACAGAACTGGCAGAAACCACAAAGAAGAAGAAGACAGGAAGTAGTTGGAGGGTGATGGTGCAGCGTTTTTTTAATCCACCAAAATATTAGTGGAATATCTTTCCAACATTTGTACTGAAAACGCTGCTTTTTGTCTGAGTTTGATCCTGGAGTTGTTTTGAGATGGGTGAACATCTTTTACTTAAATGTTCTGAACTGAACGAGTGCTTATTAAACTAAACTGTATGAAAGCTTATTGATGGAAACAATGGTGGCATGTTTCTGTCTGCTTCCTGCTAGACCTTCCTGCTAGCTGGCTGTGACTGATTAAAACTGGCAGCTGTCGCTCTTTCTTCACTCTGTTCATCTTGGTGAAATGCTCCTCTCTTTCTTCCCTTTCTCATAATTCTCATTACTTAATCTCCCTTTTCAGTGTTACTTTATTTCTTTTAATCTCCATTCTTAGCCTGCCTGTTTTTGTCCTACCCTTCCTCCAAGTATTTTCTGTCTCGGCAGCTTCGGTCTGCATCTCTCCTTTTTCCTCTTCTCCTGCAGCTTATCTCTAAATTTAACCTCTAAATAAAAACTGATCAAATCCGTCAGCCTTATTCTGAACTATTCCAGGATCTCGGTGCTGAAGAAAGTCCATCTCACATCAGAACAGTTTATCATTAAACAGAAGATGCATTTACTTCAGATGTAAATGCAGAAGTATTAACACCTCTTTAAAGTATTTCAGTGTGATATTTTTGTTGTGGTAAACCAGCATAAATGCAGAGAATTATGTTAACTTTGACAGAATTTTTTATTTTAATTCGGCTTTAGACCAAGTTTGTTAACTTTGAAAATGTTTAGCACACTTAGCTTCTCCTACAACACAACTACTTTGCACCGTTTTTATGACATTTTGATTTTATTTTATCTATAATAATTAATTAAAAACAATTAATTGAATAGATATAATTTATTTGGCTGTCTTTGTAAACTTTAAGTTGAACAAAGTTTGACATCTGAAGTTTATGCACATTCAGGCTCTTATTTTGAAGTCCGTTTACACAACAGTTCTGTTTCCCCTTCGCACTTTTTTTAGTGTTAGCAAAACAAGAGCTCCCGGGCAAATGCAGCTAATGTGCTGACTACTATTTTATTCACCTGAAAGCAAGCCAAAGGTGCAGCAAAACCAGATGTGTTCGATGTATTAAGAACTTTAAGAAACTTGAAGATTCTTTACGTGAAAAACTACCATTGTTCACACTTGAAATGTTTCTAACCACCATTGTTACAAACATGGCAAAAACGAGTACTCAGATCTTCTACGTGTGTTTTCACACCTGATAGTCTGGTAGACTTAGTTCAACTTGGGACCAAAGTTGCTGTGGTTCTCTTTCACACTGAACTGTGTCAAACCTGTTCCCCTCTTCACCTGTGGGGGCACTGCACCAAAAACCACTGAAAGAAACAACACTAAAACCTCTGAAGAAACTGAGCGCAACTTCCTTCTTCACCAAATGTAAACAAAAATGGAGTGGCATCAAATTTTAGCAGTTGTAGAATTTCTCTTTTATCTTTAGTTAAAGTATATGAGTCATTTCTCCTGCTGGTGCTAGGCTAATGCGTTTGTTTTGGTTGTTGGGTTTCTGTTGACTGAGAATGCCCTGCGTTTAGTCCACTTTCTGTCTCCAGTTCAACTGGCGTTCACATTTGCATTCGAACCGAACCAGTGTTCACTTGAACCCAACCCAGACTGAGGTTTGTGTTTGCTGTTTGGTCTCCATCAGACAAACAAACTGGACGCTGTAGACAAATAGGAACTGGATCAAATTGGACTGAACAGGGCTGGTGGGAACGCACCATAAATCTCAAAGAAAACCAGCGACTGTGAACACTGGGCACAGTAAATTTGGCAGCTAGACGGTTCCACTGCACCATTTGGTGACCCAAAGAGTTTGCTTCAAGGGCACCAGCAGCTTCAGTGTCTTATGAACTGAAAATATCAGAGTGTTTGTCTCTGCGGTGGCTTGTTGGCTCTAAAGAACACAACTTTTTTACAGCAAGGTGAGCAGGACAGTGGTTGGAGTGTTGATGGAGGGAGAGGACAGTGTGTGTGTGTGTGTGTGTGTGTGTGTGTGGGCCTGGTTTCATCATAATGTGACGTAGTTTGGTTACTATCAGCGGCTGCATCAAGGCTTTGTTTCTCTCTTATTGATGTTTTTAAATAACTGTTTCTATTTACCTCTTACTTCTAAATTATTCAAGCATTAAAATGCCTCTGTTGCATGAACTATGGTGCTGGTGCAATTTGACCGGAGACCGCTCTAAGAGAAGGAAACACAGGGCATTCTGGGTAAATGCGACCAAAGCAAACTTGCTAGTTTAGCGCCAGCAGGAGAAATGACTTGTTGGTCTTTTACCAAAGATAAAAGAGAATCCTACAAGCGCTAAAATCTGACGCCACTCCAGTTTTGTTCACATTTTTGACAAAAGAAGTTGCGCTCAGTGTCTTCTTCTGGGATTTTTGTGTAGTTTCCTGCAGTGGTCCTTTGTGCAGCGCCCCCTATCTCCAGACAAAGTTTAGTTTCTGGTGCAAATATCTTACCACACTTAAAATGAGAAAAACCTAATTTACAAGTAGTTTTTCTTCATGATTAGGAGTTTGTTTTAAGTCAATAATTCCCTAATATTTCCCCTCTCAACATAGAAATGGTTCACCAAACACAAAAAACAGGATTCTTCTACACCGATCTCATGAAATGACTCATATACTTTAACTAAAGATAAAAGAGAAATTCTACAACTGCTAAAATTTGATGCCACTCCATTTTTGTTTACATTTGAAGAAGGAAGTTGCGCTCAGTTTCTTCAGAGGTTTTAGTGTTGTTTCTTTCAGTGGTTTTTGGTGCAGTGCCCCCACAGGTGAGGAGGGGAACAGCTTTGACACAGTTCAGTGTGAAAGAGAACCACAGCAACTTTGGTCCTAAGTTGAACTAAGTCTACCAGACTATCAGGTGTGAAAACACGCTTAGAAGATCTGGATTTAAAAAATAAACAGAAGTAGAAATGTCAGATTAGAGTTCACCTCTTTCTCCAGGTGGCCATTTTTAAGCTCTCTCTGGTTTGTAGGGCAGCATCATAAGAGAAAGGTTGTTTACTCAGATTGAGTACTTTGTTTCCCCCCACGGCGGTTTGAGTGGGTTTGCGTGATTGCACTTCAGATGCGTCTCTGTGTCTTCAGCTGTATTAGAAATAAATACCTGCTTTTCCAAATTTTTGTGCTGCAATTTTTTTAGGGTTGCAACTATCGGTATTTAACACAAATAGTGTGTCTTCTGACTTGTTCTACTTTAAGTTGAGATATCCAATGTAGGAGTAAATAGATATAAAGTATTTCCTCTTAATGTGGCTGACATATGCTGTTTTTCCATATATTTTGGCTAAAGAAATTAAAGGGCTTTTATCTGTTGGAGCACCTCTGGACTTAGTGCTAGGATAAATATTTATTTTTATTGCAGTAACATTACCTCAAACTGAAGATTGTGGAAAGGTACAACTTTTAATTGGAGCAAAATTGTACAAGAGAAAATGTATTTCTCAGGGTGTTAATTTTCTTTTTAATTGGACATAATCTTTGTTGGGGCTGAGTATTAGTTAGCAAGATGAAATTTTACCTTACTGGTTAATCAGTGAGATAAATTGCTTGATAACTAAACTTTGGCTAGCAAGCAATTTATCTGCTAACTCATATTAGCAAGCTAATATAACATTCACAAGTTAATATTAGTTAGCTTGCTATCTAATATTAGCAAGCTAATACAATTAGTGAGTGTTATTGCTTGTTAATATTGGGAAACAATATCAGCAAGTTTAGCAAGCTAGATTAGTCCACAGCTAAATGGTGTTCTTGCTATGTAAGTATTTATTTTAAAACCTAAATATTTAGTCTGGAGCTACACATTTCGTTTTGAATGAATACATACTGCAGTTAAAGCAGTCTCTTATCTCTGATGAAAATGTGAAAAGTGCAGTATTTTTAACCAGCTTTCCATTTTTAAAGCTAATCAAAGCTGATTTAAAGACGCTTTGTTCATGTTTTCATTGACCTCTGTGGTTTAATTATTTTCTCTTATTGACATGTAGAAAAAGACTTCAGTCACTTATGTGTCTTCAGTTGTTTTTAAGTGTTTTGTGGCTCTAGTGGCTTTTATTCATTAGCAGCTCGACGGGGGGAAGGGCAGCACTGCAGCCTGGCCATATAACACAGCTGATCCACCACTGAGCCGCTCGGCTTCCCTCTTTGTCAGTTTTTAAGGGATTTTCTGTTACCTTATGAGGAATCTCTTTGCAAAAATTAAACATCCCCTTGTGTTATTGTGGATACCCTCAGTTTGTTATGCCTTGTTTCTCGCTAAACCTCCTCCACCAGATGTCCATCAATCACTCAGAGCTAGAGGGACTTCTCTAGTCTGCGTGTGTGTGTGTGGGTGTGTGTGTGTGTGTGTTATCCCCTTTAATTATTGGACTCAGCTGTGCAAGAATCATTCAGCCTCAGGCAGGAGTTGACGCCACGTCTGAAAATCTTCGTTTCTCTCTTTTCTCACCACATAAAAACAAATAAACAATGTAATTTTAAAAATATACATTAATATGAATAACTAATATGGATATAAGGAGAGAAACATGCATGGAGGACTAACTTATAAACCACTGGTCCAATCTTTCACACCATGTCAAACATGAGATTCGGGGGGCCAAATTTTACTCTGAACGTCCTGCCCGATCATGACCTCTTGACCCCTGAAGTGATGCTTTTTGTCAGTAGAATGAATGACTGAGACATACTAAATTACATCACTCAGTTAGTGCAGCTTGACACCGATTCTGGCCAGAAGCTTCTTCTTCTGTGGTGTCAGAGAAATACGGAGGTGTTGAGGTGCAGAGGGAGAGACTTATTAGGACTTTAGTCCTAATAAGTTTAAATATCCTGTCCAGAAATAACTCTGCTCTCATTCGTTTTGGCCTTTAGGCTTTTGTTTCACACAGAATTACCGGTTCCACAAAAACCTGTGAGAATTGAATTTAGCTGTAACTTGACTGATGTCCTAGTTCAAGTAGAGCTGGGTGATGAAACAATAATATATGGTGGGAAATAAATATATCGTCTAAGACAAACAATCTTGTTGTTGTTTGCAGATGTGCAAACAACAACAACAACTTTGGATTGCGGAAACGCAATCCAAAGGTTCCTGCTTGGGATGTTTGGATGTAAAAAACTAAATAACTATGAAAAATTAATACTGTTCATCATTTTAAGACGTTAAAATTGATGTAATTATTTGTATCCATTAGTTCAAAGATAAAGTTCAATTCAAAACTACTTTATTGATCCCAAAGAGAAATTAAATGTTGCTATAACTGATATTAATAAAATATTTTACATACTGTTAAATAATAGCAGAGGCTAAAAACACAGAATTAAAACTCAGTAAAATAAGGTAACAACTGTTAAATGCCATATTAAAAAAACAATAAAAATTCAGTTAATTCAAACACATTTGACAAATGATTCAGAAAATCCATTAAAATGGGCAATTAAGGAAATTAAAGAAAATTAAGTAAAAATGCATTGTGCTCTTGAAACAGGTTGTGCTGTTTTGTATTTGAAGAACTTGAACTACAGCAGATTAAGCAGCGTGTCTGTGCTGCTCCTTTTCGTCACATTTATTAGCTCCAGTTTGCAGCTTATTTCTCCTGCTGTTCTCTTTCACTGGCGTTACTGCAGTCCCTCGTCTGCCTGATCATCACATAGAAAGATCCGTAATGCTTTGCCGCTTTTCTCCCCGGGGAAAATGGCTAAGTGCTCAACAGCCCCTCCTCCCCGCGACTCAGCCACCATGCTGACATTTCCTTACTGGCCACTGGGTCGCTTTTCTGCTTCAAGGGACAAAACAACGGCAAACATGAGACTTTATTTATTGTTCGGCTCTGAAGATTTATTCAGAAACCAGAACAGATGCTGGGAAAAAAGGGAAGATGATCAAGAAACTCATGAAACTATGAAATGAGGCGTCTATTTTATGGGTGTTTTGTCACAAAATGGGTTAAATACTATGGCAACTCATCAGGAGCATTGTTGACAAAAAAAAACAACAACAACAAAACAGGAAATACATTTACACAAGAAAAAAATAAAGGAGATTAAGCTAATAACAAATCTTGGAAAACAAGTACATGTCTGAGTTTCAAAAGTTAAAATTTTTAATAGAAATAAGTCAGAAATTTTGAGATAGATCTGACATTTTTCAGAAAAAAAACAGAAAATTTCTGAGTTTCAAAATCAGAACGTTTCTGAGTTTTGAAACTCCAAAGATTTTGAGATGAATCTCAGAAAATTTCTGAAGGACTTTGTATTGCCTTGTTACTGAAAATGTGATATATAAATAAAATTACCTTTATTCTTCTTTTGCTGCTAGAAGCATAACCAGATTGTATTACTAAACCTTTACTTTCTATAAAACATACTCCAACATCAGAAAAGCTGTTATATTTGTAATTTTCACGTTTTGTGAAAGTTTTGATATAAATGAGGATGTACCAGGTCAGAAGGTGATATGTGTTCAATATTTGCATTTAAAATAATCCATCCCTTCCCCCATTTGGCCTCCATTTGACAGAAATTGGTAAAAATATAGGCCTTAATTCCCAGTGGGACCCCACCATGCATAAAACACACGTCCCCCCGGTGGAAGAAGCAGCATGTTCTTCAGTCCTGCCAACCTCAAAGAACAAACAGAGACACCAGTTTGTTTTTTTTCTCTCCAAAAATTTATACAAATTTAATGACACCCATCATAAATAGAGATACACAGATAGAGGATTCTTAAAGAACGACTGCTAGCTATTCACTTAAAGGAGAAATATATAGTAAAATTCACATTGTGGATGTTTTTGTACTTCTACGAAAGTTTCTATTCCTTAAAAATAACAACCAGCCGTTGATGCCGACAAGTTAAAGATTTATTGTCTGGAAAATGAGCCCGCTTCAAAAACCTCTGCAAAGTAATCAGCAGGCACTGCCCCGTTACCTAGCAACCCCAGCAGAGTTCCACCCGTTACCTAGCAACCCCAGCAGAGTTCCACCCGTTACCTAGCAACCCCAGCAGAGTTCCACCCGTTACCTAGCAACCCCAGCAGAGTTCCACCCGTTACCTTTTAGGAAACATTTCCATTTGAAATGGGCTTCTTTAGGACACATCAGTTACTTTAAAAAAGTGATTTATATCACAAAGTAACTGTATTTATTAATTGTTTCCAGTGTACAGATGTAAACGTTGAAGAAAAAACTAAAAAAAAAACATCAATCATTTGTAATTGAAGTGAAATCATTTAATTTTGTTGCTTATCTTTCAGAGCCAGGTTCTGACAGTAGTTACTGTTGGTTCTTGAATATCAATTAAACCAAATACAGATTGAATATGATTAAATATGTCATTCTTATCATTTTAATATTTGAATAAATAGTTTACTCTTTTAAATTCCCATCAGTCAAAATGACAGCAGTTGCCTTCCAGGAGGGAAATGTTTGGGCGAGTTTATTAAAGAGTTGAAGAAATTCAGAGTTTAGCTCTACATGACTGCATGGAAACTGCTGAACATTTTCTTTTGTAGAAGTTATTTTCATCGCTCTGTTTTTAGCTGTCAGAGGAACAAATGGCAGGGAGGACGCATCACTCCCCTCCTCGTTTTTTAACAAACATCAGAGAGATTTTATTTTTAGCAAAGCTGCACTCTTTGATGCTTACATTTAGAAACTCGCCCCTCTTAACCGACAAGAGTTACCTTTTATATTAGGGTTGTGAGTTATTATTTAAGACTAATCTTTAAACTGAATCTTTTAGTGAATGTTTCTGTGTATTTTTCATGTTTTTTTTATCTGGTTGAGGTTAAATCCAAAGTCAGGAGGTGTTTGATATTAATAACAGCCCCTTACCTGGAAACTGAGCGTTCATGTCATTAATGAAGTCAAAATAAGAGGATAAAGTCGTAACAATGAGAAGTTGTATTATCATTGGGACTTTTCTTGTTAATACGACTCATAATATTGTGAGAATAAACTCTCAATGGCAACATTAAAGTCATGATAATACAAGAAAAAAAGTTGTAATATGAGAAGTTGTAATATTGAATAAAAAAGTAATGAACGTACAAGGATGAAGTCATAATATTGTGGGAAAATAGTCATAATAATTCAAGAAAAAGTTGTAGAAATATGAGAAAAATGACGTAAAAATGTAATCATAATGAGAGAAACAGTTGTAATAATACGATGAAAGTCAAAATATACGAGAATGAACCCGTTACCAGAAGAAAGTCGTAATATCAGGAAAATGAAATAGTAATTTTACAATTCAGGCATGAAAAACGTTTTAAAATTAAAATGTAATTAACTTAATTAAAACGTTAATAGAGTCCATCATTATTTTGAAGACATTACGAGTGTTCTTTATTGTCCTGTATTTCTGGAATGTCTGAAGCAATTCTGAGTAAAGCAAATAATTAAGGTTAATCTCAGTATAAATGCACTTTAAAATGTGTTTTCTTGGGGTGAAATCTCATGAATGATGTCTTTGTTCAGTATGTTTATGTCGTTAGAGCCTGTGATGCTGACTCTGACCCTCGGTGTGCCGCAGGGCGTTGTGCGCGATGGCTAATGCCTCTCCAGACCTGGACAATGCAGAAGCCCAGCGCCAGCTCAACAACAACAACCGACCAATCGGCTCCGGGTTCTGGGAGACCGAGTGCACCAGCGCCAAACTGTTCGAGTGTTCCCGCATCAAGGCTCTGGCAGGTCAGAGGTCAAACCAAAGAGCTAGTGAGTTAGTTGATTCCACCAACCTAGCTTAGCTACTTGTGAGAGTTTGAACGACTGTAACCTTTTCTCGACATTTCCCAGAATGCATTGTGGTTCTGGATAGGAGTTCAGTGAATATTCTATCAGATGTTTTATCTGTTGATCTTATTATTGGTCTGTTTTCCAGCCATAATTTAAAATATTTTAGCCTTAAATAGATTTTAGGACATTGTTTGGATTTCAGTGCAAACATCTTAAATCAACCGTTATGCAGGTGGTGGAAGATTTCAATTTGATATATACAGGACATTATAAATAACATTTATTATTATTATGATGATAATTTGGGCTTGTTTTGCAGCCGCCATGTGGTTAAGCAGTCAACTATGAGGAAAATACAAAAAATAAACCAAAAACCAGAAGAAACCAAAAACTGTATGTAGCAGCCTAGTCAAATCAAATCACCCTGATTGAAATGCAGAAACAGGATCCGGTAGTCCAACTGATGCAAGAGGTAGCAGCTGCTTTTGGTGCCTTGAAGTGTTTGTTTTTCTAAGAAATTAAGATGTTTCATTTGTTTTCATAAAATGTATTTAACTTGTTATGTCTTTTTGCACTAAATGATGATAAATGTGTCATATTTTATTAATTTAAAGCTTTTTAAAACCAGATAAGTTTGAAAATAGTGATTGCCATTTCAAATCTTTTCCCATTGACGAGTTCCTCTCTCATTCATCAGATGAGAGAGATGCAGTGCAGAAGAAAACCTTCACAAAGTGGGTCAACTCCCACCTGGCCAGAGTGTCCTGTCGCATATCTGACCTCTACAACGACCTTAGGGACGGCTACATGCTCACCAGGCTGCTGGAGGTTCTCAGTGGGGAGCTACTGGTGAGAACGCGACGCTAACACAGCAACGCTTTGTCACATTTTAGACTCTCACCAGTAAATGTTAGATTATAGCTACATTATAATCCAGCAATCCTTTTCTGGTCTTTATTTTTTAAATCAGTTTAAAAAGTCTTAAAAAAATCTTTACGTAAATAGACGTTTATATCCATGCTTTTAATTTGAAGACAGTTTACGCAGCAGAATGTGGTGACTGAACATAAGTTGATTAAATGTTTTTAAAAATCATCCTTGGTGTATAATTAGCCATGCTAATGATGTTGCAGTGATAATAGTCCCTGTCAGGTGAAAGTGAAGCGGTGATGAGTCCTTCTGTTCTCCCGTAGCCGAGACCTACGAGGGGTCGCATGCGGATCCACAGCCTGGAAAACGTGGACAAAGCTCTGCAGTTCCTGAAAGAGCAGAGAGTTCATCTGGAAAACGTCGGTTCGCACGACATCGTGGATGGAAACCACCGCCTCACGCTCGGCCTTATCTGGACCATCATCCTTCGCTTTCAGGTAAATTTCAAACTCATTAAATACTCTTGGAGCTGATCCGTTTTATCCGTTGACATGCCTGTTCGATGATTCATAGAGAACCGGCGTAAGAATAGCAGGTAAAGGTGGATATCTGACATTGAAGTTAAATAAGTGTTACGTCTACTGGCAGACCACATTGTTCAGTCTTCTTGGTGAAACTTACACCAGAGTTTTGGGAAAAGAGGTTCCAAATGTTTGAAAGAGAACCTTGACTTTAACTAGACCTCTATCCTTGGAGTGCTGCTGAACGCTTTATTGTTCTCCAGAAGCCATATTCTGTGGAGGAACTGCAGGGTTCCTTTCAGAGATTATCCGGTCTCTGTGTCAACAGGTTGAACCCGTTTCGGGTTGTTGGGACTCTGTCATGGCGGGTCATTGTCTTTTAATTTGTTTCTTGGGCTAATGGACTGGATCTCAACACTAAAGGACCCTGAATAGCCAAAATCGTCTGTCATTGTTTCAGCTGGATGATGAAAATCGCAACATGTTGTTCTCAGCCTCTTGTCAACATTCTGACAGAAAGTGGTAGCATTACCCAGTAAGCTCAAAGGCTACATGTTAGCTTCAATATGTTGTAATTTTCACATTACCCTAAAGTTGTTTGTGATATATAATCTTATAGTCAGTCCAAAACATTTATATTTTTCATCTAAATGATGATTTCACTTCCTTAACTCATGGCGCCTGATGAAGCAGGAAAGCTAACCGACAGCCTATAAATGAAACACAATAAGTCAATTTTGTGGACCTTGCATGTATATATATTGGAGCATAAACACACAGAAATGTCTGACAATATTTTATTTTAATTTACAAAAAACCAAACATCATGTTGTATTTTACTGTTTTATTACATCTGAAATATTTTTCTTTCAAATAAAGTCTGTTGTTAGAGGTAATGGAGTCATGAATCCCCTTAAAAAGCTGCAGGATGTGAGTGTTGGAAAAGTTATGTCTTCCTGTTTGCTCCTCTTATAAAATTTACTTTTTAAAGTCATCTCCTCATCAAAATATACCTGGAGTGTTGCTTTGATTCTTTCATGCATGTGTGGGAAAACTTTAATCACCATGGCAACCATTCAGCAGGGTGGCCCTAGCTCCGCCTTCGAGGATGAAGCTGCGCCCCCACTGTGCTCCTTCAGACTAGCCAGCAGCGATTAGCAAACACCTGGTGGAACTGCTTAGCTTGTTACAGGAGCTGCTTCTCTGTGAAAACATTAAAGGGTTAATAGAGGAGCCATGTTGTGATGACCTCCTGAAGGTGGAGCTTCAGAAAGAGCTGGAGTTTTTAAAGAGACAGAGGCCCAATTTCAAGGCGTTAAGTAAGGAAATAAAATTTATTTTAAATCATGTTTGATATTTAAGGCATTTTTAAAGCAACTGAACTTAATATTTACTTGATTATGGCACTATGTTGCATTATTTAACTTAAATGATTAAAATAGTTACCTTATGTTTTTGCAAGTACATGATTAGCTGTGCAATAAATAGCCTTTCTGGTTATCTTATATGCTCAGCTCTGTTGCCTTCAGGATAAGTGATCAGATGTCTGACTCTGGTATATAATCAGCCAGTAGCAGCATCATTATTTATGGTGCAGTCTGAGCGTCTCAGTTTGGGGAAAGCGATCACGGCTGCTGCGTCGTGTTTGTGCGACAGTGACGGCCATGTTTGGCTCAGCCTGAATGTCACTCAGGAGCCCAGAGCTACTGCAGCAGCCGGTTTCTGGTGTGTAAGTACAAAAAGCCTCCAGCTTCACTTAAATTTGCCTCACTGCTACAGCGTTGCTTTACTGCACAGTGCTTGCTTCGCAATATTCATCCCGTTCTGTAGATTTCACAGAGAACGGACCGTCTCTGGGGACGCAGCAGTGTCACGCTCGGAGAGGCTACTTGCACATCTAAGAGAATTATTGTGTTAATAATATGTGTTACCTCTGTAGCCCAGGGGACTGAGAAAGAGATGAATGATGTGTCTGGGCTGATTCAGAAGGATTTTTGGAAAATAGATCCAAGTCTTCAATCTGTGCTCCTTTAATAACAGAAAGTTTGGTTCTGATAAGAAATGAGACAGACATGCTGGACACTTGCAAAACCAAAAACTGTCCAATGTAAAAGTAAGAAAAAAAACAAAACAACGATCACTATTTTAGTTCAATGCTAAATCAAATATTTATACAGTATAAATAATTAAATTGATCCTGCTAGCTGAGAGGTTGGAAAGATGTTCACATATTGTTTGAAATCCTTAACCTTTGGTTGTGTTGCCTTCCTGAAACCTTTTCAGGTTCTAATATCTGCACTGGTAGTAAAACCTTGAACAGATAAACGTGAGGTCAATAATTTAATGCTTTTAATGTTTTCATCTGCTTTTATTGAGAGTATTTTAACATTTCTATATGTTATAATTCTGTGGATTGATATATAAATTATGCTATCAATATAAAATCCATCTAGATGGATAGATCTAGCTATCTAGATCGTCTCCAGTAAGTATTCCTGCGTTATTTACATTTAATGAATGTTTTGGCGCGAAAGAATGTGACATTTTCCTAAAAACAACAAAAGGAAGACGAGCTCTCAGCCGCCCATGTGGCTTTTCATGCTGCATTTTTCCCTCTCATCTCATTTCAACCTCTTTTCTCCTTTCCCTCCTGCCTCTGAGGTGAAAGAGAGAGTTTGCTTTGCCAGGTCAGCAGACAAAGCACTGCAGTGGCTGCACACAGGCAGAAACAGGGCGAGACAGACAGACAGACAGACAGACAGACAGACAGACAGACAGATAATTGACAGGAAGGGAAGAGGTAAAGCTAACATATTTACAGAATAAATGCAATAAATTTGGAGGTAAAAGTATTTATAAAGGGTTAATGCACACATGTGCTTTGTTTAGCAAACAGGAAGTTGTTGTTGAAAGTGAGTCAGATTCTAAAAGTCTGTTTAGTGATATTAGAAAAATAGATTCAATTGGATTTATGATCCAAAATATTCAGGAAAGCTCTCGACATGTAAATGAAACGAGTGTTTATGATGTTTTTCCTATTATCTCTTTATGTTTATCTACTTTACATGACCTATTTATCTTTGTTTACGTGTCCTCTAATGCAAGAGTGGGTTTGTGCCTCTACAGCAGCTGGTTGTAGGGTGTCATGTCCCCAATTACCTTGTATCATGTCACTGTCACTGGCAGAGCAGGCTTTGTTAACAATCTGGGTCTAATAGCTTAAGGAAACAGTTAGCATTGAAGTCACAATTTCAATGATTTTGCTTTAAATTCACATTTCTTATTCACTTTCTGACTGATGATGCAGGCTGCTCTTTACAAATGATAATCTGTTGTAAAAGGTTTTGCTTTATTGTGGATTTTCTCGTATTTAGAAGCTCATAAAAAGCATCAATTTTATTTATATCCATCTAAGTCTTTCAAGAAAAAGATTTAGATTTACATGTCTTCATCTTTAGCTGTATTTTTTCCAGCCAGAATTATGTCAGAATGTTGTGTTTACAGCATATTCCTAGAAAGTTGAGTGGAAAGAAAAACTGATGGGAAAAGGCAGATGACCGCAGTTTTGAAGGATCCGCTTAGAATATTTTTTGCCCAAAAATTCGATTTGTGTCACATGCTATGTGAAGCTATACTTATCAGAAGCTCAAAATTGAATTTAAAATAATATTTTGTTTATTGATCTTATGTAATATTTAAAATGTTCTGAAATGCTACATTTTCATAATCTAATTATTATAATTACAAGAAATATGAATGTGGAATGAATCTAAGAGTTTTACCTTCTGAAATAAGGGATAAAAAACACAAAACCTTACCAAGTATTTTGGTTTAGTTTATAGTGCACATTTCTTAGTGCTCTAAAAATAAGACAAAAATAAAGAAGCTTGTTTAAGTCAATAATTATTAATTTTATTTTTAAGTATTAGTTCGACTGGCAGATTTTTTTCAGTCATAACGAGATTTTCTATGTGACAAGTGAATAAGTATAAAACCAGACAAAAATACTTGGTAAGATTTAGTGACTATTTCTGTTTATCTCAGCTGTTTTAATGATTAAGTTTTATATTTATTGTTTCCAATGATCAAACCTTTCAGGCGGTAACCCTGAAACTGGAGAAGCGTCACACACTAACTGGTTAAAAAATGCATTACTCAGCAGTTATTAGTGATTTAAGATCATGTAATCAAACTATTCAGACTTTATGACTGATCATCGGTGGATAACATGTCAGAAAAGCTCTGATCTTGTGCCTCACTGTGTTCCTGCTCAGATCCAGGTGATCAAAATAAACACAGCGGACAACAGAGAGACCCGCTCCGCCAAGGACGCGCTGCTGCTGTGGTGCCAGATGAAGACCGCAGGGTGAGCAGGACCAGGACCCAAACTCACATCCTGCAGGTTTAATGACAGACATTTGGGTCTCAACTGTACGGAAGAGGATTAGTGCCACTGACATGTAGACTTTTTTTTCTCAGAACCTTTTCTTTCACAATTCTAACTTTTTTCTCTGGATTTTGACTTGAATGTGAGAATGTTTTTTTTTTTTTTGACTTTTTTCTCAGTTTTTAATTTTTTTTCTCTGAATTCTGACTTCAATTTTCTGAAATCAAGTCATAATTCTGTTAAAAAAGTCAGAATTTCTTTTTCTCCAGTGGCACTAATTGTCTTCTGTACAACTGCTTCTGAAAACAGCCCAACTGCTTAAAAACTGTTTGTGGTGTTTGTAAAATTTCAAAAACCTTCTGGAATCACCTTTATCCTAGAAACCCCAGGCAGAATTCCAGCACATTTGGTGAGCTGGTTTTACTGTTTTGTGCTGTACAGTGGTGTTTAGTTGTTGACTCATCATTCAGAAATGACTCTGCATTTGTGTTGGTTGTGCAGGAGACACTACTAATGCTTTTCAAAGATGTATGTTTGTATAATTTTAATCAGACTCAGGTTGTATGGATTTAAAGTGACAGAGGCCCTATTATAGCTCAAAATAGGCAGAACTGAGCAGAATAAAATCTCATTATCTAAGAATAATGTGCAAAAGTATTTAATTTATATCAATGTAACCTGTTCAAGGAAGCCCTTTAAACAAAGATTTCACGTCTTTACTTTTAAATCTGCTCTCCTTCTCCGTGCCGAACCTTTTGATTTGACAGATCTTTAATTTCTGCTGCAGGTACCCAGAGGTCAACATTCAGAACTTCACCACCTGCTGGAGAGACGGTTTGGCCTTCAACGCCCTCATACACAGACACAGGTAGCAGCTGCTCAGCCTGGGCCGGGTTTCCACCACAGATGTGACACAGATGTTAGTTTCCAGTGAGCTAAAATAAATTTGTTCCATGAGAGTGTGTGTGTTTCCGCCCGGCAGACCGGACCTGATAGAGTTCCACAAGCTGACGCGCTCCAATGCGACGCACAACCTGCAGCAAGCCTTCAACGTCGCCGAGCACCACCTGGGTCTCACCAAACTCCTGGACCCAGAGGGTGAGGAAGATACCGTTTGATGGAAAATTCTAAGTTCCAATGCTGCTCTTTCGGTTTGGTGCAACAAATACAGCATTCTTTTAAAGCTCAAATACATGCAAAACTAAGTATAGTTTGTTTTATGTCAAATGTTTTAACAATTAACTTAATTATCCACCAGAAAAAACTTCAAGCCAAATAAAAATGCAGCTGATGGTGGAAATAAATTAGCCAAAGTCCAAATCCAGCTGCCTGTGGAAACATTCAATGCACTGCAGCAAAGTCAGTTGACTTTATTATCAATTCATCGTTCAAATTAAAAGTAAAAAAATCCAATGAATTCAAATTCATCAATATCTACTAGACATAGTGAAACAAAATGAAGTTTCTCACCAGTGAAACTGAAAACATAAAAACACCAACCAACCAAAAACAAGAACAAATAGTCATTTAAAAAAATCTTCTATACAATCTATAAAAAAACACAACAATACTTAAAAACTAGATGCAATAAACAATTTTAAAAACATATTTTTTGATTTTAATTTTAGAGTTTTAACTTTTTCCCTTAGACTTCTGACAAATTTTCTGAATGAAAAGTTATAATTCTGAGGGAAAAAAAGCATGCACGTGGCAACAGTGGGGAGGAAAAACTCCCCTTCAACAGGAAGAAACCTCCAGCAGAACCAGAACCTGGGCTCAGTACTGGCCACCATCGTCCATGACCGTATGGAAAACTAAACCTGGAACATTTTCTATGTTCATGAAAGTAGAAGGCTAATAACGTTAGCAGTTGATATAACAGGAAATGATTCAAGTTAAAGAGTAGTAGAAGAAGAAAGTGAGGAAAAGTGGTGGGTTGTTCCTCCATTGGCCTGAGCTTTGTTTTCTTGTCTTTCCTCCAGACGTGAATACGGAGAATCCAGATGAAAAGTCCATCATTACGTACGTGGTCTCCTACTACCACTACTTCTCCAAGATGAAGGCTCTTATTGTGGAGGGGAAGAGGGTTGGCAAGGTAACAGATGCACCTTTCACTCACAGACATCACAGGTATAACGCTGTCAAAGCCTGAGGCGGTGCAAGAAAGTTCAAGTTGGGATGATTTTGACTTTTTAAAATTTTATTTGATAAAAAAAATATATTTTTGGAAGAAATTTAAATGGGCACTGCCAAAGTTGGTTGGAATCCAGATGATGATTATCTGATGCTGGAAATTAGCAACAATGCTAAGGTTAGCTTCAGTGCCATCACTGCCATGTGAACTTGTATTGATTTACTCTGTTCAGTGTGTTAAATATGGCTAATATATAACAAATTAGCTAAAATGCTTATTTTAGCAGTAGACTGTCATTAGCATGAGGGCCATTGCTAGCACACGGAATGACTAGCATGTTGACACTACCAGTAGGATGTGAGTAATCAAGAGCAGGTTCACTAGCAGTGACCTAGTCCTCTGTAAGTCACTGTTAGCTAAAATTAAGTGGATAAGCTAAAGCTATGTAAAATGCTAAGGTTACCTTAAATGCTGTTGGTAGCATGTGAGCTATCACTAGCGTGTTACATACAAATTAGGAAGCAGAAAAAGTTTATGTAAAAAAATTATTTGTAAATAAAAAAATTATAAAAAATATTCAAAAACTTTAAAAGTCAAAAAATAAGTAAAAGTAGCAACTAAAATATAAAAAGCATTTATTTGTATTTATTTATTTAAATTTTTTTAAATTTTTCGCTCGCTAATATTTGCCACCTTTTCTTGTCTGAGCTGTTTTTGTTTTGCTTTTTTGTCTAAGTTTTAGTTTTGCAAACACCAGTGAGAAAATATGAGTCAAAAAGTAAAGTTGTTTATTAAATTCTAATATGTAATATAAATGCATTTATTCTGATTCCTACACTATATTACTGATTTCACACATTAAAATATGCAAATAAAAAAGAAGAAAAATTGTCCATATCTTGTCAGGTTTTCTTTTTCAGTGATTATATATTTTTTTATTTCTCGCTCTCAGGTGTTGGACAACTGCATCGAGACAAAAACCATCATCAACCGCTACGACGCTCTAGCGTCGGACCTGCTGGAGTGGATCGAGAAAACCATCGCCATCATCAGCAACCAGAAATTTGCCAACTCACTGACTGGAGTCCAGCAACAGCTGCAGGCCTTCACAACCTACTGCACTATAGAGAAGCCCATCAAGTATGAAACCACATTCTGTAGTTTCTACAGTTAGCAACTACCACAGCAGCTAGTTGCTAACTATTAGCATTTTTCTGTTTCTCAACACAAAAGTGCAGAAACAAACCAGATTAATAGTTTCCTTGAGTTTGGTTCTGAGTGTGACTTTATTTTTTGCTTTAAGTTGTGAAAAAATGTAAAAAAAAAGGAAAATCTTGTCAAATGATTGGATAACAGAGGTTAAATTTATTTATTTGTGTCCAGGTTTCAAGAGAAAGGAAACCTTGAGGTCCTTCTGTTCACCATCCAAAGCAAACTCAGAGCCAATAACCAGAAACACTATGTGCCTCAAGACGGGAAGCTCATCTCAGACATCAACAAGGTTTACACCTCTTCCTAAAATTACTACATGTTTCTGTTTAAAAAAAACAAACAAAAAAACAACTGCATTTATGCAGTTATATTTCTACTATCACTCTAGACAGAAAAAATTAAAAAGGAAGAATACATTTCCACCAAAAATTCAGAATTTAACATTTATTTCAGGAAAGACTGTTGAATTTTGACTTTAATTTTTAAGAGAAATATTGGAAAAAATTGGTAATTTTTCAGTTTCAAAATTTGCTGGAAACAAAAAACAGAACATTAATCTCAGAAATTTTCTAGACAACTGAAAGATTTGCTAGAAAGATTATTCTGAAATTTTCAGAGTAATCCCTGAAATTTTCTAGAAAAGGCTTGGAAATTTCAAAATGTCAAGAAATTTGCTTGAAAATTCTATTTTAAAATTAAATTCAGAAATTTTATAGAATTTTTTAAAATGATTTTTCTGAAAAGTCAGAAATTTGTTGTAAAATCTGAAATCCAGAGTTTAATCTCAAAAGATTTGTAGGAAAAACTTGTCAAAAAAATCAAGGAGAACCTGGAAATGTTCGACTTTTAGAATTTTTTTTAAAAATTCCATGTCTTCTCTATAAATTTCTCAGATTAATATCAAAATTAGATTTTTTATTGCAAATTTCAGACTTTTGTATCTCAGAAATTTCCAAGTTTCCAAGAGCTTTTGGATGGAAATTCACTTTTTTCTATCCATGGTGGAATAACAGACCATCGTAGTTTTTTCCTAATTATTGAACTCTGTTGTTTTTTGCCGTTTTCGGTGCAGGCCTGGGAGCGCCTGGAGAAGGCGGAGCATGAGAGGGGCGTGGCTCTGCGGAAGGAGCTGATTCGTCAGGAGAAGCTGGAGTTGCTAGCTCAACGCTTCGATCACAAGACGACCATGAGGCAAGCGTGGCTCAACGAGAACCAGAGACTCGTGTCGCAGGTAGGAAAGATGAACTTCCTGTAATTTAATGCATCCTTCACCTCCTGAAAGCAAAACAAGCTCTGCTAGCTAACTTTATGAGGAGCCGTTTGTAAAGATAAATTAGCAGCAATAATTTGGATTATTTAGTTTTTCATAAGAGAGTAAAAATGGGGCTTGTTTTTTTTTTTGTCATCAAGTTATTAATTCTTTTATAAATGACTCAGTTTCAAACAAAATATTTAATTGACAAGTGAAATGTTTAGCTTACAAACAAATTTAGCTCCAAACTAAATTTTTAGCTAGCAAGGATTTAGTTTGAAGTCAAAAATTTAGCAACCAAATGAAAATGTAGTTAACAAGAAAGATGTTTAGCTCCATACTAAATTTATAGCTTAGAGATAAATGTTTGGTTTGTACACTAAATATTTCGTTTGGAGTTCAATATTTATTTATTTAGAATTTTTTTAACATCCAGAAAAAAAAAATTCTAAATGTTCAGTTAGAAACATTTACATTTTTCATAACCAACTGTGAGTTAAATACTTATTTAGCAAGTTAAATATTTTGACTCGAACAAAGTAGGTAGCTGGGAAACTAAATATTTAGTTGAAGCCAAATATTTGGCCACAAACTAAATATTTAGTGTCATTTCTAAATGAATGAATATACGACTGTTTCAAATCCAAAAATAATCAAAGCATTTTTTCTTATGATGTAACCTTAGTTACTACTGTTGTTTTTGTTCCTGCAGGATAACTTCGGCTACGATCTGCCGGCCGTGGAGGCGGCGATGAAGAAGCACGAGGCCATCGAGGCGGACATCGCCTCGTACGAGGAGCGCATCGGCGTGGTGATGGAGCTCTCCTTGGAGATGGAGAAGGAGGGATACTACGACATCCGGCGCATCCTGGCCTGCAAAGAGAACATCCTGGGCCAGTGGAGCCTGCTGAAGGAGCTGGTGGCCGGCAGGCGGACCCGGCTGGAGAAGAACCTGGCTCTGCAGAAAACCTTCCAGGACATGGTCTACATGATCGACTGGATGGAGGACACACAGGCAGGAAACCGACATCATCATCATTATTATCATTATTATTACTGCTATTACTATTAGCGGTGCTTTTTAGGGATCCACGATACATCGCTATGAACATCGATATCGGCCAACATTATTCATGTTTTCACGAATCGGTGTTGGTCCGACAAATAAAACAGGGCCTTTAGGAACAACCGATATTTATTTGTATCTTTTCTGGTTGTTTTTTTTCTACTCTGTCAAAACTGTAGTGAAATAAATATAATATCAGCCATAATATTGACATGGGATCTCGATACAGGCCCAAATTTTCATATCGGCGCAGCCTTAAAATAAATGTCTTTGTTTCATTCGAATTTTAAATTTTTTAAAGATTTTAACTTTAAATTATGAACATTCTTCCAGCGGGTCAATAATTTTACACTGTGGAATAATTTTTACAATCCATGTTGCAACAATTCCTGGTAAAAAAAAAAAAAAACTCAAATGTAGCAAACAAGCATTTAAAAAAAAATTGTACTTCATTTTTAAGTTGACGTTTTAGTTTGTAATCTATGGCCTCCCCTAAAAATTAAAAAGTAATCAGACAAACTAAAAATACAAATTAAATTCTCTGAAATGTGCAAACAAATGTATAAAATATTCAGAAAACTCTTAAGAAAAATTACATTTTAATAAAAATGTCTTCAAGGTCAAAACTAATACAAGAACACTTTAGATGTGAAACTTGTTTTGACCTTCATTATAAGCACTCTACTGCCACCTTCTGGATGAAATTATCACATTTACACAGTATTTTTTAATGTATTTTTTTTATGTGACAGCAATATTCTTCCGTATAACTACAATGAGCACAAGACTGGATGAGAATATGGATGAAAAATTTCTACTTCCACTGGAAAATTATTTCATTTATTATAAGAAAAAATGTTTTGTTATAAATTAAACAATCTGTCTGTGGGAATAAAAGGTTTTCATTAATATGAAAACAAGCTCATATTTCTTGCTGAAAAGTTTTTTACAAGTCAGTTTTGTATTACTTTAAGTGTGCAAATATTTCCACTGGAACTTAGACAAAACTACTTGGTAGTATTTAGTGCTTTTTTACAGTGTTCATGCACAATTAAATAGTACGGAGTTAAATCATGATGATAAATTGTATTTAAAGCTTTTAAAAAATGCAATTGATGTTCAAAACTACTTTTCAGATTCACATTTTATTTTTCAGTTTAAAATCTTTTTTTCTTTAACAGACTTTAAATTTAGCCCCAATTTAGCTCCATAACTGTCATGAGCGACTATGGCAGGTTGGCAGCTTTCAGAAAAGAAAGAGTTCGTTAGTCTTGTTCCGCATTTCTTTATTTTTGTGATGCAAGGCTCTTTGAACTGCATCGTTGCTGCAATCTGCTCTACAAATAAAACTGATTGATTCGTTTTATATCTGAAGGAAAAAACGGGTTTTACAAAAAACTTAGCAAAGCAGGAGAAATATTAATGTGGCGATTTTATTTGAAATTTACTCAAAAAGTGTAAAATTCATCACTTTCCATCAGAGAATCGGAGTTTGTTGTTTTTTATGGTAAAATATTTAGTTTAAAATGTGAATATTTCTTTTCACGCTGCCAGGCTCTGCTGCTGTCGAAGGACTTCGGGAAGCATCTCCTGGAAGTGGACGACCTGCTGCAGAAGCACAGCCTGCAGGAAGCTGACATTTCCATTCAGGCGGAAAGAGTCGAGACGCTCAACGCTGCGGCGCTCAAATTCACCACCATAGAGGGTACAAAACGCCCCAGTGACAGCCTGGAGGGCAAAAATCTGATTCTTTGATCCTTCTAAGAGATAATAGTTCTCATTGAGAAAATGAGATGTTGATCTGAATGAGACCAAAACTAAAAAATTTCTACTTTATTTACAGTAAAAAAAAACACACTGTATGTTCTCTAAAGTTAATTACTCACAGAAAAGGATTAGGGAGACAAAGTAAAGGAATAATTCTTGTTTTTTTCCAGAATTCTCAGATCAAAGTCAGAATTCTGAGAAAAAATTCAGAATTCTTTTTGCCTTTCTGTTTTTCAAATACTCTTTTGTAACTATTCGACTTGAGAGAATATTCATTTTTATTTTAGTTTTTTTTTTTTTCAGAATTCCAACTTTGATCTCAGAATTTTTTGAATTCCAAATTTAATCTAAAAATCTATATTTTTTCCAGAATTCTGTCTTCTTTCTCACATTTCTGACTTTAATCTTCGGAGCCAAACCTTTTGGGATTTTTAAATGTCGTCTAGAAGAAATAAAGCGTAACTTTATTTCTCATTTTGACAAGGAACTGCAATAGTATTGCATTGGTTGTAACCAATTTCTCTCAAATTACAAGTTTTTGTCCATGAACTACAAAGAAAATTCTGCATTAGCTTAGCATTAGCTACCATTCATTTAGACGGCTTTCTGGAACACATTTTATGTAATTTCCACCAGTTTTACTCCGGGTTTGTGAGTTGACTCATTTTGCCTCCCAGGCTACCAGCCGTGCGACCCGCAGGTGATCTGTAACCGTGTGAACCATGTCTCTTCCTGTCTGGAGGAACTGAAGCAGCTCGCCGCTAAACGCCGCGCGGAGCTGGAGGAGTCCAGGCAGCTGTGGGCGTTTTTCCAGGTGGGTCGGGTTTTGGAAATGCTGCAGTCTTCTTTCAGGACAAATCAGGAGATAATGAGATGTCTGAAAATAAAGCAAGACGACAGCACATGTTTATATTTTTACTCCGGTGTGGAGAAATCCCATGATCTTGGAAAACCTTTCAGTTGGTTTTCCAAGAACAGACCCGTTGTTTTTGTTTTTAACCCGTTGTTTTGGTCTCCCCCATAGGAACTGGAGGAGTCGGAGGCCTGGATCCGGGAGAAAAGCTCTATCCTGGCGTCTCAGGGCTTCGGGAAGGACCTGAGCAGTGTGCTGAGGTTGCTACAGAAACACAAGACTCTGGCTGGGGAGCTGCTGGCGCACCGCTCGCTGCTGCAGGTGTGTTTTTAACCTGCAGCCCTTAAAATGGACTCCAAAGTCCTGACCTATGATCAATTAACCACATTTTAATAAAACTGTATCAACAAAATAAGCAACATTTTCAGTTCAACAACTCTTTTTGCTGCCAAATGATTGAATAAATAGATTAGATGGTTTAATTCAGCAATGCTAATGTGATCTAATCCTATTTCTTAGTTTCAGGAAAGTTTTGATTGATCACTTTTGATTGATCTGCTGTACCAAACAAATTTCTCAAGGAGTATCACTACTTCAACATATTTTTACTAAAAGAAAAAAGTTGCAAGAAATGGATCAGATAACAGTAAAAAAAGTATTTTTTATAAAAAGTCTATTCAAGTATTGAGTAACTGATAAAATTATAAATAATTTAATAATAAAAAATTACAGCAAATGACAATAATTCATTTCAGTAACAAGAAATAAAAAAAATCTGAAAATAAAGAAAAGAATATTTGTTGTTTTAACAAGAAAACTTTTTTACAAGATTAAAAAAATATTGTAATGAAATTTGGCATGAAAAAACTGTAAACATTGCAAAAAGAATTTTTGTTGTTATGTTAAACTTTCTCCTTCACATTTTGTAAAAACACAATTTTTTCCTCCAATTTAATAAGTTAGTCATTAAAACGAGAAAGAAAATTTGTGTCTCCATAACGACAAACTTTCCAGCTTTAAATTTTTCATCTCAGTTTAACAATAAAGTTGGCATTTTAAAAAAAACTTTCAATTTGTCAAAGTTTCTCATTTTAACGAGTTTCGCATCTTGTTTTCTGATTTAACAAAAAATGTTGTTGTCATAACAAGATTTGAAATGAGTGGTTATAAGGAGGAACTTTCTTGTTGTATTGAGTTACCACTCCTGATTTTTTTAAAACTTCTGACAGTTAAAGTCTTCCATACAAAGCAGCTTGGAACTCCGTTGTTGTTTTTGAATGTGGATCAGATTCACTGCTGTGTTGAAAAAAACAATACAGAGGTTGCAGATCAGATCTTTTACATGTAAAACCAATAACATGCAATTGAATGTTACGGATTCAAATCTATAACTAATTTAATTTAAAGTTCCAGCATGGTTTTCATCATTTTTGTCCCTTTCAGCCAGTGCTGGTCAGTTTGTGTTTTTTCTTCACTTCCTTCTAAAATCTATTTTTCCAGAACACCATAAAGCGGGGGAAACAGATTCTGAGCGAAAAGAGCTTCGGCACGGCGGGGATCCAAGAGCGCATCATGGAGGTGAAAGACGAGTGGAAGAGGCTGGAGGACCAGGCGGCGCAGCATCTCGGCCACCTGCAGGAGGCGCTCAACTTCTTCCAGTTCTCCACGGAGACGGACGACGTGGCGGCGTGGCTGCAGGACGCCTACCGCCTGGTCTCCAGCGAGGACTTTGGCCACGACGAATACTCCACTCAGTCGCTGCTGAAGAAGCACAAGGGCGTGACGGAGGCCATCGATAAACACAGGTTACATGTAGTGGCTCTGCGCAAACACATGGTGGTGCTGTCTCTGCAGTACAGGGAGCAGGAGGTGAGTTGTGGAGCCTCAGCCGGTTAAAGCTGCAGTATGTATCTTCTTCTTACATATTGGGTTCGATGCAAATTAGCAACATGAGGCGCTTAGGGAATTAACCCACCCTAACCCTAATGTATGAGTTTCTAATGTGCTAATGGCAAAGAAACAACTTAGAGAAAAACCATTCACCCACCGTCATTGGTGGCCATGCTAACTAGCTTTAGCTGCTGGTGTGCTAAACCAGCTGTAGTGCAGCGGAGAGCATGAGTGATTGACAGCAATAAGCCCCTCCTTCTGTCTCTGATTGGTTGTTCCTGTCTGAATTGTGTATTTCTGTAGAAAAATAGATCTTTTCATGACATGATAATAATTTGATCAAATGTATATCAGTATGTATAACTTTTTTAAAATATATTCATATTTGGTAAAACCGTCACCATGTGACAGTTTATCATCGATCTCCTCCTAGAGCTGTTAGAAATGCAACAAATCAGAGCCAGGAGGACTGTCCTAGCGCTTTCAATCAAGCTCATGTACGCGCTGCTAAATGTGCTAATGGTGGAGAAATTACACAATGTTACAGAAAAGTATTTATCCACTGTCATCAGTGGCTATGCTAACTAGAATTAGCATTCACAACAGGCTGTGCTAGCTGCATTGTAGCACCAGATGGAAGGTTATTGACAGCGCTATGACCCGCCCCCTGGTTCTGATTGGTTGTTTCCAGTTAGCCATGGGAGAAGGCAGAAGTGCTTTGTTTTATTCCATCATGACATGGTAACAGTTTCAACAACCATGTAAAAAAATATGATATATAAAAGTTACAAACTGCAGCTTTAATTGTATATTTTTAATCTTTGTAAGCATGTGGTGTGACTTTGTTCCCTCACATGTCTGCAGGAGGTTCAGGTGCGTCTAGGTGAGGTGGAGCAGCTGTACACGGAGGTCGCAGAGGTCGCCGTGCTCAGGCAGCAGTGGCTCCACGACGCGCTCGCCGTGTACCGCATGTTCAGCGAGGTGAACGCCTGCGAGCTCTGGATCGACGAGAAGGAGCAGTGGCTGGAGAAGATGGAGATCCCAGAGAGGCTGGAGGACGTGGAAGTGGTGGCGCACAGGTGAGGGGGAACTCCGAGGATCCGACAGAGAAACACGGGATGCTTTCTGCTTCCAAAGCCACCCGTCTCTGTGATCTAGGTTTGAAAGCCTGGACCAGGAGATGAACAGCCTGATGGGACGGATCCTGGACGTCAATCAGATCGTTCAGCAGCTGCTGGACGGAGGTCATCCGTCTTCAGCAGAGGTCAGAGGTTGTCAAGATCACCTCAACTCCAGGTACAAAAACATTGCAGACGATGCAACTTGGAATCTCACTCTTGGCCCCAGAATTATTCATTTGTGCTCCTATAAATGGTAAAAGAAGAAAGTGAAACTTAAAATGGACTTGAATTCACACTGTAAAAACACAAAATCTTAACAACTACTTTTTGTCCAATATCAAAAGTGCAAATATCTCTGTACATTTGAAATTAGACAAAACTACAAAAGCATATTGGGTCCCAAAAAAGTGAAGTACGTTTCCTCAAAAAAATCTCAGAAATTTTTAAGACAAGGAAATTTCTCAATTGCAGGGGAAAAAAATCTGATTTTTTTAGATTAACTGCAAATATTTTCTAGAAAATAGTTCAGAAATGTCTAAGTTTCAAAAGTTGAATTATTTTACTTTAGAAACTCAGAAATATGTAAGTTTTTTTTCCTGGCTGGAGTTTTTTCACACCCAGAAATTGCCATGTTTTCTGAAAAATTTCTGACTTTAATTTTAGAATTTCATTTTTTTCTTTTTTTAATAAAATTTGTGGGTTTTCAAACTCAGAAATGTACTTAAGAAAGGAAGAAAAAAAAATCAGACATTAATGTAAAAAATCTTGATGTTCTTTCTAGCGAGTCTGCAACATGTCAAACTCGGGAATTTGCTCTTATCTATCAATTTCTGATTTATTTTTGCAAAAAGTTTGTTTTTTTTTTCTATCTAAAATAGCCATAATATGGCGCCGTACAGCTCCTTCTAGCACAACATGAACACAACAACAGTCTGTCCCAGCGTCCCAGCAGAAGCAGAAATGAACCCCGGTGTGTGTGCCATCCATCGCTGTTGTCAGTGACATTGAGCGTCAGAATCGCGAATGCAAAGCCTCCGACTCAGGACTTCTGTATGTAAAAGGGTTTTAATGGTTTAACTAATCGAGTAATATGTGGCTTATAAGCTACAATCCAGAGAAAGTGTGTGTGTGTGTGCGTGCGTGCGTGCGTGCGTGCGTGGGTGTGTGTGTGTATGTTGTCTTGTTCATTGACTGCTTTCATGTCTGGCAGCAGCAGAGTCTTGTGACCTTGGCTCCTCTCGCGGTCTCAGGGTGACCATCTGTGCTGCTTTCCTCCCTCAGGATGAGCTCAGCTCTCATCACATGTCCACAAATATCAACAAACACAAAAGATCAGATTTTATCATCACTGTTCAAATGTTTAGATACAACATCCCTCGCTTTTTAATCAATAAAATATGTAATATTTGGGTTAGCTTTTCCACTTAAATCCTCATTAGTCTTCAATCAGCAACTGAAGTCAAAAACACAAAATGTTACCAAGTCATTTTGACAATGACAATAATTCATATAAGTAACAACAACAATAAATAACAAGAATCAGGCAGATACATTGTTTCCAAATCAGTTTCTTTGAATGAGAAACTGATAAAACTGTAACAGGTGTGAGTCTGTGTACGGTGAGTGTTTGGTTAAAACATGTTTGTTTTTCATTCAGTGGGTAGGAAATCCAGAAATTTACTCAAGTAAGAAAAGAAATACTTCAAAAATAAAATTACTCAAAATACAGCGCAGTAAAAATACTCCTAAAAGTATTCTTTTTCCAAAAGTTACTCAAGTAGATGTAATTAATTACTACCAAATTTGACATAGGAGTTTGTTTTAAGTCATTAATATCTCAGTATTGATGAAAACGTTCTAGTTCCACCTGCAGATTATTTCACATGTTAGAAGTCAAATAATCTGCCAGGGAAACAAGAACTCTTTCATCAATGTTCAAGAATTGTTGACTTAAAACAAGCTGCTATTTACTGTAATGTTTCTTGTGCATTAATTTTGTTTTATCTCAAGATATTTGCATTAAAAAGTAGATAAAAATACTTGGTAAGATGTTGCGTTTTTGCAGCGTTTTGTGTCTGAGACGCTGAGTTTCTGTTGGCTGGAAGGCTCCATATGCTCCGACCTGCTGGTCTGGATCAGATTCAGGAGAAAATATTCTAGGGTAGTCAGTGAAGCGGCAGGAAGTGACCTGAAATCACAGCAGAATGAGCCAAAAGGTTTTTCTGTTTTTATATCTGTCCAACTGGCACAATAAATAAATTATATGCAGTTCAGTAGATGAGACACAAAATGTCCTCCAATTCTTTACATTTGGTGTCATTTTTTTAATGTTTAAAAGTGAAGCTGAATATACATCTTCATATTTTTAAGCCTTAAAGATGAAATTTTATTTTTTTTAAATTAATTAATTAATATATATATTAATTAAGAAATTAAACTGTCACTATGCTGTGTCAGTTTGTTTTGAGACAGATATTAGAAAATCTGCACCTCTTTCCTGAGCTGCCATTTGAAGAAATGCACCAAAACAATCAGAAACAACAGGGCTTAATGTTGTCAATCAAGCTAGTGAACATGCTGTAAGATCTGCTAATGGTGGAGAAACAATTTACTGTTACATTAAACCATAAAAAAAAAAACATTATCACTGGCTATGCTAGCTGCAGAGAGCAATGTTTAAGTAAAATTTACTACTTCAGTGAATTTCTGCATCTGTTTTTGTTTGTTTTGTGCGGCAGGTGGAACACCATCGTTGAGCTGGTGGAGCAGAAGAAGGATCAGCTCGATTCGATGCTTCGCCTGCAGAATTACCTCCTGGAGTGCGCCGAGATCAAGTCCCAGATCCAGGACAAGAGGAAAGCCATCGACGCCACGCAGTACCTGGGCAGCGACCTGGGAGGCGTCCTCGCTCTGCAGCGCCGCCTCTCCACCATGGAGGGGGCGCTCTCTGTCCTGGAGCCCAAACTGCTGCATCTACAGGTACAGGAAGCCCACGGAGGTATCCCAACGATTCAAATAAAATCGTTTCTGATCGAAAGCTTTTCCCTTGGTGCTGATGCAGGAGGAAGCAGAGTTTCTGGCCGCCGCACATCCCAGCCGAACCATGGAGATCCTGGTGCCGTTCGATGGCATCAGCGTCGAGTGGGAGGAGCTTAAAAGGACGCTACAGGGATGTGAGGACTCGCTGATGGTGGCCAGCAGGCTGCAGAGCTTCATACAGGTACACAGACATTAAATAACCAACAACTTAAACAGAGCTTTAGAATTGATCAAGAAAATTAATTAGATTAGGGGAAGATAAGAGTGCCAAAAATTTTCAGTTAGCAAAAATTAAAAATAGTTCCACGGAGCCCACCACTGCTATTAATTTTAGAAGAAGAGGCAATTTTACACTGCGTTAAAGAGTTTTTACTATATTAAAAGACAAAATGAGTTGACAATTTAAATTACTGTTAGCATCTTTTATTAGTAATCTGGTTCGGCCTGTTTGGAATGCTGTCTGCTTTAATCAACAGAAAGTTTCCAAAACAGCCAAATAAATTATTGCTTTAAAATTCATCTGGAAAAATTGGTTAAAGGAAACCAAGTGCGCTAAATGTTTTCAAAGTTAGCAGAAATTGCTACTAATAGCAGATTTGCACAAGTGTACCAGCCACTGCATCTTAAATTCCTGCCTGACTCTTTACAAATTCATCTAACATCAGCAGCTCTGAAATGAGACCAATGTCATGTCCCACCAGGACCTGGACTCCTTCCTCACCTGGCTGGTCCAGACCCAAACGGCCGCAGCCTCGGACCAGCTGCCCAACGATCTGGAGGAGGCGGAGAAACTCATCAACAAGCACGCTGCTCTCAAAGAGGAGATCGGACGGTAGGCGGCTGCTCTAACAAGTCTCCTTTCTGCCGTGTTTGACCTGACACGCCGTCCGGTCCGGATCCAGGTACGAGGAAGACTACGAGCGTCTGCAGGCCATGAACGAGCTGCTGGAGTCAGAGGACGCCCCCCTGCCGCAGGCCGCCCTGCAGCAGTGGCTGCAGAAGCTCGACGTCGGCTGGAACAAGCTTCTGGAGATGTGGGAGAGCCGGAGGGAGGTTCTGGTCCAAGCTCACATCTTTCACCTGTTCCTGCGAGACGTCAAACAAGCGGAGTCCTTCCTGAACAACCAGGTGAGTTTTTCAAAACTCAAAACATTATGATTAAAGCAGTTATATGACCGTACAGCTTTGAAAAGCATCAGTAGAGTCTCCTGCACAACCAACAAGCAAGCAGCAAGTGGTTGAAGTAGCAAGATTTATCCAAAACATCGATAATATCAATACCAAGTTGGGATTAGTATTGGATCGATACTTTAGTTACAGATTCCCTCCTGAAATGTTTTGTTATTGTAGTTTCTTAACTCCACCATTAAAAAAATCACTTTCAGGTGGTAACTTTTTGCATATCAACAAAAACAATTTTTATTTATTTGTATTTCTGTTAATCAAGTTAATATTATTAAAGCGTTCTGTAGACACCTACACACTTTATCTAAATCCTGTCGTAGGCTTTAACAAAATAATTCAACGGAAACACCACAAACAGTTTGACGATATATCCAACTTTAAAAAATAATTTGCGATATTATTGATACTGGCTCTGTATTTATTTGACATTGGATCAATATTAAACTATGCAGCATCACTTAACTCTGTCATGTAAATCTGGATGTGAAGTAAACAACATGACAGTTGGTAGTTTCTAGCAGCCAATTTACAGGTCGCTATGCAGCGGGCTGTGCTTGCTGATTTGGAGGTTTTGAAATGGCTCAATTTCCAGACACTAAAAAACGACTGCATGGCTCTTTTTGAGGACTTGGGTTGTTTTTAGAAGCAGTAGAAACCCAGACTGAAAGCATTAAAAACCTAAAAAGTGTGAATTTTGCCTAATTGTTGCTCAACTCTTTACTGTTGCTTTACGGTCGTCCGGTTCGTCCTTCAGGAATCGGCTCTGGCCCACGTGGAGCTCCCCACCACGGTGGAAACGGTCGAAGGCGCCATCAAGAAACATAAGGACTTCACCACCACCATGGAGCTGAACCTGCACCGGATCAAAGCCGTGATCGAGGCGGGAGAAAGCCTGATCAGCCAGAACAACATCTACTCTGAGCGAATCCGGGAGCGCATCGACACCCTCGCCAAGAGGTAGCAAACGCTGACAGTCAACAATATTTAACTTCTCAACAGTTGCTCAAGTTAGAGACACTTCATAATAACATCGCTCAAAGTGCAGCGTAGTAAAATATACTCCTAAATCTAAATTTTTTCTAAAAAAAAGTTACTCAAGTGGGTGTAAGAGAGTAAATGTAACTCATCACTAAAAACTTCTGGTCAGTTGTATTAAATAATGGAACAGAAAATGGTGGCTCTCACATTATTAGACATATGATGTAATAAAACAAGAGCCTCTTAAGTTGCTGAATAAAAAAATTAAACGTCAAAATAATTAAAATCTGTGAAACAGTTAATTTCTCATGAACACAGATGTTGTTGCTCTTGAAGGAAAGCTGAAACTTCAGTCGACAAAGTGCATTAACTCGGAAAAGATCTAACAAATCTCACACCTTTCTTATCGGCGCCATGTTTTTTTCTGTTACATCTTTTCATCAGTTCTCCTTACCTTCGCAGCAGATCAGAAATAATTGAACGAGAAGTCGACGCCGCTGTTGATAACTTCAGGAAGTTGTCGAGTGTTTATATTTCAAAACCGAACAGGATAAAGCTCATTTTAAATCCAACACCGGATCGTTTCTCTTTCCCGCCGCCATCTTTAATCCTGAATCAGCAACTCTGCTTAAGGATGGCCAATGGCGCCCTCTGCTGGATGACAACCAAACTACATCACTAAAATAAGGTCTCAGTGGTGTGATTAGTTAATTGAGAGGAACTGATTTTAATCTACGAATTCAATAATCCTAAATCATAAATTGATTATTTGTTTGCAGCCCTAGCTAACAGAATCAAAGTAAAACAAATACTTGAGAGAAGCCACTGTTTTGTTTTTTTATTTTTAGCTAAAGCTCTCTGCACCGTCCTGGGTGTGTCAGTCTCAAAGATTTAAGCAGCTGGTAAAACACAACAACAGTTTTGAGAACAAAGAGAGAGACTCTGAGACAGACAAAAGGAGCCGTTTGGTCCAAAAACACAATCCTGACCGTGAAATCTGGGTGACAGCTGAGGTTTTGAACCACATGCTTTTCGTATTAGATTACCATGAATGGGAGCTTGCTCTAAAACCTGCACCCAAACCAGCTCACTGGACCAATAAGCATCTGTGCACGGACGCAGTTTGTCCGCATTTAAATGAGGTATTATGCTTTAGTGCCATATCTACCAATTGTCAGTGTGTATTGTGTATTGCAGAGTACACTACAAAAACACACAATATAACTTTAACTTTAAACATGCAGGTCTTGGCAGCATGTTTAAAGTTTAGAATTTCTTAAAATCTAAATAAAAAAAAATTCACCAATAAGACATATTTCCCATGTTATTAATTAAATAATCTTCCTTCACAACTGGTCATTTTTTTTGTCAACATTAACAAATTAGTGACTTAAAACAAGCTTCTTCTTGCTCAAAAGTTACTTCTAAGATTGTTTTGTCTTATTTCAGGTGTACTAATTTATTTATGCTAGAAACTAGACCAAAAACTTTGGTAGAAGAGCAAAAGTTTTATGTGATTTTTGCAGAAAGTGTCTTTTTTTGCATGTTTGTCACACTTCAGTGTTTCAGAACATCAAACCAATTTAAATATCAGTCGAAGACAACACAAGTAAATAGCAATGCACCAATATAAAAATTTGGGCAGATATCACTGTTAATATTGCTGTTATGGCCGATAACAGATATACCAATATGTATATTTCCCTACTGTTTTGACAGCTTTGGAAAGAATAAAAAATGACCAGAAAAGACAGAAAAATTATTATTTGTTATTGATATTGGCAGTTTTATGTATTGGACCGATACCAACATGTTAAATAATTAGTAATATCAGCTGATAGCGATGTTAGTGTCAGTATATCGTGCATCTTTGACGAATAAACACAAAATTCTGCTTTTAGATAGTGTGTATTAAATAAAAAATGCTAGTAATTTCTTCCACTTAGTTGACAAAAGCTCTGACAACTTAGACTTAGACTTAGACTTGACTTTATTGATCCCTTGGAAGACTCCCTCAGGAAATTAGTTACCAGCAGCTCACAGGCAAAAATGTGGCACACAGTAAGCATACACAAAATACAAAAAAATACAAATTAAATACAAAACAAAGAATATAAATACAACACAAAAGGAAATTATAGCAATTTGGTGGATAGATTGACCAGTGATATGGTATTGCACTGTATGGTTTGGCCTGATAAATATGGAGTTCACATTTGTAGAAAAACTACTCCTTCTTCCCTCTGTCCTGTGTCACCTCCGACCCCCCAGTAGGAGTTGTACAGTCTGAAGGCGTGGGGACAAAGGAGTTCTTGAATCTATTGGTCCGGCACTTGGGAAGCAGCAGTCTGTCACTGAACCGGCTCCTCTGGCTGCTGATGACGGCGTGTAGAGGTGGCTGCTATCGTCCATGATGTCCAGCAGTTTGTTCAGTGTCCTTGCCTCTGCCACCGTCACCAGAGAGTCCAACTTCATGCCGACCACAGAGCCGGCACGCCTGATCAGTTTGTCCAGTCTGGATGTGTCCTTCTTGGATGTGCTGCCTCCCCAGCACACCACGGTGTAGAAGACACTGGCGATCACTGACTGGTAGAACATCCACAGCAGTTTGCTGCAGATGTTGAAGGACCGCAGTCTCCTCAGGAAGTACATCCTGCTCTGCACCTTCCCGTACAGGTGGCTGGTGTGTTTTGACCAATCCAGTTTACTGTCCAGCCACAGCCCGAGGTACTTGTAGGAGCCCACGACCTCAACCTCCGTTCCCTCTAGTACGACTGGTCTCGGCTTTGGTCTGGACCTCCCAAAGTCTATAACCAGCTCCTTCGTCTTAGAGGTGTTGAGTTTCCAGGTGGTTTGTGTGGCACCAGAGAGCAAAGTCCCTCACCAGACAGCGATATTCCTCCTCTCCGTCGTCCCTGATACATCCGACTATGGCTGTGTCATCAGCATACTTCTGTATGTGACACAGCTCCGAGTTGTAGTGGAAGTCAGAGGAGTACAGGGTGAAGAGAAGAGGGGCCAGCACTGTGCCCTGAGGGGCTCCTGTGCTGCTGACCACAGTGTCAGACACGGTGTCCTTTAGCCTGACATACTGCGGCCTGTTGGTGAGGTAACTATGGATCCAGGTGACCAGGTGCTGGTCCACTCCCATGCTATTTAGTTTGTCCTGGAGCAGAAGGGGCTGGATTGTATTAAAGGCACTGGAGAAGTCCAAGAAAAGGATCCTCACTGTGCCACTGCCCTTATCCAGGTGGGAGTGGGCCGGTGCAGCAGGTAGAGGATGGCATCCTCCACACCAACATCTGCCTGGTAGGCGAATTGCAGGAGGTCCTGAGCATGTTCCACCTGAGGTCTGAGGAGGCCGAGGAAGAGCCGCTCCAACGTCTTCATCAGGTGTGAAGTGAGTGCCACGGGCCGAAAGTCATTCAGCTCGCTGGGCCTGTTCTTCTTGGGCACTGGGACGATGCAGGATGTCTTCCAGAGGGTGGGCACTTCCCTTAGCTGCAGGCTGAGGTTGAAGATCCGCTGTAGTGGCTCTCCCAGTTCAGCAGCGCAGGTCTTCAGCAGCCTTGGACACACCTGGTCCGGCCCTGCTGCTTTCCTGGGCTTGAGCTTCCTCAGCTGTTCTCTGACCTGGTCTGTGGTGATGTGGGGTGGAGGTTGTGCTGAGGTGTGTGGGGGGGTTGTCAGTGTTTTGTTGTCTGTGGGGAGGTGTGTGGTAAGGAGCAGAGGTGGCTGCAGTGAGAGAGGGGGTTGGGGGCACAGACTGGTTGAACCTGTTGAAGAAGTTGTTCAGTTGGTTTGCCCTCTCCATTGTTCCCTCAACGACTCTGGTCTTTGTGTTGAGGCCAGTGATGGTCCTCACACCTTCCCAGACCTCCCTCATGTTGTTCTCTCTCAGCTTCTGCTCCACCTTTCTCCTGTAGCTGTCTTTTGCTTCCCTCACACACTGTTTCACCTCCTGCTGTGCTGCCTTCATGGCCTCCCTGTCTCCTCTCCTGAAGGCAACCTTCTTCTTGTTGAGGACAGTTTTGACTTCCCGCGTTACCCAAGGCTTGTTATTAGGGTAACAGCGGACAGTCTTAGCAGGGGATACCACATCTGCGCAGAAAGTTCAGATAGTCCGTCAGGCAGTGTGTCAGCCCCTCTATGTCCTGGGCCATGCGGGCTGAACAGTGCATCCCAGTCCGTGGTGTTATAACAGTCTCTCAGAGCACTCTCCATCTCAGGGGACCACCTCCTGATGGAGCGAGCTGTTGTAGGCTGCTTTTGGACCAGGGGGGTGTACAGTGGCTGTAGGTGAACGATGTTGTGATCTGACTTCCCTAGTGGGGGTAGGGGTGTTGCTCTGTATGCATCCCTCACATTGGCATACAGGTCGATTGTCCTGTTATTCCTGGTGGGGCAGTCAACAGCTTGGTGGAAAGTGGCCAAAGTAGAGTCCAAGGTCACATGGTTGAAGTCCCCAGAGATTATAATAAAAGCGTCAGGATGTTTTGTCTGTAGCCTTGCTGTGACAGAGTGGATTTTTTCACAGGCAGTGGTAGCGTCCGCTCTCGGTGGGATGTAAACGCAGATGGAGATCACGTGACTGAACTCCCTCGGCAGGTAGTATGGCCGCAAGCTAACGACTAGTAGCTCGAGGTCCCGACAACACCAAACAGTCTTTACAGTGATATGTCCTGGGTTACACCATTTATTGTTCACATACATGATGAGTCCCCCACCTTTTCTTTTACCACTCGCTTTCGTGTCCCTATCAGCCCTCACAGCGGTGAATCCTGGCAGGTCCACGTTAGCGTCCGGCACGAGGTGGTTCAGCCATGTCTCTGTAAAGATGAACAAGCTGCTCTCTCTGTAGATCCGCTGGTTGTTCAGTGCAGACAGCTCATCCATCTTGTTCGGCAGCGAGTTCACATTCCCCATGATTACAGTGGGAATCGATGGCTTGTAGCGCCTCCTGTTGTCCGCTAGCTTAGCCTTTAGCTTAGCCCCAGCCTTGCAGCCCCTCGGTCTCCTCCTCAACTCCACCGGAATGTTGTGTCTTATGCCGGCTTGTCCCATTGTTCTAAAGTCCAGCAGTTCCTCTCTCGAATAAGTGAGAAGTTTGGAATTATCCATAGGATAAATAAAAAACACACACAGCCTCTTCTGTGTTGAAGAGGCAACATAAAAGTTAAAAAAGAGCTAAAAACTGAAGAGCTACTGGAGAGGCAGCCGTCTCCCACAGCGCCAAATTGAAAAAAAAAAAAAAAAAAAAAACTTTAAAGCATCAAAATTAATGTATGTTTATCCAGAAGGTTTCAATCTTCCTTGTGTTTGTGTTTCAGGGGAAACCAGAACAGGGAACTGGCCCAGCAATGGCTGGAGAAACTGAACGACCAGTGGGAACTTCAGAGATTTCTCCAAGACTGTCATGAGGTAGGAAGCTGATGAGGTTTCAGTAGCTGCTTCATTGCCAAGTTTCACTCTGTCTGGCTAAAGCTGCAGTAACTAACTTTTATGAAATATATGCTTTTTACATATTTGTTCAATAATTTTCATTATTTATCTTTTTTCTCTTTCTACCCAACAACTGGTTGAGTCTGGTGCTTTGGTCTCAACTAATCCTCATTCATTTTATGTGTTGTTTTGTTTATTTATTTTGGGTATTTAAGATGTCTTCCAGTTCCAGTTTTTAAATGTCCATCAGAATTTAAAGTTTATTCATCTTTAAGAATGTCTTCCTGCATTATTATTGTTGTTGACATTATCACTGATCACAATTTAAATTTGATATGGTGACAGATCTTTCTGTCTCATGCTATGTTGTCACAACACAGCGATAATATCAACAAATATGTAAAAAAAATATGAAAGTTAAATACTGCAGCTTTAATGTCTGGGTTCCAGCCCGGTTGGTTGGGTCTCCATTGACCCCGCGTTCCTCTGAGCTGTGGTCGACGCTCTGATGATGTCATTTTGAAGCGCCTGTCCGTGGTTGGCCAGCTTCTCTGAAATCTCTCGGTATATTTGTACATTTCTCTGTCCAGTTGACGCTGTTTGTTTGTCTGCACTTTGCTCATCTGGTGACATGAATTCAATATGGGTAAATATTATTTTTTATTTAGAAAGATAAATATTATGTTTGTAGCTAAACATTTAGATTGTAAACTATGTCTAAATGGTTAGCTAACAAGCCAAATATTTGAACATAATATTTAGCTATGTAGATAAATGTTAAGGTAAATATTTAACAAGCTAAATATTTAGTTTGTAAAATAATATTTATCTTGAAAACTAAATATTACATTTGGAACTAAATATTTAGGTTGTTAGCTGAATATTTATTTAACAAGTAATATATTTAGCTTGCTTAATTTAATGAGGTTAATTATTAGCAAGCTAATGTTATTTTACCTGCTAAATAATTCGCTTTAAATTAAAAGTTATTTAGCAAGCTAAATATTCAATTCGGAGCTAAATATTTAGCTTATTAGCTAACTCATTTTTCTGATTTTAACTTTTCATAAAGGGTCCAGTTGATTTAAATCGCTTCTTAAATTAAAATCATCATTTGAAAACTGCTTTCTGTATTTTATTGGATTATAATTGTCTATTAAAATCTGATTAATTATTTTAAACATTTTAAACGTGAGAAAAAGATGAGATTTAAGGGTTGTAAATTTAATAAAAATTGGGATCTTTATGTGTTTATTGTTAGAGTTGAACCTTGAAAACAGACAGGAAGATAAAATCTGGGCCGTCCTCCAATCAGACCGTGGTTCTCCATGACCCCTGCAGTCACATCACTTATGCAGCTTTTAAATTCCTCCGTGCGCCCGCGGTCCTGTCGGCCTCTGGAGGTGTGAGCCCGTCATGTTTGCTGCTGCCTGTTCCCCGACATGTCTGCGCGGCGCCGACACAGAGTGTGATAACTCCAAGAAGAGGCGACGACGTGTGAAAACCAGCCCCGATTCATAAAAACAGCCAATCTGCTAATCCGTCCTGCCCTCCTCTCCGCCTCGCTCTGCTTTCCTTTCTTGCTGCTTCATCACTGCTGCAGCATCAAGCTGGAAACTGAGAGTAAAGCTGCAGAGACGGAGGGGAAGATCAAACATTAACAGAGCTGCAGCTAACGATTTCTCTCCCAATGCTCTTTAAGCTGCAGGTTGTAACTGATAAAAAAAAAAAAAAGATTTTTACATATGTTGAAACTGTTGCTATTCTTTAGACAGAAGATCTGTGAAAAACTCGAGCGCCTCTTCCTCCTTTGTGTGTTTTCTACTAATGTCAAAAAATTACAATTTCACAGTTCTGGTATTTCCATTAAATAAAATATTCAATAAAAATCACACATGATTAAGCTTGTTCACACAATAAGTAATTAAAATAGTGATGATGTAAACATGTACATCAGATATATTCATAATTCAGTGGTCACCATCTATCAGCCAATCAGATGGGATATTGATGGCTTGGAGCGACAAGCCCCGCCTACTTAGGAGCAGCTACATGCCAGTCACTTTATATATAGATTTTTCTTTAATTGTAGTCTGTGATTTTGGAGAAGAGCTATGGATTCATCACGTTGAATTGTAAAAACAAAATGGTCCTGTTCTCTTCTTCGTGGTTTTCGTCAGTAGTAATATCCGGTTGTGATTCACGTGACTCTTAAGGCAAAAAAAGTGTTGAAAAAAAAAAGTGCCTGAAAAACGACCTCATCCTGACACAAAAACTTTTCATACATATATAATGAAACCTTAAAAAATTGAGTGTCTCCAAGAAGCGAATCTATTTTGTGGTTATTAGAAACGCGGCTTCTGTCACGACATGGTGAACAAACCAGATGATCGGTACCTGCCTCCATCCCACCGAGCATCCGGCTCAGCCACAGACGGAGCGATGCAGGGGAGGGGCTCGGCTCTGTGCCATTTTATTGTTGTTTTTTTTCTTTTTTGGGAGGAGGGTGTCTCCTCTCACTCCTCCGTCACCGATCCACCCCCATTCCCGCATCCTCTCCTTTCTGAGCGAGGCTTTGGCACCAGAGGAAGGAGGCAGGAAGTCTTTTCTCTGCTGCTCTTATTTTCCTCCCAGGTTTTTTTCCCCCCTTCCATCTCCGCTGCCGTGTTTTCTGCATAGAGGAGCATCTTTGCATGAGCGAGGATGCGGACATCGGAGGCTGCAGCCTGCAGCTGCCGCTGCACCGCGGGCTGCTGCCGCTAACCGCCGCTGGTAAACCAGCCTTCGTCCTCCCGGCTGAGTGCGAGCAGAACATGGACTTTATTCCGACGCGTTTGTGGATCAAACGTGCGGATCACAGCCTGAGTGGGAGCGGGGGTGTGCTCGGTGTTCGAGTCTGCGTAGGTGGAGGTGGAGGCGGCGGTGGGTGTGGGGGGGGATACTGTAAGCTGTGATGCTGCACATGTGAATTCCTGCAGCCATGTTTGTTGTTACACGTGTGTCAGGCTTCATGCGCCGCGCGTCATTAACCGCGACCTTGTGTTTCAACTGGAAAAGCTGTAAAAAAATGAGATAAAAATGCAAACGTTTTATTTATGTTAACATGAGTCTCTTCTGCACTAAATATGTTTAATAATCAATAGTTCTGCTCTACATCTTTTGATGAGAGTGGTTTGATCTTCCAGAAATTATAGCTGTGTTTTCATTGACTATAAAATCCTAATAATTGTGTTTTACTTTTTATTTAGTGTTTTTATTGACAACATTTTTGTATTCAAGTCATTTTAATGGTGTGACAGCACACATTCTAATAACATCAACATGTTAGTAGTTATCATGCTAATAACAACCCATACACTAAAGGGAGCATTAGCAGCTATTGCTACAAAAGGCTGCACTAGCTACATTTTATAGCTAAAGGTTACCTTAATGCTACTCGCTAAGGATACTTTACTTGCCTCACAGTGTCGTTTCCCATGCTTTCTAGCTCTTTGCAAGCATTAGTCTCTGCGTCGTTAAGCGGCGATCGCATTACCTTTTGTAGCATTATAATAGTACAAATGCACTACAATTCAAAAATACTTCATTGATCCAAAAAAGAAATTAAATAAAAAATGTTTTAGCACTAGCTACCTTTATTTGCTAGCGCTAACGGTGGCATTAGGAGCTACATTTAATGTGTGGTAGCTGCTAATGTTAGATAGTTTCTAACATTAGAAGTTAGCTAAGATTTATATATAAGCTGAGCTTTACATGCTAAAAGTCAATGTTACTGAACATGCTGGTGATGACAGACATCCTACTGGGAGTGTCAACATGCTCGTCGCTCATCATGCTAGCATTAGCTTTATGGCGTTAGCAGTGATGTAATTCAGCGAGACATTTTGGGCGAGAGGCGGGGCCACCCCGGGCCGGTCGCGAGTCCATCATAGGATGTTGGTTTCATATGTTAATAATAATAATAACAACAAATAGTCACACGATCGACAAACAGTTGTTGCCACTGGGCAAACTGGTGAAGACAAACTGGTAAATGGACAGAACTTATGTAGCACTTTTCTGGTCATTGTGACAAGAGTCACATTCATCCTTTCACACTAACAAAGTTGGCAATTTACCCAGAGGCATATCGACATGTGGCAGGAAGAAGCTGGAATTGAACCGACAACCTTAGCATAAATAAACATTCAGATGTGATTTTAATTGTGTTTCTTATTTAATGAAAACAATACAACTGCGAAGTTGTGTGTTTTTTGTTGTTGTTTGTGTTTCGACATTAGCAGAAAATGAACAACGTTATGGGCACATTTGCAATCGAAGTGCAGCTAACTTTTGGTTCCTCTCCTCCTCCTCTGCCATCTTCTCTCTCCAGCTGGGGGACTGGGTGTACGAAAAGATGCTGATGGCGAGGGACAGCAGCCGAGACGAGACCCAGAAGCTACACAAGAAGTGGCAGAAGCACCAGGCTTTCATGGCTGAGCTGGCCCAGAACAAGGAATGGCTGGATAAAATCGAAAAGGTGAGTGGCGCTGTCAGATAATGCAGCTTTCCTGCCTGGAGCGAACGGTTTTTGGGTCACTCCGCTGCTGAGTGCTTTCTCCCTCTGCTCAGCTAAAGGAGGTTGGAGCCGTTTTCAGAGAGTTTCTTATGATTCTTTATCATATTTCACAACGGATATTTTTCACTTAGATCTTCATAAGATGTATGCTGTTTGTATTCTGGTTGTGCCTGTTTATTGTATTAATGTTTTCTTTTGTTGATATTTTTTTTTACTTCTTTTAATGGAAGAAAAGTCTTGCAAATTGCATAGTGCAATGTTTATCTCAGGACTAAAGGATGAAATTTAGCTAATATGCTAATAATATTTACACTGCCATGAATTGTGGTCATATTAACTAGGTCTGTCACAGTAACACATTTTGCTGGACGGTAAATTGTTGTTTTAATTTATCATTGGTCTACAAATAAATCAGGCATAACAACAAAACAACATTTAAGATGTTAAGAAAAGTGTAAGTAAAAAGCCAAAAAAAAGACAAAGAAAAAAATATATATATATTTTAAAAGAGAAAAACAACCTATTATGTTTATAATTTTAGTTGAAACAAACTCTCAAAATCTATATTTTTACTGTCCAGTGTTGATATAAATAGAACATGCATTTCCTCTCCCAATCACCAGGGGGTGCTGCAGCACACACTGCTTCTTCTGACCCTGTGATTATTTTCTGGGACACTCAACATAAAAAAACAACCACCTGGGAGTTTGATGCGAGGTAATTAATCTGGGGAAACGAATAGCATGGATGGCATGAAAAAGGAGCAGTTCTGCAAGCAAATGTCACCTTGGCTTGGAGCTAACACATAACACACACACACACACACACACACACACACCCACACACACACACACACACACACACACACACACACACACACACACACACACACACAACGTTTAAAAGTGTAAGAATCAAAGAAATATGGCACAAATCTCCAGCTGCACTGAGAGGTAATGATTTTACACGTCTGGATCAGTGTCACAGCAGCGAGTCAGAGGTGTGAACAAGACGGTACGAAGTGTTCGCTTCGACTGACCCGATTACATCCGCGTCCGATTCAGACTGGAGCCTGAATAAAGAAACAGATCAGCATGCAGACAGACACAAAGTTCATTTTTTACCTCTGAAAAACTGCTGGTTAGGTTTATCACTGATGTATAGAGAAATCTATTATTCTATGGAAGACTGATAATGCCAAAATGTAAGTGAAAAAATAATAACTCAGAAGTTTTAACTAATTTCATAAAATTGTCTTTTTCTATTTTTTAGATAGCTTGGAAACTAAATTATCTGTTATCACCGTTTTTAGCTCCAGAGTGGAGCCATTCCGAATATGTATTCTCAAAATATATATTGAGAAATGATAATTTCTCATAACATTTTCTAAAATTATTGTTGTTTTTTATGTGAGTTGCCTTTTATGCTAAATATTCTGTAATATAAATATTTATTCTCCCTATTCGAGCATCTTTTTATTTTGGGTCCAACTTGTTTTCTTTTCTTACTAACTTCAGTTAGCATCTTCACAGGAAGTGGTCTACTTCACAGTCGTACGTCACTACAACCAAAACAAACTCGCTAACCTAGTGTTAGCGGGTGAAATGGCTTGTGATCTTTACCCAAAGACTAGAGAGAAATCCTACAACCACTGAAATCTGATGCTATTCCAGTTTTGGTTCTATTTGGTGAAGAAGGAAGCTGTGCTCAGTGTCTTCAGAGGTTTTTGTGTTATTTCCTTCAGTGGTTGTTGGTGCAGCGCCCCAACAGGCGAGGAGGGGAACAGGTTTCTCAGAGGGTTTGGTTGTTTTGACTCAGAGAGAAAGAGAACCACAGCAGCTGCAGATGGAACAGATGTTGCAATTTTGGTTCCAAATTGAACCGATTCTACCGAACTATCAGTTGATTTTCATTCAACAAATAGCACAATGGCTGATGGATGTTCTGGATCAGTGAGCAGAGGAGACGTGATTCGATGCTCATCATTCACCTTTCCTTGACGTGTCGGCTTCTAATGACGGGGGCATTTATGTGCTTTTGACGGTTGCCAGGCAGCAGCTGGCCAATCAGATCTCTCGCCTCCTTCCTTCCCCTTTCTGCAATGCATGAAGGTCATTCCTCCATGCCGTCTTGTTCCCGCTTCCTGTTCCCTCTGACTGGTTCCCTCACTCTCTGTGGTTTCTTTTCAGTTTCTGTTCCTGACTGTGAACCAGAATCTGTTTAAGATCTGCTTTTGTTGAAGGTTTTCCAGCTGCTTGGATTTTACTCTGGAGGAAATCCATCACAAAAAACAAAAAAACCTTTGAGAAATTCCTTTATCGGGCAGTAACAATCATTAATGTTTATATTTATCTCTGAATTATATCAATAGATGTGGTATATTGGAGATTAAATCAGCTCTGCACAACCAAGCAGCAGTCAGAAACTGTAGTTCTGGATGTAAAACTTAAAAATCTGGAAGTATCCATCAGCTGGACGAGAGGTGCGTCCCTGGGAAATGTTTTAAATGTGGGATTTTTCTTAATTTTGGCTTATTTTTAGATATTTTCATTTCAGAAGTCTAATAATCATTGCTTGTTCATGTTAGTGTAAAGTAGTCTGCTTGAAAATTCACATCTTTCACTGTTTTTCGTTGTTTAAAAGTACAGCTGAAACGATTAATCGGATGAATCACGATTAATCAATTATTTTTTGTTATTAAAGTTTTTATTGTGGTTGCAGAACCACATTAAAACTGTGTACATAAACCCTTCCAACCCTCTCAAACAAACCAAACCAACATAAAACAAACCACCAGATCAGCGATACAAACATCCTCGATGGTAGCAGAAACGACTGCAGTAAACAGAAGTAGTCACTCGTCAATATTAGAAGAGTTTACCTGTCCAGTGTTGCAGGAGAGGAAACAGCTCCAGGATTTCTTGAAGTTTTGTGTCGTTATATAGCTTAGCCAGCATTTGTTCATATGAAACTATTTCCAACATTAATTCCAACCAGCTTTAACGTTTCTAATGGTTGTAGATTTCCATAGTCCTAGGATTATTCTGTGCCGTCCTGCACCAGGGTGCTTCGGTGTTTTGATATATTAGGCATCACTGTTTGATCCCCCAATAAGCACAGTCTTGATGACAAGGTTGTCTCCACATCTATCCACTTTCCAACGTGTTATATTATGTTTTCCAGAATGGAGAAATGCATATGTTTCCTGATTCCGTTTTGCATTTCCAGCATAGGTTATTGTTGACCAGACCCGTTCTATGAACCCTGGATGGGCTGAAATAAAATTGATGTACTGTTTTATAGTGCATACATTTTCCTCTAGATTCTTTAATGTATTTCCCATTATTCGACTTTATTACACACCATTCGTCATCACTGAAAACGCAGCCAAGTCCTTGTGGCGGACAGTCCTCAGACTTTTACAGACTTCTTTTTGCATAATTATTGAAATCTTCAAGCAATCGTTAACTGGTGTACAAAGACTCAAAAATTGCTGAAACACAGTATATGTGTGTTAAGTCAAGCAGAAAGCTTTTTACATGTGTAAGTATTTATTTAGCTGCAGACACACCGTCAAGTACAAATATTTATATTTTCACTTTAAAAAAGGAATTAGATTATTTATTTGCATCTTTTAGTGACTTTTAATATTGCACAAAAAGGCTTAAATAAAATATCTGCATTATGTGCCAAGTTGTTTCAGATTAGTTGATTAATCGTTAGTAATCAATTAATTGTTAGAATAATCGTTGCTTTTAAGCAAAGATGTTGCTTTATATGTTAGTTGTTTTCATGCAAATTAATTTAATCTTTCCTTGAGGGAAAACTAAACAAATCAAAAGCAGATTGTGAAAAATCCTCAAAATGTGCCACATTGTTAATCCGATTAATTGATTAATCATTAGAATAATTGTTCACTTTTCAAACACTGCAAAGATGTTGTTCTATTTAAATCCAGTCTTTCCTTGGGAGAAAACTGAATAAAAGGACAAGAGACGGTGAAGAGAGAGTAAAAGAAGCAAAGCGCCTACAGTAGTAGGTGTTTCTGTACTACAGAGATCTGGAGCTATAAGCTGACGTTTGCATTGTTCTGAATGCTTAATGCGGTGTCTGATCAATAAACGATGCTCTGGTGCTGCAGAGTGACTGGACTTCCTCAACAAGACGCCAGTCTGGATGGGCAGCCTTCAAATCCCAACATCTTTATGAACCTGTCTTAATGCAAAATAACAACTTAAGCCAAAAGCTAATTTTATAGCGTTTGTTTCTGTAGTTGCAAAATAAAAATAAAAAACAACTTTAAGTTTATGTTTTGACTTAGATAGAAATTACAAAATTGTTTCTTTCACTGCATTAGGATTGAATTTGGTTTATAAAGGGAGTTGATTCATTTTGTCTGAAAATTTAAAGTTTAAATATTTCTTTTGCTTCAGGGGATAGTTATGAAAAGAGAGTTTGCTGTTCTCTGTGCACTTTTAAGCAGAAACCCTTTGGGATTTTGATTCTCGCTCTGCTTGATAATTAGCTGACCTCATTAACTTTAAGAAGGACAAAATCAGCTGCTTCTTACTGCATTTGTTTTCAGTCACTTTCTAACATTTTTATTCATTTTCTGTTGTATTTGTTGGGCTGGAGAGGTAGCACACAGTCACTAATAATAGGTTTCAGACTATTTTTAGGGAAGGTAAGTACATCCTTGCTGCCTGTGTAGGAATTAAGAGAAAACTGCTGATAACATGCATTTAATTAACTGATCATTGTCCTTAATGTGACCACATTTTTGAGTTTCTTTTTGTTCTGGAGTGTACAGGTGTTGGTTACACCAAAGCAAAAAGAAATCACTAAAATCCTTAGAGAATAAACCGTTGCTTATGTACATGAGGAAAACTCTGCTCTGTTCAATGCTCAGAAAAAACTACAACTAACTGAAAAGCTCCAACTCAGACACTACAGACTGTAGTTAGCATAGTTAGCATGCTTAAGGCTGGAAATGACAATACACAGTGGTGGGAAACGCTAACTGAAAAGTTAGTCGCGCTAATGCTAAAGCACTAATCACAAACATTAGTTATGCTAATGCTACAGCTACGCAAACATGGTATATAGTGGCTCCTCCAAACTAGCCCGCAGCAATTAGCAAACATCGGTGGAACTGCTGACCTCATTATAGCAACTACTTCTCAGAGCTATGCTGGTAAAAAAATTAAAAAAACATGGCTTCTTTAAAAGAGGAGCCATGTTGTGATGACTTCCTCAAGGTGGAGTTTCAGAAAGAATTTTTAAAGAGATGGTATTATCTTCTTTCTAGAAACAAAATGTCATTTTACAGCATAATCAAGTAACTGTTGCATTCAGTGGGTATAAAAATGCTACCTATATATTTCAAATATCACTTAAAGAAATGTTACTTTCTGATTTAACACCTTGAAATTGGGTGTCTGTCTCGTTAAGAAACTCCTGCTCTCTGAAGTCACAGGAAGTGACCCCATCAGGTCCCTCTATTAACCCTTTAATAGCATTTTTACTAGTGTTTCACTGAGAAGCAGCTTCTATAATGAGCTCAGCAGTTCCACCAGGTGTTTGCTAATTGCTGCTAGCTAGTCTGAAGGAGCCGAGTGGGGGAGGAGCTGTGCCTTGAAGGCGGGGCTATGTCCAATTGGACGGAGCAGAATGGTTGTCATGGATATTAAAGGATTTCTCAAACATGCGTGAAGCTAACCAAGCAACTCTGCAGGTGTATTTTTGACTAAGGAATAACTTTATAACATGATGAAAAGCTAAAAAAAAAATTTGATTTTACATAATGCTCCTCCTTTAAAGAGAGTGAGGCCCAATTTAAAGGCATTAAATTACAAAGTCAGATTTCACATGTAGCACTTTTAAACAACTGAAGTTGCCTGATTGTGCACAATACTGCCTCTGTGATAGTTGTTGCAAAATCAGTGGGAAAGAGTTGTGTCTCCATAGAAGAGGGTTTTCCTCTTGGCAGCAGGATCTGAGTGGATGATTAGTACAGCAGAGGCTCCCAGCCTGAGCATGGCAGCTGCAGCAGCAGCTCGGAGCGGTGGGTGAAGCTGCTGCAGCCCACGCTGCGCTCCCATTCACTGCTGCAGATGCCCGCAAAAAGCACAACAACACAATGAAAGCTGACGTAACACACTCGCACTGGGACTTACAGGGATGTAGGGTGTGTAAATGCAGGTTTACAGTTGAATACATTAACTTTGATGCTGTTGATGCTTCTGTTGATGTGCTCAGATTAAGCACTAATATTCCGGCTGAATTGGCTCCTAAAGACATTATTTCCCTGCAGTTGGAGCAGTGCTGTATGTGGACAGTGTTGTCCGCTGTGGATGATGAGTCACAGCGCTGGTCTGAATCTACCCCCCTGCTAAGCTCCAAATGTTTGAAAACTTTCTCTCTTTCCCACTGAAATTGATAAAAATAATAATTTTAGCTTGATTTAAAGGGAATCTATCATTTATTTTCCAGGCATGTAGAGTGACATTTTACCTCGCTGCAAAAACACAAAGTCGTACCAAAGTACTGTGACTGATAAGTAACTTTTCGGAAATATAGAGGAGCTTGTTTTAAGTCAATAATTTCTTAATATTAATGAAAAGTTACTAATTCCATTGGTAGATTATTTCACTTGAAAAATGTGTAAGTGAAATAATCTGCGAATAGATCTGATGTTTAATCAATACTTGTGGTGGATGCTCCTACCACCAACACACAGTGTTAGTATTTATTTTCTTTTTATATTAGTAACAGTTATGTTAGTTATTTCATTTAGACATATATGTTCTAATGGGTGCACACTTTAGTTAATATCTGTCTGAATGGTTTATTTATATTAGTTTTTGTTTGAGGTGCTGCTGACAAACCATCTGGAGGAGGGACCAGGAACAAACCATTTTCTAAGTGACTGAAGGGGGAGACATGTTTTCAAGTTGATTTGAATTAGTTAATTTCTTCACTTAAATATTCACTTATTATTTGTGCTAAGTTAAAGTTTGTTTTGCTTTATTTGTTTTATAGAATACTTTGGTTAATTTTGTATTTGTTTGTTCTTTTGTTATGTTGTGCCTCCCTCATGTGGTAGCTTTAGGAAACTCCACCCCTATTTAAGCAGCCTTTTGTTCTTTGTTGGTAGGTCAGTTCTGTTTTGTTTGGTTAGAGTTCAGTTGACCTCAGTTAAGTTAGTTTCAAATTTGTTATTCTTTCTTTTTGTATGTAATTGTTTCTTGTTTATCATTTTTTGAAGAATTAAATTTACATTTTTTTATATTTTGAACACCTTTTTTGTCCTCTTTTGGAAGTTGGTCCTTCACAATACTATAATATAATTATTGACTCAAAGCAAGCGCATATCTTTATGAAAAGCTACTTATAAGTCAATTTTGTCTTTTTTCAAGTGTACGAAGATATTGAACCAAAATTACTCGGTAAGCTAACTGTTCCACCCGCAAACACCAGTTTGGGTTCATGTGAACTCTGGTGCGGTTTGAATGCATATGTGAACGCCAAGCGCACCAGTTCAATCCAAAAGCAGGAAGTGGATTACAGTGCAGGGGATTCTGGGTAAATAAAACTAAAACAAACAGTAGAAATGGCTAAAAGTCTTTAGCTAAAGACTGAAAGAAATCCTCCAACCACTACAATTTGACATTACTCCATCTTTGTTTGCATTTTGTGGAGAAGGAAGTTGCTCTCAGTGTCTTTTTCAGAGGTTTTTGGGTCATTTCCCTCGGTGGTTCATGGTGTAGCGCCCCCACAGGCGAGGAAGGGAAAGGGTTGCTAAAAGGGTTTGGATTATTGAAGTTTGAAAGTGAAACACAGCAGCTGAAAATGTAACAAATGTTGAAATTTTGATCTTAAATCAAACTACAATCTGTGAAAACAGTCTGATTCTTTCATTTAGGTTTGTTTTTTGCTACTTTCTTCTTATTGATGTTCACTTGCCTAAGAGTCTGATATATTTTACTTGTTTTACTTTCTTTTTAATAATTTGACATACATATAGTAGCTGTACTATTAATTATGTAAGAGGCTGAAGATATTTTCTTTATTTTCTACACCTTTTTCCCTCTGAAGCTCATATAAAACACATTGGTTCTGCTGGATTGGTCTAAATTAAACAGGACACGGATTTTAGTGCAGGCGGGGTTTAATGAAAAATAAATGAAGTGAAGCAGGTGAATGTAAAGAATGATGGTCCATCTGTTCATCTGATGGGGGTGGGGTTCAAAAGGAGCAGAAGTCTGAAAAAGATGGGGGTGACGATGTCGTCTGCACATCATTATGATTGAACACCACGAAGAAAATGTTTGGTGATGTGATGAAATCCAAAAAAATGTCTTTTAACATTTTCCACCTAGAATGAGTTAAAAATAACATTTTCCCATCTTTATTTCTGTAACACCTCTTTTCGTCTCGTCCATCCAGGAAGGGCAGCAGCTGATGAAGGAGAAGCCGGAGCTGAGCCCGGTGGTCCGGAAGAAGCTGGAGGAGATCCGGGAGTGCTGGCTGGACCTGGAGAGCACCACTCAGGCCAAAGCTCGCCAGCTGTTTGAGGCCAACAAGGCGGACCTGCTGGTTCAGAGCTACGAAAGCCTGGACCAGCGGTTGGGACAGCTGGAGGGGCAGCTGGCCTACGTGGACCAGGGTCAGGACCTCACCACCGTCAACAAGCAGCTCAAGAAACTACAGGTACGTGGAAATTTATGGCTTCCTAGTGACCTTGAAACTCAAAATGAACTGGTTTCTATCAACAGTTAAAGGGGCTTGTTTGTCAGATATTTTCCTAATGAATTAAAAAAATGTATTTTTAAAAGTAGGGAAGAGAGAAATGAAACACATTCCCAACATAGAGTTAGCTGCACTAACCCTAAAGGACTCATTATGAACATTAATTCTGCTATTGTTAAAGCGGTACAACACAATATTTAGCTATAACTAATGCTAGAGCGCTACAACACATTATTTAGCTATAGCTAATGCTAGAGCGCTACAACACAATATTTAGCTATAGCTAATGCTAGAGCGCTACAACACATTATTTAGCTATAGCTAATGCTAGAGCGCTACAACACATTATTTAGCTATAGCTAATGCTAGAGTGCTACAACACAATATTTAGCTATAGCTAATGCTAGAGCGCTACAACACATTATTTAGCTATAGCTAATGCTAGAGTGCTACAACACAATATTTAGCTATAGCTAATGCTAGAGCGCTACAACACATTATTTAGCTATAGCTAATGCTAGAGCACTACAACACAATATTTAGCTATAGCTAATGCTAGAGCGCTATAACACAATATTTAGCTATAGCTAATGCTAGAGCGCTATAACACATTATTTAGCTACAGCTAATGCTAGAGCGCTACAACACAATATTTAGCTATAGCTAATGCTAGAGCGCTACAACACAATATTTAGCTATAGCTAATGCTAGAGCGCTATAACACAGTATTTAGTGAATGCTAATGCTAAATTGATAAATTTGACCACTTTGTATCAATGCCACATCTGTTACAACATAGTATTATTGTAACTATATGTAATTACTTTTTAAAAGTAACTTGCCCAACACCAATATGCACATTGTAATAAAATAATGACAGTGAAATTAGTAGATCTGTTTATGTCATGCTATGCACATTAAACCCTTTTTACTGACTTGTCATCCCTAAACTTTTTAAAGTTCTGTTGGTCCCTGCAGATTTCTGCCACACTGGTTATCTGGAGGCTTTTAAACAGAACTTCCTCTTTCTTTTCTTTATCTTTTCACCTGGCGTCTCCTACTCTGCTGCTTACACCTTCCTTTGGCACTTGCACTGCTTTACATCGCCATCTTAACTCCAAATCTAACTCCATTACCCAGAATCCATCCTGCTAAGTGGTACAGTAACCTTCATCACACCTCACGTCCATCAGCCATATATCATTTTGCTGAATTTTGGTCACATTTGTTTTGCATTTTTAGAAAAAGTGGCACAAAAATGGTCGATTTCTGTTAAAATAACAACCATCCTACTGGTCCATCTTCCTCTCCTTCTTTCTCTTTGTCAGACCATGGAGACCCAGATGGAGGATTGGTATAAGGAGGTGGGGCAGCTCCAGGTCCAGACGGCCTCCATCCCGCAGCAGACGCAGATCCAGGGCACGGTGGTGGAGCGGCAGGCCGCCGTGGAGACCAGGATGGCCCGGCTCATCGAGCCGTTAAAGGAGAGGCGGCGCCTTCTCCTGGCGTCTAAGGAGGTCCATCAAGTTGGGCGAGACCTGGAGGACGAGATTGTGAGTAGGAGACCCCGCGAAGAGAATCGCACAGACCGATAAGGACATGGGAACAAAATTAGGACTGCTACTGCTTCACTGTGTGATTACATTGAGATAATTTCACATTATTATAAAGATCAAACCATCATGACTTAATAAAAAACTTTTAGTTTTTTATTAGCATCACATTGTCTATGAGATTAACTAAATGTGTTACTGTAATGTACAAGTTCATGGGAAACTCCAATTTATTGCTCTATTTCTCCTCACATTTGATAATTATTGGACACCGCTGCAAACTTCTTTTTTTTTTTTTGCAGATGGTTTTTATCTTTATTTATTATTATCCGACTTAAATGACATAAAATTTTCATAATTACAAAGACATACAAAAAGAAATAAAGATTCCCTCCCTGGAAGTATTTCTATTAATTAGCTGACGATACGGATCGTGCTTCCAGAACAGACTCTGCTGGGGTTGATAGGTAACAGGCGGAGTTCCACTAGGGTTGCTAGGTCATAACAAAGCGCCTGTGAATTTACACTCTGGAGGTTTTCTAACGGCTCGTTTTACATCAAAAGAACTAATTTATTTCAAGAAATGTCTGGATGTTTTTTTAAAACATTGTTTTTAGAAGCAGGTGAAGTATGAAAGTACAAAAAGTATAAAAATGTGAATTTTGCCTAAATGTTTTCTGTCCTCTTTTGTTTGTTGCTTTAGTTGTGGGTCCAGGAGCGCCTCCCTCTGGCCATGAACCAGGAGCACGGCTCATCGCTGCAAGCCGTCCAGCAGCTCATGAAGAAGAACCAGGTAGAAAACTGGATCTTGTTATTATTCAGACTTCATAGAGCTTTTCTGTCCTCATTGATGCACCTGAAAATATTTAAAAATCTTACTTTTTAATTAATACATCAAATATTTTATGACATAATAAACTATCACTAAACTAGGCCAATCTACAGCGTACATGAGTAGCAAATACACATATTGATATTTACTGTTATATGTCAATTGGAAGGTTGCAAAAAGCAATAAATCAATCAATCGCATAATAAATTAAGCCAAACTCAATAATTCTTATTTGCATGATTTATCTTTTTTTTTCTTTCCATCCAAAACTTGGATAACAAAATTTGAAGGATAATTTAGTTTATTTATTTTGGATATTTGAAATTCTTCCAGTTTCATTAGAATTTAAAATTTATTGATCTTTGTTCTTGCATCATTATGTAATTACCATGAAATTACTTGAAAATAATCTCAATACAACAATATTATCATTTATCACAATAACATCTGGCACAATTTATCATACATAAAAAAAGTGATTAACTTTATGTTAGTCATAATGTTCATGATTATTATTTTTCCACTGAATTTAACATTATTGTACATAATTACAAAAACCTGAAGTGAAACATATTTCATTGCAGAGCATGATTTATTTGGAGAGAGGAAGTCTTTTATTTTGAAGAATGCTCAACAGGATCCGGTTTGTCTTTTGTTGTCCTGCCTTCTGCTGTTTTTTTGGTTGCTAGGATACGAACAGCTGTTGCCGTTGCTTGTTCAATAAAAACTGAACAGAAAATGTTCAGCAAAAGCATCTGAGCATCCATTCGCCATGTATTAGAAGTAGAGTAGTTTGCTTCATTTCTGGGTCTGATTTTCTGAATTTCTTATGTGAATTTATGTCAAGTCATCACAGATGCATAAATCCTAAAGTGAACAGTTTACTGTGTGGCTGCAGACACTGCAGAGGGAGCTGGAGGGCCACAGGAGCAGGATAGAAGACGTCCTGGAGAGGGCAGGGATCATCGCCACCATCAGGAGCCCACAGGCCGACTGCGTCAGGGCGGGCCACGACCAGCTGGCCCAGCTGTGGGCCCTGCTGTGGGCCGAGACGGAGCGCAGGCAGCTGGTTCTGGACGCCATGTACCAGGCCCAGCAGTACTACTTCGACACGGCGGAGGTGGAGGCCTGGCTGAGCGAGCAGGAGCTGCACATGATGAACGAGGAGAAGGGAAAGGTGCATCGGTTGACGCTTTACTGGAATATAAATGTTTGAGAGTCAGAGGCCGCAGTTCCAAAAATTTGATTGCGTAATTTGACATTTAAAAATTGATGGAATATTGCCAGTTTGGAAAAAAAAATTTTTTTTTGATAATTTTTGCGATTAGGATGAAATGGGTCTTTTTTGGGCCATATCAAAATTGAATTAATTTGCAAAACTTCAATGAAAACATTTTTTTTTCACCTGATCAACTGCCAATGTTGCCTCCTGCCGCGTTTCTATTGACTTTAAAATTGCACAATTTGGAATTTGGAAAATAAACGTCCTTAATGGAAATACGGCATTTAAAAAAAACAAAACTAAATAAACTAAAGAGTTTAATAGGAAGAGTTGGTTTATTTTGGCTATATCAAAATTACTGTATTTTAATAGAAACACTTTTTTCGTGTCACATGATCATCAACAGGAAGTTACTACTGGTGGAAACGACAAAGAAGACACTACAGGAAATGTTTGGAGAATGATGGTGCTGCTTGTTTTTAATGACGTTTGGTTTTAACTTCATTTCTAGGAAACATTTGCGACATTAGTGGAATATATACTAAGTTTTGTGCTCACTTGTACATTTTGTAAAATTGCACAACTTAACATTTAAAAAATACATTTTCTTAATGGAAGAGCACTAATATAGGATGAGGTAGTTCTGATCATTTGTAATATATATTTTATTTTTTCACAAAACATCAATGGAAACAGTTTTTTCGCATCACACGAGTCACATGATCAACAAACGCATGTTATTACTGCAAAGAAGCCGACCGGAAGTGGTAGAAGGATGATGGCGGGGCAGGTTTTTTAATAAATTATCGTGAGAACAAATCTAAGGGCGTGAGATTTTTTTATTGCATTTCCTATTTAATGGAAATGCTGCTGTTGCGAAATTGAGTTTTTTCAAGATTAGCAGAATATAGACAAAAGTTTTGCAACCGTTTGTAATGGAAACTTCTGTGTTTTGACTTCAGGACGAGCCGAGCACGCTGCAGCTGCTGAAGAAACATCTGCTGCTGGAGCAAACCATCGAGGATTACGCTGAGACCATCGGCCTGCTGTCGCAGCAATGCCGCCAGCTGCTGGAGATGGGACATCCAGACAGGTGAGCTCAATAACACATAATCTGACAGATTATCTCCCATCACAACCAGTTAGAGCAGCGACGTCCCAACGTTCAACCGCATGGGCCAAAACTGTCAGGTTGAAAGTAACTGATGACAGAAAACATTGATATTTTTGCCTCATTTAATTTAAATTTATTTTCCCTTTGGGATCAGTAAAGTATTTGTGAATTTGATTATTATTATTATTTTACATTATTTTTTGCAAAACATTTCCCTTTTACCTGGTCATCTATAAGCAAAACAGTATTTTAAATTAAATATATTAAAAAAATAAATTAATATTGTGTATAGTATATGTAATGTATCTGTACATAAATTATATATTTATACATAAAGTAAATATAAAATGCACATTACATTTTTATATATATAAATATAAATGAAAGATATTACATTTCTAAAAGTATGCTTTCACAGTAATAATAATAATACTTTTGGATAAACATTGTCTGATTTCATCAGAACAGGAGCTTCATGTTATTATTGAGTTGTAAACATCCTGAATATTGACTGTTAGACTTTGTCTGAATTTGTTTGTGTGAATTCTCGATGTGAGTCACTCATTATATGAAAAGCTTCTTGTTTATTTATCTTAATTTATGTTTGCATTGAAATGAGTAAAACGTTTTATTATCCCTATTTACTAACAAACTGAATTTACATCGTTTGATAAAAGTTTGCTCCACTGGACATTAAGGGATTTAAAGTGCCTTTGTGCTTTCGCCCACAGCGAACAGATCAGCAAGCGTCAGTCGCAGATCGACCGTCTGTACGTGTCTCTGAAGGACCTGGTGGAGGAGAGGAAGAGCCGCCTGGAGCAGCAGTACTGGCTGTACCAGCTCAACAGGGAGGTGGACGAGCTGGAGCAGTGGATCGCCCAGAGGGAAGTGGTGGCCAGCTCGCCTGAACTGGGCCAGGACTTTGAGCACGTCTCCGTGAGTTTGCTTTTCACAAGTCTGAGGATGAGGCGGACATTTTGAATCATTTTTCTATATGTGTATTTATTAAAGTTAATAAAGTGAACCTCTGAACGTTACAGCGCTGGCAGACAGCAGTGTATATCGTTCCTAACTGTGGCTAAAGCTGCTGCTGGCTGACTTACTTGGCTTAAATTTTATTTGTGTATAAAATCTGTATAACTATTTATATGCCTTTTACGTTGGTCATAATCAGTGTATTTAATAATTTGGCCAATTTACATTGGCCTACTTTGTCTTTGTTTGTGATTTTTTTTTTTAGTAATCCAACAGTTTCATTTATTGTAGCTTATTTAGTTATTCCTTATTAGGATTTTTTATTTGTTGTTTCAATGTGAAACATCTGCGTAGTTATAGATCTATTTATTTATGTGACTGGTGAGTATAGTTATTTATCTTGAAGTTACCTAGTTATCTAGGTGTCAGTGGGTTTGTTTGTTTTTTATTTTAACTATATATTTTAACAGTTGTATGTGTTGCATGTTTTCTTTATTATTTTTGCTTTTATTTATTTGTTAGTTTATTATTAATGGAGTTATTCTCCACAGCACTTCGGCATCCATCCTGTAAATATGTCATGCTTTGCTTACTTCCTCTCTTAGTCCCAACTTTATATGTCTTGCTATAACAATAATAAAATGTCTTAGTTAATAAACACTTGGTAATTATCATATGACAGATAAAAACAATAGTTTGTTTCATTTTTTGAATGTTTCCAGGTCCTCCAGGAAAAGTTTACAGAGTTTGCATCGGAGACAGGAAGTGTGGGACAGGAGCGCGTGACGGCCGTCAATCAGATGGTGGACGAGCTCATCGACTACGGCCACTCTGAGGCCGCCACCATCGCCGAGTGGAAGGACGGGGTCAACGAGGCCTGGGCCGACCTGCTGGAGCTCATGGAGACCCGAGCGCAGATGCTCGCCGCTTCTCACCAGCTGCACAAGTTCTTCTCCGACTGCAAAGAGGTAAAACAAAGACAGCAGCTGAGTTTCCGTTTCAAATCTGTTTAAGTCTTTGTCGATGTTTTGTTTTCATAATTGTGGTGTCTCCGTTAAATAAGGAATGTAGTTAAAGTTACACAACAACTCATTACATGCAGTTGCATGAAATACATTCATAATTCAGCGTTCATCATCTATCAGCTAATCAGAGGAGACGTTTGCGTCTTATTTAGGTGTGTGAGCGTCAAGCCCTCTGAGTTGTTGGAGCAGATATGTTTTGGGGAAATTGTAGTCGGCCATTTTATATTAGAGTTATGGGTTTAACATGCTTGAATGACATAAAAACATCTTTTGAACTTTGTGATGCAGTGAGAGCTCTGGAGGATCCAGAAAAAAACAAAAAGAAACCATCATCCTCTTATATCTTCCTCTCGTCTTCTTTGGCGTTTCTGCCAGTAGTAACTTCCTGCTATTGACTCCTGTGATTCCAAAAAGGTTTCCATTGCAGTTTTTCCAAATAAATCTATTTTGATACAACCAAGCAACCACTTACGGCAAAAGGTTTATCAGAAAATGTGACTGTTTTTGTTGTTTTTTTGACTTGTGGTCAATGGAAACACAGTATGTTAGTAGACGATTAAATCAAAAACAGAAAAATATAAATCAACCACCTCAACAATTTAACATTTTACTAACAAAATCCAAACACAAATTGATAGAAATGAACTCTGGTCCGCCTACAAACATCGCGCTCGGTTTTGATGAAGTGAACTCTGGTACAGTTAGAAAGCATATGGGAACACCTAGTGTACTGGAGACTGCTCCAAAAGCAGGAAGTGGACTACAGCACAAGGCATTCTGGGTAAACACAACCAAAACTAATGGCTTAGGCTAGCACTAGCAGTAAAAATGGCTCATGGTCTTTACCATGAAGTTGCCACCACTTCACTTCTGTTTAAGTTTTGTAAAACAGGAAGTTGCACTCTGTTCTTCTCCAGAGGTTTTTATGTTGTTTCCTTCAATAGTTCTTTGGACAGCGACACCACAGGTGAGGAGGGGAATCTGTTTTTCAATTAGTTTGGACCTGTTGTCAGTTTGTATTGTGAAAGGGAACCACAGCAGCTGGAAACGTAACAAAAGCTGCAACTTTGATCAAACTGATTCTACTGGCTACATATGAAAACAGGCTTAATAAAATTACTAATTGTTTGATTCTAAAGTGTATAAAGTCTTTATTATTTTTTCTTTCAGAATATTTACATAATATTTCTTAATTTGCAGATCTTGGCCCAGATTGAGGATAAGCACCGGCGGCTCCCAGAGGTCCGGGCTCGGCAGGGCGGCACGTCCAACACCAGCACGCTGCAGAGGCTCCTGCAGAGCTTCGAGCAGGACATCCAGCTGCTGGTCACTCAGGTACAGCAGACACACGCTGCCTGTTCCTGCATCTATGCGCTCCACATCTGGAAACTGGCGGCAGGTTTTACATCGTTTCTTGTTTGACTTTTTAACCTTGATTTGCAAAGAGAAAGTCGGACTTACTAAAAGTTAAACACAAACTCTTCTCTAAATTTACCATATTCCAGGGAGAAGCTCTGCAGTACTTACACCAAATTATTGGTTCCTCTTGGTTAAAAACAATCACTGGAATAACTTGAATGATCTGCCAGTGGAACTAGAACTTATCCATCAATATTAAGGAATTATTTATTGAAAATAAACTGCTTTTTGCTCCAACGTTACTTAAGTTAGTTTTGTCTTAATTCAAGTGAATAAAGAAACTAAACTAGGTCAGATTTTATGTTTTAAACATGTGGCTGAAAAATGTTATTTTTTTAACCAAAGACTTTTTGCGAATACATTTTGTTCCTTAAAAATGGAAAAATGTTCCTATAAAATCTTTGATTCAGAGATTGTAGCTTTTGTTTAAGACTAATTTATTATTGAAATGAACACTTTTTTCAAACCTGCGGTTCTTTTATGTTACAAATTACTTTTGTACGTCACCAACACAAACATTGCCGAGTATGTTGGATGTTTGGTTGAGTTCCCAGTAGAAATATTGAAATAAGACAAAACTAACTTACAAGTGACTTTTCAACAAGAAACATCAGCTTGTTTTAGGTCAATAACCTAAAACTCCAACGTTACAAATCGATGGAAAACGTTCCAGTTCATAATCAACTGTGACTGTATATATATAGAATATATCTTTCTGAAAACTTACTTTTCAGTTATTTTTCTCTTATTTCAAGTGTAATAAGATATTTGTGCTAGAAAGTAGACCAAAAATTAAAAATACTTGGTCAGATTTTGTGTTTTTACAGTTCTGGGAAAACAACCAAATTACTGTGAAAGAGCCTGCAGTGCAGAGGAAGTGATTAATTTTCCTGAGGACTAATGGAAAAGCGCAGCTGCTCTGTGCAGAGCCCCAACATGTCCTGATCGGCTGCGCTCGCTGTGTCAACCTGAGCTCCGACCCGGGCCGTTTACTCATCGCCGCGTCATTTCCCCAGGTGCGTCAGCTGCAGGAGAGCGCGGCCCAGCTGAGGACGGTGTACGCGGGCGAGAAGGCCGAAGCCATCGCTTGCCGTGAGCACGAAGTGATGCAGTGCTGGAAGGAGCTGGTGACTTCCTGCGAAGAGTGCCGGCTGCAGATCACCACAGAAACGGACAAGCTGAGGTTCTTCAGCATGGTCCGGGATCAGATCATGTGGATGGAGTCCATCGTCTGTCAGATCGGCACCGGAGAGAAACCCAGGTGTGCAGAAAAGTCCAACAGCTGGAGGTTTATTTTCATAATTCTTTGTTTTTTTTTCCCTCACAGTTATGTAACCTTGAGGGGAAAAAAAATGGCAGATTAAATAACTGGGCTTCAGCTTATTACTAATGCAATAACCAGAGAAAAAAACTGGCAGAGAAGAAATTTACCCCAGAAAATGATCAGAGTTGAACTTCCTGGTGGGAGGAGGCTGAGCACCTGATTGGTTCAGTTATCCAAAGCCAATCAGAGGTTAGCATGCTGAATATTTAGCTTCAAGCTCAAAATTAAGCTTCGAACTAGCTCTGAGGTAAATATTTAACTTCAAGCTGAATATTTAGCTCATTAACTCTTGATTGACTTAGTTATTAAAAGCCAATGAAGAGTTAGCAAGCTAAATATTTAGCTTCAAAAGAGAAATTCAGCTTGAAGCTAAATATTTGGTTTCCCAGTGAATCTGCAGCAGCAGTAACTGCACCATTTAAATAATGGTTTTATTTTGATAGTCCACATCCTGTAATTGGTGCGTAAAATTGTGTATTAGATAAATATGTAAATGTAAACTAAATCTTCAGCCTGCTAATTCAATATTTATGTTAAAGCTACATTTTTTATCATTGTCATTGAGTTGACATGGTGAAAATGTGATTTTGAAAAATAAACCCCCATTTTTTCTTTTGTAACTTGATAGCTGACCCAAATTATGTTTAAACTGAGATGCAATGTTTAGTTCTGAATAAATATCCACTTGTCAAAAGGCTTAGAGCAACATGGTGGCCTGTCAATGCAGAGCAGATGTGATGGTTCTGCGGTTCCTGCAGGGACGTGTCGTCGGTGGAGGTGTTGATGAACTACCACCAGAGCCTGAAGAGCGAAGTGGAGGCGCGCAGCCACAGCACGCTGGAGTGCATCGAAATGGGAAAAATGCTGCTGGCTGCCAGAAACCCTGCAGCTGAGGAGGTGAGATTACAGATTACGCAAGCGGACGTCAGTGAAATGATGCAGCGAAATCAGACGAGATGGCATTTTTTATGTGTTAAATTGCAAAAGTTTTATTTTGCAAGTGAAATATTTAGTTTCAATATTTGGCTAGTAAGCTAAATATTGAATAAGCAATATTTAGTTTGCTAACTAAAATTCTGTGAGTTATTTCCATACATATCTAGTATTCAAGTTAAATATTTTGCTCCAAACAAAATACTTAGCTCAGAGCTACCTAAATATTTTAATATTTAATTTGAAAATAAATATTTAACTGACAAGCTAACTATTTAGGTTGAAGCTAAATAGTAAGTTAGAAATAAAAATACTTAATAACAAAGCATTTTTTTTTAACTCCCAATTTCTGAGAGAAGCTTATTGATTCCAATTACTGCCGCTAATTAGATTTAATCTGGTTGATTGGAAGTAAATACTAACATTTTCCAAAAATGAGCTGTAGAGATTTCTAATTCTAATTCTAATTTTAGATCAAGGAGAAGCTAGAAAAGGTGATTGCGAAGCAGCGTGAGCTTTCAGAGAAGTGGGACAAACACTGGGAGTTCCTCCAGCAACGTGAGCTCAAACATCAATCGTAAATGGAGACGTTGTCACACTTCCTGTTCCGAAAAACTCTGCCTGCTCCTTCCGTTTTGCCACCAGTGTTGGAGGTTCACCAGTTCGCCCAGGAGGCGATGGTGGCGGAGGCCTGGCTGACGGCTCAGGAGCCGCTGATCAGCAGCAAGGAGCTGGGCGGCAGCGTGGACGAGGTGGAGCAGCTCATCCGCCGACACGAAGCCTTCCGGAAAGCCGCCGCCACCTGGGAGGAGAGATTCAGCTCGCTGCGGCGTCTCACTACGGTAAAACCCGCCATAACATTAACTTATTATTTAGTTTGACAATTAAATATTTAGTTACCTGCAGACAACATATTCAGCTTCACAATAAATGTCTTAGCTCTGAATTTAATGTGTTTGCTTCAATGTAAATATTTTGTATATTCAAACTATACATTTCACTATATACATCAAGCTAAGTATTTAGTTTGGACCTAAATATTTGGTTTCAAACTAATCATTTAATATTTAGCATCAGACTAAATATTTAGTTTAAAATTGTAACATTTATAAAGGACGTTTGATGAAAATATGACTGAAAAATGAATACATTTGTTTTTACGACAGACTAAATAACTTGAATTTAGTTGATTTTAACTGTAAACTACATTTATTGTTGCTTCAGTGAAATATAACCTTAATATTTGAACCTTGTGGACTTCCCTATTTTTCTCTCCAAAATTTTTGTTTATTTTTTTATTTATTCCACAAGAGGCAATTTTATACGTTTTTATTCTGCAAACAACAAGAAGCTTCGTTTCACGTCTAAACTTGTGTTTTTGTTTTGTTTTTCACCTTTTCCAGGTGGAAAAACTGAGAGCGGAGCAGAGCAAGCTGCCGCCGACGCCGCTGCTTTGCCGTAAAGTCTTCCTGGACCCTCAGGACGCGGCGCCGGGCCCAGCAGCGCCGGGCCCGGCCGCGCTGCCCCGCCTCCCCGTCTCCCCCGTCATGAGGCAGACCATCTACGAGCAGAACGAAGCCAGCACGCCGCCGTCGCCCTCGCCCGCTACGCCCACGCCGTCCCCGTCGGCGGCCGCCCGCCGGCTCGCCTCCGCCGTCATCAACGGCTCCGGCTACCGGCACGGCGGCGTGGTGGCCGTCCAGCCGGCCGCGTCGTCCATCGCGTCCGTCGCCACGGCGGCCATGTTGGTATCAGCCAATCAGATGCGGGAAAGCGCCAGCACGGCGAGGGAGCAGGCGACGAAAGCCATGAGCTACCTGCAGCCGGAGGCCAAGACGTCGCCGTATCTACGGCAACCAAAGATCAAACACCTGGACGACGCGGTGACGCCGCTGATTGTGGCAAGCCGCCTGGAGCGAGGGAGAGAGCGAGGGAGGGAGAGAGAGGAGCGGGCGGAGGTGGCGGTGATGGCGGAGGTGGTGCTCCAGGAGCCGGGCCGGGAGCGGCTGCACAGCGAGCCCACCAGGGGGCCCCGCGGGTCCAGAACCGACCCGCTGGGCCGCGCCGAGCCGCAGGTCCAGCCGTACCAGCGGCAGCTGTCCAGCGAGCAGCTGATCCAGGCGCGGCGCGACGAGCTGCCGCAGGAAGTCTGGAGGGAGCAGGCCGGGCGGCGCGACAGGCGGACGCTGGAGCGGCAGACGTCCAGCGAACACGAAGGACACGAAGGCCGGCGGAGAGAGAGAGAGCGCCACCGAGTGGAGAGGCAGGAGTCCAGCGACAACGAGGTGGGGAGGGAGCAATCCGACCGACGCTCCACTGGAGGGTGAGAGGAAAACAAAACCTCAGAGAGCCAGACAACACCAACTGCTGCTTACATTCAGCTATTTAGAAGAAAATTACCTTTAGGAGTATTTTCACTACGCTGCACTTTGAGTAATTGTATTATGAAGGTTTTGGTTACTCTGCCCACCTCTACTTAACTAGTAAGTAACTATTCAGAAAGATACAAGAGCTTGTTTTAAATGAATAATTCCTTAATACTCATGAAAAATTACTAGTTGCATTGGGAGATTATTTCACTTGTGATCTTTGAAAGTTTGTTGTTACAAGTTAAATAAATTGCAAGTTCAGCTAAAATAAAATCATATTATTTACCATCGTTACTGTGATTGTTTCCACAGAGAGAAAAGAACCACCATGGCAGAAATTGTAGAGCAGCTTCAAGAAAGAGAAGCAGCACAGGTTTGGGGTCTTACTTCAAAGGTCAAAGTTGACACAGTTTTCTTCCTGTTTCGTATTTTCCAGGCACATAGTGTCAATTTACAGCATAATTAAGTAACTATGTGAACATCAGTGGCAATCAAAATGCTAACATTTTATTTCAACGCCTTGAAATACAGAAATCTCAAATTTTCTGAGTTTTTTGGTGGATGTTTGTCATCTAGACTTTAAGACATCCTTGTAGTCATGAGTTAAAACACTTTTCATCGTTTTTTTTTTATTTGGCAATCTAACAGTTTCCCTCTTTTATTATTTTTTTTAAGTATAAAAATGTGAGAAAACCATCATTTTCTGTTTATTCAGTCAGCACTTAGTACAACTGACACAAAATAATGTTACAATTCAATGATATTTTTGTTTAATTCAAAATATTATGAATCTGTTACAGAAAAACGATTGGACTCGGGTTTTAAAGAAAATGGCCGCTTATCAATTAATTGTCAGTCGATGAACCTTCTTCCTTCTCGCCTCAGGCGCGTGGCGAGGTTCCCCGCCTGCCCAACGGTCTGCCAGAGAAGTCTTCCCGTCCGGACCGGCCCAGAGCCCGGGACCGACCCAAACCCAGACGGCGGCCGCGCCCCAAAGAGGTGGGAGAGACGACGCGGCGTTCCCGATCGGCTCCGGCCCAGAGCAGCCAGGCGGCGCCGCAGCCGCCGACCCACACGGCGCACCACGAGGGCTTCCTGTTCCGCAAGCTGGACATCGAGAGCATGAAGAAAAGCACCAACAGGTGGGTCTTCAGGGCCCGGCGGGCCGCCGGCGCACGCAGGATGCTCCCTGCTGTCATGACCATCCAAATGAACAAACTCACAATTTCCAAATTCCCAAAAGTTTCCTTTGAGTTTTAAATGGTTAAGTGGTTTCCAATATTTAAAATCTCTTCTGGCTGTGTTAATTGATCAATCGATGGCAACGGGGCGCAAATTCAGCATGCAGAGTTACGACTTTTGCATCTGATGTGTTGGGAAGATGCATGACTCGGCTCACATGTGGTCCTTACAAGCTGCAACCGAACCAAAGTTCAGCTGTGGTTCTGCTCAGCGTTCAGGTCTTCCTTCCTCCATTACAGCCAGATTTCAAAATGGAGATCACAGCCTTAGGAGCTCAGACAGGTTTTCAGGTTTTTTACTTTAAAGCAGCCTCAGCACCAACTTTGCCCCTGGTAAAAATGTGAGAGAAAGTTTCAAAAACATTGATCAATTGGAAGGTGATTTTAAACGGGTATTTGTAACGTTCACACAAGTTGGACTTTTTTTTTTGTTTTTGCTGACTTTTTTTTTATTTTTATAAAATCTGATTTTTCAGATTTGTTTTTAGCTGAAATTTGTCTTTTTTGATTAAATTTGATTTTTCAAATTTTTTTTTTAATCTGATTTTTTTTTTTCCTGTAGTTAAATTTCGAGCCTGCTAACTAAATATTTATTCTCTGATTGTCTAACTCTTTTCTGCACAACTTGAACACAACAATAGTATTTCTCTGCATCCAATCAGATTGTTATTTGAAGCAAAAATTAAACCCCAGTGGGCCGAGAGAAGCAGCTTTGTCGTCCATTGCTGCTGTTGGTGGATGTCATTGTGCGTCAGGTTTACTGGCGTACCAGAAACTATATTAATTATATGTAGCGTTTTCTGGATTTAAGTGATTTAAAATTCATCCACTGCTGTAGTTTACAGATGTTTGTGCATCAGATTTAGGCAAAGTTCCGGCCAGGACTTTATGAAACAAGAAAAGTAAAAAAAATTATTATTACTAACATGGAGTTTTATTTTCTAGTGTATGAATATAGAGCTGCATTTTACCAGGGGTGGTAACATTTAAGGGTGCTGTGTATCTAAACATCTTATGTGTTGCATTCAGAATGTGAGGACAACAGTTACATGAAATAAAAAAGTTTCCTACAGCATGATGAAACTCAACGCATGATGCTTAACCTGAACGCCACGGAGCTGAGGCGGCTGCTTCACTCGCTGACTAACTGGCTGGACGAAGAGCGCAGCGAGAGCGGACCGATCCGCTCGCAAACCCGCACACATTCACTAGACGAGCCCCCACTCTGACCAGCTCTCCACCGCCCTCTGGTGGCCGGCCTGATCACGCACAGCCAAATGCTCATCCAGTTCCAGCAACGGATGACGCCCACTCATGCGCCCACTGGATGAATGCAGCCATATGTACATGCCCTGTTATGTACATGGGAAGGTAAAGCACAACTGTGAATGGCTTGAATCCAGTGTTGAATCATTGGGATTCAACTCGTCACCGTTACGCCGCGACTCTACGAACTCTCACTCTGTGGTTCTGCGCGTATTAATATTCTGATGAAACTTGCAAAAGATGTCGCTGAATATGGTGCTTTTAGACTGAATTTATTGTGGTTTAGTTCACTGAGGGGAAAAAGAAAGTACACCCTTCTTTATCTCTCGGGTTTGACAAGCTTTTATTGTATAAAACCACACAACCAGTCACACACAGTCATTATCTAATCAGCCTAGAAAGTTTGGTTCAGTCTCGGTTTGGTTGAACTGATCTCTGGTTCAGTTCAAATGCATATGTGAACACCAAGTGGACCAGAGGCCGCTTCCAAAGCAGGAAGTGGACTACAGCGCAGAAAAATGCTACAAACGAAAATGCCGCAAACACAAGAAATAGGAGCAAAAGGGAAAATCCTGCAAAAACAGCAAATATAAAACACTCCACAAAATGGAAGACCTCCAGACAACTAGGGGGAGTCTGGCATAGGTAATATCTCCAACATAAACATCCTGATGTTTTAGAATACTGTTAGACAATACAGGTAAAAGATATTCCAGCTTTACTGGTTCCATCTTATTTGATGGTTTGCTCCCCCTAGTGGCCTGGATGACTTTTCTGTGTTTCATTATTGCTGCTGTATTTGCAGCATATCCACTTTTACTTCTACCTACTGTTTACTGTTTTCAGCATATTTGTTTATTTGGAGTTTGTGGAATTTGTGTTTGTGTTGCGTTTGCACCTGTCAACCACTGTAGGAAAAACACTTAAAGGGATGGTATTGTGTATTTTCTAGACATATAAATGCTATTTTATATCATAATCAAATAATAATCTTACCTTTATTTGCTATGAAAACACTGAGTTGCTGTGAAATTGGGTCTCTGTATCTTTAAGAAGTTCCTAATCCATCCGACAATCTGCCTTCAGCACATTATCGAAACAATGCTCCTCGTTATGCCGTTTACAACTGTTCTCAGGACTGAGTAGTAGGTCATATAATGAGCTCAGCAGGCGTGTAGTTCCATCAGGTTTTTGCTAATTGCTGCTGACTAGTCTGAAGGAGCTGAGTGAAAGAATCGCGCTCTGTGAGGCAGAAGGTCGGCTTTTTTTCGGCTTTTCCTGCTTTCCCTTTTTAAATACTATGAAAACTACAAGGGTGTGCTTTATTTCTCCACAGCGTTTCCATTTTGCCGTAATTTTTTATTGCTCACCAAATATTTCATTGATTATAAACAGTTTCTCATGTGCACCTTAGTTTTTTGCTCGTTTGCAGATGTTTTCATCAGAATGTAAAGCTGCATTTTATTACCTCCAAGTACTGTGCATACGTTTAAGACCTTAAAGCTTGTTTATATTATTATAATTCAGGATTAACTTTCTAAATTTAAAGCAATCATATTAGAAATTGTTTTCTTTATTTGAGATAAAGGTTACATTGGTTTGTTTTCACAGGAAATAGCATCAAACTTATAAGATTTTATGAAATAGCTTCCATTTTTAAAAAACAATTAATATTCTCCCTTCTTTATTTTCTCCCAAACTGAGATTAGGTTCCTAAATTATTTATGGCATATCAGGCTTCTCATTGGTGGATCATTCAAATATCTACTCGGTCTAAGACTTTTGCACAGTCTCTGTGCTTCCTCTCAGTTGATTTGCTTCATGCATGTGGTCGCTCTAACACAGGGGTGTCCAAACTTTTTATCACATTGGCCAAAATTGTTGAGCCAAAAGAACTGACAGGCCAAAAAAATACAAATAAAATCAACCAAATAAAGTTTTTATTTTTTTATTTTATTTTTTTAGGTAAAAGAAGATAAAATGAAAAATAAATCGATCATTTAAATCCATTTGAGCTGAATTAAACATCTGCGTTTACATGTATAGTGATGGAATTTGACATTTTGAAAATAAAATTGCTTAAGAGAAAAACTTTTTTTGCTTCACATAAGTCACATGATCAACAACCGGATATTACCACTGACAGAAACTACGAAGAAGAACACAACAAGAAGTAGTTTTAGGATTATGCTTTTTAATGACTTATCGCATAAAGAAACTTTTTCAGGTGTGTTTATAATTTAGTTTATCATTTAATGCAAACACAGCAATTGTGAATTTTTTTTTTTTGACATTATCTACAAAGTTTTGCAAATATTTGTAATGGAAATGCAGCCAGTTATAAGAACGGGACTTGGTGAACTTTCTTTCAGTACGCTTTAATAAATTAAATAAAAGCTGTTGGCTTTTCTGCAAAAGTTCCACATGTTATAAAACGTTGATTAATAAAAATATTAATACTCTTTGGCTGAAAAACTTATCACCGTATAAACATTTTTTATCAATCAACAATTATTGATTAGCTTTTGTTGTATATTTCTGAAATATTGCCAAACTGGCGGTGTGACCTTTCCAGTTTTCACTTCACGTCAAATGTTTTTGATTTTTAAGCAGCTATGAGGCGAAACCTCAAACTGCTGCTGCACAAGTTAACCATAGAGTTAGCTCACCACCAACCTAGCTTAGCTGGCTAGGTTTAGCAGCTGACATCTTCATTACGTCTCCCAGAATGCCGTCCGGTTCTGGATCAGTGTTCATTGATATTATTGAATATCTGTTGATATTGATCTTTATCCTGATTTATATTGTTATTGATTGTTTGTCCAAACACTTTTTGTTGAACTCAACATTTTTAACTGTAAAAAAATTATGTTGATAATAATTTTACCCTAATTAAAAGTGTAAAGTCTCCATTTTTATCAATGGTTTGTGATAGACGGGTCAAATCTGTTTCATTCTTAAACGGCCACAAAAATGTCAGCACAGAGCCAGAAATGGCCCCCAGGCCTCACTTTGGACACCCCTTGGTTCAACAGATGTAACTTAGTTGAAAAAATTGCATTTAACCAAACTCTTCTTCTGTTTCTGTGTTTTTCCCCGCTGTGCTTCCGGCTCTCCCTCCGTTCTCCTCCAAGGTAAGTCATAGTCAGGCGCCGCACGCTGGATCCCCGAGCCGTACGTAGCTCCGCCCCCTCCCCTCCCACTCCACCGCTCCATCCCCCCTCCCAGGTCATCCGTGTGTGCGTCCGTTCATTTGTGTTTGTTCAGCAGTGTAAATCCTCCTCCCTTCTTGGGGCTGGTCCATCCCGCCTACCTACCTGTCTGCTCTGGTCAGGTGAGTCAGGTGTTAGCCTAGCAACAGAGACTCTGCAGCTCTTTCTGACTCCTCCCAATCTCCCCCTTCTACCTGCCCCAACCCCTCCCCTCCCACCCTCCCCTAATGTCATCACTTCTCCTCCCTCCCTCCCCCTCCTCCTCTTCCTCTCGCCACTCCTCCCCCTCCTCCCCACACCACAGCAGGTCATGGGTCAACCTGTACTGCGTGCTGAACAAAGGGGAGCTGGGCTTCTACAAGGACGCCAAGAACACGGCGACGCCCTACAACAACGAGCCGCTGCTCAACCTGTCCCACTGCCACTGCGACGTCACCAATGGATACAAGAAGAAGAAGAACGTCTTCACGCTCAAGTGAGGGCCGCCGCCATGTTTGGTTTCAGCTAGCATGATAGCATATTAGCATCGAGAGCTGCTGAGTGACATCATCCATTGGTCCTAATGTCTTTTCATCCATCCATCCATCCATCCATCCTTCATCCAACTATTCATCCATCCATCCATCCATCCATCCATCCTTCATCCAACTATTCATCCATCCTTCATCCAACTATTCATCCATCCTTCATCCAACTATCCATCCATCCTTCATCCAACTATCCATCCATCCATCCTTCATCCATCCATCCATCATCCAACTATTCATCCATCCATCATCCTTCATCCATCCTTCATCTAACTATCCATCCATCCATCCATCCATCCATCCATCCATCCATCCATCCATCCATCCATCCATCCATCCATCCATCCATCCATCCATCCATCCATCCATCCATCCATCCATCCATCCATCCATCCATCCATCCATCCATCCATCCATCCATCCATCCATCCATCCATCCAGTGGTTTAGGATTTTGAGTTAGTATTTTAGAAATGGTTGACCGAAATGGAAACTCTGGAGATTTAGTATGAAACTAACATGAAACGTGTCGGATCGCTGCTGAAATCTGAAAATATTCAAACTAAACTTTGTCCTCTATTTTTGTATTGCATCTTAAATAAGAAACTCTTGCAAACTTACCAGCTATCAGTCTGTAGTTTTGATCTCCGTCATTGAAACATTTAACCTTCCTTTCTCCCGTTGCAGAACGAAGGATGGCAGTGAGTTTCTGTTTCATGCAAAAGACGAGGTGAGTCTTTCTTAGTATTGTTTTTTTTTTTGTTCTGTCTCGATCCAAACGGCTGACTTTGTTTGTCCGTGTCCTTGCAGGAGGACCTCAAGGCGTGGGTGAACAACATCACCGCCAGCATCACAGAGCACGAGGAGATCGCCAAATGGGGTCAGCCCCAACCAACTACCTCATCCACCGACGAAGGGACGCGGCGAGACGGCAGCAAGGTGGACAACCGGTCCGACCGCGGCGGCGAGCGCTCCGACCGTGGAGACCGGATAGAGCGCGCGGACAAAGAGAAGGAACGGGAGAAGGAGAAAGAGAAGGAAAAGGAGAGGGAGAGAGGGGAACGCTCAGAGAAGTCGGATCGGGCAGGGAAGTCGGACGGAAAACGCTCAGAGAAGAAGAAGAAATGAGCTTGGCGACAAATGTTTTGGGATTAAAACGTATGAACTCTGGACGGACAGGAGGCGGGGCCACAGACCGAAGGTGGAGGCCCCTCTTCTTCGCTCCAGCAGCTGGGCTTGGATGGAGATCAACAGACTGACCCGGCTCACCCACAAGACGGATTTGATATTTTTCCGTCGCCTCCTGGTGGCCGTTTCAGAGAACTGCAAGTGGATGACATTTTTTTTAACAAAAAACAGTAGGAGAAACACGAGCATCACTTTAATTCAAGGCTGTTACTAATTGCTGGTAGCGCGGTAAAACGTAGCTCATACTGTTCCATGTCGGTTTGTGTTCTGAGATGAGCTGTACGCTGCAAAAACACAAAATCTTACCAAGTTTGTTGGTCTAGTTTCTAATGCAAATATCTCAGTGGACTTGAAATAGAAACAAAACTAATTTAGCTTTTCATCGAGATGCAGCAGCTTGTTTAAAAGTCAGTAAGTCCTTAATATTTATTAAAATGTTCTAGTTCCACTGGTAGATTATTATAAAACGAGCTGCTACATCTTGATGGAAAGTTACTCGTGAGTTAGTTTTGCCCTATTTCAATTGTATTCAGATATCTGTATTAGAATCTAGACCAAAAATACGTGGTAAGATTTAGTTATTTTGTAATGTACCTTTATGTAACTCTTTCTGTCCTATCTACTGTAATTATCTGTCTGTCTGTAAGTGGAGACTTGGCCCACTAACTCATCAATCCTCAGAAATCAAGAGAGAAGGAAATGGTCCCAGAGGGTGGAATCGTTTCGTTTCTTTACACCTTGTTCGTGAAAAATCCACCTGGTTTTGTTGTGACGCCATCAAAATGTTTCTTTTATCGCCTCCACGAATGAAGCAGCACCAAAGTTATTTTCACTTTCTGTTGTTTCACGATTCAGGAAAAGAGCAGAACAGAAATATCTCTAATAATTCCTTATTGTTGTTTAAAAAATAAAGTTCCAGCTATCAGATTATTTCACTTATCACATGGAAAAAAAATGTTTTCAGTGAAGACAGTGTGGCAGTGTTACTGGTACTTTATTTTTTAAATCAGTGTTAAGTAGTTATTTACATAATTCTTGGTTTCAAAACTTTGAAAGTTTTCCTTCCGGATGACAGTTCTCACCACGGATCATAATGTCTAGTAAGGAACTGCCCAGCCTGTGACTTCTGTTTCTTGGGATTTCTGATCCTTCAACGTTGGCGAATCTTTGAGCTAATTGTGAAATTGCCTTAACGTTTGAATCCCAGGAGCCTCGTTCGTTTAAACATAATTTACCTGCTCATAACACAAAGATTGCAGATTTTGAGGAACTGTACAGGCTACATCTTCTATTTTTATATCCAAAAAGTCTACTTGAATGTCATTTTGATCAACTTGTTTTCAAAGTTTTCATAAATTTCAAGTTTCTTTATAGGTGCAGAATCTGTTGATTTGGATGAACGAGTTCTCCTGGGCAGAAACCGGTTCTCTTCTGCTCTTTTATTCTCTTCCATCAAACCTTGTGGATTCATTTCTGTCGTTCATACTGAACAGTCTTGTTGATGTCTGAATGTGTCCACCGCTGCTCTTTCCCAGGGTCTCCACAGCTCTCAGGTTTTGTTGGTGTGAGAATGTTTGTCCCCTCAGTCTTCCAGGAATGTTCCATAACTCAAATCGCTCATATGAAATTTTTTTTTTTTTTTTTTACTTAAGTCTTTGTGAAGACCCTCAGAAATCCTCTGAGTCCCAAACTTCCCTCCGATTATAACCTGAATCTAAATGATGTCAAGTCGCGATATAACCAGCTGCATGGTTTCTTTCTAGGACTCACTCATCTTTGCAGTCCATCCGTATTTCGGTTTATTCCATGGAAACCGGTAAAAAAAAGCCATAGAAGTTGGTGGAATTGTAAAAGTCTACTGTCATTGCACCACAGAGAGCATTTATTTATCAACATGTCATTTTAATTTCTTTTTATGTTGTATTTTGCATCTTTTCTGCTCCAGGTAATGAAGTTCCTGTAGAGAAAGTGACCGGAATATTTAGTAATGCCCCTTTCACACCACATCCAAACAGACCTGATGTTTCCTGGACCTCCAAGAAAGTTTAAAATGAACCGCAGAAGTTTATTCCAAAACGTAAAAGCATTGATTGGAAATCTAACATTAGGGTTTCTTAATTCAGACCCCCATCAGACCTGATAGTCTGGTAGAGTCGGTAAAATTTTGCACCAACGTTCCCAAGCAAATCCCAACATTTGTTTTACTTTCAGCCGCTGCAGTTCTCTTTCACGCTGCAGTGTCAAACTAAACTAATGAAAAAAACAGTTCACTTCCTCGCCTGTGGGGGCGCTGCAACAACAACCACTAAAGGAAACAACATACACTTCTGAAGAAGACACTGAGCGCAAATTCCTTCATGAAATGAGAACAAATGGTGCAGCGGTTATAGGATTTCTGCTTACGGTTAATGAAGCATTTTTGAATTTGACATTAAAGTGACTCGTCTTTCCTCCCGCAAGTGCGTTTGTTTTGTTGCTTTTGTTTACCCAGAATGCTCTGCGGTTTGGTCCACTTCCTATTTTGGAGCATTCTTCGGTTCACGTATCCTTTTGAACCACAATCAGTATTTATTCTGTGTGAGAAAAGATCATTTTGAGGGGAAAAAAATCCGTCGCTTGATAAAATTTTGAATAATATTGTACGAAGTTTCCAACGCAGAGCAAAATCTGAGCGATTTCCGCAACGAATGATCAACAAAAGCTAATCAGTGAAGAGGAGGAGACATTTTCAAGGTTTGATCAAAAGTCACACGATTATTACTTCAAATTTTGGTTAGAGACGTTATTTAGTACTTTTATTTAGCAACAAATTCAAACTTTTATGCAAAAGTGCTGCGATAAGTTCTGCTAGTTGTACCGATTCCAGCCAGGCGGGGGCGTTATCTCCTTAAATGCTTTTTGGAGTGTTTGTGGTTGTCATGTAGTTTGGTTTGGTTCTGGTGTGAACGGGGCCTAAAGAAGCAGGTCAGTCCTGCAGGTTCAGACTTTAATCATGTGGTTTTGATTTAGTTTAGCAACATGAGGAACATGGTTTTATTTCCTCAAGGTCTCAAGTATTCAAATTATTTTTAAATGCAAAATGAAAGCTGTAGTTTTAACAAATTGCTTTATTTCTTCTCCAAATCCTGCAAAGCCCAGAGATAAAACTGACTTTAAAACCTTCTTTTTTATTTCTATTTATCCTCGATTGTCTTGAGAACAATTTTGTCTTTTTTGTTTCCATGCATCTGCATCAAGTGTGAATATCAGATCAATGCAAACATTTACATGCATGCCGAACACGACGGCCAGAAGTCAGAGGCAAAGGTAGCAAAATCTGGAGAAACTTTGCAGAAGAAAACTGACTGACACCACAGGTCAAAGTTCACCGATGCCACCATGACCTCACGTGAAACAATCATATTATTTGTAGATCTACTTTTAAACATCACAGCACAGATGTTAGGAATGGGTCTGAAAACGGAACATGGTTTGGATGAGCTCTGCCTGTCTGTGTGTGTCTTTACGGTCCTGTTCACATCGGCCTGTCAGCCCCAGATATAATCACCAATAAAATACCTTTTGGTTACTCATGCACTGCAGTGGAGCTGTTTTCTTTCTTTCACCTGAAATCCGGAAACAAGAAGACAACTTCTGAAGTTAATGTCAGATTTTTTTTTTTTTTTTTTTCTCTGGAAATTATTCAAAAATATGTAAAGTTCTTGATGAAAATGCATGTTAAATGAAAAACAAATTGTTTACACTTCTTGACAAAAACGAATGTAAGGAAAAGGGAAAACAATACATGTAAATTTTTTGACAAATAAGCAAAGAATACTATTTTTGACAAAAAAAATGAGAAAGGTAACAAAATAAATTTCTCGACGAAAATGCATGTATAAGAAAAAGGAAAAACAAAAATTTTACATATTTTGACAAAAACATATATAAAAAAATAATTCCTTACGAATATGGAAAACAAAATATATACATTTCTGCTTTTATTTTTAATCATGTCAGCTTTAGTTCTCATTAGATCTTCAATTTAAAGCCAAAATTGCGGAGATAAATGTATCCAGCAGGGGGCAGTAGTGCGCCCTAATTTTACCTTAACGTCAGCGAAGCGGAAGCGGAAATGTACTTCGGAGCCGTTTCACGGTTGCACATTCAGAGAACCGACCGTTGGTGTTAGCTAAAAATATGCAAAGCTGTAAAATTACAACTTAACAGCTGTAAGCTGTTTTGTTGTTTAAAGTACATTCAAAACCGATTCAAAGTTTGAATTTGAGTTAAAATATGCGCTTGAATCCAACGAGCAGAGGTTTGAATTCGTATATTTAAAAGAAATCCGGAAAAAAATGGAGGCGCGCTTCGGGAGAGAGTTAGCCTCCGCGGTGGAAGTGGCTCTCCGGGCGGCCGTGTCCGTGTTCAGGGACGTGTGGCTCGGAGAGACGCGGAACTCGGACTGGGACGAAGCGAAGCTCGGTGAGATCCAGGAGATCGAGCGGTTCCTGGTCGATCAGATCCAGAAGGTGTTCGCCGAGCTCTGGGAGGAGAACGAGGCTCTGCGGACCAAAGTGGAGCAACTGGAGGACGTGCTGCAGAGGAAAGCTGGGCGGCTGGAGCAGGAGCTGGAGGCCAGAGTGGGTCAACTGGGCCGAGACATGGAACTGCTGGAACAGGAGCTGAAGACCATGAGCGAGGCCCCCGGGAAGACCAACCAGGACGGGCAAAACAGCAGCTGGAGGACGGACCAGCAACCGGTGAGACGCTTCTGTAGTCAGTTGGCTCATCATGGAAAAACAAAACTTTGTTTCAGAAGAAAAGTGGTTAAAATAGCCAAAAATTACAACTTAAGAGCAGGACTCATTTCAGTTTTACTCAACTAAAATAACAATAAAATAAATACTCAAGAGTTGCTAAAAACATCTACTGAAATAGACTTTTTTACTATTAAAAGTATTTTCCTTTCTTTACTAACAATAAACTACAAAAATGTTTTTTTTCTTAAAGTGGAAAGAAACATTTTATGAGGACAAAAACTAAAAAAAAAATATTTTCAAGTAAAAAGGAAAGAAAAAAATCTAAACTCTTGATTTTAATTTTTTTAAATGACAAAATTTGGTTCCTCTTGCCGTTCAGACTTCAGTAGAAACCAATTCTTGCAGTAGGTTATATATGTTCACTGTTCATTTACTTCTACAAATAGAAACGATCAGAAACAATGAAGCCTGCGTACGAACTGGAGCTGAAACGACAGGATGAATCAATTATCACCTAATTTAGCAATCGATTTCATCAGAGATTAAACAAAATGTTTAGCAGTTCACATTTAAAGTTTCCCTGCTGTTTGTGATTCCAGATGGATCGCTGCTGGTCGGCTCCAGCATCGTGGCGTCTCCAGAACCGGACCAGAACGACCTTCCTGTGACCTCAGGAAGTGCAGATGTCGTCCCTTCCTCCCCGGATCGGTCCGCGGCCGTCTCTGCTCCCGCGGAGGCTCAGATGGTGTTTGTCGGCACGATTCCCTCCGCTGCTGCAGCGCTGCTGGTCGGGGCCAACGAAGTCTTCGCCCAGACTATGCCGGATGAGCTGGAGCTGAAACCCGAGTTGACGCGGCAGGACGCCACCAGCCCCAAGTCCAGCAGCGCCAGCAGTCTTTGCAGCACTCAGGAAAAGGTGAGGGGACAAGATGGGCTACAGCAGGATGCCCAAAATGTGGCGTAGGGTTCAGTTGGGGCCCTTGGACTGATTTTGTGCGGCCCTGACTGCAATTCAGAAATGATACACAGGCTTTTTATTTTTAACCAGGATAAAATTATTACCAATATGACAAGTTCTGTCATGATAAATTTAGCTAGATAATAAATTGTCCAATATTGTTCTTTAAAAAAATGGCTTGTTGAGACCAAGACACCGGACAGAAGACTCTTATCATGTTTTTAGTTGGTAGAGAGATGTGAAAAGTTGCTTGAGGTCTCAAATATTCACAGATTTTTGATATTCAGGGGCAGCTGTAACGGTGCACTGATTAGTTTTCTGGCTAGTCACCAACTTTTGAAAGACTAACTTTTCAATTTTGGCTCAAACTATTTTTTTTTTGTTGGAAAAGTTGCTAAATATAGTGATGAAGTTGCTAAACTGTGTTGCTAACTGCTAACAAAAAGAGACATTGACAGGTTGCATTGCTGGGGAAGAGCAGATCGGTTTTTCCAAGTAAATATCAGCTGATCACACAAAATTTAGAAAACCTCTGCAGCTCTTGCTGATACTGTCCATAAGGACAACTAAAACAAATCTCAGATGTTTTGATTTGGGACCAAAAAGTTTTCAGACTTCAAATCTCTTTTCAGATGCCTGAGAGTTCTTTAGAAGATGAACCTTCTGGAGTAACGCGCCGCAGGAGGAGGAAGGCTGATAAAACTGAAAAGGGTATGACTTTGTTAGCTTCCGGGGCTGAATAGGTGACATTCACCACTATTTTCTGTCTATTTCACTCTCAGTTTCATCCAAATCAACAGAAGAGACACAGGTCCAACCAGACGGAGCTCAGGGAAGAAGCCTGAGAAGAACCTCCTCTCAAGCAGGAAAGCGCTTCTTCTGCGAGTATTGTGACACCGGCTTTCACTGGAAAAGTGACCTGAAGAAACACCTGAATGTCCACAAAAAGCCCTTTCCCTGTGAGCAGTGCAGCAAAAGTTTCCCAGACAGGGAAGAACTGGAGAATCACCTTCTGAGTCACGACTCAATGAAGGACCCGCTGCCATTCCCGTGTCCGCAGTGCAAGAGGTCCTACAGGAAGGAGGAGTCGCTCCACAACCACCTCAAGCGCCACCAGACGTCCAAACTGCCGAAGCCATTCCCCTGCGATCAGTGCGGCAAATCATTCAGGGCGCAGCAGTCACTGGAAAACCACCTCCTGCGCCACGAAAAGTGGAAGCTGCAGCTGAAGTGCCAGCATTGCGAGAAAACCTGCAAGACAGCGGTGCAGCTGAGGGCCCACATGGCCGTGCACTCAGAGGAGAGACCGTTCAGCTGCGCCACGTGTGGGAAGGAGTTCAAAAGCAAGGACACTCTGCGCTTCCACCAGATGGTCCACACAAACGCCAAGAAGTACAAATGCAACATGTGTGAAGAGTCCTTCAAGTACGCCCACTCGCTGACGGTGCACAAGAGGAAGCACACCGGCGACAGCCCGTTTGTCTGTGACGAGTGCAACCGCTCCTACAGAACCGGCACCGCTCTGAAAAGACACAAGGTCATCCACACCGGGGAGAAACCCTTCACATGTCACATTTGTGGAGCGAGGTTCAACCTCAACAACAACCTGAAAAGGCACCTGCGCATCCACACCGGCGAGAAACCGTTCGTCTGCAAGGACTGCGGGAAGAGCTTCTCTGACAACAACAAGCTAAAGTCGCACATGCTGGTCCACGGCGCCAGGAAGCCCTTCATGTGCGACCTCTGCGGGAAGACGTTCCTATTCAACTGCAGGCTGCAGATGCATCAGCGTTATGTCCACGCCGACAACTCCCATGCGTCAGACGGCGTCCTCCAGAACCGGAGGCTGAAGCCGCTGGTGAAACCGTTCAGCTGCAAAACGTGCCTGAAGTGTTTCAGTGCCGCTTCGTCGCTCAAGCTCCACGAGAAGGGCCACAGCGAGCACAAGGAGTTCCACTGTGGCATCTGCGGGAAGGACTTCCACAACAAGTACTCCTTCAGCTACCACCAGCGCAGCCACTCGGGAGACAAGCCCTTTGTGTGCGACATCTGTGGGAAGAGCTTCTTCCATGGCGCTAGCCTGAAGCAGCACGAGCGGATCCACACGGGCGAAAAGCCCTACAAGTGCGACCAGTGCGACAAGGAGTTCAGGACGGATGGGAACTTCTACCGCCACCTGAGGATCCACAGCGGGGTGAAACCTTTCGAATGCAGCTACTGTCAGAAGAAGTTCCACCAATCCAATCAGCTGAAATCCCACCTGCAGGTTCACACGGGCCAGAAGCTGTACTCCTGTCCGCAGTGCGGCCACGGCTTCTCCGATTCACGGCAACTCAAGAAGCACAGCTGCGACGGCCCAACTCATATGATTAAACTTGATTGATTTGCTGTCTTTTAATACAAAAAATGCTTTCAATTTGTAGTTTCGTCGAGTTAAAGGGATGTGTGTTGATTCAATTTTGCGTGTTTGTTCGTTTCTGTAATGCATTTCTCAAGACAGTTCATGTGCAAGGGACTGATCACAAATAGTGAATAATAATAAACCTACAGATGAATTGAAAGCTGTTTCATTTGAAGAAACTATTGATCTGTTTCCTTTAAGCTGTAATTTATTTTACTAATCCATCACTAACAAAATTGTTATTTTTGCAGAAGCGAACTTGAAGATCTACATAATTTGTAAAGAATAATTCTCTCTAACATAACGGTAAATATATTTCCTCCCCGTGTACAGTACATTGCGAATAAACAGTTGAAATGGAAAATATGCTTGGAGTTTTATTTTGAAAATCTTCACAGGTTAATTCCATTTCCGGAAGAATGCTTCCGCCTCCATAGCCGTAAAAAACAAAGTAAAAAATGGCTGAAAGCAGCTCTGTGTTTTATTCCGAAGTGAAATCCATTCTGGAGACGCTCGTAATGACCGCGGTCGATGTTCTCGGAGTTTCGGACCGAGGAGCCGCTGAAACGAGGCGGATTCCGGTGAGTCCCGGTTCTGACGAACCCGCATCAGAGACGGTGTTTCCGGGGGAGATTGTGCCGCCGGGACGAAACCCAGAGCGGTAACGGAACAAAGATGGCGGATTGTGCTCGACAAAAGCAGCACAAACATGTTTATTCCTTTACAGTTTGAAAACGTGTCACTGAGCTGATATCGGAGTTTTCTGAAGTATTTAGGGAAAGTAAGACTAAAGTTTAAAATCATTTTATCTCCTCATATGGGGCTTTTGATATATTTATTGAACAATAAGCCACACATGATTTAAAATGAAATTTTTTTAAACTTCTGGTGTTTATTGTTGTCTGCTGGCAGATGATGAAGCGCATTCAACTGACTTCAAACCCAGAATGCTTAATTTATCCCAAAATAAAATTTAAGTCTTCAGAGTTGTGGGTAGGAAGGATTTGTGGTAGCGGTCCGTTTCGCAGGTAGTAGAGAGAAGCTTCTGACTGAAGACATTGCTGTTGTAAAACCAATGTCCAAAAGATGCACAGCAAAGAAAACCAGAGGAAAAGGTTCACAAACATGCAGCAGTTTAATGGGAATAATAAATCAAACATCAGATATGTTTAGTTGATAATACGGTTTGAGTTTCCTTCGTTTTATTCCCTGTAGCCAGATGTTGCTGCCATGTTGATCAGGGAGGCAGCCAGGAAGATCAGCAGCGTTTTCTCGCAGCTCTGCTTGTTGCTTCTTGCTGAAAACCGCAAACTAAACGCGCAGCTGAAGGCCAAACTGAAAAGTGCAGCCGAAGGTTTGGAAAACTCCCGGCCGTGGCGGGAGATCGTGCTGAACGGCGATCCGGTGCTGCAGGACCAGAGCGGCATGGTGTTCACCACGAAGCCGCTCAGGAGACTGAAAAGAAAGACGGACGACGGAAATCCTCCTGCAGCCCCTGCAGAGGTGGAAGGTGAGTTTTCATGAAACAGAAAAACTGAACTCTGCATTTGTTCAATCTGATCTCAGCTCCTCTTTTTCTGTTTCTAATGTCTGTTTCAGATTTTGGAGAGACGATTCAGACGCCTTCGTCTCCTCTTGCTGAGGAAGGTCAGAATTATCTTCACAGAGCTTTTCTGAATGAAACTCTGAGTCATGTCCATTGTAATATTAGCAGTTAAAATGTTTTTTTTTCTCTCTTTTTACACTCTACTGAAGATTTAGCTGCTCCAAAAATTCCCGAACTGGAAAACTCTGAATCCCAGAAGTCGCAGGAAGCAGCGCTGAAGCCTAAAGGAAAGGAGTTTGTGTGTGAGCTCTGCAAGAAGAGCTTTAGCCGCCGGTTTCACCTGGCGAAGCACATGAACACTCACAAGGAGCAGCGGCCGTTCGCCTGTGACCTCTGCCCCAGGAAGTTCAGGACTGCAGAGACTTTAGAGCAACACCTGCTGCGTCACGAAGAGAAGAAACACGCTAGCTTCCAGTGCCAGCACTGCGAGAAGTCGTTCAAGACAAAGATGAACCTGAGGACCCATCAGCTGGTCCACTCAGACCTCCGACCGTTTTGCTGCGGGACCTGTGGGAAGGCCTTCAAAACGAAGCACAACCTCCAGGCGCATCAGACGGTACACCTGGCAGAGAAACCACACAAGTGTCCAGAGTGTGGGGAGAGTTTCAGATGCGCCGTCAGCCTGCAGTGCCACCGGAGTGTCCACACTGGGGAGCATCCCTTCACCTGCACGGCGTGCGGCAAAGCCTTCTCCAGCAGGCGGTCGCTTCGGACGCATCAGGCAGTCCACAGGGGGAAGGTGTTCACCTGCGAGACGTGTGGGGCGGGATTCACCCTCCGACAGAACCTCCGGAGGCACATCCGCATTCACACAGGCGAGAAACCATTCACCTGCAAGGTATGCGGGAGGCCCTTCATGCAGGACAACAAGCTGAAGGCGCACATGCTGCTCCACGGCGCTGCCAAGGCGTTCATGTGCGACCTCTGCGGGAAGACGTTCCTGTACAACTGCCAGCTGAAGAAGCATCAGAAAGCCGCACATGAGGAGAAGCAGGCGCCCAGGAGGCGCGGTCGGGAGCGAGGCGAGCGCAGGGTGATCTACCGGCGGGACAAAACCATGCTGGACGTGACGCCGTTCAGCTGTGGCGCCTGCCGCAAAGGCTTCGACTCAGCTGCTTCGCTGCAGAGGCACGAGCTCATCCATGCCGGCGGCGCCGCACAGTATGCCTGCGACCAATGTGACAAGTCGTTTTTCTACAAAGCCACCTACGAGTACCACCAGAAGATCCACTCCGGGGAGCGGCCGTTTGCGTGTGACGTTTGCGGGAAGCGGTTCGTCATCCGCCAGGCGCTTAAGTCCCACAGGCTGCAGCACTCTGGAGAGAAACCGCACAAGTGCGAGCAGTGCGGCAAGGACTTCCGTATCTACACCAACTACCTGCGACACCGCCGTGTCCACACGGGGGAGAAACCTTATGAGTGCGAGGTGTGTGGGACGCGGTTCCGGCAGCTCGGACATGTCAAGTTCCACATGCAGGTCCACACAGGAGAGAGGCCATACTCCTGCAGCAGCTGTGGGCTCGGCTTTTCAGACTCCAGGTTACTCAGGAAACATAACTGCAGTGAGAAATAAAAAGTTCATTTGACAAGTATTTGTCACTTCAACTTTCAGCAACTCCAAATGTTGCTTTATGGTGGATTTCAGTTTCTTTAAAGGGGCAATATTATGGAAAATTAACTGTTTTGAGCTTCATGCTATGCTATAAAATAATTCCCTCATTAAAAACAACTTGCCTTGATTCTTTCATGCATGTTTGAAAAAGCTTTAATCTCCATGGCAATCAGCCCGAGCTCCTCCTCTGAGCTGCAGTTTCCAAGCTTCAGAGCTTCTGCCTGACAGAGCAGCGTTCCCCCACGCGACTCCTTCAGACTAGTCACAATCAGTTAGCAAACATGGTGGAACATCAGCTGAGCTCATTATAGGAACTACTGCTCAGAGCAATGCTGGTAAAATGTTAAAGGGTTGATAGTTGTGATGACTTCCTGAAGGCGGAGTTTCAGAAAGAGCAGGAGTTTCTTAAAGAGACAGAGGTCTAATTTAACGGCATTAAATTCTAAAACCATTCTTTTTTTGTTATGTTGGATATATGTAGCATTTTTACAACAACTGAAGGTAACAGAGTCATTTTACAGCACAATGTGCCTGGAAAACAGAAAATACTGTCTCTTTACGCAAGTTGAAATGTAATCTCAAAAGAAGAGTAAAAAAAAGCTACAATTTTAGATGTTAATAGAATAGTTTAGACTTACATACTTGGATATGGACCGGGTCGGTTTGCTTTTATTATCCCTTCAGATAGAATTTGTTGTAATTCTGCTGCAAACAGAAAAATGGAATTGAACTCCCTGTAGTTGCTGCCTCTGACCATTGGATGACAGCAAACACTCAGTTTATTAATGTTATAATGCTGTTTTATTTTTTTCCTGTGAATTAAGAAAACAACAAAATCTGCTGAAAAGATGCAAAAAAAAAATCTGTCAGTCTTACATAGTAGATCCGATTTAGATCTACTATGTAAAAGCCACACAACATTTACTGATCTAAATAAATAAAGAAAAAGTGATGAGAAACAGTTACAGACATCTACGGAAGAGGATTAGGGCCACTGAAAAAAAAAATCTGACTTTAATCTGAGGATTCTAACTTTAATCTCAGAATTCTGACTTTAATCTCAGAATTCTAACTTTAATCTGAGAACTGTGACTTTAATCTCAAAATTTTTGACTTTGATCTGAGAATTCTGACTTTTTTTTTCTCAGATTAAAGTCAGAACTGTTTTATTTATTTTTCTCCAGTTGCCCTAATCCTCTCCCGTATCTTCTGTACAGATAACAAACTAGATTGTTTTACATGTTGGTCTTGCAGTTTGTGATTTGTCCTCGAGAGAGCGTTGAACATTCGTGTAGTGACGTAGCCGTGACGTTGCCGTCCTTCCGTTTTAAACGTTCGTAATAAAACTAAATCACGAATCAAATTTCACAACGTTCCTTCTAATTTCTATTTTTTGTATAGTATAAATCATAACTTGAATTTGCAGCATAAAAATCTAGTTTTAATCTCCTCCCTTGTTTCTATTTTTTCAAAAATCAACATTAAATTTTACGTTGTGGCGACGCGAGTTTTATTTTGAAGGGCGTGAACCAGGAAGAAGAACAGGAAGCTGCCTCTTCGTCATGCGTGGTCTCCATCCTGACAACAACATTTCAGGATTTTATGTTGTTGGATGAAAGCTGAACAAAGCGGACAGAAACCCGTCGGACTTTGCGCTTTTCCGCAACATGTCCGACCTGGAGGCGCGAGTCTGCGCCATTTTGGACGTCATGGTAACGGCCACCATGTCAGAAATGGACAAAGTTCTCGGCAGCTCGGATCCCACCGAGGCTCCGGAACACAAACAGGCGTCCTGTTTGGACCAGAAGGTATCCGAGAGGCCGTTGGTTCCGGTTCTGGTTCGGGTCCGACAGCTGATCACAGAAGTACAGCAGCTAGCAGTTTGTTTAATGCGGCGCTTTAACTGCGCCGAGATTTGTTTTTGCGCCAAAATGAGCTGAAAACACGAGGCTGTAATCCACTGAAATTGAATTATAATCCAGAATATTCCAGATTTGGACAAACGCGCCGAGGCCTGTCTACCTGATGTACTTCTAGGAGCATCTGGACCAGAACTAATGTTGATGTTTTCAGATATTCTTGTTGTCATATGCAGTCAGATTACATAATCCTAATCTAGTATATTACAGTGAGCTGTGCTGCTGCAGTTGGGCCAGATTATCGATAATATATATAAGATATAATAATTTTGAATAAAAAAACAATACTTTAGTTTCTCTCTCAAAGTTATGTTTTGTTTTTGTGTTGCAGTTTCTCACATCTACCTCCAATAATTTTTTTTTTTAATTTGCTCTCAAATTAAAATTCTAAGAATTTTCTGTTATTTAGGAGAAAATCATAATTCAAAGGGAAAACGCAGAAAAACACATAAAAGTCATAAAAAGTATCGGTATCGCATTATTGACCCGGTATTTAATTTGTTTCGGATTGATACTGATTGAACATGTTGTTGCACATGTTTTATCATCAATAATTTTACTTTTTTTGTCATTTACATTACATTTAGAGTTCCTAATTGAACGTTTGGAACCAGTTTATGGTTTATCTGGTCAGCTTACTGCTTTCGTTGTTTCATTATGTATTTTACATTAATAAAACTCCTAGTTGCACTGATTGAACAGATTAAAATTGTTTGTAGATGTTTGATTGTGAAGCTATTGGGGTATTAAAGTGAGCTGTGCTGCTGCACAGTTAGCAAAAAAGTGTAATTCAGTACAAATGAACACTTTATTTCAATTCAGCTGTTTTTCGATACACTAAACCTCAGATGTTTTTATGGGAAGTGAGAAACGTGGATCCTTGCAGATCATTCTGTGTTCGTGTTTTTAAATTGACTCATTTCAGTTGTGATGTTTTGTTATTTGACAGAATTGAGCTTTTGCCTTTTCCCCTGAAGGTGATGCACTTCAACATCCTGCTAGCGTCTCTGGCGCAGGAAGCCGTGGAGAAGATCTGCCAGCTGTTTGAGGAAAGTTCGTCCGTGCTGCGGCTCGAAGTAGGCCACCGGCTTTTACCCTCCGTTTTGGTCCTGAGTCTAAGCGGCTCCGGTTTTAAGGCGCTCTGCTGGTGCTGCAGGTGTCACAGGGCGCGGCGGAGATCGAAGACCTGAGGACGAGGCTGAGGGAGGTGGAGATGGACCTGAAGCTGGTGATGGAGGGAAGCGCAGAGCTGGGAGGGCAGGAGGAAGTGACGGAGGAGCAGACGGAGGAGAGGAGAGAAGAAGAGGAAGGATCCCCGGGGAGTCTGTGCAGAGGTGAGCGTCGAAACGTCTTCGCTCTTCCATCTGCACCAAAGCAAATATATCACGGTACAATGGCTGCTGGAAGAGACAAGTTTTCTGTTGTTGATTTACCATCTTGCTTCGTTCTTGTTGGTTGTGCAGGAGGCTCCACTTCTGCTTTTTAAAGACAAACAGTTGCATTATTGCAGATCAGTTTTCAGCCAGTTGCAAACTGATGCAGTCAGATGTGAGTGTAAAAGTTGAGGTGGGGGGCGTGGCCAGCAGCAGATTATTTGGATTTAAAGTGACAGGACGCCCTAAAGCAGCTCCAAATGGGCAGAACTGGTCAGACTAAAATCTCACCATCTATCTTTTTGTGCAAAGAAAAGGAACAAGTTTGTTTATAGACATGGATTTATTCTAACCTGTTTGAGGAATCATAACAGATAACCTTTAACCCTCTGTCACAAAATGACACCTAAATACTTGGATAGTTAAAAGTGCCAACAATAAGTCATTAAATAGTCAAATAGGTGATTAAGTTTCATTAATTATAGATAAAACATGTTAATTAAATAAATAATCTAATTATTGCTCAAAGGTGTTATTAATCAACTAAAATAATGTATTTATTTAAAGGGGCTCAGTGAATTATGTTGGTGTAAAATCTGAGTTAGATATTTAATATAATATCTTTCTATTATAAAAATCCACATTTTAATCAGACATGTCGAAAGGCGAATGGAAAAAATGTTTAGGAAGAATAAAATCACTGACATCAAGCAGAGAAAACATAAAATTATTGATAATTTTATTGATAAAATAAATTGTAATCAATAAAATTGATATAGTTGATTATTTACTGAATTATGAATGTCGACATTGTGACGTGTCTGTGACTCATGTTGCTCTTCTGTTTTTGGTTTAGTTGTGGTTGGCGGTGAAGCCGGGGTCAGGAGGTCGCCTATTATCCACCTGTGGAAAAACCGAACTTGTGAGGTAAATCTGTGACTCGCAGTGAGTTGATCAATTTACGCCTTATTTGAAAGAAAACTCCCAATATTGTGAGGAGGAAGTCCAAGATTAGATGCCTTGAATCTGATATTTAAATCTCTTTTTGGTTAGAAATCCAAGCAGGGAGATGTTGGAGTAGGGGATCCCAGCCTTTTTTCTTCTCTCTCTGAATCCACAAAGCCTCTTTTTCAATTTCTCTGGGATTTGGGGTCATAGTTCACGCTGCAAGAACGTAAAACATATTTTTGGTCTAATATCTTGGTGCACTTGAAATATGATTAAATTAACTTTCAAGTAATTTTTCAGCAAGTTAAAGGAGCTTCGTTTAAGTCAATAATTCCTTAATATTGTTGAAAACATTTCAGTTCAACTGGCAGATTATTTCACTTATGTCAAGACATTTTTCCCATGTTATAAGTGAAATAATCTACCAGTGGATCTAGAACTTTTTCAACAATATTAAGGGATTATTGACCTAAAATAAGCTCACATTTCTTACTGAAAAGTTGCTTGTAAATTAGTTTTATTATTAACTAAGTTAGACCAGAAATACATAAGATTTAGTTTTTGCAGTGCAGGTAAAAACCAGATTATTCATCAAACGTTGGAAACCAAAACTCCTTCCAGCTGCTCAGCATCCAGAGTCGTCAGGATCATGTGTGAACGATTCTTCCCGTCTCCGTTCAGGACAGCATCCAGTCGGTTCTGCTGAAGCAGGAGATCCTGGACGCCTCGGTCCTTTCCGACCCGAACCGAACCGATCCCGCCCAGGAGGACGACCCAGACTACACGGTCAGCTGCTTCATAAACCTGTTTGTCTGGAAGCTGTGGGTTTTAACTAGGACTGTTAACGCTTGTGATTAATATGAAAGATTTACATGAAAAAGATTTGAGTCATTTTCTTTCCAAACGCCTTAATAAATTAAATAAAAGCAAATTTAGGTAAAACAAAGTCGGCTTTTTAGTAAAAGTCTCTAGATAGACTTCAAAAAGCTTTACTTTTTATAAAATCTTGGATATAACAAGACAAATACTCTGTGCCACAATAAGCAATTAATCAAATAATCACATGATAATTTGAATTACGTGATAATTTCCATCGTTTTTCTCTTTCTACCAAAAACTGGTTGATTAAAAACTTCAGTCTGGTGTTTTGGCCTCAAATAAAACTTATTTTGTTTGTTGTTTCTGTTGTTTAGTTTGTTTAACTTGGATATTTAAAATGTTTTCCACTTCCACTGTTAAATGTTCATCAGAATTAAAAGGTTGTTGATTTTTGAGAATCAGTTCTTCATTCTGATGCCTTTATTACCTTCGCATCAGTTGAAAATGGGTTTAAAACAACAAAATCATCGTTTATCGCAATAAATTCTTTGACAATTTATCGCATTGTAAATTTTGTGACAGATAATTTTTCTGTATTTACATCTTAAATATAGACTGAAGCCTTGATTTTGATATGAAAAATAAGCCAAAAAAGAGATTTTTCGCTGTTGATTGAATGTCAAACGATTTTGGCTACGAACCACAACTTCCCATCGTGTTTCAGGTGGAGGTGGACGACTCGCTTTACACCATCAGAGCTAAAGGCCTGGTGAAGCCCAGGTCGCGGGTGCGAGGGCCGAAGGAGAGCCGGGGTCAGAGGGAGTCGCCCCTGAGCTGCAGGCTCTGCAAGAAAACCTTCAGCAACCTCCTGCAGCTCAAAGCGCACCAGTCCGTCCACGGAGCGAGCGGCGACAAACCCTTCGTCTGCTCCCAGTGTGGGCGGGGCTTCTCCTTCCAGCGCAGCCTCAGCGCTCACATGCTGATCCACAAGGGCAAGTTTCCCCTCAGTTCAGTTTGCATCCATTCCCCCTGGACCGAGTTCAGCTAGTTATTTAGGGTTAAAGGTTGGAGGAGACGGAGCAAATACACAAAAATAAACAAAACAACAGGCTCAATGTCGTTTCTACGAAGCAAAAAAACCAGTTAAAAGTTGAAGTGATGCAAAAATGGAGAGTAGTAGGAGAAAGTAGCAGTGAACAGTGGACCCAAGATATAAAAATCAGTTGTTATAATTCAGGCTTATTGTTTTGTAAAAGGTCTTTGAAAACAGCAGTAAACTCAGGCTTTTCCATGTATTCTTACATTCTTCCGGTTTTCTTCCCGTTTGCAGATGAGAGGCCTCACACTTGTGACGTTTGTGGGAAAGGTTTCACCTTGAAGCAGCTCTTGAGGAACCACCAGCGTCTCCACGGCGACGTGCGTCCGTTCTGCTGCGACCAATGCGGGAAAAGTTTTTACAGAGCTCACGGCCTGAAGCTGCACCGCAGGGTCCACACCGGCGAGCGATTGTACAACTGCCACTACTGCGACAAAAGCTTCACCATACCAGGTAACCTGCAGCGCCACCTGCGCATACACACCGGCGAAAAGCCGTACAAATGCGACACCTGCGGCAAAAGCTTCAACCAGGCGGACACGCTGAAGGGCCACCAGCGGCTGCACACCGGGGAGCGTCCCTTCAGCTGCGAGACCTGCGGGAAAGCTTTCATCCAGAAGAACGCCTTGAAGATGCACCAGCGGACATTTCACCTGGACGAGAGGAAACTCACCTGCGTCGCATGCGGCGCCGTCGTGCCTTGCATGGAGTCCCTGCGCAAGCACACCCAGACGCACGCCATGACCATCCCGTGCAGCTGTGTGCTCTGCGACCAGCGCCTGTGCACCATCACGGAGCTGCGGGAACACCAGCAGCAGCACACGCTGGAGAGACCTCACTGCTGCGGGATCTGCGGGAAGAGCTTCAAGTCGTCCAGCTACCTGAAGATCCACCTGAAGGCGCACAGCGGCGAGCGGCCGTTCGCCTGCGAGATCTGCGGACGTCTGTTCACGCAGCAAAGCAGCCTGAAGTCACATCAGGTGGGTTTCTCTGCAGAATGCAAAGTTTTCCTATTAAATAACCAACATCTCACTCTGCTGAACTAATTTCTGATCCTAAAAGGGTTAAAAGAGCAGCAAAATGTCTGATGTTTAATAGAGTTCATATAAATTATCTTCTTTGTCTTTTCCATGAGCAGTAGCATCTGATTACATGAAGATGACATTAAAAAAGTGTTTCCATTGCAGCTTTATGAAATAAACCAATTTTGAGATTGCTGAAGAACTACCTTGATAAAATCTTTTCTTTATAAAAGAAGTTGTTTTTTTCAATTGCTAAAGGATCACAGTTTGCAGGACTTCATGAGTGATTTTGGGACGTAACTTTGTATTTACCTGCCTTTCCATTTCCTGCCCCTCTTAAGGTGGTCCACACCGGCGAGAAACCGTTCAGCTGTGACACCTGTGGGAAATCTTTTGGCAACACGGGCAACCTGAAGAGGCATCAGCGCATCCACACGGGCGAAAAGCCGTTCAGCTGCGACATCTGCGGCCGCTGCTTCAACCAGGGCAACAGCCTGAAGGCTCACCAGCAGATCCACACCGGGGAGAAACCGTTCATGTGCGACAGGTGTGGGAAGAGCTTCTCCTACCTGAGAAACCTGAAGGACCACAAGTGTTACTACGTTTGAAACAGCAGATCATCTGGTTCAGTTTGTGGATGTGGTTTGACTCAATTACTGTTCAAATGGATTCATGAACTTTTCTCCAGAATTAAAGACAGTATGATGGATGTTCGTTTGGCTTATTTCTGAGTATGTTGTGTCTTAAAAGAGCTGTAAAAAAAATTTTTTTTCTCTTAAACAACAAGAAATTTGACTACCTAAGTGTTGACCTAACAAAATGCAGATTTACAGAAAAAAATAAATTTCTAAATATAATTAAAGGTTTTTGGTGTCAAATGCTTGTCCTGCAATTTATAGATGAATTAAATAATTAACATGAATCTATAGAAGAAGAGACAGGAGGAGGATGTTAGTAATGTCAATCATCCGCGTGTACACGCTGATCACCATCACATTTTGTTTTAGCTGAGCTACAGCTCTTTCCTCACAGCAGAGGCCGTCATGAATGCTAAGGCTAGTTAGCATAGCCACAGATGACGGCAGATAAACGGTTTTCCTGGAATGATAAGTTGTTTCTGACATTTATAGCTTTTCACAATAATAATCGAATCTTTTTCCATCTGTAGCTGCTTGCAGAGGAAACTAATTGTGTTCATCTGAATTCAAGACCTTCAGCAAACATTTATTGGCTTTTATGATGAAAAAAGCAAAACATTTTCTCTCAAACTAGTTTCCTTCAATTTTGATGTCTATTGTGATTTTAATCAGCAGACAGCATGCTTCATGACTGGAGAAAAAAGAGAAGTTTCATTTATTCAAGTTTATTTGGTACAGAAATTATTAGTTACAAATTAATCTTTTTATGTTACTAATGAGAAGACAATAAAAACAAACTGCTGAACATCAGATGGAAGAAAAACAAATGTTTTAAAGAAACAACGAATGGAGAAACATTTTAGTTGGATTTTCTCAGATCCAACTAAAAGTTGGATCTTGGAGTTCAGACAACGAAGGAAGAGACGCACAAGAAGTGTGAACCAAAAACACTCGGGAATTTTCTAGGAAAAAAGCCCCTGAAAATTTCTGAGTTTGAAAAGTCAAAAAATTGCTAGAAAAAAAATTAAACTTTTCAGATTAATCAGAATTTTCTAGAAATGACATTTTTCCATTTGAAAGGTTATAAGTTTGCTTGGGAGGAAAATTAATCTCACAAGTGATCTATAAAAAATGTTTGAAAATTTCTTAGATTAGATTTTTTTTAGCAAACTTGCAGAGAGATTAAACTTCAAGTTTAATCTAAAAATTTTTTTTATTTTATCATGCAAATTTGCGACTTTTTAAATGAGTTTTTTTTTCCTAGAAAACTTGTGAGATTTCTTCCTTCCCTTCTACCTACAGAAGCCCTGATGTCTTTGAGTTGGTCTGAAACCCTTTGAATGTGGCGAACGGTGAGGCTTTAGTTTCAGTATTAGTTTCGTCTCGGATTTGCTCAGATCTTCTGCGCCGTTTGATCTTGGAGTGCAGACGCGTGAAAGACGAGGTTGCACAGGAAGTGTGAAGCTCTTCAGAGGAAGCTGTGGGCGATGAGCGAAGGCATCAGCACAGTCAGCAGTTGTAGAGGAAGCGAAGGCAGGCAGCGCGCAGCGACAGCAGCGCAGTGATCCAGTAAGAAGAGGGACGACTTTGATTCAGACGGGAAGTAGCAGAGCGGCTTGTCGTTTAGTTTTTCTGTATTTACCTTGACCCAGTTGCACAAGTAGGAAATGTCAACACTTGTACAGTTCCACATGTTATCAGAGAGGTAGATGAGTCTAAGCTTCTTTAGAGGCTTCAGAGTCTTGGTCTCCACAGACAGGAGCCGGTTGGACCTCAGGCTCAGCTCCTGGAGGTCTTTCAGCCTCTGAAAGAGGCCAGGACTGAGGCGACCCAGCTGGTTTCCCTCCAGGTTCAGCTCCCTGAGCTTTGGCAGCGGGTGGAAGAGCTCGGCGGGTAAACGCTCCAGGCTGTTGTTCTGCAGCAGCAGCGTGTGGAGGCTGCCCAGGTCCTGGAAGGCGTCGTAGTGGACGCTCTGGAGCGAGTTGAAGCTCAGAATCAGATTCTTAAGGTGGATCAACCCTTTGAAAGTGTCTGAGGACAACTCCGAGAGACTGTTGTTCCCCAGATCCAGCGTCACAAGTTTCCCAAGAGCAGTGAAAAGATTTGAGGGGAGCTCAGTCAACTGGTTTCCGTCCAGCTTCAAGTCTCTTAACCTGGAAATCTCCCTGAACTGGTCGGGTTGTAGAGATGAAATACGGTTGTAGGAGAGATCCACTCTGGTGACTTTTGGTAAACCGTCAAAGACAGACTGGTGGAGGAAAGCGATGCGGTTGTACTGCAGGTGAAGCTCTTTGAGCGCCTGCAGCTTGTGGAAAAGGCCCTGTGGAAGCAGCGTCAGGCCGTTGTGGGCCAGCTGAAGGTTCTGCAGAGACGCCGTGTTGGCGAACAGAGCAGCGTGGAGCTCCAGGATGTGGTTGTGAGACAGTTGCAGGTCTTGAAGTTTGTGCAACGCGGCGAAAACGTCCAGCGGCAGCGTTGAGATCTGGTTTCCGTCCAGCTGCAGATCGGACAGATTGTTCAAACTCCTGAAGACGTCCGGAGGGAGTTCTGTCAGTCGGTTCCTGTAGAGATCCAGAAACCTGAGCTTGGCCAGGTCTTTGAAGACTTGGTTTGGGAGAGAGGAGAGCTGGTTCCGACTCAGGTCCAGGTCCGTCAGGTTGTTCAGGCCAGATAGCGATCTGTCCGACAGATCCGCCAGGTTGTTGCTCGTCAGACACAGATGGTCCAGTTCAGTCAGAGAGGAGAAGGAATCGGCTGGAATGGTGACCAGCTGGTTTCCACTCAGATCCAGATGTTTCAAACCAGCCGCTCCTCTGAAGCTCCCATCCTCCACTTTTACTATCCGGTTGTTGGACAAATCCAACTTTCTCAACATGGCGGATCTCCTGAAGACGCCGCTCTCGATTTCCCTCAAGCTGTTGAAGTTCAGGTGGAGTTCTGTGAGGCCCACGACGTCGTCCAGAACCTCCGCCTGCAGCGTTTCGATCTGGTTGCTGCTCAGCAACAGCGTCTTCAGATTGGTCAAGCCATAGAGGAACCCCGGCGTCAGATGCACGATGTGGTTCTTACTCAGGTCCAAGAAGACGAGGGCGGGGCAGTTCAGGAACTGGGCCGGACGCAGAGACGCCAGGTTGTTGTCGCGCAGCAGCAGCTTGGTCAGGTTGGTCATGGCGGGCCAAACCGGGTTCAGGGAGGCACTGAGCTGGTTCTGGGTCAGGTCCAGGACCTGGAGGTTATAATAATACAACAGCAGTTGTAACAACACAATTGTAAAGTTGTGATATTACGAGAATATAGTAATAACACGATAAATCGACAAATACAAGAATAATACAACTGTCAAATAATACAACCTGATCAGCAACAAGTGAATAAGTATTTTTAATTAAAATGCCAGAAAAATCATTTCAAAGTTGAACAATTTCCTCACTTGTTGGTCAAAACATATTTTTTAGTTTATTAGCTGCAACAAAAATGAAACTATCTTTGAAAACCCTCAACTTTAAGTAACACATTTGTGACTTAAGTCTGTTTTTGAGCATATTTGTGGTCCTGCGAACTCAAAAAATTGGGCTGATAAAATACAAACACTTAAAATTTTCTGTGTATGATATAAATGTGTCATTGAAAGTCCCATTCATCCATTCCTAATTTGTGTCTAGGGGCCACACAGATCCACTCCACGGGCCACAAGTGGCCCCCTGGCCTCACTTTGGACACCCCTGTCCACGAAAATGTATCTTTGATCAAATTGAAACGACTTTTTTTTTAAATTAATTCCCTGTTTCGAGCTGTTGGTGTGCAGATCAACCGAACTGAACCCATCGCGAAAGCACCAGTGAACTTCTCGCTACCAAGGCTGCATGTGTGTCAGCTGGTTTCACAAGCTTATGCTTTCTATGCCTGTTCAGCGGCATTCAACCAACAACCCACTACAAGGCGTGTTGCATGTATCAGCTAACTGCAGGATGCAGCTGCGCACCTGCAGCTCATTCAGCCCGTTCTCGGGTATTTCCTCGATCTTGTTGTTCAAGATGAAGAGCTTCAGCGTTCCGGGTGGCAGCGGCGGTATCTGGGTCAGGCCGTTGTCCCGGCAGTCGGCCGTGGTCAGGTTGTCGAAGCAGCGGCAGGCGGGCGGGCAGAGGTCCGCCGCCCGCGCCAAGAGGCCCAGGGAGGCCAGAGTTATCGCTGCCAGCATCATCAGCTGCAGCAAAACATAAAAACAGTTCAACTCAAACATGAATTTCTCACTGTGACTCAAGCTGGACAGAAAGTAGAAAAGAAACAAGCAAGCAGGTTCCTGCATGTATGTCTTTACTGTTTTATATTTAGATATTAGTGCACTTAAATGTAAATATGAGTTTAAATCAAATCTTACCTCACTAGAAAGCAGCGTTTCCTGGAAGTGTGTGATCCGCAGACGGTCGATTCATCTAACGGCTCAAAAGCAACTCAAGGACTTTTTTTTTTAGGTTTCAGTGTCTTTTAGATGCATCTGCTGAAACAGCAGAGAAACCTTAGGAGGTGTGTATTGAAGAGAGAGAAAGGGACTCCTAGTGGCCACCGCCTGAGTTGTCTTCAAAACATTTGAGGGCTTTTCTTGCAGTTTTTCCACTTTTGAACATTTTAACGCTGCATGACTGAATTGGCCAGAAACTGCACTCGAGTCAGAGCAGCGCTACTGCAACATATTTTGAATCAATCAAGAGTAAAAAGAAATTGCTCAAGTAAGAGTAAAAAACTATTTGGTAAAAAGTCGACTGTAACTGATCAAAACATTTAAGATTTTACGACTAAAATTTCATTATTTCAGTCTGATTTTATGAAGAAAAAAAATGTAATGAACATATTTTGTATAGACCTTTTCTGACCTCATTTGTTTAGAGATAATTAAAATATTCAATAACTACTACTTGCCATATTGCATAACTTGCCTTAAAATGCATTTTACTAATGACAATATGATGCTGAACGATGTGATTCTCTTATTTACCAGCAGAGGGCGCTGAGCTCTTAGAATAGCTGCCATTCAGTCCATTTCTTTGACCTTGCAGTGAAGCTTGCCCTCAGTTTTTGTATGGAAATTAACTTATTTAACTAATTTAATGAAATAAAAGAGGTTTGAATTATTTTCCTCAGAGGAATGAAGGATTGCTGCTCTCTTTTCCGCTGCACACAGACGTCCATCGCTGTTCTGTTTTTATTGATTTGCTCATAAAACACAAGCTGTGAACAAATCGTTACTGTTTTCAGTTTGCTGTGCGGTTATTTTAAAATCCTTATGAGTGACATCAGCAGCTGTCCTGACGGCGAGCTGTAATCCCAGATTACAGGTCAGGGCGTCATCAGGGATTGGCAGGAGCAGCGGCCATTATCACCGCTACTGTAGGAGAGGAGCAGAGCTGGTGGTCTGGTCTTAGACAAAAATAACAAAATGAATAAAAAAACACTGGTTGCTTTATTGTAGAATGGAATAAAGCAACCAGAGAAGCCATTAAAAAAATGTCAGAAAAAAGTTCTAAATTCTGAGATTAAATACGAATTCTGAGTCCAAATTTTGGCATGGAAGTCAAAATTTCCAGATTAAAGTCAGAATTGTGTGGGGGGAAAAAAGCTGATTTCTGAGAAGAAAAATGAAATCCAAATTCTGACTTTAAATTGAGAAACTTGAGATCAAAGTCAAAATAAAAAGTTTTGATATAAAAAGACAACATTTTGAGAAGAAAAAATTGAATTCTGGAATTGAAATCAGAGTTCTCTTTATTTATTTTGTGGCACTGATTGTCTTCCATACAGTTTGCAGTCAAGTATTCATTCACTCGTTCCTTTTTAATCCTGTTTGCTATGAGTTTAACATCATTTTTAATTTTCTCGGTACTAAACGTCACATATTTTGTTGATGATGTTTTTGTGTTCACTCACACACGAACCCTGGATGTAGAGCAGCAGAAACAGACCACAGCCTCTCCTACATCAACACGTATCGACCGGCTGGCCGTCCTCTGACGTTCTCTGTGTTCAGACTGATCAGCTGATCGATCCTGCAGACTGAGCGCTGCGTGTCGCCGCCTCAGTCTGCAGGACGCCCGGGAAGAACCAGGATGAGGCCCTGGATTCGCTCCAGCAGGTTCAGATCAGTCCAGGTAAATAAACTCAATCCAATCACACCAGCTTGAACTTTAATTATTTATTTTATCACCAAATAAATAATCAAATCAGGAATAAGGTCCCAGTTAGTTGCATGAATGTTATTCATCTTTATTGCTTTAATAAACTGCTCGCTTTCCTGTTATATAACAAGATTTTGACTATTTTTTTAAAATAGAAAGTTGGTGCATAAAATTTGAATTAATTGTAAATATAGTAACCAGTTACTATATTTACAATTAACTCAACTACATTTACTTTAGTAACTCTTTTGAAAAAAATGACCTTTCAGGAGTATATTTATTACGCTGTACTTTTTTCTTTTACTTCAGTAATTTCATTATGAAGTATTTTTTCTCTTACTTGAGAGAAATTTCTGGATTTTTTTTGCGCACTGAATGAAAAACAAACATGTTTTAACCAGAAATCCACTATAAACAGACACACAGCTGCTGTTTCTGTTAAAGTTTGATCAGATTTTAATTGAGAGAAACTGATTTGCAGAAATTATTTCGGTTTTAGTTTGTTAGTATTTGTAACTGTTATGAATAATTGTGTCATTTTTGAACATGACATGATTGATAATTTGATCACTTACTCAGCACTTGAGTAGATTTTTCCCCAAATACTTTTTTACTCTTACTAGAGTGTAATTTTTAGTTACTCACCTCTGATTTTGAAATTTTGGCTTCGTTTTCTAGATATTTCTTGGATTATCCCTGGAATCGGGAGAGTTCATGTTTAGGGGTATAAACCTGCTGCAGCTGATTCATTTTCATTATGATTGAGGTCTGATGCTTCATGTTTTCCTGTTTTAGGATCATTATCCTGTCGAAACTCACAGAACATTCAAACCTTTATAGCTTGAATGTTATCTGAAAGATAAAATAAAACTGATTAAACCATTTCTGCTGTTCAAACTTGGCATTTATTATATCGTTTATTGGGATACGTTTTTTATCATGTTAAGAATTTTTTGATTATTGTATAGTTACTTAAAAAAGAAGCAATAAGTATCTCTCAGGTTCACTTTTATTGTTATTATTAATACTGCAAAATATGGCGATGAAACTTTAATTCCAGACCTATAACTTGTTTGGATTTATGATATGAATAATTAGTTAAGAAGGCACCGATGTGAAAAGCTGGGCCAATACCGATATCTGATATTAACATTGCTGTTATAGCTAATAATTAATATTTACCAATCATCAGCATAGAAATATAAAATGGCCTCTTACTACCCCGCTACCTCTTCCTCCATTTTTTTTCACTGAATTTCATTTTGGAGAGATGTTGCTCCAAATTATTCATAATTTGCTCCTTTTTTTTGTAGCACATTACAAATAACATAAAATTAGCTTAGAGAACTAAGGCAGTTTCTACCGTCTATTAATGCACTTTAATGTATATTTGATGTTTAAATAACCAAAATAAGCAGTTTTAAGTGGTTTCAGCGGCAGCCTAAAATATTCACGCATTTTATTCACGGTAAGTTGTGGCCCTAGTTCAGCTCCATATTTCTTCTATTTATTTGTACTTTTCTAAATTGATTTTGTCTTTAAAATACTAGAATAGTAAATATTCAGGTTAGCTGAAGTTACTAGCAAAATGGACGGTCGCGTTTTTTTTCTTTCATCAGCAGTTTCCAGATTATTTGGAATTAAACAACATGTTTAAAATGAAGGACGGCATAAATAAGATGCTGATGCGATCAGGATGGGCATGTATGTATGTTTTAATTAAACCGTTTTTGGTGGATTTTTTTTTTTAAATGGCAGATCACTGTTATCTTGCAACTGCTAATGTGTTAGCATACACCTCAAAAACTACATAGCTGTGGCTTAGTTTTTTTTTTTTTTTAACTTTATTTTTTAACCGTTAATGTTTGGGTGAATAAGACAAATTATCTTCCCACAATCGAGCTGAGACTTTCTGAATAAATCCAGCGCAGCGTTGCCGTTGCTATTTCCGTCTTTGAACTCGGACAATCGGACGTCCGAGCATGTTGGAACGCAGCATCAGCCTTGAAGGCGGTTTTTCAGATTTTCTCGCGCAGCACCTGAAGGCAGCAGCCCAGCCTGTTCTTGCTGACGTCCCTCCCTCCTTTATTGTCGCCGAGGCTGAACGCGGCGCGGCTCCGTCCTCTCGCCTCCTTTCTTTGAATAAAAACGGATCTTCTGGCCGCTCAGAAACACGAACCGCTCGGTGTTGGACACGTGGAGGAGCGGCTCCGGGAGTTTCCTCTCCACCGCGGCAATGAGAGGCGCGACAGGGCCGAGGCGAAGAGCCGGGGGGACGGACTGACTCAGCGGCGACCGCCGTCCTTTCACACACCCGCAGTCGGTCATTGATTTACATCCCGAGGCCCAGGCTTCCCACCCGCGAACACAAGCGCGTCCTCAGCCGGTTCTGGTTCTGCTTCATTAGTCGGATCCGTGATTTTTGCCACGCTAGCCGGCTAACGGGAGGCATCAACTCCCGGTTTCGCCCCGGAATCGGCGCCCGGTTCCTCCTGCATGTTGTGCTCGGTTTCGTCACCTCGGGATGATGCAGCTGAAAGGAAACCGATGATCTGGGTTTGTTTGAAAGGTCCGGCCCGGTTCTAGGGAGATGATCCGGTAGAGGCTGTGAGGTGGGGGTTCGGGTGCGGGTGGGGGGCAGCTCATCTGGAGGAGGGGTATTTCTGATGGAGGCATCATGAGGTGGAGGTTACCGGTGTGTTTTTAACGGATCACCTTAATCTGGATCAACGTCTGGGTGACCTGTGCTGCCTTCACGGACTGTAAGAAATGAGGATTGTAAAGACTTTCTCCTACTTCTCTTAACCCTGGATTGTTTTTGGTCTCATTTGGAACAAAGTGTGAACAAAAGAAAAAACTGATTTCCCAGTTATTTTTATTTATCGCCTGGCGGACTCGCTCAGGGAAGAACAATGTCTTTACGGACGGCGCTGCCTGGGAACGAGCGGAACCAGGACCATGTAAGTAAATTTAAAAACACAAAGAGTCTGGGTACGATTACCACTAAGTACTGCCGATATCATCACCCCTATGCGATGGTAAAAGTCTAAACTGTTCATGTCCAGCATGTGTGGGATCTGCAGAGAGGCTAAAAGTCTAAATCGTTCATGTCCAGCATGTGTGGGATCTGCAGAGAGGCTAAAAGTCTAAATCGTTCATGTCCAGCATGTGTGGGATCTGCAGAGAGGCTAAAAGTCTAAATCGTTCATGTCCAGCATGTGTGGGATCTGCAGAGAGGCTAACAGTCTAAACCGTTCATGTCCAGCATGTGTGGGATCTGCAGAGAGGCTAAAAGTCTAAATCGTTCATGTCCAGCATGTGTGGGATCTATGGAGAGGTTGGGTTCCCTTTTTCTGGCCATTTTTGATCATATCTGAAGATCTAATTGTTTGTTACTTAGTTTTATTCATTTAACATTTTTTGCTAATGAAAACCCAAAATTCAGTTTCTATAAAAGTATGAGACAAATGGAATATTTTTTTTACAGTCTGTGGGTCAAAATCATCAGTTCAAAAATACTCACAGGCTAAAAAATAGCCAAAAATTTATTTTTACTTTTTTCCACTGTATTTTTACGTACTCAACAATAAAGCATTAACGAATTTAACTAAACGAAGTAAACAGATTTTTTTTGTAGAAATGAGATTGTAGATTCATAACCTCAAATGGTTTTGCAAGTTTTCCTGGTTAATTGAAATGCAACCATTTTGCTTATTATTTAGAAAAAGTATTTAGTCAATTCTCAGCGATGAAAACGGGATGAAGGTCAGTCTTCATTTGAAAACACTTCCTGTGTTTAGCCAAATTCTAATACTGAAATTAAACTTAGTATCTTTAGAGAATAAGTCAATAAATAGATTTGTTCCTGTGTGATAATTTTGTGTTGCATTTAACATTTTGTTTAGTAGATTTTACTTCTGTCTGAATTTATTCTTAAATAGCGGTCCAGTGGCCGCACAAATCAGTCCAGGGGCCACTAATGGCCCTCGGCCCTCACTTTGAACACCCTTGGTTTAGCTAAATAAAACCCTTTCATAGTAGCAAATGTTGCATCTACTGTAGGTCATTTGTTGTCATTTCATTTCTATTTTTAAAACGTAATACTTTTGCAAACAATCAAAAGATATTGGTGGAAAGTTTAGTGGAAGGATAAAGTGTGATAAGAAGCGAAGTAAATTCAGGTGGCTGGACTGAAGGCAGCTATCAAAGCATTCTCGGCTTCCTGATCCTCAGCGTATCCACAGGCCGATCTCCTCCATTCCACGCCGCATTGATGCAGTGATTCATGTAAAAGGAGCCCCAACCACGTATGAAATGAAAATACTGTACAAAATCCTGATATTTGTTTAAAAGTATCAATATTTTATTGAGCTTATGTAGGATTTTTATTTCCTGATGGTGGACTTTAAGTTTAATTAACTGCAATAATCACAATAAGCAGAAATAAACACTAAATGTATCAGTCTGTTCAATAAATACATGAAAATGTACAGAGTAAATTAATTTTTTAAATCTTTTAATGCTTTGAGTAAATGTCGATGTATTAGCTTGTAATTGGGCTTTTATTCAGCAAAAATTTATTTATTTATTGTAGAATTTATTCCATATTTAACTTCTGAAATTGCCTTTTTTTATTTTTTTATTAAATCTAAGCATAAAATCTGTTGATTTTTGGTTGAATGCATAAACTAGGAAACATTTTGTTTGATTAAAAAGAATAAATAAACTTATCTTCAGGTTAAATTAAACACAAAGTCTTACTTTATTTTTGGAGATTCTCATCATTGCAATTGGCTAATTACATACCAACTTATATATGTGTATTTTTGTAAAAATAAATTTGTTTTACAATAGGAAGAAACAAATTTGAGTGACCTTTAAGGCGCTAATAGTGAGCTAGCATGTACATATAATGTACAGACTGTGTTTGGATGGTCAGCGGGCCCCGTTAGGAGCCCTCTGGATGAGGCCCTGTCCTCCATTGAGCTCAGAAACGGGTCTTTGTGATGAATCCGTCTGCTGTGTGTAAAGAGCAGCTGCTAATTTCCGGCTCATTAAGGACGGTTTGATTTGAGCAGAGGGGATAAACGGCATAACGGGGACTCACCAAAGTAAAGCGCATGATTTACTCATCAATTTGTTTAAAAACCCCCAACAAAACAGAAACATTGCAGGCTTTTAACCTCCTCTCTCAGCTGATCAATAGTGAATCCATTTGCTGCGAGCCCACCCGGCTGCAGCTTCGACACCCAGCGTCTCGAAGCTGCAGCTCTGCTAAATGTGCTTCGTCAGGCCAGCGCGCCGCGTCTTCCTCTGCCTCTGAGCGCGCCGCGTTTTGATTCGGACGCGTCTTTACTGGGTCTGCGAGCCAGACGACACAAACTGTGATCGGAAAGTAGAAATCAGCATCACCCTAAAGCGCCGGAGAGGCACCGATCAGACAGACAAGAGGTCACAACAAGCATTGCAGATATTGAAACAACAAGTCCGACTATTGTTGAGCTCATGTGTCTGCTCATTGAATAATTTAGCAGCAAAAATGTTTATTTAAATGAAACTGTTGCTTATTTCTGTTGACAGCATCCCCCGCCTCCAGCTCAGGGACACTCCGGCCTAAAATAGTTTGAATTTTTAACAAAAGGCCTCCTTCCTGCTGATCCCAGGCCTGCAGCTGGACGAGGACAGAAACTTCCTCTCCTGTTAGTAAAGGACATTCTGGGCGTATGTCATCTCCAGCCATTTTTAGTCACTTTAAAGTTTGATTTATTCCTTTTATTCCAGTTGGAAGTTGGGAAACTGCAGAACTACATTTCCCAGTCAGTCAAACTGCTCCTGGGTTTTTACAGTTTATTGCCTTCAGCTCCAATAACTCAGATATGGAGCAGATGAAGAGAGGTGTTTTCATATTTACACAGACCTGTTGCAGCTGGACTGGCGTTAAACCACACCCAAGCTGCTAGTTAGCAGAATTAACTCTACCTAATGTTTCCTATCTGTGTAGCTGGAAACGAATCGTTTTTGCTTCCTTTTGTTGAAGGTTTTCACTCAGTTTTTTGCTAAAGAAGGCAGAAAATGAGGATTTCAGCGGGAAAGACGGGCAGTTTTCTCTGTGTAACGTCAACCATGGCAACAACGGGCTGGTCCTCGTTAATCCATTTGATCGGTACGTTTACTGATGTCTGGCTTTTCTGAACAGAAGGCTTCAGGGTTGGCCGTTTTTCAGCTGATTCATCGAAACCAGGCCTGTAGGGAGACATGGAGGCTGATGGAGGAAAACAGTCCTGCTCAACAAGCATTTAACACGACGCACTGATACAGATACGTTTCTGCCTCGTTAAAATAACTAAACGGAGGGTTTTTATTGGATTTGATGCATCATACGTCCTGCTAAGCACGGCAGTGGAAGGGTGATGCTTGGGGCCTGCTTTGCAGGGAAAGGATCAGAGCTTCGGTGGGGGGACTGTGTGGGAGACACTTGAAGTTATTGCTTCTATATATTTTTTCCTTCCACACAGTTTTCCCTATTTGGCTTCATGTAAATATTTGTGTTTTTGTACCTGGAAGTGAAAGATTTTGCAGTTTCCGTGTCTGAATCAGTTGGAGCTGGCGCTCGTCTTCAGTCAGAGGTATTTCTGCAAACGTTGTTGCCTGCGTCTGGTTATGACTCAGTGGTATTTGTCGTGTCGTAGCAGCTTAGCTCTTTCACAACAACCCACTCAGTCTGAATGCTCGTTCTCCCTCTAGCTTAATCTTAAAGCCCTGAAGTTAAAGATGTCGTCTCTGGATTGAGACACTAATTGCTGTAGCCTCACGTTACGATGCACCATGTTTACACGTTGTTGGATTCTCCACCACAATCATTAAATCTGTCCGACTGTTGGAGATTAAAAAGCACTGATGTCGAAATTTACATCGGTTTCCGATATTGATATTGATATTTTGGCTGGTAACTGATATTTACCGTTCAGCTGCATAATTATTGTTAATATTTTGGCTTTTATTTGTCTTGCTAAATAAAAGTCATATTTCATCCTGTTGTGTGTCACTAAAGGTGGTTTCCTGTGAGTTTTCATCATTTTATTTCTAGTTTTGTTGTTTGCAACCTCAGTTGAAAACTGCGTTTGTGTTCAGGCATCAGCGTATTTTTCTGTTTTATTTAGCTTTGAAAACGTGTGTTGTTTTCTTGCTTTGTGTTTTTACTACTTTCAGGAATCCGGCTTTTGTTCATGCATGACTTTCTTTTAATGGTTGCACCGAAGAGGCACCAAAATCTTCCAGTTTTCTTTTCTTTAGCGACTCTTAAAATAAATCTGTATAAAAATGCTATTTTGTGACTTGGCCCAGGCCTGAGCTGCTCCTTTCACCAACAACAAACTGATTTATGGGCTTCATCTCCGTCCTGGATCCAGAACGCGACCTTCAGTCATGTTCTGCAGCTCTCGCTGCGGCGCTTTCTCTCCTCAGGGCTGCGCTGGAATCGATTTCTCTGTGTGTGTTTGTGGATATGATGAAGAGTTGTTGCTACTTGTATAAAAACAGGGATCACAACTGGGGTCCTGTTGCGTGACTGCGGTCCAGCCAGCTGATGCTGGCTGGAAACGAGCTGGACTGTCACGGTATCACGGTCTGAAGGGATTTTCCAGCAGAAACCTTATTGCACGTTTGCTTTCTAATAATAAACACAACATGGTGCAACTGGTCTTTACCTTTTTAACTAGATAGGTATTTTATGTTTTTATTATTATTCAGCAAAAATGAATCTAAAGCCTGCCTGGCATCTGCTGTACTCAAAGGAAATGTTTTGTCGTCTTTCCAACTTTGAACAATCTGTCAGCCCATATTTATGTCCCAGGAAATTAGATGAAAGTTGCCAGATGTTCACAAGAGGCTGGGAAGTAGAAGAAGTAGAAGTCTTTAATTATATTTATTTTAATGCTAAGAGTCTAAATATTTATTTATAAATAGCACTAAAATGTCAACATGAAAGTTGCAACAAACATGTTTGCTGTTGCAGAGCTTTGGGAACAGACGTACTGTTTCGCCCAGGGCTCATCATGAGGCTGTGTGTGTGTGTGTGTGTGTGTGTGTGTGTGTGTGTGTGTGTGTGTGTGTGTGTGTGTGTGTGTGTGTGTGTGTCTGTGCGTGTGTGTGCGTGCGTGTGTGTGTGTGTGTGAGAGACAGAATAAAAAGGAAGTCGTATCGTGGGTGTGGGTGATTGCTTGTGAGCACATGTACAGCCGTCTGCTCTCTGAAAAAGACCAACATGTCCGCTTGGAGGCCTTTTGTTGTTCCCCGGACGACCGCAGGCTTGGCGAATTCGTTGTCCCGACGCGTCGGCCAGCCGAGCGCCGTCCGCTTCACCTAGAAACGCAGCAGACAGTCCTGAGCAGCTCCAGGCTCTGCTGAGGCGGCTACCGTGCATGATTGGTATAAAATGAGGCAGGCTGCTATTAGATAACCTATATTTGTCACAACGCCTCAGTGATGTGGTTTGTGTGCAATCGGAGCTCAAAGGTCAGGGAACTGGGACAGTGGTCTCTGTGTTGAACAGGCCGGCCGGAGTGCCTATGAGCAAGTCGCCGAGCCTCCAGCTGATATATTCACTCTCATTAGTGGGTTGCAGTTGTAAACTGCGGCAGCTGAATCAGCTGGGTTGGTACGAAACGGTGGGCAAAGAGCTGAGCAGCATTAGAGAAAGGGCTTAAGAGCTTACCGGACCTTTCTGTAGCCGGGTTGGTGAAGAACGTTTCAGAGGCGCGTTTCACAGGAACATCCACGACTTACTTTCCTCCCGCAGATTTACATCGCTGCTAAAAGCCGCGCCTGTTTTTCTGCATCAGTTTTAGAGACGGTTTCACTTGTTGTCACTTTGGCTTCGTCTTCCTGCAGGAGAACAGAAACTGCTTACAGACGATTTTTTTTATGCAGCTAAAAAGCTTTTCTGGGTTGTGATGCATAAATCAATCAGTCAGAAAAGAAACATTTTCTTATCAGTTGCAGGTCTGAACCTGAACATCTGATTTGTTTCCTGTTAACTGAATGCATCAGGTGAATAATTCTCCTATTGTTGTTTCTGGTTCTGAAATGTCACATTTAGAAAATAAAATCATTATATAGGAGCTTTTTATTTTATTTTCTTATTGTTAAAATTTTAAACAGAAAATGTGACAAGCAGCACAGGCAGTTTAGTAGATTTTATTTTATTTAGTAGGTATTTCATTCTAATCTGCTGCAACTTTCACTTAAAAGTTTCACCCCAATCTGCATTTCACTGATTTCTTGAACATACAGGAAAAGTTTTCAAAGAATGAATTAACAGCATATCTGTATTTGCTGCTCAGAAAAGACCTATGCAGTGTAAAGTTTCAACACTGTTGCTTTAAATGGAGGGTAAAAATGGCTGCATCTTTGGTATCAGATGCGGTTCCTGAAAACGTAAACAAATAAGGTATGAAACTGTAAAAATTTTAGAATTAAATCCTTCATTTGAAGACAAAGTTCAGCTGAGCCTCAGAGATAGTTTCCTGTTCCACTTTATGATGCTACAATATAAAAATGTAAGTTACAATCTGGAATCCTGTACAAGTCAAAAGCAAATTGTTTGCACAGATTCAGGCCAAGTTGAGCGCCTGTTCCTATTTTCCTGCCCGTCGTTTGGTCGTTTAATCTTAGAAATATTTGCCGGCTGTTGATCAGGCGGCGACCAACCGGCCGGACGAAGAATGAACACCGTTCACGTCACACACGGTGTTGCTGCCATGCAGACACACACACACACAGCTCCCTGCAGACCAACCTATTGTCAGAAGCTCCTCGCGACAGAAAGAGGCAGCAGAAAAGACACTGATGGCTCTAGTTGATGCACACAGTCAATCTGTTGTGCGAAGGGCCTCAGCTCCTCAGGTGTACGGTTTCGCCTCAGGCGCAAGCTGCTGCAGTGCAACCTACTCGCATATCCGGTGTCCTAAACGGGATGAAATCTGTAGAGTCTCCTGACTTTTCTCATGCAGTTTGAGACTAATGAGATTTTTTTGCTCCAACTTCCAAGAAATTTCAGTCGCCTTATAATAAATGTGAATAAACTTGATAGTTTCTGCTTGTCGCTGTCTTTGTGTTCACATACAGGCAGTTTTGGGTGAATTTTCAGTGTTTAATCAACTACAGGTTGATGATTTTGTTGTAATGTTTGCGGTTTGGACTCCAGGAAGAGACGTCTCTAGTGCGGTAGAGACTCATTGGGATCCTTAAATAAATAAACAAACCAATTAATCTATGAAAAAAGTTAAAACAAGCTCATATTTCAGCAAACTTACCTGCAAATCAGTTATGTGTTGATTCAAGTTTATTTACACTGGAAACCAAAATGCTAGTTAAGGTTCTTTGTTTTTGCTGCGTAAATCTTGTGTGGTAACTTCTTGAAGCGATGACGGTTTATCTGCTTGCTCTTCGCGTTACTTCCTTATCTGTGAGGTTCCTGTAGCTTCCTTGAGCAAACGTTAAAGAAATGCTTCCTGTCAGACACCGAACCTAAAGATTATTTAACTATCACTTAAATGTGTTTCTTTTTATGCTTCCTCAGCATTTCTATCTGCTGTGCAAACATGGAAGTGTCTTTGCTTTGGAGCTGATTCAGCCTCGCTGAAGTTTTCAGACCCTTCCAGCTGTTTCTCGCTTTGTCACTACAAATCGGTGCACAATATAAAGGATGTTTTTCAAAGTTCTGTATGGAGGGAAATCTGGAAAGTGCGGCATGCATTTATATTCACTGAAGTCAAACCTTAATCAGATGTTTTGCCTTTTCAGTTTTGCAATGTCTCTAAATATTTTTTTCTACAGTTTCAGTTCTGGATATGTTAGTTTTGTTCAGCAAATGTCCTTTTCCAAGTCTGTTTAACTCCAATGTTTAGTAATTTAACCAATTACTAAATTAGATGATGATTATTTCACTATTTAACTCGTCATGATTAATCTGAGTAATCGTTTAGCCCTCATACAGTTTTGGATTAATGCCTGTTTTGAATGTGTTGTTGTTTTCAGCAAACTGCCTTTTCTGAATCAGATACTCCAGTTGAAGATGAATCGATTGCTGAGTTAGTTGACAGTTATTTTGGTAATTAATTCATCACGATTAATCTGATTAATCATTTCAGCCCTAGTTCAGTGCTTTCAGAAAATGGCCTCTTTGAGTCTGTGTACTCCAATTAGCGATTAATAAATTGCTAAATTCAAATTTGTTAAATTAGTAAATGAATTGACAGTTATTGAGGAGACGTGTCTGAAACATGTTAGATCCTCCTGTTGTAATACATCAGTTATCGTCTGCAGGATGCATCCGACTGAAAACTCAGGATTAAACACATTTTTGTCTTTTAAAAACCCTCTGAGGAAAAACAAATAACCTCATATTTCGGGAAACGAATCATTACAGCGAGGGAGGATAAATCCATCTGCGTTGAAAGGAGCGAACTCCGGCCAAGAAATGACTCAGCATTTAATCCGCCGCTGCTGGTCCAAACAGAATAAATGTGACCACTTACTCAGCTAAGTTGGATCATGGCAGGGCGATATGCTGAGTAACGTGGCGCGGCTCCAGGTTGCTGCGTGTTTGCGGTTATCCAGACTGAGCTTACATTTGCATGAACTGGACCTGCGACTGGAAGTGATGGGGAAACTGCTGCCATTGGGGAATGTTGGTATTAACACATCGGCAGTTTTAAAGATCCAGTGTTTGTGAGAAATTTTGTTTTTAAGAAAATGAGACGTTTGTGCCGTTCAGTAGTTCTTAAGTAGCTTTGTGTGCTGCTCAGTAGCTCCAGTAGAGACAAGCGCCTGCCTGGTTCCCCTGGGGACATAATCTGTGTCAGAGAAAAACCGCTTTGCAGCCAAACGGGTCTGACCCGGATTAACGCTTTGATTCCCAGGAATTTGAATCGTTGGCAGAAGCCAAACATGTCTGTCAGCTGCTCTGATGCTTCAGCGGCTTTCAGTGAAAACAGAGGCACTCGTCATTGTTTGTAACGATGTGGACTTTCTGCGTGGTTGGGAGGATTTCTGTCCCTCATTTCCACTGAAAGAGAAACCAACTTTTACTTTTATTGTTATTCAACAACCATTTGCAAGTTTGAGTGTTGCAGGGCAAGCTTTAATTTACAGTTCCCTTCCTTCTAAACCCTTTAATGAGAAGGCAACTTTTGGAGAAATCTGCTTGAACATGCAATGCCTATAAAGAATGTATTGAAGAATATAAGGTTTATATGAAAGACTGTGATATCAAACTAAAGACTCCAGAGAATACGCTAGGAAAAATCTGCACTAATATTACTGAGAAAGAGTAAATGAACATGTCACTGAGCAGAGATTCACAATATAAAACGTCCCAAAACTGATATTTAAGAATAAAACAAAGTGGCTTTTTTAAAACTTGACAGGAGATTCTGGCGTTGCCACGCTGCTGGTTGAAGAACATAAACATGCACAAAAAGCAACACAATAAAGAGGAAACTGGAAAAGTCAAAGACAGACATTCAACCTGCAGAGAAACGTTTGGACTCTTTGATTTTTACTGAATTCTCTGGAGACCGAACGTGTCAGATGAAGATTGATCACTTCGGCCACAGATATGCTGAACCCAGACGTTTACAGCCGTGTTTTATGCAGAAATGCTGTCCGGCAGCAATGTTGACATTTCACTGAAGTTAGCATGGTCTGCTTCCACTGTCCGGTTTTCACAATGTATCATCCAGCAAATGTTGTAATGACTGTAAAATCAGATTTTAATCTTGAGCTGGTCAAAGATTCCCAGCCCTAGACGTGATGCTGCTAGCTGTGCCACTCGGCTAGCGTCTTTGTTAGCTTGGAACGAAGCTAACGGCTAATCTAGCTTCATTTAAACGCAGACTTATTATGGGCTAATGTTACGCCATAGTGGTTCACAAGATCGTCATCTTTGGCTTTTTAAAGAAATGATCATCTTTAGTGATTTGTACTGGATGCAGCTGCTCTCTCCTGATTTGTATGTTGATTTTTCCCTTTTTATGTTTCCTACAACTGAGTACAGAGAATCTGCAGTTTTTTTCCTTCCATTAAATCTTGACCGGTGATCAGCCGTCAGACCAGTCCGTCAGAGACACCGGCTGGTTTTTCTGCAGCCGTCTCTTCCTCGTGTTGTCCTACCAGGAAGGAGCGTCGCAATGCAGCATGTGACACGGCTGCTGTCATCGCTGTGACATCTCCGTTTCCAGGGCAAGATCTGACGCAGGGAGACGTTTCTGAAACTTCCCCTCTGCTCTTGTCACACTGAAAAAGATCCTGATCCCTGTAGGAAAAATTTTCAGATTCCTGCAGAGATGCTCAGGAAACCTCTGTTGAGAACTTTAAAAAAAAAAAACATCTTGCAAACAACAACTTCACTAGAAAGTGGACGATAAAGTCTTTGGCATTTTCTGCTGAGACCCAAACAACTCCACTATTTCTTCATCAGTAGTTAATATTAATTCTCGTAGTGACATCTTTTGAGTCTGTGAGCTGCTGGACAGGAAGCGGAAGCTGCCACTATGTGTATTTTTAAGAGTTTGAGGACGGAGGATTGCGCCACACCACTGCAGAGGACGACATCACACATCCTGTCTTTGCTCAATACTTTCACATCAATCCACGCACTACTTGCGTAGCTGCTGTACATTCAGATCGATCCTTAAATAGCGTCGCAGTTCCTGCAGATGATGCGAGTAGAAAATCAGACTCGCATTTCTTTGGCTGCAGTGACCTGTGTAGTTATTTATGAGTCTGTCTGCAAAAGAGGAAATGATGTAATACATTCTTAAAGTCAGTTGATGCTGATAGTTCATATCAACAATGGAAAACCTGAGTTGATTCCTGAGTTTTCCATCATCCATTTATATTTATAGATTTAATCTCTTCCAGTAAGGCTGGACAATAAATCAATAACAGTTTATATCGCGATATAATAGTCACTGAACTCCGAGCCACAGCTGCACAGCATTCTGGGGGTTGTAGGCAGAGGAAAGACTTTTTCACTTCAATAACAAATCATTTTTTCCGATGCCGTAAGCGAAACGTCGGACTCAAATCCCCAAACATCTTTCTTTTCTTTTCTGCTGATAAAGCTTAGAGTTCAAAAGTTCAGAGAAGAAAAAGAGGCGGGGCCGGCCTTCTGTCAACAACTCGCGTTTATCGTTGTCGAAATGACGTGTGGATGTTTTTCCACCGTCACACAGGAATTTCACTAATCCCTGACGTGGAGGGGAAGCCTACTGCTTCCCCTCTAACAACTTCAACTAAACTCCTAATGGTTCAGGTGGTTTTTGCAGGAAACTTGATTACTAAAGGCAAACTGTTTTGCCTCCTGGAACAGGTGGGGATAGGTCTATGGCACGTGTGTCAAACGCTTACTGAGTGCTTAAAGAAAGAGTTATTTCATGATATTTTAACAGTTTTATTAGTTTTATTTATTAGTTTAATAGATTTTTGATATGGCCCAAAATGAAAATGAGTTTGACACTCCGGCTCTGTGGGCAAAACAAAACATGTTCATTAAATTTTTTGCACAGAATTATTGGTATATAATAAAATTCCTGTCTGTTCAGTTGGACTCCTTTCAGAATGAGCTGCTTTAGGGCTCTGTCCCTTTAAATGAGTTTCTGCTGGCCGCGCGCCACAACTCAACGTTCACACTCGCTCCTAAAGACATGCGCAAATGTACAGCTTTGAAAAGAAGAAGTGGAGCCTCCTGCACAACCAGCAAAATTGCAGTGAATGATTTCTGAGTGACAAGTCAACAGTGCCTCTTCCAGCAGGCATTGAACGGCGCATACAGCAGTTAAACCAGCTGACCAAACGTGCTGGAGCTCAGCTTGGGTCGCTAGGTAACGGTGTTGTGCCTGTTGATTGAGACTTAATATTTGGGAGGTTTTTGAAAAGACTAATTTTCTAAAAAAGATAAACTTATTGCCAAAAAGAAACAAACAGCTGGGTGGTGTTTTGTTTTTGTTTGTTTGTTTTGTTTTTTAAAAATGTTTAGGCTGCTTATAGATTAAATTTAAACCTGAACAGAATTAGGAAAACATACAAAATGTGATATTTGCATAACGGAAAGTTTAATTAATTAAAAATATATTTGTAAAATAAATAAAAAAGTAAAATAATAAACGAAACAGCAATAATAATATAATATCTTTAAAATAGTAATCATTACAAGATGGCTTCCTGTCTCAGCTCTTCCTGCCAGCGCCGGCAGGGTGATCTGATCGCTCAGTTTCCAAGGTCAAGGTGTGCAGCAGCAGCAGCAGCAGCAGCAGCAGCTTTGCTGAATGTGCACATTGCATCTGAACAGCAACCTCCACCTGCACCCCCACCCAAACACTTAGCGCCATCCATCTTCCGAACCGAGCGTCCTATCACATTTATAATGATTACTGGGGGCGTTATCCCACAGGCTCGCGCCCTAATTCGTTTTCTGACTCGGTTCTCCGTCCTCCGAGACCGTCGGACCACACCTCCAACTGAAGAAATTGTATGTTAATCAGAAGGAGTGAATCGATGGAGCCACGAATTTATGGGAGTTTGCTGAAAATGAAGATGGCAGCTGGAGACAAAAGAAAGGGCGTGTCTGGGCAGAAAGAAGGAGAATGGAGGGAAAGGATGAAAATTGATTTGTCTGGGGGATGGGAAGAGCCGGGGCAGATAAGGAGAGGGGGGCAAAGGGGAAGAAGGGGTGAAAATGAAGGTGCCTGGATAATATAGACAAAGAACAAAGACAATCAGTCTCTGCATTTCTAATAGTTGTCCTAACAAACACTTTCGCTTGCTTAAAGTTTCCTATAGTCAGTTATTTCCAACATATTCACTTCAGTTTATATAGTTTAACAAGGCTGGTAAGTCTGTAGAGTAATAAGAATCGTAATATAGAAACAGATTGTCACATTTAACACAGTGTGGATCTTAACAACCGGGTAAGGCGCAAAAATATTTGGCTCAGAACTGCAAGTATTATAATGAAGCAATTATTTAGATCTATGGAGGATAGATACTGCCAAAATAGGGGACAAGTGTATAAACAAATCAAACAATAGTAAGATATTTCCCAATTCATTTGATTACACAGTGTGACATAATTTAATACTTCAGTGTTAAATATAAAACTATCACTATTTTTACCCACTGTCAAATTTTATTTCATGATTTATTTAGCTTAATACTTTTTGTATTCCGTATTTATTTTAAAAAATTAATTTAAGGTATTTTTTTATTATTATGCATTCATTTTCTGTAATATTTTCTCTTTGCAGTTTTTTAAATTTTCCTTATGTTATCTTCTAAATCTTCAAAAGAATAAAGTAGAAAAGAAAAATGGAGTGGGAATGGAGAATATTTATTTCTACATTTATTGCCAATTTTGGCAGAACCTGTCCTCCATAGGTTTTGGTCTAGAAAAACCTCCAACATTGAGATGTGAAGGATCTAAAAATAGTGACGCTGCTTGGAAGGAAACTGTAAATCACAATCTGTCAGTGGACTGAAGTGTTTAATCTGCCAGGAAGCGGCTGAAATGAAATACAGCCACTTTAACATTCCTGTTTATGAAAGTGAAGCGTTCAAACTCCAGTAATGACAGAAGAGTAAAATGTCCTGGTTTACTCAACACATGAACTTTAATAGTTTCAGTAATTATCCGACTGGTGCTTCCTTTACGTTTCACTTCCTTGCTAGTCATGTTGTCCTGCATCCTGCATTCAGCTCATTTTCTTCATTCTTGTTTTGTTGCAGAGAAAAGCAGGTTTTTTAACCCTTTCAAGAATAATTATTAATGTTGCTTTTTGTGATTTAAACTGCATCGGAAGGGGACGTCGCAGGTTTCAACAAGAATCAGAGCTTTTGTTTGGTTGAGTAGATGGTCATCATCCGGCTGAATGTTGATGACCTTGCAGCAAGTCATGAATGTGAAGAATGTGAACTATGAACGATCACATGAGATGCACCAAGGTGATCCGGTTACAGTTGGTTCTGGAGCCACATGACTGCAGAACCAGAGTCTCGAGGTCTTTGACGGTTCTGGTAAAGTGATGCGGTCACGTATGACCAGGGAACTTTGGCTGCAACCGAAACCAATCAGAAATTTGGACTCTACAAATATCTGCTTGCACGGCTTTAACGTGAAACTCGGCAAAGTTACGTCCATCGTATCTGGAACAAACTTTCAGAAAACTGCAAAACAGTCGAAACACTGAGTTCCTGTAAATCAAGACTAAAAATCCAGCTGAAATTGATTAATATGCTGTCTTTGTTTTTCTGTTTTGATGACTTTTAACTGCATTATTGCTGAAATTTGCTTTACAAACTTGATTGACTGACTGATTCCCCCTCCTGCCGCAGCATGCCTCCCTGTCGGCCAGCCGCTCGGAGAAAGGTACGGGCTGGTCGAGCCGCTCGCTCGGCGCCCGCTGCCGAAACTCCATCGCCCTCTGTTCGGACGAGCTGCCGCACATCGGGAACTACCGACTGCTGAAGACCATCGGCAAGGGCAACTTCGCCAAAGTCAAGCTGGCCCGCCACATACTGACGGGCAGAGAGGTGAGCCAAAACTCCAAAGAAAGCTTTCTTTCTTGCTCTGGAGGAAGCTGTGAGTTGGTTGGAAGCATTTTAGCCACGAGTTTGATAAAAACCCTGCAGCAGAATTGAGGCTTTGCACTCTCTGAACAGGCGAGTCGCCTTTAAACAGACATCTTTCTTCTCATAAAACCTGCTGACCTACATCGGCTGAACCGATACCTTGAGGCTCAGGAAGCTCCACACGGCTCGGTCATGTGAAAAGCTGCAGTTTTCCACCCAAATAAAGCAGAAGTCAGTGATATTGTGAGAGTTTACAGCTGAGGGCCTGATGAGGTCTTGAACCGAGCCGCCACCTCTTATTCAGGGCTTCTGGAGTTATTTTTGTTGACTGCAGCTTTTAGCGTCATAAATGTGCTGTAAAACAGCAGGTCTCGAACTTTGTCCTCTTTTTATTGTTTTGCTTGAGGTAATCTCCTAACATATAATTCAGGAACATAATTTTACATCAGAGTTTAAAAATGTAATCATAAATCCACCAAACTGCGGAAACTACAATCATTTATAAATTATGTTGAAATTATAGGAGGTGCATGTCAGTAAACCAGAATATCACAGAAAAGTTTATTTTATTTCAGGAATTAAATACAAAAGTGAAACTGGCTGTGAATATATATAAATTACACACAAAGTGACATATTTAGATGTTTCTTTTGATTAATATGACGTATAGCGGATGAAAATTGAGTCTCTAAGAAAATGTATTTAGCTCTAAACATTTAGTTTGAAGGCCAAATATACAGATAACCTTAACCCTAACCTACAATAAATATTTATTTAGCAAGCTAAATATTTAGCTGTTAGAAAACATTTCCTGACCAAACATTTAGCCTACAAATATTTAGTTTTCAAACAAAATGTTTAGTTTTAAGCTAAATATTTAGCTTCAAATTTAATATCTAGTTTGAAGCTGCATATTTAATTTGAAGCTAAATATTTTTGTTTGGAGCTAAAAATTAAGCTAACAAAAAATTATTTGGCTTTACATTGTGTTGATAACCTTTTAGTGTTTGTTTGACATTTGGGATTAAAAAATTAAAAAGATTAAAGTGATAAAAAAAAGTTACATTATTGACACAATTTAAGAAAAGCAACATTTTTATGCTAAATTAAAAAGATTTAACGAACACGACAATTAAGTACAGATTTTCAGAATGTCATGTATTTTCTCTCCTTGTTTTTTGTCACTGTTTTCCAGGTTGCCATAAAGATCATCGATAAAACCCAGCTGAACCCAACCAGCCTTCAGAAGGTCAGTGACATGAAACCCTGAGCTGCTGCTCGTGAAAAATCCTCGGAGATCACCGACGTTTTTCAACATTGTCCCACATTAGCCTTAAAACTGTTGGACTTGCCGACTGACGCGTCTTTTTTCAACCACAGACATGATTTTCAACGATGCATGAGAGCACCTTGTTGCTACAGCAACGCATTCTTTCAGGCATTTTCATTGGTCAAAGCCCAGGAAGCGTTAAGGAAGCGTTAAGTTCATTCAAACACGAGGAAATATAATTTACATTTTCAAATATGTTAATTATTTGCTGATTCTTAATCATTTTCAGTCATTTTTGTCAGTTCATTATATATTTAGAAGCAGAGCGTTGCAAAAATTTTGTTTTTTCAAAGTTTTCCGACAAATCATGTTAGCAATACCTGCAAAAAAAATACCAATTGTACAATTAGTCGAAATCTAATACTTCCACTTTTCCAAAGCATCAAATTGTAAATGATTCAACTTAAGTAGATTAAAAAGCTTAAAATCACTGTTTGGTCCACAGAGTCAGTGATCCCCAGGCAGAAAGTCCCTGAGCTGGATGAAGCTCGATGTGTCCAATGCTTTGATTCCTCATTTAATCCAGAATAATGTGCTCAACGTGCCATCAGCTCCCCACTCCGCTGCGCCAGATCCACGCTGTCGGAAAACGAGTCCATTCAATGTGCAGAGACAATGATGCAGTTTAAGCGTTTAACTGGAGTCTGCAGCTGAACCACTAAAATCTGTTAAAATGCCTCGTTAGTGTTGGTTCAAGTTGATTTTCTCTTGCACAATAATCAGATATAAAGTCGTTTCCCCTTTCTGTCATCCTGATTTCATCCGTCTCCACTCACTGGGAATTTTTATTTTATTTATTTATTTGGTGTGAAATTACACCAAATCACAAATTAGCTTGCAGTTTAGCTTATAAGTGGAAATAAATGCTTAATTTCTGCTACCAATCAGGAATTAAACAGGAAATGCTGCTTCAGCGCAGCTTTGTGTTAAGCTCAACAAACTTGTTGGATTCGGACATTTTCAAACTTCCAATGTTTGTGTCTGATTTGTAGTTTTGAACATCAACTTTGGAAGAAAGATCTAAAAAAGTAAATAGTTTGTTTTATTTGAAACAGAATAAACATGACTATTATATAAAAAGAAATTGATAGGATTACAGTGAAGAATAGAAATAAAGTTTATTGTCCCTCAATGGGAAATTTCAGGTGAAAAAAAACAGCTGAAGTGATTAATTGTGATTAATCAATTATTGATTTGTGTTTGATTAAATTGATTAATGATTAATGGTCTTCTTTTTTTTAGTAGACTCAGAAGAAGGCAATTTTCCAGAACAACACTCCTAAAGCAATAATTAAGCCAAATATGTACAAACATATATTTGAGATAAAAAAAAAAAGAGCAGAAAACCTTCTTTGCCTGTAAACCTGTTCTACCTTCAACTCCTCAATTGGCACTTTTAGCTCCACCTGGTTCAAAATCTGCAAAAATCCTATTCAGCACATTTTGCTCTCCAATTATTAACCGATTAATCAAAAAAATGATCAATTAATCAACAAATGATGAAGTGTACTCCAATGGAATGCTATATTATTGCATTTTAGGCAATAAAGTGTCTATTTTCTTATTTTAAAAAATTATTATTTGCATCTTTCAATGGATTTCTAATATTGTATTTAAAAGGGTGTAAATAGTTAAATGTAAAATCTACAGTGTGCCAATTTTTAAAATCAGATTAATCGTCTAAATAATCAATTAATTGTTCAAACAAATAATAAAATAGTTGCTTCTTGCTGCTCTACCGAAACTATAAAAACAGGAAGTAAGAGTAGTAAACGGTAGAGTAAAGGTGAATTTACAGCCAAATAAAAACATAAAAATTTTAAACAGACCATACTTGAGGTCATTTCTCTCGTTAGCCGCTGATCCAGATTCATCTAAACCTGCCTTAAATGTGACACCAAACTCCCATTTGACTTTTCAACACTTTGATTATCTGACTTCTGGCTCCTGTAAAATGATTTCTGATGCCGGTTGAGAACTAGAAAACATTTTTGCAGGATTTCAAAGTGAATCTGTTTGGCATTGAAGCAGCTGTGTTTGTTTGCTGTGGTGAAAGCGTCTCTTTTCAGCTGTCCAAGTGTTTGATTAAAGGCTCTTCTTTGAAGTGCTGTAAAGGATTTGTATGTTTTGCGTTCCCAGTGTTGTGTATTCATACTTTAAGACCACGAAGCGGCTCAGTGTGTCTGCGTTACGCCACCATCAGTTGTTCTCTCTGTCCGCTGGAACGAACGGGGCTAAAGGCTCGACGTAATGAGTCTGTGCATGCTTGTCTACTGACATTTAGGCTAAGCTTTTAACTACATGTGCTGCATTCATGATTAATGAGATTAAGCCCTTCGCTGTCTGAACTTGGTCCGTTTGGTTTGCACTTGTTTGAATCTGAGTCTGTTGGCTGAAAATAGTCAAAATCAAGATGCACCCTCTCATGTTTGGATATTATTTTATAGCTTTTGCAGTTTCCTGCACAGGTTTATTTAAAAAAAAGAAAAAAAAATGTCAAAGCGTCACGCAGAAGACCTGGTTGCTGTTTGTACTCTTGTTTAATGCCCGCATTGTGAATTTCATGCTTTGAAATCTTGGTAACTTCCAACTGGGCTTGTCACAATAAACAATAAATCAGTTAAATGCATCATATGTTAAAACAAACTCAGTAATTTCCTTTTCCATGATTTATCGTTTTCTCTTTTCTAGTTTTTAAACTTCTCTTGCCCGGAATTTCTGAAAAATTAGCCCTTCGCTGTTGCCAATTCTATTACAAGGGCCGAAACGATTAATCGGATTCATTGTGATTAATCGATTACTAAATTAGTTGATGATTATTTAAACAACCAATTAATTGTCAACTATTGTATACAGAATCAAAAAAGGCAGTTTGAACATAAGAACATAATATTCAGAGCAGTAATTAAGACAAAACTGTATGAAAAAGACATACATTTTGCATTTAAGATGAAAAAAGTTTTTAGCTCCGCCTGGTTTAAATCATATAAAACTGAAAAAACTTGTTAATCACCTTTGCTATCCAATTATTCAGTTAATCATAAAAATAATCACTGGGTCAGTCGTCTGCTGGTCTGATGTTAAGGTCTTAACTTTTCACATGTTGATGTTAGATTATTATTTTAGCTGCAGATGTATCTTTTATCAAATGATCAAGCGTTCACTAAACCAACGCTGTTATTGCATTGTAGGTGTGATGCTGTGTTTTTATTTCAAAAAGTAATTGAATTATGTGTTTATTTGCTATTTCAAATGGATTATTAGTATTTTTTTAAAGTAAACTGACGCAGTTAAATAAAAAACCTGTCCAATATTAATCAGTTAATCATCAGAATAACTGATCGATTACTACAATAATTAGTTGTAGCCTTTAGATTATTGCCAGGCTGGGTGTAGCTTTAAGGAGAAAACATAAAGTTAAGAGTTGCAATAATACAAGTAGGAGAGTAGTAGAAGAAGAAAGTGAGCTCTAGCAGCATGGAGTAGGGGAAATATGATTTCTTCTTTAGATCTCCTTTCATTTGGAGTCACTAACCCAGTAAAATATTAAACCGCAAAATATCTGTTGCTGGTTATGTGTTTATTTTTCAAGCTCATACATGACGTTCAGTGTACTACATCTTTTGGGAGTCTGCATCAGCGAGTGCCAGATCTAAATCAATATCCAGAAAATTGTCCTAATCGGGACATTTCTCGTGTATTTCCTGACTCGTAATGTTTGCCATTTGCTCCTGTTTGAGTTTTAGGAACGGTTCTCAAAGTCTAAATAAGCATCTCTTTGTTCTGCAGCAGCTCTGCTGACTAAACGTTAACTCAACCCATTGATCACCTCTTATCTGGTAAATAAAGCGTTGAGCAGAGACTGCGACTCAACCGACGTTCCCTGTTTCTACCTAATTGTCATCGTTTTACACAAACAGCCACTTGTTGACGTTTACTCGCTCTAGCACATGGTGATGATAATATCATACATTAAGGGGAGCAAAACTATAGTAGTTTGTGTTTATTTATGAGACACATCAGCTTCAGTTCCATTTATTTTAGAGCAATAAATGTTTTTATTTCTGCCGTTTGTGAATGGATGCATGAAACCATATTTCTATTTTCTATAAAAGCTGTGAAATGTTTACTGAAATGTTCTTCTAATTGACTTAATGTGGAGGCTTATTGAGTAAATAAAGTGTGTATTTCCCAACTCTGAGTTTTCTCAGCCACACGTTGAGCTGCAGAATAAATCCTGTTTCCACAAAGATTATAGGATCTTAGTAAATAGGAAAACATTTAAAGAAGTTTAGTTTCCTTCAGTAATCTTGGATTTCAGATTTAAATATTGCTGGTAATAGGCCTGTCGCAATAAGCAATAAATAATTTAATTGCATGATAAATTAAAACGAACTCAATAATTTCCCTTTTCTTGGTTTATCGTATCCTCTTTTCTCTCTTTTTACCAAAAATAATTTTGTTTGTAGATACTTTATTCTTTATTCGGTTGGTTGTTTCTGTTGTTTTGTTTATTTATTTTATATATTTGAAATATCTTCAAGTTTTAAATGTTCGTTAGAATTTTATGTTTGATATCTGAGAATGTGTTTTTTGCATTATTACTGTCAGTTGAAAATGGTCCTAAAAAACAATATTATTGTTTATTGCAGTAAATTCTGGGACAGGCAAAGCTAATCATGGCAGGCCGATGTACCAATATCATATTAAAAGGTGTTCATTCTCTGATTTTCACCACAGCGATTCTGGCCCATAACTGATATTAATGTTACATTTCATTAAATTGTGATGAGTGCCACCATCAGAATCATAAATAGTCACCAAATCTGCTGATTAATCCATTTATTAAGGTTCAAAAGTAATTCTTAGCAGGTGGATTTTTAGTCTTGATTTAAACCAACTCAGGTTTTTGTCTGTTTTGCAGTTTTCTGGAAGTTTGTTCCAGATTTGTGGTGCGTAGAAGCTGAATGCTGCAAGATGGGAATTATCATTAGTTGCTAATATTAGCTTAGTTTTACTTATTAGACGTTACAAAAAAATGACTAAAATTGGCCAATATCCATGTCAATTGTGTCTGTTTTCTTTGTTTTTTCCAGATGTATCAGGTTTGTTTTTATTTTGTCACTCAGCCACTCCTTTCCTTCACCGCTCCACTCTTCCCTTTCTTTGTTTCACATTTTGTTTATGAACTTTGTTTGTACAGTAGGTTTATGTCCTGCTTTCTTCCCAGACATTTTGTTGCCACAGGAGCTTCACTGTAATCACAGCTGCAAGCTTTGTTGTTCGGAGCGCCAAAGTTCACTCCACAAAAATGTGAGGCGGCTTTGGGAGCCGAGCGACTGTGGAGCTGCGGTCTCGGACTGCGTCTGTGCTACTGACGCTGCACATCGTCAGTGATGTTGAAACGCTGTGTTGGGAAATGTCCCAGAGCGACACATTCGCTGTTATTATTGGTTACATCGAGTAAACAATAATGCAGATTTTTTTCCACCAAATTAACGTCATTCTTGGCTTAAAGGTTCTTAAGAAAATTTCATATTTTCATGAATTTCTTCCTGCTTCCAATTTCTATAAAAACGTAATGATACAAATTGATGTTGGGTTTTTCTCATTGTTTCATATTAATGTTGACATTACATTCATAGTTAAAACAATCAAGAAAATTCTGGAATTTGATTTGTTCTCTGTCTGTGGCGCTGCAGCATGGTTAGCATTCAGATGCTAATTTAGGCTAACTCCTATTAGCATAACATGGACTCAACAATAGTCAATAATCAAAGCGTTTTTTGAGGCGGAAATTAACCCAGTGGGCCACAAGTAGTGGGTTTGTTAACGGCGACCGCTTGTGCATCAGCTTTACGGTCGTACCAGAAACAATGATATAAAGGTTCCGACTTGGGACTTTATGTAAAAAGAAATAATAATCAATTGAGTGTGGTAAAACAAAAATATTAGTATTAATTCCCTTTGTCGCTTAATGCTGATTGGATGTTCTACAGCCTTTATACTCCAGTCAATGATTAGTTGATTAATGAAATAGTTGTTTAGTTTAATCATTGGTTAATCACGATTAATGCGATTAATCGGTTCAGCTTTAGTCAGGAATTAGAAGCATTAGAAGGAGCAACTGTTGGTTTTTGGGTTCCTGCATGTTTTTGTCTTGTATCTTAAATCTTGGTTGCTGTAAAAGGGTTTGTGTGGAGCCTTTTCCACTCAGTCTGTTGCTGAATAATCTGGGAGACCTTGGTGAGAATCCTGGTGTTCCTGTGAGATCAGAAGAGTTTTACAGGCAGACATTTATCTTTGCATTCGTGCACTCAAGTGGAGTGTGTGTGTGTGTGTGTGTGTGTGTGTGTGTGTGTGGGTGTGTGTGTGTGTGTGTGTGTGTGTGTGTGTGTGTGTGTGTGCAGAGTTCAGGCCGCTATTTAATGCCGTGGAAGTGTGTTTCGTCCCTTGCCCAGGCCCCTTCAGCCAGGAGCTAAATTCCAGACGAGCGAACAAAGGAGGCGGTCGTGTAGGGGATCGGGGGTTTGGGGCACAGCAGCAGGGACCCAAGAAAGACGAGACATAGAGCAGAACCAGAGACAACGGGCTCTGTTTGTCAGTGTTAGGCCTAATAAACGCAGGGCAACACACCCTCTCCTGTGTCTTTTTATGCACTTGTAATGCCATTGTGCAGCGTATCTTTCCTTTGTGAGTCTCTAGGCATAACAATATTGTTCTTGCTTGACTCTTTGTTGTTCCTGTTCCAGTTTGAAAAGGAATAATTGGACAATAAAGACACACGACTGCTGACAAAGCACAAGAGGAAGGTTTTCCCACAAGCTCATCTTCAAAGTAGCGCACAGACAGCAGGAAAGCAGGAGGAGGCTTCGGTTTTTCTCCTCTGCTTTGTATTTCTCTCTTGTTCAGGTATAAAAGATGCATCAGGATTTTGATTATGCGGCAGCATAAAACCAGATTAACCTTCAGGACTCCAGTTCCTGCAGAGCTATGAATGGCAAAAAGGACATGTTCATTTATTCTGGACATTTTAATAACATTCGTTGATTAAATTGATACTAATTTAGACAAACCCACCACCATATAACCATTACTTTGTTGCTTTAAATATGTGAAATAGTGAACCTTTCATTTCTTGCACCTTTTCTCTTCCTTTACTTCAAACTGTCGTCGTTTTGCTTCACTCCTGAGAGGAGCACAGCGCACAGTATCGAGTTTTTTAAAATAAAGAACATTTGAATGTTTCCTGATTTTTTTATTAATTTAAAAATGTGATTATGGTTAATATAAATGTACAAATATGGGCTATATATATATATTTCATGTGACTTGCATTGTTTTAGCATTTGTTGGATATAACTCTAAAAGTGTGGCGCTTTTATTTTGTTGCGGCGGCGCTCCTATGTCAAAACATAGAGGGAACATTATAATTATAAATGGTGAAGTTTATTTCTAGAGTTAAGTAAAATTAGGATTTCTAGACCTGTGCAGCTCATAATGACATTTTTTTTATTTTTTTTATCTCTTTCTAACCTTTTGGTCATAATTTACGTTGAGGTCTTCCACATTATTCCCTTTGTTTCTGGATGCCTGGCATATTTTTGCCCTTTTTCACTTGTGGACTGTTGTGATGAGTAACAGTTGCAACAAGGGATTATTTTTACAACTGGGAACAGCTGATTAGTATCTCAAAAGCTCAAATAAAACCTGAATTGCCATCGGAGAAGTTGAAAAGGAGACTTCATGGACGCAGCTTTTATTTGTTATTTCCGATCACAACCCAACTCCAGCTTCTTCCAGCCCAACTTTCCAGCTGTACGGCCAGAGGTTGGTTACACAGGGACTGATTTGAAGGAAAAAGAGTAAATAGTCCTCGTCCTGAATGGGGCATTCAGCTTTTTTCCCCTCGCATTACTTTCTCGCAGCAGCATGAACTGAGCATTGATTGGATCAATACCAGTGAGTCAACAGTTTCCTGGCTGCTTGCTAAGCTTCCGATTTCTGCGTCGGAAACGATTCCCAGTTCCTTATTTCACCTCCAGATCTCCTCCAAGTCTTTAAGCAGCGACACACAGATTAGATTTCACACCTAATGGTCGGAGAATGTGAGACAGAAGAAGTGAAAACGCAGCAGAGGTAAACGAGTGGAGAGGAAGAGGGGTGATAGCAGAGCCAACCCAGTCGATGATTCTTCTGAAAGCTCACATGAGCAGCTGATGCGCCGTGCGCTTAATTCAATTACACTCGTTCCCTGTGGACGTGGGTCTGTGTTTACAGCGGCGACCCGAATCAATCTAAAGGCTCCGAGAAGAAAGACGGGCGGAAGAATAGACGCAATAAACGTGTGGAGGAGGAGGGTTTCATCCCTCACTGGGGTTTTGTTGCAACCAAAATAACAGCTGACCTCTTTTAATCCATCCATCCATTCATCCATTCATCCATTCATTCATCATCCATTCATTCATCCATCCATCCATTCATTCATTCATCCATTCATTCAGATTGTTGCTTCTTTAAATAAAGAGAAGCAACAATGTATGGAAGAGAAAATAATTTACTAATCCGTGTTTTTGTGGTTTGGCAGCTGGAATAAATCTGAAACGGTTCCAAAGTTCGACTCACTTCCTGCTTCGTATTCTTGTTCACCATAAAACACTAAAAACTGTCTTTCCTACAAATCAATCAAAAATAAACTCCGAAATTGTGAAAACTGATAGTCGAGGGGGAAGCTACAGTTCGATTCCCGGTCAGACTGCCGTTGGGCAAGACACGCCCCCTGATGATGTCATTGACCTTTGAGCGCGTAGCGAAGAGGAAAACGCAGAGCAAGAGGGGATGTATCAGTGTCAGGGTTGTTTTATTGATCATTGATCAGGAAGCAGCAGATAAACGCATCCAGGTTGATTAAAGTGACAGAAAACCTGCAGAGAAATTAATTTAGACTTTCTGATGTTTCCTTTTTACAATTTGATCATAAAAGTGTTTCACAGGAACCTTTTTGTTATTTCAGGCCTTGTTGTTTATTAATGGCTTCTTGCTTTCCTCCCAGCTGTTTCGAGAGGTGCGCATCATGAAAACCCTGAACCATCCCAACATAGGTGGGTTTCTCTTTCAAAACCGATCCCTTTTCCATGGCGACGGCGGTCTTAACCTCGTGCTCTTGGTGTTGCAGTCCAGCTGTTCGAGGTGATTGAGACGGAGAAGACTCTTTACCTCGTCATGGAGTACGCCAGCGGAGGTGAGCGGACGCTCCAGCAGCACCGCAGTCGCCAACTGTTGGATTAGATTGATCACTTCTCGGCTCTAAAGTCCAATCTGCTAATTAATTGAAGCCAGAAACTCAATTTTCATTAGAGAAAACTCGCCTGTGGGAATAAAATAATGGCCTTGCTGTTATATTCTCTCTGTTCTGATTGGTGAACTGGGTCAGGAGCCTTGTTGTTCTTTGAAAATGCTTTAATTTCATTTTCAAGCTTTGGAAATTGTTTGATTTCTGATATTGAAACTGTACAGTTTTCTAATAAAGTGTAATCTAACGCTTGATTAAAAGCCTGGATTTGGAAGAAGATATTTACAGTTGAAACTAAATATTTAAAGATAATATAGATTTTTTTTTCAGTGTTTCTGATGCTAAATAAGACGAAAAGTTTCTTGTTTTAGGTTAGTCAGAATTACTACAATTATTTCTGTTTGTAAATCCAAACAATAATTCAGTCACTGATATTTAACGAGATCCGCCTGGCAAAAGCCGGATTACGTTTGTCTTAATATGCCAAACCCTAGAATTGGATGAGGAGCACTTTTCTCTCTTCTCCACAGTTAGTTTGAATGTTTTGTTTTTGATTTTTGTGCAGGCGAAGTGTTCGACTACCTCGTGGCTCATGGCAGAATGAAGGAGAAAGAGGCCAGAGCCAAATTCAGACAGGTGAGTTAGACAGCAAACCGTGGTCTGCATCTGTTTCCTGAGCTAAACTCTGAAATTCAATGTTCCTGATGCAGAAAAAAACAGGAGTTTTCTGCATTTATTAGTCTGGATAACAGAAGATTCACGCTCCAAGTTTTGAGGGTGGAAGGCCTCCTTACCATCACCCTAATCTTTACCTCTGATCAGATTTAAGTTAGAGTCATAGTTAGCAAAGTTTCTGCTAACAAGTACAAAATTTTACTTTGGCTCCACTTTGCTCTCAATGAAGACAATATTTTTTTTTAAATATTTGACTTTTTCTCTTTCTTGGAAGCTTTTATTATTTTTAATCAACTGAAAAGAGTCAAAGAAAATTATATTTTGAATTGAAAAATCTGCAGCAATCCCGTGATATGGAATTAAAATCAAAACTGGAGCTTATTGGTTTTACTTTACTTGTTTTGAAGTTACTTTTTATTGATTTATTAGAGCCAAATTATTCTCTTGTTTTCTGCGTTTCTCCTCAGATTGTTTCTGCTGTTCACTACTGTCACCAGAAGAATATTGTTCACAGAGACTTGAAGGTCAGTTTAATGTCTATGGTGACATTTTAGCTGATGTGTGACAGTAATATATATATATATGTTTTTACTCGCTATGTTGATCATAGTCAATATGACTCCCTAAGAAATTTGCTATAAACTCATAATTATACATTAGTTTGAAACAGATCAGCAATTTGTTGATTTTGTGTTCATTTCTGAGATTGTGGAATTGTAAAAAACTGGAGGGACTGATATTGTACAGATAAAACTGCTTTGACTTGAGTGATAGAGGAATATTTAAGCACAGAGCTGCAGGCTTCATGTGTCTCTCCAGAATCTGGAGGGCCACAGATATGGTGATGGCGAGCCGGATTTGGCCCCCTGGCCTTGAGTTTGACATGTTCTCTAAGTTGACTGAAGCTAACAAAGTGACTACTGGGACGTTCCGTCTCTGTTGTGTCCTGCAGGCGGAGAACCTGCTGCTTGATGCCGACTCCAACATTAAAATCGCCGACTTCGGCTTCAGCAACGAGTTCACTGAAGGCAACAAGCTGGACACCTTCTGCGGGTCGCCGCCGTACGCCGCGCCGGAGCTTTTCCAGGGGAAGAAGTACGACGGCCCAGAGGTGGACATCTGGAGCCTGGGCGTTATCCTGTACACGCTGGTCAGCGGGTCGCTGCCATTCGATGGCCAGAACCTAAAGGTACGCCCGAACGTTGTGGATATCTGGAGGGGAAACGACTAAATTCATGGAGTCTCATATGTTTGCGTTTTTATGCTCAGGAACTGCGGGAGCGTGTTTTACGAGGGAAATATCGCGTTCCCTTCTACATGTCCACAGACTGTGAGGGAATCCTGCGCCGCTTCCTGGTCCTGAACCCCGCCAAGCGCTGCTCCCTGGAGGTAAACGGGAAACTGCAATCAACCAATCAAGTTTATTTGTGCAGCACATTTCAGCAACATGGCAGTTCAAAGACATCATAAAACATAAAAATGCAAAGTCATAGAACACATCACAATCAATTTGAAGCAAATTGATCCACAAAGAGAGAGGGGTGCACATACTTTAGCTTTCATTTTATTATGGGCCATTTCAACACCATGAATGTCCTCAAAAGGCAGCATTATTTAACATTTATGGCTGTCAACATATTGATATTGATACAAAAATGATAATGTGTTAAAATTACATAATGCAGATTAATTGAACTACTTATTTTTCCCAAAGAGCCTCTCTCCAGACCAGCAGCAGTGCATTATGGGCAATAAACAGCAGTGGAAGATGAAAGTTGAACACTTTTACTATATTTGAGCTTCTGCATAAAAGGAGTTGTGACTTTTTTTTTTACTCTCTATGTTGATCAGTCAATTTGAGCCTTACTTACATCAATTAAGGCTGAGGCAGCAGAAGTAAGAAATACTGCCCTCTGCAGGTCGGAGTTAGTCATATGAACCCAGAGTCTTTGCTGTTGTTCAACAGGAAATGAATGAAAAGTTTCTAAATTAAAGTTTAAAACAAAATGGCTTCATTCCTTTAAACGTTCCTGAATATAAAAACCTGGAAAACAGAATCTTCAGACATATTTGGTTTGAGACAGTAAAAGGTTTGGTGAAAATGTGCATTCAGTGGCGGTTGTTGATATGGGCATTTGCCCAAGGCGTCATCAGAAAGGGGCGGGGCTCCCAAGAACTATAAAATACAATGTATCTGTCAGTTGTACCCGAACAAGTTTGCCACTGCTTGCACACATGATTAGTGGAGTAAATTTCCCTTAGTTGTTGTTTGGTACTGGGAGACAACATCACCTGCTTTCTGCTACAAAAAACAGATAATTGTTTGCATTTTTATTGGCTAGAGTGGCGTAGAAGGAGGGGCTTATTCTTCTTTAGTAAAACCCTTTTTCTCTGTCTGGCCATTAGCAAATAATGAAAGATAAGTGGATCAACGTTGGTTACGAAGGCGTCGAGCTGAAACCCCACGTTGAGCCTGAGGAGGACTTCGGCGACAGCGGCCGCATCGGTGAGTTTTATTTTTACTGGCCTTGATGTTGCAAGGTGATAAAATGGGCTTTTGCACAGCCAGGTTGTTTTTAATGCTTAAAACTTGTTTTAAAGCTTAAGCTTTCTAATGTTTTGGATTAGAAAGCAGCTGAGAAACAAGGAAATTAGAGAAATTGTGAAGCAGAAGCGAGGAGTGAACCTGAGACCAAGAAGGAAGTTTTGATTTTCATCCTTCGCGTTACTTTTTTTTTTGCTGACTGAGAGGCTTTGATTGCAGCATCAAACAAAGAACCGCATCTTCAGAGATTCATTTCTGTCTCTCACTTCTTGCAGATGTGATCGTAGGGATGGGATTCGACAGAGAGGAGGTTCGAGAGTCTCTGGTTAAACATAAATACAACGAGATCACTGCCATGTACCTGCTGCTGGGACGCAAGACAGAGGTGGAGTGTTTCTCTGTTCTCTGTTAAAATCAGTCAGATATATAAATGATGCCATCATGATCAGCATTGTGTTAGTTTAATAATAGACATGATGGCATTGCTTTAAAAAATGGGTTTATTTTAGAGGGAAAATGTATTTAAATCTGCTTCAAACTCAGTTGATTTAAAAAAAATAGTTGCAAGTTTTATTCTGTGCATTGCATCTACAGTAAATATGTTATTGTCAATAGTTAATATATACTCCATTAAATAAATTTAAAAAAGAAAAATGCATATTTTTTTAATTGGGACCTCATTTTTTAATCAGTTTTATTTATTTTCTGATGTTTTGTTCTTTTATTTTAAGCTTTTTTATTTTATGTTCTTATATTCAAATGAGGGGGAGGAGTTTTCTCTGACACAAGAAAAGTTTAACAAATGAAATAAGTTACATAAATAAATCTTGAAATAAATATATAAAACATTTTGACAAATTCCATAAAATAACATTATTTATTAATACTTATTTTGTTTTTATTTCATGTAGATATTTATTAGTTTCCATATTTATTACTTATTAATTAAAAGCAATGAATGAATTAATCAAAATAGTGTAAAGTTTTTACATCTCTTCCTCAGGTGGCCAATAAATAATGTGTAATATAATACAGTTTATCTCTAATTATTGTGGAGACAATGTTTAGAAATGTCAATATTCTTCATTTTATTATTTTATTTACTTAAAAATGATTGAAAATCATTTGAATTAGAAGAGCGATCCTGTCGCTCATCTTCTGTGTCTACAAATGTGGCTTTCTGTGGTTACATGACCTGGACCTGCTCACGTTGTGGCTTCGCCTTTCAGACGGACGGTACCGAGTCTCGGTCGGCCAGCAGCCTGAGTCTCGCCCGCGTCCGCCCCAGCGCCATCACCAACGGGATGAGCAAGCACTCCACCTCCTCTTCCTCCTCTGGCGCTCAGTCTTCCTCCTCCAGTCACAAGCCTCAGCGAAGCGCCTCCACGTACCACCGCCAGAGACGACACTCCGACTTCTGTGAGTCCAACGTTTCGGTTTCTTTGAGGCAGGCGTGTCAAACTCATTTTCATTTTGGTAACTTAAAGATCATGAATGTTTTCAAAGAACAATTTATGAAACTGTCTGCGTTCGATGAGCACTTCTTAAAATCGAATACATTGATCAGTCCTCAAATTTTTGTTGGTTTTTGTCATTTTTTCACAATCAAAAACAATGTGTAATTGTGGTAATAATAAAAAATTATTCTCAAAAAATGTAGTGTTTGAACTGTAATTGTGGTTCGTTTTTACTTGTCATGTTGGTCGCAGTCAATATGGCTGCCTGAAGTAAGAAATACTGCCACCTGCAGGTTGGAGCTGGTCATTTAAACACAATGTCTGAAAATGTTTGCGTAAAATTTGCAATAAACTCACGATTTTTGCCACGACCGCAAAAGAACCTCTGATTGTTACAATTTGGCACCATTTAGATAAAAACTGTTTCTATTTGATTGATGAAATAATATTTAAGGTCTTGAAGCGTTTATTTACACGTCTCTCTGGAGGACAGAGGGACACGTTGTGGCGTGCCGGATTTGAGTGTGGATGTGTTTTAAGGTGATATTTGTAGGTGAAGTGCTTCGGGTTTTGTCCAGTAGGTGGTCCGGCTGCTCCGGGGTCGGCTCACCCCAAACGAAGCCCCAGCGGCGTGGGCGAGGCCGCGGCCCTCAGAGAAGAGCGGCTCTCCGTACGCAAGCCGAGCGGCTCCGCTGTGGGCTCCCGCAGCATCCCGACCCCGTCCAGTCCCATGGTTAGCTCCGCCCACAACCCAAATAAAGCAGAGATCCCCGACAGACGCAAGGAGGTCAATTCGACTGTGGTAAGGCCTCATAATTCAGCTTCTCGGGTTACAGCAAACCAACAGAGAAAAAACCTATTTTAGAGCAGATTTACTAATTTGGAGGTTTATCAGTTGGATATATATCAGGATATTTTGCACAGCAGAGGTTTGCAACCATTACTCCTGCAGACTCTCAGATAAACTCTAAGGAGATATTTTCTGGCTTTGATTGACTGGATTAATCGGATTAAACGATTTGTTATAAAAACCACATGAGCGGATGGGTGAATTTCTTTAGGTACCTGAAAAGATACATCCTGGTAAGCTCTGCTGATCTCACCAACATCCATCAGAACTAGAGCTGAAATGATTAAGCGTGATCAATCGATTATTGAAATAATTGTTAACCAATTTAGTAACTTATTAATGGCTAACTGGAGCACATATACTCAAAATAAAACCATTTGCTGAGAAAACTACACAATCAGAGCAGTAAGTGAACCAAAACTGTACAAAGATATGTTTTGCACTTAAGATAAAAAAAACCGTTGGCTTTTTTCTTGTCTTAACTTGACCTTGTTCATGTTCTGTCAAAATAAAATCTCCCATTTAGCTCCTGTTTTGCCACCCAGTTGTCACAGGTCATCCCTGCACTGTGTTGATGTTTGTCCTGCAGAAAGAGCTAAACATTTCAGTGAAAAAATGAAAAATCTGATTAACTGATTAATCATCAGAAGGGTTGATTACTGAAATAATTGTTAAGTTATTACCAGACCTAACAGGTTTGTATTTTTGCACTTTCTTCCAGAATAACATCCCTGCCAGTGCCATGACTCGCAGGAACACGTACGTGTGTACGGACCGATCCGGCGCCGACAGACCATCTCTGCTGCAAAACGGCAAAGAAAACAGGTAAAACCTTCGGCCTCCAGGTGCATTCACTGATTCTCTCTGGGTACTCCAGAGAGTACTGATTCAAACGTTAAGTTTTTATCATGGATTCCAGTTTGTTTGTTAAACTCTGTTTGCGTTTTCGGGCCATTTTGGTCGTCTGTATCCATTCCACAGCCAGCTTGGGATCATTTTTCTTACTGAGACGTCCAAGTTCCAACCAGTGAGCTCATGGGGGTCCAGAGTATGGTGCCGGGGCTATTTGTGGTCCTTGAACTGATTTTGTTTGATGTCAGTGGAGAGTTTTTACTTGTCCTGAGGGTAAAAATCTTTAACAACATAATTTTTGTACAATGAAAACATTTTAAGCACAACACAAAGTGTCTGTATTTTTATTAATAAGCTTCTATAATAAGTAGAGCCATGTTGATCCAGAGACTTTTACTGAAAAGCCGACTTTGCTGCACTTAAATCAGCTTTTATCCAATTAATTAAACTTGTCTAAATACTAGTAGGAGTTTTGATCCAGATCTTATTCTGAGAATTAATTTGTTCAACCTAAATGCCTAAAAAATTTTATTTTACTTTTATTCTGTCCTCTTCTGTCTTCAGAGCTTAAATTTCTGACTTGTTGAACTAATAAAGGATGAATTTATCTCATGTTAATTGATTACAGACTCTGCAATTAATTCAGTTAAAAACTTTAATTCAGTCCCTTCGCTTTAATTATGTGGCAGAGTTCACCTCATTGTATTTATAGCTCATATTTTTAGCTGAATTATGCTCCTCATTGCTAAAATACTGAGTGAATTTTGAGTTTAGCTGTAAGATTAGTGTTTATAAGTCATATTTAGAGGCGGATAATCTTCCTCCCATGTCTCTTCCTGACAGCGATGGGAGGAATGGACGATCACTTTAAGCCAATAAGAAAACATGTTTGAGTTTGTTTTCTGTCTTCTTCCATCACTTGCTGCTGGATTTGGGTATTACAGAGGCAGCCTTTTTGTCTTGGTTTTACGATTCATCGGCTGGCGTTGGAGGGAGTGTGACAGAAAGGAAATGTGAAGTGAAAGGAGTGGAGCAGTCGGATGTGTCCTAACGTGACCCTCCTGCTGCCCCATCCATTACGCGCCGCGCCGATCTCAATCACATCCTCAGTGGCACGTTTAGATCAGAGGCAGATTCTTTCAGAGCTAAAATGTTCGTCTTTATTTGTGTGGTGGAAAAAAAAGATATTATTTACAATAAAAACTGTGCAAATAATAGCGGAAACAAAGAAGATTTTCCTTCTTATCTGAACATGTTCTTTCAATAAATGGCCGTTTTTTGAGTCGGCAGTTTCTATTATTATTTTAATTATTTCAGTAAACAATTAATCATGATTAATCGTTTCATCCCTAACTGAAGAAGAAAAGTTTAGCTCTTTCTGCAGGACGAAACATAAATTTGGTGTAGGGCTGAACTGTAATACATCCATATCTATATTTTTATTTGGAGTCTGTATACGTCGGTTAACAATTAATCAATTACTAAATTAGTTGATTATTTGAATAAATGATTAATCATGATTAATCGTTTCAGCCCTAACTCTATAATGGTTGCTTGTGAAGTCAGCAGGGCTTTCCAGAACATTTCTGTGCAGTTGTAGCTACAAAAAGGAATTTATCCATCAACCCGTGTGGTTTTCATGACGCCTCAGTGATTCCTGTCTGCCTCGGTTGGCTTCATATGCCAGCTCCATGTGTTTCTCATTGCCTCACATATGTCTCAGACTTTTTTGTTCATACTACAACTAAGCACAACTGAAGGGCAGATTTGGACTTAAAGAAGAGGAAAAGTCAGATTTATGCCTCATGTGATGTCACCAGATGAAGTGAAATGTTTATTTATTATTTATAAACTTCATCACCATTCAGCTTTAATTTCCATCAAAATAGACAAACAAGCTGGAAAACTAGCAGTTGCTATAAGTTAGAAATTATATCAACTTTCAGTTTAGAAGTTGACGCGTCTCCTTTAAATCAGCCGCCCTGCTAGTTTTCTGCAGCTTCATTTTTTCTTTGTGCTTGTTGGTCATCACCAGCCGCCGTTTCATTGACGTTAAACGATTTTGCTCTGCAGCGGCTGCTCTCACTGTTAACTCGTCTAATGGCTCTGGCCGCTTGCACTGTGTGTGAGGGTGTTATCTAGAGCGTTATGAAAAGCAGCCTGAGGCCACCAATGAACCACGGAGTGTGTGTGTGTGTGTGTGTGCGTGCGTGCGTGCATGTGAGTGTGAGATAAAGTGTTGACTGACAGGAAGGAAATTAGATGTGAATAAACGAATGGGATACGTCATTTATGCTAAAAAAAAGAAATCAGGAAGATTACGATTTCTACAAATCTTATTAATTATTAATCATATTATTATTAATAATATCATTTTTTATTGACTTCTCTCTTAACTCAGATTCCACACAGTCAGACTTAATTAGCTCTGCCTTTATGTTGACCCGTTCTGTTTTATGTTCACGAATGTTTTGGGTTTTAATAAGCCTCTTAAAGTGATGACAGCTGCCTTTGTCAATGACTATTGCATATTTCATGACATTTAATTAAATAGTTTGTATTTTATATATATAACAGCAAAACAGCCAAAAAAAGGATTTCTATTAAATCTAGACTAAAAACTTGCATCTTTAGCGTTGCTTTTGAAACATAACTGGAACACTGACTAACATATTTGATGATTTTGACAAAATGTAATGTTTATTTCTTGTACGTGTAATGTTATACAATTACCAGTTAATTGTAATGTTAATTAGTAACTGTATGATGCTTTTATGGTGTAAAGCATTTTGAACCACCTTGTTGCTGAAATGTGCGACACAAACAAACCTGATTCCTCCTGCTCATGTGTTTCTTGCAGCACCTTATCCCACCGCCTGCCGCCGGCCTCGCCCTCCTCCCACAGCATCGCCAGCGCCTCTGGCGTCTCGTCCGCCACGCCGTCGTCCCGCCTCTCCAGAGGATCCACGGTGAGGAGCACTTTCCACGGGGGTCAGATCAGAGACCGCCGGCCTCCGTCTCACGCCCCGCCGGCGTCCCCGACGCTGTCTCATGACGCCAGCCCGCTGCCCCACGTCAGGAGCCGGGCCCCATCCAACCTGCTCAGCAAGATCACCTCCAAGCTGACCCGCAAGTAAGAGGAGATGCTGAGGTTCAAAGTGGAAAACATTAGAGAGCATCTGATTTTAGAGTCACCCCTTCAGACCTGATGTCCACTGGAATGGACAAGATGTGTGTCTGGGTTTAAAAAATAGGGATTTTGTCATTTAAATGAATGTAGTTTCTTATTGACCAATATTGGCATCCGACAATATACTGCAAAACTACAAAACCGTAACAATTATTTTTGGTCCAGTTTCTAGTGCAAATATTTTAGTTCACTTGAAATAAGACAAAACTAACTTGTAAGTAACTTCTCAGCAAGAAATAGGAGTTTGTTTTAGGCATCTTTCATTAGCAGATCAGAGCATGAAGTCATGCCACTAACATCCAGCAACGTTTTAAAAAATTATCCTTTTTACTGCTGGAAATGAACCAAAAACAATTTATACACCAATAAAATAGAAATGAATTGGCTCAAAAAGTTAAATGAATGTAAACATTAAGGCAAATTTTATACTAATGTTTTTTCTGGTAGAAAAAAAATTCACTTGTTCAAAGTGACATAATTACTGTGAATTTTGATGGAAAGAAAAGACAAATTTTATCTTGGCGATTTTGGCCGTCAGTGCAGAAAGTTTGGACAAACAAACAAAAAAAAAAAGTAATTTTTGGTTAATTTTGTCTTTTTTCAACTTTACTACAATATTAGCTCCAGAAATTAGACCAAAACTACTTGGTAAGATTTTGAGTTTTTGCAGTGTATGAGCAAAAGGAGAAGGAAGTGTCTATTTACCATCAAAAATGTAAATTTAATTCATGGCAGCCCCATGAAACTTCTCTTGTAATTTTAAATACTTACAGTGATAGTATTTGAAGTTATTTTGAAAATATTTTTCATCATTAAATTTTAGGATTTTTGTCAGTCGAGTGTCCATCTGAGTGGACATCAGGACTGGGGTATATTAGCCAATGTTTAATTATTTAGGGTTGGGGTTAAGAAAAAAGTACCTGTAAGCATTTTACAGTTTGTTTGTGGTTTCAAAATGTATTTTATTTCACATTTTATTTTTATTTTTATGAGTATAAATGCTGACTTTCTTGAACTGCTTGCAGTTTTTTTTATGCTGAAGCAGAGTAAAAAATTTGTTTTGTTTTTTCTTGTTCTGTTGATAAAAATTAAGTCTGAATGGGTTAAAATGAACTTTTTTCAGGATCTTTTATATTTTTAACATTTTAATTTTATTCATTATTTCTGCAGTAACAGCACTTTTGATTTGCTGACCTCAACACAAAGGTCATACAGCTAATTTGCTGCCTCTTTCAGTCATTTCCTTAACCAGTACTAACCTACCAGCCTTAACCAGAACAAGTCAAATTCTGCCCACATTAATGCAAGGCCTGGGTCTAATAGCAGTGCAGCAAATCTTAAATATGTAACCTGCTCAAATTCTCGATTCCATCTTGACCTAAATGCAGAGAAATGTGCCTAGTTGGATGAATGACATATTAGGATTTAACAGTGGGTAGTAAAATGTGTAAAAATCTTGAATTTAAATCATCTTTACACCTGAAATGGTTTGAAAAATCATAAAAACTTAATTTTCTTTGAAAGAAAAACACGTTTTTTGTTTTTCAAACTAGCAAATTTATTTTTGTAATTTCAAGTTGCACAATTATACTGATATCCCATAGTTTATGTAAACTGTGACATGGATAGTATTTGATAAAACATTTTAATTTCTATCACCTAGAAACAGTTTGACCCAGGTCTGCAGCTCAGATTGACTTACTGTATGTTTCTTATGGTCTGCTGTTCTTGGCTGCTTATTGTTGCTTTATCTGTTTGATTTCTTTAACAACTTTGGCCTTTTCTTACCTTTCACACCTGCCAATCTTCTGCCCTGTCTTTGCATTCTGCTGAAATTGGATTCTTCTACCTTTGCTTCCTACTCTGTCATTATTTTATCCCTGTCACTTTTCTTTCTTTCTTTCTGCCTCTAACCTCCCGTTCCTCTCATCTTCTCTTCCTCTTGCCTCGCAGGGTCACTCTTGACCCTTCTAAACGTCCGAGCTCAAACAAGTCCATGTCGGGCTGCACCCTCCCGCAGGGGACAAAAACAGTTAGTAAGTTTTCCTTTCCCATGTTTTCTGGCTGCATCTGTCTGTCTGCCTGCCCCACCCTCCAGTGCCTCCGTCGTCCTTCCTTCTCCCTCCATCAGCTGTCCGTCGCAGCTTGGGGTTCAGTGGTGCAAACCTTTACCAGAGGTAAAGCTGCTTTATATGCAGGAAGTGTAATTCCTGCTTTAGTTCAGCTAAAGCTAGTTCTGGGCGACTGGAATATTTCCACTAATTGAAGATTTAATTTTTGGAAAATTAGGGTATTTTTGTGGGGTTACCATAATTTCCCAGGGCGGCCATCTTCTTTGACAAGCATAGGGGTGGGCAATATGGACTTATAATTTTACCACAATATTTTGCCTTAATATTGTGATAAAGACAAAAATGATGATGAAAAATAATTTATCACTTCCCTTTTTAAGTAACTGTATGGCTGTGACTGCATGGCGCCACAAGCACAAATAATGTTTTTGGGGAAAACATTTGAAATTTGCTTCTTCTGGGCGCCACTATCTTAAAGAAGTGTGATTTATTTCACTAAACTGCAAAAATTAGCTGCATGTTTTCAAATGTACTGATATTTACTGATGCTCTAGTTTAACAAACAAAGGAGAAAATAGTAAAAATAACATTTACAATGTCAGGTTCTTAAATTTTTCAACATGAATTGAATACTTTTTAAAATATATAATCAACAGTTATTGTGTGTAGTGTTGTGGTATTTCTGTGTTGTCGCTTTTCAATGTCATTCATTCAGTCATGTGTCTTTATGTTGTTAATCTTTGGAAATGTTCATTAATCCCATTTCATTCACCTTTAATGTGACTCAGTGTTTGAGTTCTTTGTTCTGCGTTCAAGGCACGCTCTGACTTTTCATTCCCGTTTTTTTCTGAGGGAAGTTGACTTTTAGTTGTTTCTTCTTGTACAACAGCTTCACCTCAGAGGTTTCTGTCTGTCTGTCTGCGTCTCTGCTGGCTCGGCTTCATGCTGTGCTGAAATGATGCTTGAGCTGCAGCGCCGCCATCAGCTTACAAGGAAAAGCCGTACTGTAATGTTTTCTTTTTTACATGGGTTATGCTTCCTTCTGACTAAGTGATGGGTCTAAGTGTTGAGTCACAACAGACTTAAAGTTGATCAGGAGACAGAAACGATTGAACTGCTCTGGTCCGGGGCATCATGGGTTTAGATATTGCCAGGAAAACCAAAGGGACGAGTTCCAACTTACTGATGCAGAGAATGTCAAAGTGGAGTTTGATCACAGATAAATTGTTCTGTGATTCTTTTGTTTTTTTCCCCTATTTTCTCAATTTTTCCTGTATTTTTCTTATTGTTCATTTTCTTAAATTTTTTTTTACCAATTTTTTTCTTTTTTCTTTTTCCTAATACTCTTTTTCTTTTGTTTCCCTTTTATTTCTTTTTCTCTTGCTCTGTTTTCTTTTATTTCCCCCTTTTTTCCTTTCTTCTTTTATCAATTTTTTCTTTTTTCCATTTTTTACCATTTTTTTCTTGTGTTTCCTGTTTTTTCTCATTTTTCTTTTTTCCCCCCTCTTTTTTCCAAATGTGGCTTCAACTACATGAATAATCTTTGCAGAGTTTTGGAGTGAACCAGGTCTGTTTGGCTCATATTTCAGGTTTCAGCATATGGTGAATGTTCCAGTGTAGCTTGGTTAGTTGTAATTTTATGTAGAGATGGTCACTTAAAGCACTTTATTCATTCAAGGTGCAATATTTATTTTATTTGTTGGTGCAATATTATGGACTGTCTCTTTATTTCCACATGTATTTAGCATATAGAAAAGCAAATTTCAACTTCATTTAACTTTTGATCTCTTTTATATGTACTTGATTTTTTTGGTTTGATGTTTCTTTGTTAGGCTTCAGATTTTTCTCACTTTAGATTTTATTTTTCAAAAAACCCTAAGAACCTCAGAGAGCAGCAGCTTTCTGGAGCCTTTAAACGTGTTTGGGGAAACATTTCCGTCTGTAGCTCTTCAGCCTTGAACCTGTGACATTTAAAGCATGCAGCATATGTCTGTGCTCTCTGCAGCAGCAGATGCTTGTAAGAATCGTCTGAGCCTGTTGCAGTCATCCTGACTTACTGTCCCGGCATCACTGCTGCTTTAAATCAGGATTAGTTACATAACCAGGATTTATCCTTCTGTTAAACACGGATCACACACACCTCTTTCTTAAGACACATGAGGCTGACTGGTGACACCATTAGCTTCTCCGTCTCTTTTTTTCCTTTTCTACTTTCTTATTTCACTTGTTAGAGGCAACATTTGTTACAACTTGTTTGCACCTTCTTCTTAACCACTTAGAAGACTTAGATCTAGCATTTTGTATTATTTTTTTAGGATAATAGTGAACATAAATGCATCTTTTCAAATGTCAAGGTAATTTCAATCACCTTGACATTAAAAGTTGTAGAAAATCTTCTCTGTTTATTTTCTGCAGTTATTTAGATTACACAGTTATTGATCATTGATTATTTAGGCAGAGAGAATAATAGTCTAGGTTTTATTTTTATTCAGTGACACAATGCAGAGACAAGGCAGTTATTGCCGATATTAGAAAACAACAGCTAATAGAAAAGAAAAACCTTTGTAATTTGCTTATTTTCTTTTTTTAATCTGTAACGTTAACTACACTGGGAACAAAAGAGGATTTTCTAAAGAACTTAAACTTGAAGAAATATTTATGTTTTATCATCATAATACAATGGTACTTTTTTTTTTCTTTCATCACACTAATAACAAACACCAAATTCATTCAGTCTATTTGTCAGATAAAATCTTTTAAGATTTTTACTATTTAGATTCGTGGATGATTAATTTCTAGTCAATATCCTTACTTGCACGTTCTCAAGCTTATATTTCGATCCATATTAGGACTTTGTGTGGACCTCAGTAGATACTTAATTTTCTGAATTTGGACATTTTGTTCTGGGAGTGACTTATAATATAACAAACAAAACAAAAAATAATCAACATCAAAACACACTTAATCATAGGCAATGTAAAGTCAGAAACAACTTCCGCTCTAGTTCATTGCTTCTTTGCATGGTGCTTAATTATGTGTCAATTTATGAAAATGCGATTGATTTAAGCATGTTCTCATTTAAACCTACTAAGATTACTTCTATCCGTCTTAGTATCTGCATTTATGCCTAACCCTAACCCCACCTGTTTGTCCCTAACCTGGGGGTCTGCAACCTGTGGCTCTTTGAACTTCCCACAATGACTCTTAATAGCTTTTGTTAAAAAAAAGTTTAACAAAATCAGTCTATGTTTTTAAATATAGCAGCAACTGGATATTTTCGCAGTTTTCAGTTGTTTGCACTGGATTTTCACAAAGAATGAAAATCTTTGTTTTCCCACCTGATAGTTCAGTAAGCTCGGTTTGCTTTGGGACCAAAATTGGAACATTTATTACATTTCCAGCTACTGCTTTTCACATTTTAGTTTGAAACCATGTTTCAAACTACAGTGTGTTTCAAACTACATTGTTACTAAACTATGTGTCCGTCCTCGGCTGTGAGGGTGCTGCACCAAGATCCACTGAAGGAAGCAACACAAAAACCTTTGAAAGAGACACTGAGCGCAACTTCCTTCTTGTAAATAAAAATGGAGTAGCATCAGAGCGGTTGTAGGAGGGTTTCTTTTTTTTTAAGTTCTCCTGCTGGAACTGGATTAGCTTATTTGTTTTCATTGTATTTACCCAGAATGCCCTGCACTTTAGTCTGCTTCCTCTTTTGGAGCGGTGTCCAGTCCAATTGGCATCGTTTGACATTTGTGGCTCTAAGAGACTCATTTGGCTGTTCTCTGAGCAAAATGGGTCTTTTGGTTGCTAAGATTGCAGGCCCCTGTTCTAACCTAACCTTAACCAAAACTTAACTCACATTCTTCCTCTAAACCAGGAGTGTGCAATCCTGGTCCTCAAGGGCCAGTGTCCTGCAACTCTTAGGTGCCTCCCTGGTCCAACAGACTTAAGTCCAACAGCTGAATCACCTCCTCAGTGCAGCTTGACCTCATCATTTAACTCGGGTGTGTTGATGTAGAGATGCATCTAAAAGTTGCAGGAGACCGGCTCTCGAAGCCTGGAGTTGCCCACCCCTGCTCTAACAGAACCCCATAAAGGCAAAATAGGAGGCTACCACAATAGCACCGACCTTTGGTCCCTATAGAAATAAAGGTCTTCAGGGAGTCAGTGAATGTATTGGGTGGTTGGCCCAATATGTAGCATAAACAAGTACACACACACACACACACACACACACCCACTGACTCTTTGATGATGTCCCTTTGTTACAGTATAAACTCCATCCCACTCCATCCAAACTTCTCACCTGCTTCATGTTGTTTCTCCTTCATCCAGTGTTTCAGAGCAGCGGAGGGTTCTGATGATTTAAGGGTTCAGGTTATTCTGTGTTGTAGAGGAAGTTTAGAGGATATTGGTATGTGTTGAATTGAAAATATTTGATTGGTTGCTAATGGGTCGTTTTGTTCTTCTTCTTGAGGGTCACAGACCAACCTGAGAGAATCAGCAGATCTCCGGTCACAAGGTGAGTGCAGTGAATCCTGTCTGTCTCACATATAATTGTTAAAATCTTCATGTTTGAAATCGATTTGGGTGAAGTTGGTTTCCAGTTGAAAATCTGACAAGCTGCATTTACAATTCAAATGTGCTCAAACCTTTTGTCACTATTGCTCTAATTTTGAAGAAACACAATTTTGCAACTGCAGTGTTTCTATTACATGAGAAAAGTAGAATCACATGTGAATAAGTTGCACGTGTGAATGATGCATTGAAAAGCTTCTTCTTCCGACTGCTTCCAGTTTTCTTCTTCGTCTTCTTTGTGTTTTACACCAGTTGTAACATCCAGTTGTTGATCATGTGACCCATGATGCACAAAAAGGTGTTGCCACTGCAGCTTTGCAAAATAAACCAATTTCTGTATGGCCAAGAAAAAAACACCTCATCCTCACTCTTTTTTTCTTCTTTTTTTTATTCTTTTTGCCCATTTTTTGCTTTTTTTCCTCATTTTTTTCCTTTTTTCTTTTCTGTTTGGCATTTTTTCTTTTTCCCACTTTTTTCCCATTCTCAATTTTGTCTATTCTAGTCTGTTTTCCATTTTTTTCTTCTTAATTGTTTTTATAAGTTTTAGCTTTTTTCTCAAATCCCTTTTCTCTTGCTCTCCTTTTCTTCTTCCATTTTCCTTTTTTTCTGTCCCTTTTCATTTTTCCTCTTTCCCTTTTCCAGTTTTTTCCTTGTTTCTCCATCTTTGTAATTGAAGCATTCATTCCTGTGAAATGCTGCTGACAGGAATCCAGCAGGATTACATCTGTTACATGTTTCCTGTACATCTGCGGCTGGTAGTTTGTAGTTTATCTTACTGAAGCTCTCATTTGCTCCTCTCAGCCTCAGCCGCTCCAGCCCAGTCTCAGGGTAAAAGCAGCAGGTAAAACAGTGGCAGGTCAATGTAATCTATGCAGACTGTGGAGTAGAGCGTGTTGTGATAGAACTAAGAAAAATGTTTACATCCTATTTGCACCTTAGAAGGGTTTTAAAGTGTGCGGGGTTTCTTTTTTTGTTTTTAGAGTTATTGTAGATGAACTGTTGTGAATTTGCATTTATTGTATCTTGATGTTCTGATGGTCACATTTGTCTATTATTAACCTTATTTTTTTCAATTTTAAAGAGACAAATATGTCGAGAAGCTATCTGATTTGTTAGAGGGTAAGAATGTAAACAAACGGCAGCAATAGTGCTGTTTCATAAGTTTACGCACACAATACTTTTTTAAAGCACCTTTTCATTTTCTTCCTTTCCTTTTAGCTATTTTTCTAATGTCTTTGAAAACTTTTATTGAAAGCCAGGCCTTTTTATAAGAAAAACATACAGAAATGAATCAACATTTGACAGTTTTTCCTGTCAAACAAGTTTATATTTCACTTAAATTGTACAGGATGTGCAAAAAATAGGAAAGTCAAACAAAATCTGATGTTTTAACAGGCGCTTTTCTCTATTTCTGTGCTGGAGGCTCCACTTCTTCTTTTCAAACCTGTATGGTTGTATAACTGCGCATGTGTTTGAAGCCATTTTTAATACCAAGTGTAAACTTTGAGTTGGGGGGCGTGGCTAGCTGCAGCTTATTTCGATTTAAAGTGACAGAGACACTAAAACAATTCAAAATAGGCAGAACTGACTAAAATCTCATTATCTAAAAGTGATTTTGTGCAAAATATGTTCTGTTTAGAGTTATCTTGACATGTTCAAGGAAGAATAAAAAGCTACCTTTAAATTTAAGCTACCCACCATAGGAAGGTGGACAATCTGATTAAAAATTTTTGTTCTCGTCTTGCTTCCCATTTTTTCAACTACACATCCTTTCCCCTCTGTTTAAATTTCACTCCCTTCTTCTAGTCGCCATCTATCTGGGCATCAAAAAGCGGCCGAGCCCCGGACCCCCCGATGCGGATGGGATGTGAGGGTCCGGAGCCCCCGGGACCCGGCCGAGGTGGTTCTGGCCCTGCGGGAGGCGGCGCAGGGCTGCGGCTGCCAGGTCCACCTGGCCGGCCCGTTCCTCCTGTCCTGCACCCACGGCGCGGCCGGCGCCCGCGTGGCCTTTGAAGCCGAGGTCTGCCAGCTGCCCAACGGGCCGGGTCAGAGTGGCGTGAAGTTCAGGCGCCTGTGGGGGGCGCCGTTGGCCTTCAGAGACATCGCCGCCAAGGTGTCGAAGGAGCTGGAGCTCCGAGGTGAGGCGGGTAGGTGACAGACTGACACTTCCAGAAAAACACCCGCAGCTCCCAGACTCCTCCCACTCACAGCCGGACGGACTAAAGATGGCCCTTTGACCTCCGACCCCCGCCGAGCTCACACATACACAGCTTGAGGCCATAGAGTTGGACTTTCTTTTTTGCTCAGATTTAACTTCAGGTTGCTGAGAATGACGGGAAACGTGTTGTTGACATTGTTTCTGTCGCTTGTCATCATTCCTTTTTAAAGAGCTGCTATTTAAATGTTTTTTTTTTATTATTATTTTTCTGTGTAATAAGTTCATTTTTTTTGCTTAGTGCTTTGAAAATAGGAGGAAATTTGCGACTGTTGTCGATATTGGAAGCAGATGTCACAGAGGAAACCTCCGGCCACTAGGGGGAGACATGCAGAAATGCAGGGACTGCCAACGGACTAAATGGAGCGTAGTTACCTTTCCTCTGTCTGAATACCTGCTGAAATGTTTGCGCCACCTTTTTATATTGGTAAAAAGTAAGTACACCCTCCTACAGTTATAAAGTTTGCCATGTAAGGACATAATAACATTGTTTTGGACTTAAATTGTCATTATTTATTCAACAAATATGAAGCCAAGATAAAAAAATAAAAGGCAGTGTCTTGGAAAAACTAAGTACACCCTGTGATTTAGTAGGCTTTAGGGCCTCCTTTGGCAACACTTTGTAGTAGATAGTCTGGTAGATTCAGTTCTTTCTAGTTGATTAAATGACTAATCAAACCCACATCATGATTCCTCCACCACCGTGCTTGCCAGTATGTTTTAAACCATGTGCGCGTGGTTTTTTCTGAACATTTCTGCTTTGGTGTCATCTGTCCAGAGCTTCTTCCAGATGAAGCATTTTTACATTTTAACAATGAGATCTTTTCATTTTGCTTCTGCATTTTGGAGATTTTTTTTAGGGCTGCATCGACTGCAATTCATCAATCTTTAAAAAGCCTCAATTGACTATTCAAATTTTGGCCTCTACCAATTTTGTTTTTCTGAAATGTCACTGAAGTTAGCGACAAAGTTGGAGGCAACGGTTTGGTTTTTCAGATCTTTGCAGAGGTAGATAAGATGTAAGTGTTCATTAAAATTGGCAGCCAGCTTAAATATTAAAAATACTCTAAATGTTTATAGGAAAAAAAAAAGTGTTTAACTCTCAGTTGGGTGTGCAAATGTTTCACACACTAATCTGGATCAATTAATGAAATTTGACAACTTCCCCTTTAATTGGAAGTGAACATTTAATTTTTCCACACACATCTTTCCATTTGGGTTTCATTTAGTTCGAAATATGATTTCTGTCATTGAATCTTTTGTGTGGTTCTCTAAGCTCGAGGTTTGATGCAAATATTTTTTCAATCTAGTAAAGTTCAAATCACATTATTTTGTCCTGTTTCTTAAAACTCCAGAATTAAAGGAGGGTGTACTTTCTTTTTACAGTACTTGGGAAGTGAGCAAAACTGCCAAATTAAAAACAAAAAACAATAACAATTAAATTGAGCTCCTCCCCAACACTAAGCTTCAGTCAATGATGAAACTGGTTTTTTACATCATTATTATTATTATTATTTTCTTTTGCAGCACCAATATAATTCAACACTTAAATGATAAACAGGATTTGGTTTATTTTCTGTTATGTTGTAAAAACTAAAGAAAATAAATTCCTTCATTAATCAACAGCTTTTTCTTCCAACTGCACAACTAAACTTTCTCCCACATCAACATTAAACTGGCTCAGAACAAACTGGAGCAGTTGGTGCTTCCCTCACTCTGTTTAGGGTCCAGACTGTCTGATTGTTGATGTTTAGAGAAGAAAAGCCCCACAAAGCCAAGCATCGCGTGATTTACACCCAACTGGACTTCAGCTACTTCATCTGGTTAAGTTTTGATATTTCTGGAATCTTTAAATAGATTTAGCACTTTTTTTTCTTCATATTTTCAGTGGACTGAATCTTAGCCTTTACATGCAACAACTGCAACTCCTGGCAAAAATGTTGAATCATGACACACTGAGAATATTTTGCAATGAAACAAAAAACATCTGATATGACCAAACATTATCCTCGAGTAAAAATAAATGCTTCCACTAAATAAAATGCTATTTAGTGTTAGCTTCCACTAGGTAAAGTGTGATACCAATATGTTACTTAGTGGAAGCTCGCACTAAATACCTATACTAACATGCAGTGGAAGCTGATGGTAAATTGTTACACCAAAGTTTAACCAAACTAATATCACTCAAGTAAAAACACAGAGAGTGCAGTGCAGTAAAACTACTCTTCAAAGTATTTTTTCACTCAGATTAAATGTAACTGAGTAAATTTATGGAGCTTCTGCCCACTTCTGTGTACAACAGTTGGTTATAATTAATGGTTTTTCTTGATCTACTCTTTTTTTTTTCTCTCTGGGGAAATGAAACCACTTTCCATTAATTATAAGGTCGTTCATGTTTCTTCAGGTTACAAACATACTTCTTTTTTTTTCAAATAGATTATTAAACATCCTCCATGAGATGTGCTTCCATATTTTTTGCCAAGAGTTGTAAATCTCAGTTGTTTCTTGATTCTTTTCCATACAAGCTGTAGATTTCGCAGCACTACTGGTACGACTGTTCCCCTGTTAAAGTTACAGACTGTTAACCAATCAGATTGCTGATTCAAAATGCCAACATCCAAATCCCTGCATCACTTTGATGTAACAATTAAGATATAACAAAGTCTCCATTTTGTTTTATGTCAGGTACTTTGTTGCTCATCTCTAAGAAAATCAACTGATGTTTGTGGAGTTTTCTGATTACTGGTTTCCGTCAGCGTCTGAAAGTGTCAAGCTGTGATTTAGAGGCTAGTGGTTCAACTTTCTGTTTGTTTATCGCTCTGCCTCATCGCCCCAAAATGTTCTCACCACTGATTACTTAAGTCCAACATACCGCCGGCTGAGACACCAGAAACCACCGACTTGCAGTCCTGCATGTCTCCTAGGATATAATGTGTGACACAAAATAAAAACCTTCAACCTCTGACATATTTTTATTCTTTCTTCTTTATGCAGATTTGGGGAAGATGCATAGACTTTGTTTTCCAACCTGTGTAACATTAAATTAGAATAAATAATTATAATTTGGGGAATCATGCAAAGACAGACTAGAGGGTTTATTTTAAGGCAAAACATCATTGTAAAATCTAAACTAACATACCAGGAACAGAATGGTAGCTCTCCACAAGACTGGTTCATTCCTGTAACTTACACATAATGTAAGCAGTTTGCTAATGCTAAAGCTTTTTAACATCAGTTAGCATGAGCTAAAGCAAATGCTAACTGATATACCCAAATGGTATTTAGTGGCAGCTAATGCTAATGCACTATACCTGCACAATATTTAATACAAGCTAAAGCAAAAGTGGTATAACAGCACAATATTTAGTGGAAGCTAAAGTGCTTTACCAATGCACTATTTTGTGGAAGCTAAGCGTCTGAAAATGTCAGATGCTAACATGTTAGCGTTTTCAGACACTAAGCGTCTGACATGGTATTTAATGGAAGTTCATGTTAAGGCATTTTACTAACATGGTACTTAGAGGAAGTTAAACTGAAGTGCTTTACCAACATGGTATTTAGCAGAAGCTAACGCTAAAGCACACTGACCCAAAACAGGAGAAATTGTCTCTTACAATAGATTGAAAAAATGTTGTGTGTCTGTTTTTACAGCAGTATACACAGATTTAAACTGTATCTTTGGTTTCTATGAAGAAAAACAAAAACAGGATGAGTTGATTGTTACATGGGGCTTTGTTTTAATTCTCCAGTTATATTTTACAACCAAAAAAAAAATATTTGTACACACATAGCCACGACCAGACTATGCATAGGTTGATCCCAGGATGTTACGAAGGAGATGGGAAGATAATTTCAGTGAGAAGAAATTAGATGGATGGGGAGAAAAGGCAGAAAAAGTAAACAGAAGTAAGAAATGGAGCAGAAGGAAACGTGGAGTGTCTTTGGATGGAAGGAAGTCATCAGCAAGAAGTAGCCGTTTGGCCGAAACCAGTAAAATAACTTTACAACGAGACTACATGTTCATTTTTTTTTTTAGAAAATAGAAAAAAAAAGAACCAAACACAGACAGTCATTTCATCATGGGTTGTCTGTCCGCTTTACTTCTGAGCGGGGATCATGCCGTCGATGGACTCGCCCTTCTCCAGCTTCTTCTCCATCTCCACCATGAGCTTCACGCCGTCGACCACCAGCTGCACCTGCTCCACCTCGGAGGAGCCCAGTCGGTCGGCGTTGGAGATGTCGAACACGCCGCCCACTGAGGCTGTGTCCACACCGCCTGGAGGACAGAACAGATGAATGAGGCCTAGTCCAAACATCACTGAGTCTTTTTAAATTCATGCTGGAGAGCAAAAACTGCTCATCGACAATGACTAGCATTGGTTTTAGCTCTCAAGTTGTTAACGCTCTGAATCTTAGAGTTAAAGATTATATGCATGATGTGTAACAGAAAAACGGACGCAGTGCTTTGCTAGTAATTGTCAGGGAATCAACATCGAATCATCGTGGCCAGAAGTAACTTTTTGTTTTGAAGAGGAAGAAGACAATCGGCAGAAACAGTTTAGCTTAAATATTTAGTATTTTGCTATATATGGCTGCAATATCCAAGACCATCTGTATTTACACAATAGATCAGAAATCACTTTTTATTATTTGTTCAACTTTATGTTTAAAAACCCAAAAGGTCCATAAGATATACATAAAAATTAAGAGACAATCAAAGTTTAAAAAATTATGGACAGTGTAGGGAGAAAACTGGCTTGTATTTTTCATTTGTTTCCCTCCATACGTTTTTGGCGCAGAATAAACTTTTTGATACTAATATGCAGCAAAGTGCATAGTAGAAACACAACAGCGCCTCCTACAGTCAGAATATATAGCAGTCAGAATATTATGTAACCAGAGGTGGACAGACAACCAAACACTTCATAATGACATTACTCAAGTAAAAGTAAAAAGCACAGCAAAGTAAAGATGATGCTTTTTATTTTCTTCTCTACCCTAACCCTAACCCTACCCCTGATCCTCACCCTACCCCCTGATCCTAACCCTACCCCCTGATCCTCACCCTAACCCTACTCTTTTTTTTTTTACTATCCCCCTCTGGGTGAAACACCAGTTGCCGTACCTGTGCCGCGTTTCTGCAGACGCAGCCTGGTCAGGATCTCCTCAAACTTGGCGTGCGTGCTGAGCTTGGGCAGCTTGACGTGCACGCCGCCGCGCAGGCCGGTGCCCAGGTTGGAGGGGCAGGTCAGGATGTAGCCCAGATGCTCGTTCCACATGAAGCCGTGGTTGTGCTTCTTGAAGACCTCCTCAATCTGACCAACATGGAGAGAAACTGAAGTAAATATATACAGCTTGTTTAATTTTCATTAATCCATAAAATAAGTTCACTTTGCTTCTGAGCTAACTGAATATTTAGTTTGGTGAATGAAATAGTCTGAAAAACACATTTAGTTCTTAACTAAATATATAGTTTGAAAGCTAAATATATATATTTAAATTAAATACTCCTAAATATGTAATGCATATTTAATTTGTGAAATATTAAAGATTGATATTGAAATTAAATATAGTTTCCTAACTAAATATTTAATGTTATTTATAGTTGGCCTGTTGGACTTCTTCCATATATTATTTGTTAATCATTTTACAAAACAACAGAAAAAGCAGATTGTTTACATTCAAGCTGAATTACTTAAATATTAAATGCTGTGTGAAACATTCTGATATTCAGATGTTTATGATTCGATACTAAATAATGAAGCAATCCTCCGTTTGAGAAAAGGAGGGACAAATGTTTGTGCCTCTCAAAAAAAAAAAAAAATGCTCTTATTTCTGTAAATATAACAAGAATTTTTTGCATTTTTTATGCACCTTGAAGTGTAATTTCTCCAACTACAGATATTGTTTGTAAAACAGTCTTGGACTGTAAATCAGCTAATTTGGGATTAGCAATCTGGTTGTAGATTTTATTCGACTGGCAGTTTCTGGTCTAGGTGTAACTTTTTTATATTATTTTAAGTACATTGCTTCTTCTGTTGTCAATAAATGCATAAGTCTGACTGCTGAAGCAAACCTGACGTATTTTAAGGAGTCAGTTGGAGGTTCTGTGTCTGTTTTTGAGCAGCTCTGAGGTTTCTGAGGTGAGTTTCACCTTCTGCAGGCCAACGCAGAAGCGTCTGAAGACCTCCTTCATGTTGCCTCCCTTCTGCATGGAGATGACGCGCAGGTGGTCCTCCTCGTTCACCCAGACCAGGAAGGTCTTGTTGTCGTTGTGCCTGAAGAATAACAATGTTATTCAAATCAAGGTGCAACAGAAAACAGCTGGAGATTCAACTCTGATAAGGCGATTCAGACCAAGTGAAACAAGAAGATGCAACAGAATTTTCTTATTTGGTGAACAAAGAGGATATTTGGTTACTATAAAGATGTATCAAACCAGGGAGGCTGAAACGATTAATCGGATCAATTGTGATTAATCAATTATTGAAATAATTGTCAACTAATGTCAGTAACTGATTAATTGTTTACTGGAGTTTATAGACTCAACATATTTGCATTTTCTGAATGAACAACACATTTAATGCGATAGTTGAACTGAAACTGCAAAATACACACATTTTGCATTTAAGATACAAAAACAACCATTTGTATGTAAATATGTTCAACCCAGAACTTCTCAAGTGGCAGTTCTGGCTTCTCCTGGTTCAAATTCTGTAATGATTAATCAAATTAATCATAATTAGTCAATTATTGAAATAATTGTCAACTAATTTAGTCACCAATTAATCTTTAACTGGAGCTTACAGACTCAACAAAAGGTAATTTTCTGAAACAAAGGCAAAATTGTACAAAGTATCCACAAAATCTGCCAATATTTCTATCCGATTAATCAATTAATCAGTAGAATAATTGATAAATAAACATATTTATCTCTTGTTGAGCATACAGACTTAAGAAAAGATCATTTGCTGAAATAGCAACACGGTCAGAGCTGTAATGAAATCAAAACTGTACAAAATAGCTGCAGAATGTGCCAGTATTTCAATCAGATTAATCACTTAATCGATGCAATAATTGATAACTAAATTAATCGTTATTTGCAGCTCTGCTCACCAGATGCCCCTGGCGTCGGGCCAGTCGCGGGCCATGCCGGCGCAGGTCAGCAGGGGGGACACTGGCTTGTCAAACAGGAAGTGATCAGCGATCAGCTGCTCCTGCTCGGCGTCGGTCATGCCGTTCAGAGGGTAATACTTCCCCTTGAACTCGCCGTCCAGGGTGGACAGGGCTGCAGGGGGAACGGTGACAGAATATTCAAAGAGAGAATGTAAAGGTGGGGATGTGAGTCAGTTTGAAGCTCACCCTCAATGCTCAGCTTCTCGATGCCTCTGCGCTCTCCGCGGCTGTTGTGGGGGGGCAGGGTGAACCCCTTGATGCTGCGGCCGGTACGCACACGGCTGGACAGCACGTAGTTGGGGTCCAGGTCGTCACCACCCTGATGGTGCAAAAAGGGGAGGCTATTTTTTTCCCCTTTTGCTTCAATTGCCATCATTATTTAGGTTTATGAAAAGTTTTTTTATTCATGTTTTACTAAAAAATGAACAAAATTACAACATTTTGCTGAAGTCACTACTGAGAAAGTCTCCTAAACATACTTTATAAGTTGTATAGTTTGCCATTAGGGTTAGGGAAAAAGCACCTTAAAAATATAAATAGGTGAGAGTAGAGGCCCCATTAGATAATACATTATTAATTTTTCAAAAGTGAAAGTGTTTTGTAAAACTTTAAAAGCATAACTAGAAGTTGACATTTTAACATTTTGACATTTCATACTTTTCTTACAGTATTTTGTACCTATAACCTTTTTCCTTATTCCTACCATTTAATCCCAATATATCTTCATTTATTATACTCATGTTAATGAGTATAATAATCATGTTCAGGGTTTAACATTTTGGTGAGCTAAAGAAATACATTTCTGTTAAAAAAACAACTATTAAATGGTTGTGCACATTTATTTGTAGATTGTAGATAAACATGGGGGCCTATCTAAAGCATAATTAAACATTTTTTATATTTAATGTAAAATTGTGTTTTTATTCTGAACAATATCCTAAATTGTCCAGTGTGAAGAAAAATAATATTTAGATTTCAGGAATGAAGCATCCACTAGGTGGCAGCACCTTATGGGTCCAAATTGGTAACTTTTATACATACAGATGATGGAAACATAATCTTATCATAAATTAGACAAAATTACTAAAAAAAAAAAAAGATGCATTGTAAACCAATTAACATCAAAGACTGATAAATTAAGGGTTGAAAAAAATGATGTCCTCTTTGAATGAAGGGCCCCATGACTGTGTCAGTGTTTGGCCCTGCCCCCCCAAAAAGCTAAACCCAAGTCCTTACCTTCAGGTTCTCGAAGTTCAGGTCAGTCTTGTGCTTGTCGGTGGGCTTGTATCCGCCATGACGGTCGGAGATGATGGGGTCAAGCAGCTCCTTGAAGACCTCATAGGACTCCTCGTCTCCGGCGACGCAGCCCACGGTCATGATGAAGGGGTGACCTTACAGAAACGACACTGGAGAATTAAAAAAACCTCCTGGAACCATCTTTGAAGGTAAAGATGATTATTCAGATGTTTGCTTCAGTTAAGATAAGTCTTGAACGTAAAATCTGCTGTTGTGTTTGTTTCTTTGCAGACGACTATGTCTTTACCTGGGTTGTCAACACCAGTCTGGATGACGTCATCCACGGTGAAGCCACTAGGGGTGGATTTGCCCCTCAGCTTGGAGTAGATGTCCTTGGTAAGTACCTGCAGTAGATACCTCACTTACTCCATTTCCTTTATTGGGAGCTAGTTTTGCTTAAAGGCTAATCTTTGAGGCTAAATATGACGATGTACCTTGGCCATGTGGTTGTTGTGCTGAGAGAGATCGGGGAACTCCTCATCCACAGAGAACTTCATCTTGTAGTCGTTGTGGCAGTTCTTCATGGCTGCCATTCTTACTTTGTCTGAGGAAGTGGAGAGGAGGCTTTAAGGAAACAATGCGTACGCATTTCCTTGAGTCCTGGAGTGAGACAGAGACACTTACTGCCTGCATGTCTCATCACCTGTCTCTTCTAGACAGGCTGGATTATATATAGCACCATGACCATTAAATAAAACCAATCATTTTTCAACACCTTTTTTCTGAATTTAACCTAATAATTTCTGCAAAAACACAAAATTAGTAAGTTAGGTTTTAGTTTCTAGTGCAAATATCCTACTACACTTTAAATAAGTAACTTTTCAGCAAGATATAGGAGCTTGTTTTAAGTAAATAATTCCTTAATATTGATGAACAAATTCCATTTCCACTGGCAGATTATTTTACTTATAATATGGGAAATATGTGTTGTAATAAGTGAAATAATCGGCCAGTGGAACTAAAACTTTTTCATCAATATTAAGAAATAATTATTTGCTTATACCAAACTCATATCTTTGGTTTATCTTTTGTTGAAAAGTTTCTTTTACGTTAGTTTTGTCTTATTTCAAGCGCATACAGATAATTGCTCTAGAGACTGAACCAAAATTACTTGGTGATATTTTGTGTTTTTGCAGTGCTCTGTTGACCTTCAAGCATTACTTGTTAATTTTTTTAAACGCAAAGCTGCACCTTGTGAGGTTGCAGCTGCAGAATCAATCGGTTAATAGTCTGAACTAACAGTCTCTGTAAGGTCAGCTTGTGGAAATGCATCAGACTCATGAGACCCGGTACACCAAAAGGTCAAAGCATGCATGCCGCACAGATGCCTCCATACCTTCCAACGGCTAAATCGAGCTCCCTAAACTATTCAGAGATGAACCCTAGTGCTGTTCTGCAGGCGTCAGCAGCAGCTGATGGATAGCCACAACTGTTTGCATGACACTCTCCTATTGCACGGTTGACTTACTATGCAAAAAAGACTCAAGTCTTTCAAAAGAAAAAGTTTTAGAAGTTAAGTAGGTGTAGTTTGTTTCCATTTGTATTGTCTAGATTAGGAAGAAGCAAGGAATTTGTTTTGATCAAATGATTGCTGAAATCCTCGACACCTTCTTAATTTTCATTTAAAAATATCAGTTTGCTACTTTATTACCTGCTTAGGAGAAAAGAAAGAAGTAACAAATCCTGGGATCAGATCCTGTTCGCCCAATGTAGGGGTTGCCCAGCTCTGACAGGTGACTGACTAAAGCCTTTATACCCGGATCTCTGGAACTATTGGACGGTTAGGTCTGGTGTCTCCTCGTTCCATTGGTGGAAGCAGCTTTTCTGGGCATGGACGGGTTCCTAAAAGGCAAGAACAAACATCACACAGAGCTGGAGAGCAGAGGCGAGGCAACAGCTGCGAGCGCCTGGTCCAAACTTTCACCCTCTGCCTCCTGGTTGCTGCTGAGATATCAGCAAAGGGACCCAATCTCATCAGATTCATGCAAAATGCTTTCAATTTAAATGTCTTACCCTGTTGTTTTTATTTTATGAATCTAAACTAATGTTATTTACAGTGTTTTATACCAAGAATCAACATTTTACTTTGGTTTTAACTCAAGATCCAAAAGTTTGGACATGTGGAGAGTTTACTCTGCTTGGTGTCTTTGTTACTGGAGCTCCAGCTTCATTTCAAGAAATTAAAATAACTTTGATTACATCATCCTGAAAGCAAGAACAGATTAGATTTCAGTTCATGTACGACTCTGCCACTTAGCATTTTCTGAGTTCAGGTTCCTTGACTCTGTTCTTTGAATGAAATGTCGTGTTGTGATGCACAGTGATGGCCTGCTCCAGTTCAAAATATTTGGTAGATCAGAGAAGGAAAAATTTCTCTTATTCAGGTCACATCTACTCAACATTGGCAGAAAGATCAAAGATTTAAAGCCTTCTTATGAGTTTAAACAATTTCTTTCTTACAGTTTAAAAGTTAGTTTTCCCACTGTCATGCTTGATCCTTGGTGTTTAAATGTTTTAAACCAAAGTCAGACTTTGACTCCACTAAAAATAGACTTTTATGCTTAGTTCTGATCGGAAATGAACAAATGAGGTACACAGAAAAATATAAGACCGACATAATCAAACAGTGGCTCTAATTAATCTAAATTGTTTTAGGAGTCTTCCTGTTGATACTCCATAACCAAAAAACTGAAAGCATGAGTGAAAGAAGCTTAACCACACAGGGAGGCTTTAGCATTAGCCAATGCTAAATGCTATGTTAGCAGAACTAATGTTTCTGATTAGTGTTTTAGGGTTAGTATGACTAAGGTTTTAGTTAGCAGTGCCCACCACTGGTTTGAAAGTCTAACCATAACCCTATCCCTATCCCTAACCCCTGACCCTAACCCTTCCAACATATTACTGTGGGAAAATAACTAAATCTTTGTTGTGAGTGACTAAGATTTGTTGTGAATTCATCATACTCAAACTGTCTAATCATATTAGCCTTTATTAACGTCACTGAAATTCCTATAGGTTGCAATATTTTGATTTTAAGACATCAAAAACGTCAATGTTTTTGTTGAATTTATTACAACTTTTTAGCTTAATTAAGTGAACATTATGGAAACTAATGATTATGCAACTGATCATTAAAAAGCTCAAACTGTTTTCCTTTTACTTCCCATGTAAACAAAACCATTTAAACTTGTTAAAGTGACATGCTATGCTGATGATATCTTACTTCATATAGCAAAACTAATTTCTTGCCTCATTCTAAACATGATAAAAACTTTATGTAGGAAAGGACATACAGCCGAAAACAAAGGTATTATTCATAGATGTTTTGCTCATTCATAAGTTTGTTGCATGAAATTAGCACATGTGTGTTGTGTTCAGGAGTGCAGGGATTCACACAGTCACTCCTTCATTTAGCTTCTTTGCTCTAAATCACCACTACTCTCCAGTTTCACAGCTGTATCCTGACCATCCACAGACATGACTTTCCAAATTAGTCTCCTTCTATGTCACTGCATGAGGCTGACTGCGTGAGCCCCAGTCTCCTGTGAATGAATGTAGATTACCATAACAACTAACAACGAACGGGGCATTAGAGGGTATGCCCAGTCAGCTGCACCTCATGTGCTTAGAACCAGCTGTTAGTTTGAAACTTGAACCAGTCAAGTGTCCAAGAGCACTTTGGGACAAAAAAGAGCTGCATGGAGTTGGGAACACCTTGTCGTCCAGCTTTGTCAACATTGTTTGGTGAGTGTGTTCAGAAATTTGCCCAGAAAAGCATCACTGCATTCAAAAAAAAAAGAGAAACTTTTTGAAATAAAAAGCATATTTAAGATCAAATGCAAAATGTTTCTGTCAAATAACAAAAACAAGCCATGGATTTAAAACTCAGATTTTCACTCTGCATTGCATGCTTTAACAGCCACGCCCTCTTAATAAAAGCTTAAAGGTCATCCTGACTGACATGTGATATGCACTGCCCATTCAGACCAGTTAGCTCTGCAGCTCACTTACCTTTGTGGCACTGGTCCAGTATCCCAGTTTAGACTGTCACTCAATACCCCAGCACCAACCTCCTGTCTCCCCAAACACACACATACGCAACCAATGCAGATCCAAAAAGGCCCAAAGCCCTGCAGCTGCCCCACAGAGACAGACTCTCAGGAACAGTTACATAAATCAGCGACATTATATTAAAAGTTACCCAGATCTTTTCAGAATAAAATGCAAAACATCAACACAGATGAGTATTGGAACGCTGAAATTAGTTTATTGGTATAAATTAAACACTTCCTGGTTAGGCGAGTGAATTGAATGTAGCATCTGTGGGTTATGCATCAAATTAGTTTGGAAGCATTTCATGTTTTGACTGTAATTTTGTGTTTTAAGAAGAAATTTCTGGATTGCAGTTTGAGTAACTTTGCAGGGGTCACCCTGTATTACGTGAAACTGTTTTTGGTTGGTTGGTGTCGAGTCCAATGGCAGGTTCTCTTTCACAGCATGAGCCTCAGGGAGCAGTTGGAGGAAACATGAATTAACAAGTTCACACTCAAGTACTGCCAGGAACAACTGACAGTTTTGGCTGCCAAGATAATTTACCAACACAGAAGGCCTATTTTCACACAGAACAGCAAGACGATGAATGAATTTAAAGGTCTTTCTTCCTATATCTTACACTCCGAGGGAACAATAGGGAACTATCTCCGTGGATTCCTAATCTTTGACCCCGGTTGACACTTTCAGACATGCAAGTCCTGATCCAGAGTTGCAAGAAATTATGCTAGCAGTTGGAGGAGCCCACAAATAGACTTAGGCATTTGTTAGACAACTGTGTGGACATGAGTAGACGCAAACCTTCACATGAATGGAACGAACAAGACCTGATGTTCCATAGTTCTCAAAATAACATTCGCAATAAAAAACAGCAACCTGTGATGCAAACTATGTGCTAAAAGTAGCGGCTTTTGGAAGTTCATTCATTCAACAGCAGCATCTTTCTGGGTTGATATTCTCTTGGCCTCAATCTCAACAATTGTGTTGCAGCAGTTTTCTGTTTGCAGCAAACTTGAGTCTTGATGCGTGATGCATCCTAACCAGTTCATTAATCTGGGGTTCATAGTTTGAGTCTTCTGTCATTTGTTGCCAAAATTAAAGCAAATACGAATGACATGTACACATGTTGGCTTTTTCCAACTGATGATAATCTTAGTGCTTGTTTACACTGTACATTATGGGTCCATACCTTCCGGTACACTGCAGTCCCTTCTTCACAAGTGTTTCTTCAACTAGTTCTTTCCTACTTGGCCCCAGCCAGATTTGTCTCTGTTACCAAATCCTGCGGGCCAATAAAAGTCCTTCCACTTTTATTGGCCCGGCTTGTGTGAGCTGGGCCAAACCAGGTAATGCAAGCAAGCAAATTGATTGGCAGCAGACTGCATTTGTTGATTGGCCAATGTTTTACGTCTCGGGACAAGCAAAGCCAGTGTACAGCATTAACCGGAGGGGCAACCTGCTTCAAACACTGAGAGACTTTATAAATACATCAACAGAACGTCGACCACAATTTCTGCAGATTCCCTGCCTGCCCATGGTCCTATGTTTCTGCCCCTGTTCACACCCACATAGTGAGGAACACACTGATAATGGACACACACAACTTGCATAGAGTGAGTTTTGACAATAGACAAGCGGCTTACTTATGGTCTGGTGTATTCAGAATTGCATTTCCACCACCAGTTGGACTCTTGCTAGGCAGGTGATATTAAAGCCAAATGCTTAACGTGGCATCATACTAGTGCAACAACAAACGGGATGCACTAATATGACTTGTGTTTGTCATAAGTAGTGACAGTTTTCTGTCATGGACCTTGTGTGACGCCAACTGCTCCACCCTAAATGTACCATACCATTATGGTACCATACTGTCTGGTGGCAACGATGGGAGAAGTTTATCCCATATTATTGGGTTGCCAATTTGATCCCCACTCCATCCATCTCTGCTGTTGTTTCCTTGGGTAAGACACCTCACCCAAGGAGGTTCTGACCTGCTGGTGAAGGTCAGAGGCACTGGTGGCTCCAGTGCATGGCAACCTCACTTCTGACAGTGTGCACCAGTAGCTGTGGCTACTATCCAGTCACTGTCAGCATGTGAATTTGTACATGAATGGATAAATGACTGAATCCATTCATGTACAGTGTGAAGCTCTTTGGGTTCCTCTGGACTTGATACAGGACTGCACAAATACAGGGCATTTACCATTTTATCACCATTTCACCAATATTCTAAAGACCTCCACCATCTGTCCTAAGGAAGGGCACCTGGAATGGTGTGTTACAAGTTGGCTTTTATGATAAAAACAGACAAAATAACTTACCAAACCAAACTGACCCATACTGGTCAATGGAAGTGAGGCATTAGAGTCTGTTCTTCTTGAGACAACGCACCAAACCTTCCCAACATAGGTAAAGCTGTAATTCTTCTTAGATCTTCACTGAATTCCTTTTAATTGCCTATTAGTCAGTCCAGTAAGTGCAGTAAATCAATAATTTATTCAAAGAGAAAGTACCAGCTCTGGATTAACAAGTTCATAGTTGTTGCGTGATAATTTAGGGTTCGTGTGACGGTGACAGCGGGGTGCTCATGATGAAACCTGAGCTGGTCCTGAGGGGTCACTAAGGGGATCTCGGCGGCAAACTGTGGACTTCTATCTTTAGTGTTGCCTGTCCAGGTCCTCCAAAGACAGCTCTTCTGATTGAATTGCATTGACTCAGCAGCCATTTCATGATCCCCCTTCCTTCCTCTAACTCTCCATTTATTCCTAATTTCTAATTAGATGCATATTTTTTTAGTTTTGTTGTGGAAACAAGTGGTACAGCTAAGAAAAGGCAGGAGGTTGGACTCAGATCACTAAAAGGTCCAAAGAATATATCTCGTATTATATTTGGTGATTTATATTTCTTTCATGTTCGTGTGTTGGGAAGAACATTTCCACCAGGAGATTTTCTCAGCCATATTCATAGCATAGCTGAAGAAGAGGCTGAAGTATTTCACCACAGCTGCTTAATGAATCTGTTCTTGAAGGGTGGTCCTGTGATGAATTAGGGTTTACCCTGCCTGTTGCCCATTGACAGCTGGAAAGGCCTGTCTCCCCCTGTGAAACTAAATAGGACAAAGAAGACTGTGATGGAATATAACTTTGGGGGAATGGAGACAGCCGCTCTTGCTTTTTGTTTTCTATTTGCATGTTCTTGTGAATGCTGCTAACCACAGCCTCTGAATTTAATAAACAATGTTCTGGTAAAAGATATTAGGAAATTGGCATGTTACTATGTTTGCAGATGACATTAATCTTTTTTAAGCAATGTTGTGCACAAGCATGGCTTGCATGACCTGATAAATTACCTGGTATATTTATGGGCTTAATCTGATGATTTATAATGAATTATGCACCAATTTTTTAATAACAGATATCAACAGTAATTTGTTTTAATTAATTATAGTACATTTATTTTATTGATCACTTATATCTTACAATAAAATTGTTTTTATAGAAAGTTGTTGTGGTCCTTATGGCAAAAAGTTTTCAGATTCTTCTCTAGTGTGACACCTGGTGGCCTTCCAAGGAAATACATTGCCTATTTTTTTTCAATATGTATATATTTTTTTACTTTACTTCTTTTTTTTTTTTTTGCTTATTATATAAACTTCATAGAAGATTTTCAGCCTTGTGACACAAGACTGACGTCAGATATTGTTTCCATTTGTACCTTACGTCTATTTTTACACAAGTAGTCCTGGTGCTGGCCAGGACTGCAGGAACTTCTTTCAGCTGCTAAGCATCGTGTTTCTTTACTAATTTGTACTTTTTCACACAATGCCCAATGAAAACCTTCAGTTGAAATTAAAATCTGGTTTTTATTCATCTGCTTTAACTCTCTGTGTGCCTCAGTTTTTGGTTAATCTGATCCCATAGATAACTGATTGACTGTTATTTTTGGCTTTGAAGCTGTAATGTTGTGCGATGTTGTTAATGCATCCTCAAAGCGCAACCCTCCAACTGGGAGGTGAGAGAAAAATGACACTTTGTGAAATATTTAATCAGCGTAAACAGCTGCTATATGAAATTTGAACGAGTTCAAAGTCAAAGATTGAATAAAAAATGCAACCAAAAAAACCTTTAAAGGACAAAACAAAGCTGTTTTGAATGAAATAAAATTAAAATGATGACATTGTTAAACTAAACAAAGGTGACTAACAGTTATAATGAAAGTCATAGGGGGTTAAAGGAGGATTTACAGGTTTATGGTGACTTAACTTCATACAGATGAGGTTTTAAATTAAAGCAGCATTTGACCTCTCTGTTCTCTAGTCAGAACTGATAAATACACAACTTAATCCACTTTAGAAAAACATTATACCTTATATTCTCTGTGCATTCAGCATTGACGTTCATTGTTATACTAACAACATCCAATTCCACTTTATATCTAAGATAACCTTTCCCTTCATCTTTGATTTGAATAAGAAAAAAAAATCCTCTGCAGAATTCTCTGCATTTTTTAAACTGAGATTTTCCTCATTATTACAAAAGTCAATATATCTGAATTTAATAACACATAGCAACGTGCATGAACTATTAACCTTTTATATAAAACCTATGTATGTAACATGGTAACAAACACATGGTTAAATTCAAATTTATGAATGAGCCACAAGGCTGAAAAATAAAAAGATAAAACATTTTAAAGTAAATGTAGCTTCTGTCTCTCAGATAAAACTAAGAATGTTTCCGTGAAGGCCAGAAAGTGAATAAAACTTAGTTTGTTACTGATAATGCGTCATGACCTGCAGTTTCACTCTCCACCAAAAGAGGGCGCTTGCTCAGCCAGGTCAAGAGCCCGGCTCCGCGGTGTATCATGGGATACGGATCAGGTAAGCTCCTCAGATTCATCAGGTTGAATATCACGGAGCAAATACAGGAAGTAAACAAACAGGACTTTCAAAGTAAAGCTATATTGCATTGTTTTAACGTTTTACTTAACACATACTAAAATGATGTGTTGTTCTTTTTTAGAGAAAAATGTTAACTTGGCTGTAAAGAATTACTGCAGCAAATAGAGCTAAAGCAAATGCACACATTTTGTTTTATGGTAAATAAAATAAATGGACCCGGAGTACTGAATCTGAATTTGGACACCACTGTCCTAAAATTTTCCATTTGAGGGTGATCTTTTCTTTCTTGCGCTTTTAAATTTTATATATTTGATCTGGATTACTTTTATTTGTTTGTTGTGAAGCTGCTTTATTTTGTTATAGTCCAGATTTCTTTCGAGGCTTGTGTAAATCAATTCCCTTGCGCCTTCTGCGCTCCTTGGACTTTTATTCTGAAGTTCCAAAGCGGAAGTGTCGTTGCGTCCAGCTCTAGCTTGATGCTGTGTGACAACAGGAGGCGCTGACAGCCGAAGAAGCGACAGGTGAATGATTTACAACATCCAAATTTCACCTGTCCAGCACGTCATAATATTCATGAAACCAAAACCGTTGCTGTTCGCCTGTTTGCGGCTTTGGGCCTCCAACTAAAATTAACATTTTGCCACCTGAAGAGTTCCCAAAAGGAGTCACCCGCTCCGGAGGAGCCTTGATTAGCAGGTATGCTATAAATAACTGTCGTCGCCGAGCATTTGTTTGGAGGTGTAAATGTTTGTGTAAACATGCTTATTTTTATGTTTGTGTTCATTATGGAGCAGTTTTATCTGGCAGCAGCCGCTTTGTGGCGTTAAACAGAGGCTCTGTTTTCGCTGAAATCCGACACATTTAATTAATAAAACAGCAAACACGTCTGATGGCGTGACGCAGCTTTAATTATGTTGGCTGTTTAGCATAAATGCTCATAAATTCACCTTTTTTCAGATGTATGTGAGCTGAGGCCTGTTGCCGCCCACTGTAAACAAACAGACTCTGGATCCTCCCAGCTTTCACTGTTCAGCAACAACCATTCATGTTTACTGTGAGGAGTCTGCAGTCATCCCGTCTAGACGATTGCTTCAGGGATAATGACATATCTATACCCTCTATCTTTATCTTTATCTGTAGGTGTGGGTCTCCAGCACTACAGATTAATAGTCCTGCTTGTTTTAAATGTTTCACCACAGATGGTTAAAATACTTAAATTGTTTCTACACATTATTGTTGATTCAGAAATAGGAAAACATCTAAAACAATCAGGATATTAGTGACTGCTATGGCTTTAATCTGAGAACAATGATTTTATTGGATAATCTGCGAAAGAGGACTCATCAGACTAATCTAAGAATTCAAATTTTAATCTAAGAATTATGGAAAAACACAGAATTGTGATTTTAATCTGAAAATTCTGCTTTTGATCTGAGAATTATGTACTAAAAAGACAGAATTATGACTTGAATCTCAGAATTTTGACTTGAATCTATTAATTCTGGTGAAAAGTGAGACTTTATTTGGACTATTCTGAATTTAATCTGATATTTTGTAAAGAAAACTCACTTGACTAATCTAAGAATTCTGACTTTGTTCTCTGAATTCTGCAAGAATTAAGATTTTAATCCAAAAATTCTGAATGGAACCTGAAAATTAAATCATCTTCTAAAGATTCTTGATTCCCTTTGTGGCAGAATGTTCTCGCCCATGTTTGCAGTAATATTGTTTTCTTTGGTTTGGCTCCACTTGAATACTTTCACAATAGCTAATGACCTTTACTATAAAAAGTAATGTTTACACATTTGTTCTTCAAGAGAAAATATAACATAAAACACAATGAACGTCTGCAGCGGTACGTTTGACTGGGGAGTGGAAACAGGACGAACCGGGTTAATGAGACAAAACATTCTCCAGTTCTGGACAGCAGAATCAGTGAAAAACAAAAGAAAAAACAGATTTTAACTCAAGACCAGGGGAAAACCTGATGCAAATGAAAAATCTGGAAATCTGGTGCAAATGAAAATAAATTTTCATTTATGTGGAAATTCAGTGGAAATGTTGCAGCACAAAGATTGAAAAATTGTCCTTAAAAAAATGAATTTTCTCTTAAAAGTGTATTTTAAAATGCTAACTGGTTCCTTATACTTCCTAGTTAAAGTTGGTAAGAGCTCTGATGAAAGTCCAGTGCTGAGTTGTGTCAACCAACCATAAAAAGTCAAATGAAGATTTCAGTTCTTGTTTTCACCAGTCGTCGGTTTTTAATGTTTTCATTAGACTGTTATTGAGTAGTTCCCTTTTTCTTCCCTCCAGTTTGTTTCCATCCAACCTACAATTTCCTTTATCCTGCACCTGTGAGTGAGTCAAAGTCTCCTACCGTAAAACCTCAAATGATCTAGTAATCTCGTAACGATTCCCATGTTTTTGCTCCAATTAACAGTTTAAGAATGGTGCAAATTCAATCCAAGAGGAAAGGTGGTGGTGGATATATTATTAAATAGAGTCCAATGTTACTGGGAAGGTAAAATCTTTCAATGGAAAGATACACAAAGAATTTGTCTTTTGTGTTTGTTTTACTTTAACAAAAAACAGGAACTCATATTTCTTGAAACGTTTACTTTTATCATTAAAATCTGATTTTGATTATATTTTTATTGCTAAATAAATCAAGTATCCTTTTATGGCTGAGACTAAATAGTATTATTATTGATATATTTTTATCCAGAAAGGGAATAACAAGCTCTAGTGTCCAAGAAAAGCACATTTGTCATCTGTTGCTGTTGTTTGTTGATGTTTGTTGCGTCAGATTTACTGGTGTACCAGAAACATACAAATATAAAGGTTCTGTCTCTGGACTTTTGCATGTAAAAAAGGAAAATGTGATTATTTGATTTAAAATCCATGTAATTAAATAATAAAAAATAACTAATTAAAGACCCAAAGCTAATGAGAATACAATTAAAGACTGGGCTATATGTTTGTTTTGTGGTCATTTTAAGTCAGTTTTCACTATTAGCAGCTTTTTGTAAGAATTTGCATTAATTGCCTTTTATATCAAGTGTTTTGTTTTTGTTTTTTCTGCTACTATTTAAATTATTTTTTTATATGTAATTTTTCAGATTTCTGTATGTCCAAAATGGTGACATATCCACCTGCAATTTGTTGATTTTTAGTCTGATTCATAGTTTTTTCTCAGGTTTGTCGGGTAGATTTGCTAAGATAAATAAATAGACCTCATAGAGAAATTAAAGAGATGATTATTCATACATCCTATAGCTTAAATTATGCTTTTATTCAGGTCTGTTTTTATAAGAATATAATGGAAATTCATTGAGATTTAAGGGTTTTATTTAGAATTTAAAACAAATCTTCATTTTTAGAATGATAATTTTTTTTCTCTTCACTAAAACCTTTTAAAAGAATTTGTCCAAACTTACTCAGAGAAATATTTATATTTTGTATTAATCAAGGTAGAAGAGGAAGCTGTTTGTGTTATTTTTGTGCATCATAAGGCAGAAGTTGTTTAGTTTCTGTCAGCTGTGAACCATGTTATTGTTCTTATTGTCAGCAGCTCAATGTAATTCAATATTTCCTCCTGCTTTTGATAGCAGCATTTCCACTTTGTTCCCCTTTTCGCTGTGTTAACCCTCTTTGTGCTGGCCTCAGGTCCGTCGCAGGTTGAGCAGCATCATCGAAGCAGGAAGCATGTTGTCGGGGGAGGAGATCCTGTGCAGCACGCAGCAGGTGATCGCAGGGCTGGAAGCTCTGAAAGGGGAGAACCGCACTTTGCTGGACGACCTGCAGGAGGCGATGGAGAGCCACCCGGCGTCTCACGGCGGCGTGGAGCAGGAGAAGAGCAGCATCATCCGACAGTCGCTGGAGAGGATCGAGCTGGGGTTGAGCGAGGCACAAGTACGTCAAACCTGTGACTTTAGAAGTTACTTTAAACAATAACTAGGAAAACCCAGTTAGAAACTTTTCCTCTAAAGTGGGCGGAGCCTCAAGCGGATTCAGTGGGGGGAGGGACTGCTGGCAGTTTAATGAATTTGTTGCTCTTTTTAGTAACCTTTTTGTTTGTTTGTTTGTTTTTTTACCAAAATATGACTATCTAGGAAAAGATCCAGAGTTTTTTTCTGAGATATCAAAGACGTTTATGGCAACCTGTGAAAGTTACCCATCACTCTGCAGCTCCACCATGTCCAGAGAGAGCAGCCAGTGCCTTGATACCCATCATAGTGTGAAATGCTAAGCAAGCGGTACTGGTGTAACCACTGGGAATATTCAACTGTAGTAGCTGCTGTCCAGCCCAAAGAGGGCAGCAAAGGTTTTTTTTTTTTTTTTGGCAAATTTAATAAAAGTACACAGAAATTGTAAGATTTTAACAGAAACATAAAAGATAGACCCTTAAGCATCCATTTAGTTTATTAGAAAAACTTTTATTTGGCCTTAGTTATCTTTTAAAAAGTGTTGAAAGTGCAAAAGAAACTGATATTTCTAAAAGTTCAGAAGCTTTCATTTAGTCTTTTGATATTCAATATAAATATTTTGTCAACTTTGTCGCTACATATAATGACTTTTTAGGCCTTCAATCTAGAGACTGCACTCTGCTGCTCTAGAAGTTATTTTAAACTTTAAATAGAATAGCTCCGCCCCCAAATTTGTAAAAATTCCCCTAAAGTGGGCGGGGCCAAGTAGGTTAAGTGGGAGGAAATCACTGTTAACTAATTTGCTGTTTTATGTAGTGACTTTTAGACTCTTCTATGACTTTTTTCTTTTCCAATATGTGACCAGTTACAAAATTTTGCAACGTTTTTCTGTTTGTTTGCTGTTTTTCTTGAATCTGTTTCAAATTGGTTCTGATGAACCATGTCAATGTCCTTTCTTGGTTCCATATCTGGGAAATGTGCTACAAAAATAACACTTATTCATTAGATTTTCCAGATTAAGATGATAAATGTTTATTCATCTTCAGCTCCTCATTAATAAATAGTCTTTTTTAATCCTCTGTGCAGGTGATGATGGCTCTGTCGTCTCATCTTGGCTCCCTGGAGGCAGAGAAGCAAAAGTTACGAGCTCAGGTAAGACGTGTAGCTGTCTGTGAGTGAAATAATACATTTTTTAAGTTCTGTAACTTAAGTTTCCAAATCTTTTGATACGCAGCAGGTGATTGCTATCCATGCATGACTTTTTCACAGCAGTCTGAACGGCCTGGTATCAAACTTCTCACCCAGAAAAAAAAGATTTGTTCCACTTCTGTAAGAAAATAAATTAACGTACGTGATAATTGTCAAAGCCTTTGCAGTACAGATGCAATTTTTTTCAATGTGTCACGATTCGATTCCAACTTTCAGGGTTCAATTTGACTTACTATTTTTAATTCAAAAACCAATTTTTCTATTCAAATGGTCTGGAAATTTTGCTCATGTCATGTGAATGACAAGGGCAAAAGACAGAGTAAACAAATAAAACATTTAATTAAAACTATTCTATAAGATTCTATATTTTGTTTATGTAAACAAAAATATTTCTAGTTTAGCTGCCTATCTTTTTTTTACATAAAAATATTTTAATTAATCATAACATCCAGCAGCCGAGTGAATGCGTGATGCGATATGCAAATATTAACAGCATCGACGTACGACTGAAGCACATTTTAAAATTGATTTTTGAGCATTTTGAACCAATTCCGAATTCCCTGGATTGGGAATTGTGATTCTTTACAGAAGCAAAAAATTTTCTGCACCTCTACTCTTCAGCCAGAATGCTCATGTCACATTTTGTCCAACTTTTACGTCATTGACGAGACATGACTCATAATTCTGCACCAGAAGACGACGCGTTCGGTAAATCTGGACGTCAAGAACGGAAGAAATGTAATTAGTCAGAGTCAGTGAACGCATCACAATCCTACCACTCTTATCTCTGACTCCACATCCAAACAGATTACTCTACAGAAGTTATTTTTTGTATCTTCTATGAATGATTGTAATTTTTGTAGTTACAATACCAAAATTTTCACTTAACTTTATATTTTGGTCCCTCTGAGGATGTAATTTTTAAATACAAAATGATTGATCATTTGATTAGTTACACAATATTAGAGTAAACGTTTTACCAAATACTTTTTTACTTTTACTTTAGTAGAAATAAGTTGAAGTACTTGAGTAAAATGTTTGTGTACTTTACCTCAGGTGCGCCGTCTCGTTCAGGAGAACCAGTGGCTGAGGGACGAACTCGCCGGCGCTCAGCAGCGGCTGCAGGACAGGGAGCAGGAGGTCGTGACCCTAGAGGAGCAGAACAAACACCTGCTGTTTATGTCCTCCATACGCAAATACGACCAGGATGAGCCGCCAGTGGTGAGAACCTGCAGACTCCTCACAGATCCCACTGTTCAGGGAACGAAACATTCATATTTAAGCCACTGAAACAAGAGAAGCAAAGAAAGAGGGTGTACTTTGTTTTTTCAGTGTCTGTTGGAGCTTTTAAAAGTTTGTGCTGCTTTTCTTTCAGGATGAGAAAGAAATTTCCTCCAACAAGGAGTCCCTGGATGATTTGTTTCCTGCTGAAGATGAGGAACCGTCCCAGAGTAAGGCGTTACGATTTCAGATTACGCTGACAGTCACGTTCTCATGCTACAGAAATGGTTGAACTACAGAAAGCCTGTTTCCCAAAATGTAGAAGGCAACTAAAGTAGATTTGTGTTGATCAGTAAAGAAGAAAATCTCTTATTTTTTGTCTTCGTGCGGTAAAATGTTAAAAACCTAAAGGAAAACAGCTCAATAGGAGAATATTGTTTGAAAGAAAACAGTATAAAGTTGGTGAGTCACATTATTGATGCATCAGATTTATCAGTAAATATCAGATTTGTTTCTAAGTTGTAGATTTGAAGCTGATTTCTTAATAATTTCACTAATGACAAGACATTTTTTCTATGTTGTAAGTAAAATAATTTGCCAGTGGAACTTGAGCTTTTTCATCAATAATAAGAAATTATTAACTTAATACAAACTGATATATCTTGCTGGAAACTTATTTGTAAGTTAATTCTGTATTATTTTCACATTTATTAAGACATTTGGACTAGAAACTATACAAAAATACGTGATAAGATTTTGTTTTTGCAGTGGATGCGCTGTACAATGGTTGTTGACTTGCTTGCTGCGTTCTTCTTGGTTTTGCAGGAGGCTCCACTTCTGCTTTTCAAAGACGTACAGTTGTATAACTGAGCATCTGTTTGCAGACATTTTCACATGTAAATGTTGATATGGTGGGCTTGACAGGCAGCAGCTTATTTGGATTTAAAGTGACAGAGACCCTAAAATAGATAATTCTGAATTGATCAGACTAAGCTCTTATAATCCAAGAATGATTTAGTGAACATGTTTTGTATTAATGATGGATTTATCCTAAACTGTTCAAGAAATAATTTTTACTTTAATTATATAAATGTTTGTGTTTTTTTCCCAGTGTCCCAGCCTCATCACAGCAGCGCAGCGGCGGCGGCCCAGCAGGGCGGCTACGAGATCCCCGCCCGCCTCCGAACGCTCCACAACCTGGTCATCCAGTACGCGTCTCAGGGTCGCTACGAGGTCGCCGTGCCGCTCTGTAAACAGGTGAGACCGGCGAAAGCAGGCGCTTTCTGACCAAAGCGCCTGCAGAGCTGATGATGTCGCCCCAACAGGCTCTGGAAGACCTGGAGAAATCCTCCGGCCACTCGCACCCTGACGTAGCAACCATGCTCAACATCCTGGCTCTGGTGTACAGGTGAGGCGGCACCGACCAGGTTCAGCCTCACAGCTGGGGAGCAACTACTTACTTTTCCTTCAGAAACTTGTTTTAGGTCTATTTTTACTGCACTGTACTTTCGGTAATTTTATTATGAAGCATTTTTATTTTTACTTCAGTAAAATTTCTGGATTTTTTTTCTATCCATTGCATGAAAACCAACAAGTTTTAGCCAGAAATCGCAGTTTCTGTTAAAAAAAAAATTTTATGACAGAAACTGATTAGGAAACATTTTCTTTGATTTTGTTATTATTTATATAAATCATTTTGTTAACTTCATATTTTAATCAGTTTAATGATGTAATTTTTAAATATTAAATGATTGATAATTTGATCAGTTACTCAAAACTTTTTACCAAAGACATTTTTACTCTTGAGTAATTTCTCGAAAGGCTAATTTTTACATTTACTTGAGTAAAACATGTTGAAGTTCTGCTGTTCTCATTTGAGTACATTTTCTGCACCACCTCTTGTCAACATTTCTTCAAAAAAAAAAAGAGATAATTAGCTAATTTAATTAGAAATGTCACCAAATCCAATTTAAACAACAAAAAGTAAAACCATTATGGTTCTGTTTTTATGAAATGGAGCAAAGAAAAATACATTTTGGTGATTTGTTTATATAATAATAGAAGTTCACAGTTTTGTTGACAGATTTTTGTTTTAATTGCAGAGATCAGAACAAGTATAAAGAGGCAGCGAACCTGCTGAACGATGCGTTGGCGATCAGAGAGAAAACTCTTGGCATGGATCATCCAGCTGTAAGAAATTATCTTTAATTAATCAGCACATTAGAATTACAACTTTATTCCCATGATTATACACAAGCTATTACAACTATGCCCCTATTATTCTGACTTTATTCTCGTTTTATTACAAATATGTTCTTATATAACAACGTTTTTCTGTTTTAAATAAATCAGTAAAACAGATTTAACTCTCCTGATCTTCATTTTTTTTCTCTGTTTTTGCCTCAAACGCAGTAATTATTTTATGTTTTGTTTGTTTTTGCAGGTGGCAGCTACACTGAACAACCTGGCTGTGCTTTATGGTAAAAGAGGAAAATACAAAGAAGCGGAGCCGCTTTGTAAACGAGCTCTGGAGATCCGAGAGAAAGTAAGATGGGGAGACTTCCTAATTATCACTATTTATTACCAGCCACAACTGCTCGCCCACACTTTTACCAAATTCATTTTTTCTAGGGACTTAAGACGTACATAATAAACACTGAAAAATATCCAGTATAATAAACATCTGTCAAAAAAAAGCTTTTTATAAATTATTAAGTTAAATATCTGCATTATTTCATCTACTTTATGTAAAACAGCCATCCTGCTGTTACTGAAACAATCCCTCGTCATGATGACGCCACCGCCGTGCCGGTCTGTCATTTCTAAACATCTGCAGTTGTTTACAAATGGCTCCAGATTGCTTTCCAAACTTGCATCGAGCCAAAATGTTAACATAAGAAATCCTTGAATCTCCATTCAGCTGTAAAATGCCTATGTGGTCCTAGCTCCGCCTTAGGGATGCAGCTCCTCCCAACCTCAGATCCTTCAGACTAGCCATCAGCAATTAGCAAACAGCTGGTGGAACTGCAGAGTTTGTTATATGAGCTACTGCTCAGTTCAACGCTGGTAAAAATGTTAAAGAGTTGATAGAGGAGCCATGTTGGGATGACTTCCTGAAGGAAAAGTTTAACAGAGCAAGAGTTTTAAAGAGACAGACTCATATTTAACATTTATAGCATTTTTATAACAACTGATGGTAACATAGATGCTTCATTATGCTACAAAATGACACTATGTGCCTGGAAAATTCATAATGCTGCTGCTTAAATAATTCAGTAAAGCTGGTCCTGGCCTTTGGGTTCAGATTAAAGTCACAGTTTCTGCTCGCAGGTTCTGGGTACGGACCATCCCGACGTGGCCAAGCAGCTCAACAACCTGGCGCTGCTGTGCCAGAACCAGGGGAAGTACCAGGAAGTGGAGCAGTACTACGAACGAGCTCTGCACATCTACCAGAGCAAACTGGGACCGGACGACGCCAACGTGGCGAAAACCAAGAACAACCTGGTGAGACGAGACAGAAACCCGTTTCTAATCCCGTTTCTAATCCCTGCTAATCTGGTGAAAAGTAGACATGTTTGGGTTTTTTTCTTTTTAAGTTGTGTTGCTGTTTGTGTGTTTTCTTTTCAGGCGTCATGTTATCTGAAACAGGGAAAATACAGACAAGCGGAAGCGCTTTACAAAGAGATTCTGACCAGAGCTCATGAAAAAGAATTTGGATCTGTGGAAGGTAAATTAATCTTTAAAAATGTAATTTTTTCTCATTTCTTTCTGTTTTTTTGTTATTTCTTGGCTTATTTTTTTTCTTTCCTTGCTTCTTTCATTAAATATGCCTCAACAATCTCATTTATCAACTTAAAACTGAAGCTTCTAGTAGAAAGCTATTATTGTTGCTGCTGGAATTAAAGTATTTTCTAGAAAATATTTGACAGTTTGGAAACTAAACTGTCAATAATTTATTATTTCTCACTTGGTTTTAATAAAATTGTGCATGTTTAATTTATTACTATGGACTTAAAAAAAAAAAAAGATATTAATTTGATCAAGAAATTAATTTTGACTTGGCGATTTTTGGCCCAAACATCAAAACGCTGGACATGTCAGCCGAACATCTGTAAAGTGAATCTTTAACTTTTTTCAGTGCTTTTTGCCGTGTCTGTCGCCTAGGAGACGGGCGTCCCCGCTGGTCCAACATGGAGGACGGCGGCGCCGCGCAGGACGGACTGAAGCGCAGCAGCTCCTTCACCAAACTCCGGGAGTCGATACGCCGGAGCAGCGAGAAGCTGGTCCGCAAGCTAAAGGGGGTCGGGATGGAGGAGAGCACCCCGAGGAATGCTGGGTAATTTTCCAGAACATGGCTGCAGAAATCCCACTTTAACTTGATCTGAAACCACAATGAGTGGAAAAAAGAAACCAAGATGGCGTCTTCTGTTTTGCTTGTGTTTCCTTTGCAGGATGAAGAGGGCGAACTCTCTGAACGTGTTGAACGTTGGAACCAGAGAAAATCTCGACGGCAACCAGGTGAGTTTAAAAGACAAAACATTCAGGGGCTTTTTAAGCTGCGCTAACGAGAATGTTAGGGATGCTAACCCTGACATGCTAATGCTACAGCGACATGGTATTTAGTGGAAGCTAATGCTAACGCTCTAATGATTTTGCATCTCATTATGGAAGTTTTCCCATTTTAACAAGTTTTTTTTTTTATTTCTTATGTGTTTTTTCCATTTTAATTCCATTTCTCCTCTCTATTGTGACGTTTTTCTCTTGGCGACTTTTTGATCTTTTCTTGTTTTACATATTGTTGCAATGAGATCCTGAAGCCTTTTCCAAACTCTGGCTGTTCAGTTCTTTCTTAGACCTGATCAGGGATCCTCTGATCAGGTTTCAATACCAATCACCCATGAAGGCCGATCAGTGCAGATCACCTGGAATGGCTGTTAATTTGTTGGGTATAAATGCTGATCTGGCAAAATGGAAAAATGATCTGGCAATAAATTCACCTATAATGTTAAATACTTGCAGGCACAATAAACCAGCTATTCAGTCAAAAGGACGACTGAAAACCCTGCAGTCAGTAAAATAATATTTAACAGTAAGACTATCATAAATTATACACGAGTCAAATGAATCTCATAACACTGCCTATATAGAATAATGTCAAGAAATACGGAAACATTCATTAAAAGTCAAATGCAGGTTGCATCAAAATGAACAATCCTGAGTTACTAAATCATAACTTCCTGATTGCTTGACCAGCTTATTAATGCTGGTTCTGATTGGCTGCTTCTGACCAACTGCAGTAATTCTGCAGGGAGGAAGCAGAGATTATCTTCTAATTTTAGGGAATAGCAAAAGTTTTAATGCATATGTAAAATATTTTTGTTGTTTTAGTTGCATGTAGCAGCTTTAAGCAAACATTCAGTGTGGACTTCCGGTGTTATGCCGAGAAATGCATGCCTGCCGAGAATTGCATCCCCTGTCGCGGGAGCGCGCATCGCTCTAAACTCTCGCATATTGATGAGTAAACGGGCTGAAATCCGACCGAAGAGGAAACTTTTAAAGATATTCGTAACATTATCACGTTTATTAATCATGTAAGCGCTAAAATTGTGGGTTTTATTTCGCAAATTAATTAAAATAAACACTGATTTTTTTCACGTTTATTGAGCCATATTTGTCGAACGTTCTTCAGTGTCTGATGAACAAGTTCTCCGCAGCTGCTTTGAAATTCCAAGATTTTTCTTTTAACACCATAATAGCTTAAAACTTTACAAAACCGAGGCCCAATTACGTAGAACATTTTATATCACGCTTAGCTGTCTAGTGTATTAATGTAGGGGAGATGCATTTTAATTTCTGAGCCTGCTAATATTTGCATCCCCTGTCTATTGTCCTGTTCATATGAAACTTATAGTGGTAACTCAGGGAACAAGTGTCATTATGTAGAAAAAATATAATTTCCAAGTTAGCAGGGGATGCAATTTTTGGCAATATGGATTTCTAGCTTGCCAAAAATTGCATCCCCCCTGTTTTCATCAAATATTGTTGATATGACATTAAATTAATACCAGTAGTTCATGGAACTACTCTGGTCATGTAGAAAAACGTATTTCAGTCTTAACTCTTTATTTCTCCAAATTAGCAGGGGATGCAATTTTTGGCAACATGGATTTCTAGCATGCCAAAATTTGCATCCCCCCCTGTTTTCATCAAATATGATCCAATTGAGGTGAAACTCATACCAGCAGTTCTTACAACTACTCTGGTGATGTAGAACAAGTTATTTACCTCTCAACTCTGTGTTTCTCCAAGTTAGCAGGGGGATGCATTTTCCGGCAATGTGGATTTTCAGCTTGCCAAAAATTGCATCCCCTCTACTTTCATCAAATATGATCCAATTGAGATGAAACTCATACCAGCAGTTCTTAGAGCTACTCTGGTGATGTAGAACAAGTTATTTACCTCTCAACTCTGTGTTTCTCCAAGTTAGCAGGGGGATGCATTTTCCGGCAATGTGGATTTTCAGCTTGCCAAAAATTGCATCCCCTCTACTTTCATCAAATATGATCCAATTGAGATGAAACTCATACCAGCAGTTCTTAGAGCTACTCTGGTGATGTAGAAAAAGTTATTTACCTCTCAACTCTGTGTTTCTCCAAGTTAGCAGGGGGATGCATTTTCCGGCAATGTGGATTTTCAGCTTGCCAAAAATTGCCGGAAAATGCATCCCCCTGCTAACTTGGAGAAACACAGAGTTGAGAGGTAAATAACTTGTTCTACATCACCAGAGTAGCTCTAAGAACTGCTGGTATGAGTTTCATCTCAATTGGATCATATTTGATGAAAGTAGAGGGGATGCAATTTTTGGCAAGCTGAAAATCCATATTGCCAAAAGTTGCATCCCCTGCTAACTCTGAGAAATAAAGAGTTAAGAGTGAAATAACTTTTCTACATAACCAGAGTAGTTCTATGAACTACTGGTATGAGTTTCACCTCAATTGGATCATATTTGATAAAAATAGAGGGGATGCAATTTTTGGCAAGCTAAAAATCCATATTGCCAAAAATTGCATCCCCTGCTAATTTGGAGGAATAAAGAGTTAAGAGTGAAATAACCTTTTCTACATGACCAGAGTAGTTCTATGAACTACTGGAATTAATTTAATATTATTTCGAAAATATTTCATGAAAACAGGGGGGATGCAAATTTTGGCAAGCTAGAAATCCATATTGCCAAAAGTTGCATCCCCTGCTAACTCTGAGAAATAAAGAGTTAAGAGTGAAATAACTTGTCCTACATGACCAGAGTAGTTGTAAGAACTGCTGGTATGAGTTTCACCTCAATTGGATCATATTTGATGAAAACAGGGGGGGATGCAAATTTTGGCATGCTAGAAATCCATGTTGCCAAAAATTGCATCCCCTGCTAATTTGGAGAAATAAAGAGTTAAGACTGAAATACGTTTTTCTACATGACCAGAGTAGTTCCATGAACTACTGGTATTAATTTAATGTCATATCAACAATATTTGATGAAAACAGGGGATGCAATTTTTGGCAAGCTAGAAATCCATATTGCCAAAAATTGCATCCCCTGCTAACTTGGAAATTATATTTTTTCTACATAATGACACTTGTTCCCTGAGTTACCACTATAAGTTTCATATGAACAGGACAATAGACAGGGGATGCAAATATTAGCAGGCTCAGAAATTAAAATGCATCTCCCCTACATTAATACACTAGACAGCTAAGCGTGATATAAAATGTTCTACGTAATTGGGCCTCGGTTTTGTAAAGTTTTAAGCTATTATGGTGTTAAAAGAAAAATCTTGGAATTTCAAAGCAGCTGCGGAGAACTTGTTCATCAGACACTGAAGAACGTTCGACAAATATGGCTCAATAAACGTGAAAAAAATCAGTGTTTATTTTAATTAATTTGCGAAATAAAACCCACAATTTTAGCGCTTACATGATTAATAAACGTGATAATGTTACGAATATCTTTAAAAGTTTCCTCTTCGGTCGGATTTCAGCCCGTTTACTCATCAATATGCGAGAGTTTAGAGCGATGCGCGCTCCCGCGACAGGGGATGCAATTCTCGGCAGGCATGCATTTCTCGGCATAACACCGGTCATGTCGCGGTGCTGAACAGACGTGCGGTGGAGCCCTCTCCAATTTCTTTCTAAAAAACTAAATTAACAACCTGTATTATCTTGCTTTTCGTTTCTTTAGTTAACTGTACTAGTTATCGCTGACCAAATGGCACCAAAGAACTCAAAACCAACCTCCAAAAAGGCTTTAATAACGTCTATGTTGAGCTCAGCGCAACAGCCTAGGAGTAGCAAGCTAGCTGATGTTAGCATGGCATTCAGCTTCTCCCCTGGTTGGCAGTGGCTCTTCGGATGTGCCTCCTGTCGACAACGAACCTACAGTCACAGATGGTGAGGATCTGGCGGCCATGGAGGCATGTAGCTCTGGCGACCTCGTGGCGGCTATTAGCTCGATGAAAGATGACTTTGTGAAGAGATTTAATAGCCTGCTAACTGCTATTCAGGGGTGCAATCGGAGATAAGAATTGTTGCCGCGCGTATTACACAAGCGGAGGACAGAATCAGCGCTAGCGAGGATTCTATTGCTTCCCTGCAAGCCGATAACACTGCTACGAAAACTACCATTGAAGCTCTGCAACTAAAGATAGACGACCTGGAAAATCGTAGTCGCCGTTCCAACATTCGTCTTATCGGTCTCCCTGAGGGGACTGAAGGTTCTGACATGTGTGCATTTTTGGAGAAATGGCTGCCCGAGGTGCTTGGTGCAGAAACGTTCCCGATCCCGCTGATCATAGAGAGAGCACACAGAGTCGGGCGAGTTGAAGCTGCGGGGACACGGTCCAGAGCGGTGGTCATGAAGCTGCTGAACTACGCTGACAAAGTCCGGATCATGAAGGCTGCCAGGACGAAGGGAGAAATACGTTTGAAGAATAACAGAATCATGTTCTTCCCGGACGTTTCTGCCGAGCTTCTGAAAAAACGCAAGGTATTTGACCAGGTGAAAAGGGATCTATCTTCTATTTCTCTGGAGTTACCGGAGCTGCGCTACGGTGTTGCTCATCCGGCCACACTTTTGGTGACCTACAAGAAGAAACGTCACGCTTTTGACAAGGTAGCAGATGCGGAGTCCTTCGTCCTGCAGCTCCAGCGGGAGCGCAATCTGGTTACAAACCAGGTAGAAGTCCAAGTCCAAGAAGGGTGAACAATTATGTGACGTTGTCTAATCATATCTTACTATGTATGCAAATATGGTCACATATCTGTAAGTGCACTTCCATATTCATATTTTTTCATTTCTTTGACTTGATGGTTCATAATGGTTAGTAATACAGCTTTATTTTGTGTTTAATACACATGGTCAATTTACAATATTTAGGGCAACTAAGGTTAAGACATGCAAATGCGTGTTTATTTTCATTATAGGTTATTGGTTGTTAAGTTCATTACTGTTTTTCTGGGGGCTGCGGTTTGATGGGGTTTTTCTATATGCTGTTCCTCTTCGCCATGAGTGCTGGGGTGGACCGGCAGGGCTTCATGGCCGAGCCTGGATGGCTCCTTGCGAAGTGTTCTCAGTGGGTTGGGTGGGTGTACTTCGTTTGGGGATTTACACTCTATTGTTTAATTGTTGTTTGTTGTGTCTGTACTGTCTTGTCTTTCTTTGTCATTTTTTCCCTCTGCAGCTCACTCTTTAATACACATCCCATGGCTGAAATAACTTTTCCTTTTTTCTGATGGCCTCTGATCTTCAATTCACCTCTTGGAATGTAAGAGGTCTGAATAAACTTGTCAAACTGCGACAGGTGATGAAAAGGATTCAACAATTAAAGGCTAAGATAGTTTTCCTCCAGGAGACACATTTGACCCCTGATGATGTTAGTAGAGTGAGGAGAAGATGGCATGGTCGGGTTTTTTCTACTTCCTTTAGCTCACACTCGAGGGGCGTAATCACACTAATCCACAGTTCGGTGCCATTCCAGCTCATCAATGTAACTGAGGATCGATATGGCAGATATCTAATTGTACAGTGTGCGATTCTGTCTGTGAAACTGAATTTGGTCAATATTTACGGGGCAAACAATGATAACCCTGCTTTTTTTAGACACCTGTTTCTGTCTGTAGCATCGCTCCCTGGAGGGTACATCATAGGAGGTGACTTTAACTGTACGCTCATTCCAACGTTAGATAGATCTACAGGCAAAGATGTTTCTCATGCTCAAACAAGGAAAGAATTACTTAACTTCATGAAAGAACTTAATTTGGTTGACATTTGGAGAAATATGCATCCTAATCAGTTTTCTTTCTCATGTTATTCTGGTACTTGCCAAACATTTTCAAGAATCGATTACTATTTAGTCTCAGCTGATCTAGTTCCACACATTACTAATAGTTGGCATGACAGCATAGTAATATCTGATCACGCTCCGGTGTCATTCTGTCTTAGGGTTCCTAACCTTTCCTTTTCATCTAAATGGCGTCTACAATCATTTTGGCTTAGTGACCCAGATTTCATACAATTTATTGGAACAAAAATATTTATGTATTTTGAATTGAACACTCACCAAACCTCTGCTACGGTGAGATGGGAGGCCTTTAAGGCATTCTTAAGAGGCCAAATGATCAGTTTTACCAGCTTCAAGCATAAAACTAACAAACAAGAATTGGAACAACTAGATAATCCTTCAACCCAATTAAACACAGAACTTCTTAGGTTAAGAGCTAAATACAACATGCTGTCTACAAATAAAGCAATTAAAAGTTTAATGAGACTGAAACAATCATATTTTGAACAAGGTGAGAAGGCTAGTAAATTGTTGGCTTGGCGTATCAAACAGGAACAAACAGATAAAGCAATAAACTCAATTCAAACAGCTGAAGGAGGGTTTACTTCTGACCCAAAAGAAATAAACAGCACGTTTTCAAAATTTTACTACAATTTGTATAGCTCAGACTACTCAGACCTAGCTCCCCATGCACAAACTGTTTTCTTGGATTCTTTAGAATTTACTCCCCTAGATAGTGAATCCTTAAACTCACTTGATTTTGAGCTCAATGCACAATTATTATCTGAGGCTATATCTGGTTTGAAAGGGGTAAAAGCCCAGGGCCTGATGGAATCCCAATTGAAATATATAAAATTTTTCAATCCAAACTGATACCTCCTATGCTTGACATGTATCTGGAATCCTTTAGTAAAGGATCTCTTCCTCCCTTACTTAATACAGCAACCATCTCCCTACTCCTGAAGTCAGGTAAACCTGCAACTCAATGTAGCTCATATAGGCCAATATCGCTTATTAATAATGATGTAAAAATTCTGTGTAAAGTGTTAGCAAGGAAGTTGGAGCCACTTTTATCCATGTTGATTCACCCCGATCAAAATGGTTTTGTACAAGGAAGACAGGGTTTTCACAACATCAGAAGAGTGTTTAATGTAATTTTTGAGAAATCTGAAGTTCCAGACACTGCCATCCTGTCGCTGGATGCAGAGAAGGCCTTTGACAGGATAGAATGGCAATATATGTTTGATGTTATGGAATGCTTTGGCATAGGAGGGAAATTTCTTAGCTGGATAAAACTTATTTATTCTAACCCACAAGCTGAAATTTTAACCAATGGTCTAACTTCATCTCCCTTTAAATTGAAACGTGGAACAAGGCAGGGCTGCCCCTTTCTCCTCTGTTGTTCACATTGGCCATCGAACCTTTAGCAATGGCAATTCGCAAACACGATAAAATAACCGGTATAAGATTAGGGAGCTTAGAACACCTTGTGGCTTTGTATGCAGACGACATAATCCTGTTTTGCTCTAAGCTGGGTAACACTGTGCCCGCAATAAATAATTTAATTAATTCTTTTGGAATTTTTTCAGGATATAAGGTAAATAATGCTAAATCTGAAATACTGTACCTATCAGAAAAAGAACGTCTCAATCCCCCAATTTCAACTCCATATGTAGCGTCTAAACAAGGATTTACTTATCTAGGTGTTAAAGTTACCCCCACAATACAGGATATCATTCCAACTAATTATAATCGCCTTACAGAATCAGTTATGCAATTAATAGAAAGATGGTCCAGACTACCCATTTCCTTAATAGGCCGTGTCAATATCATAAAAATGACAATATTGCCAAAGTTTTTATACGTTTTCCAATCAGTTCCACTTTCCCCTCCCCTCTCCTTTTTTAAGGAGATAAATAAAACTTTTTCCAACTTCATCTGGAACGGTAACCGTCCTAGAGTGAGGCTGTCCCTTTATTTTTCTGACTTACAATTACCAAATTTATTATGTATGTTCTGGGCAGCCCAGATCAGAGCAGCTATGTTTTACTTTATATCCAAAGAGCCCCCAGTGTGGGTTACAATGGAGTCCCAGCATATCTCTATTCCTATAAACTTATACTTGTACTCATCAGACAGGAAAAAACTTATTAAACAAACAAAAAATCCTTTTCTGAAAAATACAATGCTGGTCTGGCAAAAGGTACTTGATTATTTGGGAGTAAAGCAACAGCTATCCCAGTTCTCACCCATCTTTGGAAACAGGGACTTTGGTCCAGGTAGCACTGACCCAGGTTTTAAACTCTGGTCTGCTAAGGGGTTAGCTAAGGTATCTGATCTTTTTATAGGGAGAGTATTTATGTCATTCGAAGAACTTAAAAACAAACATGACATTCCTAGTAAACATTTCTATAAATATCTTCAAGTTCGGAATTTCATTTTATCCAAGCAACAAAATAACCTTGATCTGCCCTCTTTGTCTTCATTAGAAGACATTATCATCAGCCACCTATATGGCAGAGGACAGGTGTCTCTAATTTATTCCTTGTTGGTTGACAACTGTAAGGAATCTTCGACTAATATCCTAAAAGCATGGGAAGTGGACTTGGGAGAGAACTTATCGAGTGAGGAATGGTCATTAGCTTGCACTTCGATTCACACACAATCTGCTAACATAAATTCCAAATTATTACAATACAAATGGCTGACTAGGCAATACATCACTCCAGCTAAATTGCATAATTTTAATCCTAATATTCCTGATACTTGCATTAAATGTACTTCCAAAAAGGTTCTTTATTTCATTGTATGTGGCGTGTCCTCGAGTGTTAGCATTTTGGAAAGAGGTATTGATTGTGATAGGTCAGATGATTGGTAAAAAGGTTCCTTTGGATCCTAAAATGTGCATCTTGAATATTTATCCTGAGGACTTTGTTATTCCAAACAACTTGAGATCCTTACTTAATGTCTCCTTTTTGGAAGCTAAACGTTGCATTGCACTCTCTTGGAAGAAAAGGACATTATGTGGAATTTCACAATGGACCACACAAATGACATTCTACTTTGCACTTGAGAAAATCAGTTACTTTACTAAGAATAAGCTTGATAAATTTTGGGTGGTCTGGTCTGTCTTTTACACTTGGCTGTGCCAAAATGACATCCAACTTGATGGATGGAAAGATGGATGGCTATAAGGCCATATGGTAAGACAAATTGATGTTTACAGTTGGTCAATTGAGGGTCTGCTGCAGCCCCCCCGCACCCCCTCGTTTTTTTTTTTTTTTTTTTAATTATTATTATTATAGTCTACCCTGTGTATATGCTCTTTGGGTTTTTCTCTGGTATAGGTTTATGTTCTAAGTATTTGTAAGTGTATGAATGTATGTATGTATGTTCCTTTTTCTTCTGTGCTTTTGGTTTTTGTAAGTGTACATATGTATGTTTCTTGTTCTTCTGTTAAAATCTATAAATAAATGCTTCAAAAAAAAAAAAAAAAACATTCAGTGTGAGATTCTCTGCCAGGTGGAGGTTGAGCGGCGGTCCAATAGCGAGAGCAGATCCCAGCGTCTTACACTGCCAGCTCAAACACTGAGATTATTAATTCAGATTATTTGCTGAGCTTTCTGACCGTCTTCCTGTTGAGTGTTTGACAAAAAAACAACCTCCAGATGTCTTTTTTTCCTGCATTGAGCCTCGATGTCGCAAAACTCCGTCACGTGTTTGTTTTTTAAATGCTTCATTAGATTCGTTGTGTTGATGCAGTTTGACCTACTTCACCCCAGAGGTAATTTTCCTCATTTACTCAGAGCGTTAAAGTTTCACACGACATCGTTTAGGACTTGCTGCTGCTGCTGCGCTTCAGCTGTGTGAAGGAAAGAGGAGATAAGCTGAACACGCAGGCTGCAAAGTGAGATAAATGTGGTCAGTTTTGCTGATCGGCGATTATACACACGGAAATCGGCCGATTATGATCGGTGGCCGATCGACTGGCTCACCTCTACCTTACACTCTTATGTGAGCATTTCTCCCTGATCATCCAAACTGAGATCAAAATGGCCGCTGCCCTCTACAAGTAAGATACTGACTGCTCATTGGTACTTAACATAAACTCAGCAGTGTGTTTGCATTGTTCTGAATGTTGTGATGATTATTCTGTGTTTTCTGCTCCTCAGTCCCAGCCACCTGATGGACAGTCGAGGCCTGAGCTGCAGCACGCAGAGCCTGAACAGACGGGATCGCTGGGTGGGACCAGCTAACACAAAATAACACAAACCATTTAAATACAAGAGAAACTGATGGATTGTTTAAAAACTGGACTCCAAAATCAGCATCAAGAGGATTCCCCGCCATGAGTCTCCAAACGATGGTCGCTGCAAAGTGGGGGTCAAAGGTCGACTTATCCTGACCAGCAACAAGGTTTAAGTCTGTCTGCAACACTTCCTTTTCTTTCTCCTGTTTTCTGAATTGTCAGAATCAAGTTTAACAATTTTACATGCTAAATCTCTAAAACAAAACAAAATAATCTATTTATTATTTTTATAACTAAGGAACAATCTAGAAATCTCAAATAGTTTCATGAGAAACGTCCAACAAAAAGAAAAAAAAGTACAAATTTGATGTCTATAAAGTAACATATCTAAGAATTATGAAGTTATTTTTTACCTTCGATTTGGGAGCAAAATTGCAACATTTGTTCCATTTCCAGCTGGTGGTTTTCTTTTTCAAACTGCACTGAATCAAACCCTTTGAAAAACCTGTTTCCCTCCTGGCCTGTGGGGGCGCTGCACCAACAACCACTGAAGGAAACGACATAAAAACCTCTGCAGAAGACACTGAGCACAACTTCCTTCGTCAGGAAACGTAAACAGATGGAGTAGCGTCAGATTTAGAGGTTGGAGGATTTCTCTTGTTTTCGGCTAAAGACCTCGAGCCGTTTCTCCTGCTAGCGCTAGGCTAGCATGTTTGTTTTGGCTGGATTTACCCAGAATGCCCTGCGCTGTTGTCCACTGACTAGGCCAGTGCTTCTCAAATAGTGGGGCGGGCCCCCTTTGGGGGGCGCGGTGCGATACCTGGGGGGGCGTGTGATCCTGGGGAACAGGCTTTTTTTGGCCATACTAGTATAAAGTGTAATTGCGCACAGTAGGCGGCAGTGGCGCTCTCATTGTTACTTCTGTCACGTTTGCGACAGTGCAACATTTTACGACTTACAAGACAACCGGTTTGCCTTGGTTAGCAGTGTTAAGTCAACAAAAAGCTCCGACTGCGTTCTGTCTATGGCCTCCGTTATTCAACAACCCCCAACATGAAAAAGTTTTTCACAGGGATGAAAAGAAAAGCGGAGAGAGACAAAGATAATGAGACAACAGAAAGTTAACCGAAAGCTAAGAAGAGGAAATACGACAAAGCGTATTTAGCGCTTGGCTTCACTGTGACTACAGTTGGAGAAGAGGAAAGACCGGTGTGTTTGCTGTGTCTAAAAATGCTCGCAGCGGACAGCATGAAGCCAAATAAATTAGCGCGTCACTTAAATATGTTACATCCCAATCACGCCGATAAGCCGCTAGAGTTTTTTCAGCGAAAAAAATGTTAATAAGGAAAAAATGTTATGCAGAGATGGATAATCACGGTGGGGAGTGGGGGGCGCGAATAGTTTTCTTCTTGCTAGGGGGGGCGTAACGGAAAATAATTGAGAAGCACTGGACTAGGCAAACAAACTGGAGTAAATTACAGCGGATCAAACAGGACTGGTGTGAATGTTCCACATTGTATTTTATTTGTAAAACACTAAAAGGTTGAAACACAGCTGGTTAATAGTTTCTAGCAGGAATGAATATTTGAAAAAGTTCCTTAAATTGTAGCTTTATTGTGTTTTAGTGAAGTATTTAAAGTTTAAAGGTGTTTTTGTTGAAGATGGAAGTATCTGAACTCCATGTTCTGATTGTCACATTTCTTTTTTGAATGATTGTATATTTGCTGTTTGTTTGGGGAGTTGACGTCATGCTGTTGGTTACCATAGAAACCCTATTTAACAAAATAAAACACATTTAGGGTTAAAACTGAAGAAGTTTACTCTGGTTTAGAGGAATGTTTGTGTTTTATATCTGCAGCTTTGTGAAAAGTTAAATAGGATTAAAGAGAATTTAAACAACATGAAGTTTTTGGTGTATTTTCTGTTTACTGATGATGTTCATTTTAAAAATCAGCTTCAAAAGCAAATATTTTGTTTTGGGTTGTTACTTTTCTTCTGCAGAGCATCAATGCCCCTCCCCCACCTAATGCTGCAAGTCGGCTGACTGCAATAAAGTTTTTCAGATTGACTGATTGGAAATATTTAAACTCAAACAAGAAAGATGATCTTTTCTTTTTTGTTTAGCTTTAGTGCTAATAATTATCTGGACTAATAGATTAGTGGAGTTAATTATTACAGAAAAGAATAAAAATTCATCTCAGAAGTTGTAGTTTAATTTATTTGGGGATTTTGAAGAGTCAGTGGCTTTTTGCTTAGTGACGGATATTTCATCATTCAGTATATTGAGTCAGCCAAAGCAGATGGAAACTGTGATACTATCAAAAGATGATAAACATGCAAAAACATGTTTTATGTAAAATTATGAAGGTAAAAAATGTAATTAGTCCATCAGAGCAATTAGAAAAGCCAGAAAACCTGCTGGTTTATTAAAAATGCACCGCAGAAGCCCGACCCGACTATCAAACTCAACTTTGGGCCAACCGGCTCGAATTTTGGCTCAGAGCTGCAAAGGTTGAGATAATAGTTTAGATTTTCATGCATGCATGTTGCTGCAGCAGCATAAAGGGGCTGGTAGTGTTTAATATGCTAAATAATAAATGTTTTGAGTTAAATGGACCTAAAATATCTCAGCTCTTTGAAATAAACAACTTTTTCCAGCTGAAGATCTAAAGTTTAGATTCACCCTGAAAAACCTGGTTATGTTGCAATAAAGCTGATAATGTTGCTGACGCTTCAATCCAGATTAGCATCACTCAGCAAGCTCACGGCAGCACACAGAGGCTGAACACCCAGATTAATGTCTAGATTTCTCTCTGTTTCTTCTCTTCATAGCAGCAACAACTGGGCTCAGTTCTGCTCAGCAGTGACTCCTTCCTGCAGGGAAGCTGAGCTGCTGCTCCCAACAACATCAGGTTCCCCTTCAGTGGATCAAACACACCTGAGTTCCTCTTGCTTCTCCTGGCTTTGACCTTCAGCTCTGCTACAAGGACACAAGAAAAGAGTTGAGTTGGGACATGAACTGGCACTTCAGGCTCCTTTCAGTCTGCAGGTTTTTCTAGTTCTACCTGCACTGTAAAAATGGGTCAAAACTCTGCAATAGACTGGTTGAACTGGGACATTACCTCCTTCATAATATTGTCTTGACAACTTGGCAATTTCCTTCAAATCTGCTGCTGTGTGGTGGTGTTGGACTCCATCTCTCCAGGTCTGGGGAGGCTGGAGTAGACAAGACTTGGCTTAACTGAGCTCCAATGCAGTCAAAGCGGGTCAATAATGTCTGAATATCTGTCACAATCGCCCTTTTGTGGCTGAACAGGGGAAACGGTCCGCTCACTCGTACTTGCTTTGTCTTCTAAGGACAGTAAACTGCGTCTCCCCATGGTCTCATCTATGATGCATTTCAGCCTCTTTAGCAACAGCAAGCGCTGATCCTTCCTGCCCAGATTTTTTGGACATGTCAGGTAGTTAGTCAGATACTCAACACAACTTTCTGTATTATTTTGCATCAGCTGACTGGAGGCCATTCCTTCAACGTCTCCTAGAGAAGTTGCAGTGAGGTGAGCTTAGCTACCTGTTAGCTGATGTAACTTCTTGAAGCTCCATAATATGTGCTTTCTCTCAGCGGACAACATCTTGCTGACCTCAAATGCATGGGTCCTCAGTCCATCACTCCGTAGGCTGGTACACCTTTCAACTGGTTACTGGCCTCTCTGCTACACACTGGGTCACTCCTGGCTCCAGGAACATGCAACTAGGTGTGGCCTGCTGATCCCGGACGAGCCCCCATGATCTGTTACCGGTCCCCAGCGTCAGGGCTGCTGTAGTAGTGATGTGAGCAATTTGACGAATAGTAAACAGGATTTAGTAATGACAACCAGAGGGCTCTCTTTGGGATCCAGATTCAATCTCATTTATTTGTTCAACAAATGTCTTACATTACCTTTCTTTGTTAAAAACTCTGTTTATTTTTCTCACAAGAAATATTAAGTTCACACATAATCCTTTTTACAATATCATCCTTCACTTGGATGAAGACAACCAAGGAATAGAGTGTTAAACAGGATAAATCAACTGTTTCAATTATCTGCATATTAACTGGTCTGAACGTCAAACTGATTTTAAATTATTAATGATCAAAAATACAATTACCAAACTTACAAAAATATAACATTTAACTGTGATCCTAAACTCTGATAGCTAAAACTAAACATGCAAAAAATGTGTGTGTGTAGGTGTGTGTGTGTGCTTGTGTGTGCGTGTGTGTCTGTTGGTAAATGTGGTTTACAAGGACATTTCATTAGAATACACACCACACTAGACGGACATTTTGAATTAGCAGGACATGAGCCGAGTCCTGCTAATTTTGATAAAAATCTAAAAACGTGGAAAGGTTTCTATTGATTCATTAAGCCCAAACATGCTAAAACAAACAAACAAAAAAAAAAGAAACCGAGATGTCCTTTAATTCACATAAACCTGATTTTGTGTATAATTTATGTATCACCAAAGTGCCTCCTGTGGCACTTTTGTGTATTGCAAGACCTCATGAATATTCACACAAGCTCTTATTGAGATTGGTTGTTTGCCGGAAGGTCCTGCTAATTCTTGCAATGTCCTTCTAATTTGTGTGTGCTCTTTACACTTGGGATGAGTTGGCAATATGATTACTTTGTGCTATAAGACTGCATATTTCATAAAAGTTAGTTGCATTCCTAAACCCAACCTTTTGACCAACCTTGGAATGTATGTGGCACCTAAAAATATACAGAATTGATATATATTTTGATCAAATATTGTTAATTTGAAATATTATAAATAATAAATGTGTGGAATATGTGCATGGATTAAAAGAAATATAAACCATAAGAGAGCCATTTTTTCACCAAACTATTTTCGCACTCCACTGCTAACATTTGGTTGATTTTGGTCTGCTCTACATCCTCAGAACCAGAATCAAACATTTTAAAGCATAATTTAGGTTCAAAGCACACCAAATGTTGAATAAACTTCCAGAAAACTGCAAAACAGCTGAAACACTGAATTCCTTTAATTCAAGACTAAAAACACACCTATTTACAGTTGTTTCTGAATCTTAATCAATGGCACATGTATCAATGTATTTAATATATGATTTTAATTTTGATTTTACTTTGAATTTAATTTCTTTGTTTTCTTTTTTAAGGTAAATGTGTTATTTTATGACTTTAGTTCTGTGTTTCTTTGATGTAAAGCACTCAATTGCCTTGCAGCTGAAATGTGCTATACAAATAAACCTGACTTGACGACAGTTTTCAGATCTTGCCAAAGATTCTCCATTGAGTCTATGTCTAGACTTTGACTTGGCCATTCTAACACATAAATATGTTTTAATTTAAAGCATTCCATTGTAGATCTGGCATTATGTTTAAGGTCATTGTCCTGCTGGATGTTAAACCTCTGCCCCAGCCTCAAATCATTTGCAGACTCCAGCAGGCTATCTTCAAAGACTGCCCTGTATTTGGCTCAATCCATCTTACAATCAACTCTTAATCTTCCCTGTCCTTGAAGGAAAACAACCCCAGAGCATGATGCTGCCACCACCATGTTAGTCAGTAGGGAAGGTGTGTTCAGGGTGATGTGCAATGTCCATTCTCCACCATAAGTTGTGCTTTCCATTTTTGCCAAAAAGTTACATTTTGGTCTTGTGTTATCGTTTTTGCTGTATCCCAACATGGCTTCTGGCAAACTGACAATGGGATGTCTTATGGTTTTCTATATACAATGGCTTTTTTAATTGGTACTCTTCCATAAAATCACATTTGTGCAGTGCATGACCAATAGTTGTACTGTGTACAGATTCCCCCACCTGAGGTGTGGCTATCTCTGCATTTGGTGCACAGCAACCAGGGACCTCTTGGTTGCATCTCTGATCATTGCTTTTATTCTTCAGCCTGTAAGTTTAGGTGGATGGCCTTGTCTTGGTAGGTTCACAGCTGTGCCATTCTTATTCCATCTCCAGATTATTCATGGAACAGTACTCTGTGAGATGTTCAAAGCTTGGAAAACCTATTTATAGCCTAAGCCTGATTCAAGCTTCTCCACAACTTTATCCTTAACCTGTCTGGTGTGTTCCTTGCACTTCATGATGCTCTTGTGCACTAATATTTCCTTACCCAACTTTTGAGACAGTCATAGAGGAGTTTTTTAACTGGAATTAGATTACAAACAGGTGGACTATATTTAGTCATTAGCAGTCATCAAGCAACTTCTTAAGGCAATTGGATGCACTCAGCAAAAGGCGACTCAACACTTTTGCCACTTTTTAGCTTTTATTTGTAAAAAATGTTTTGAATCATGTATAGTTTTGTTTCTACTTCACAACTATATACCACTTTGTGTTTGTCTTAACCATACAATTTTGTAAAAAATATGTTTGGGGTTATAATGTCAGTATCAAATTTATTCATATAGCACTTTAAAAACAAGTAATAAAATGGAAAAGTTCAAGGGCTAAGGTTACTTTTGCAAGCCACTCTACTTACAAATTGTAAGGCAAGTCCAATGAGAGAAACAAGGCCCAGACAATAAACAGTTATGTATCGAGAGTTATCATATGCCCTGCTGAGATAATAGGATGGAAAAAGGAAAATTCAGTCCGCTGATATAAGAATACAAAAGCTGATGATGATGTATGGAAAATTGTGCCACTCAAGGTTGTAGCACATTGGAGTAGCTCTGTTCTTTCATTGAGAATTTTACTTTTTACACTTATATTGCTCCCTTTCTGGAGGAAAAATAGCTTTTGTTTGGACAAAAGTTCATTTTTGTTTTGCATACTGTATATTTGGACTGATTTTTGGAAATATTTTCATACTTTGCTATTTAGCTATGGTTATGCATCTTTACTGGATGCATAACCATAGCAACATGGTGTTTTATAACAGAGAGCAAACAATGCTACCAATGGAAAGAAAGGCTTAGACTGAAACAAAGCACAGTGGCACATATGCAAGTCCCTATCAGAGCAATAGCAGCCCAGATCTATAACATCCAGCAAGATCTTGGGTGCATGCTATGCAGAGTCCCCTTGCATCTAACACCAGGACGTAAGATGGTATCATGATAAGAATACATGGAACACCACAACCAAGTACCCAGAATAGAGTAAAGAAACATCTGAAGGGAATACAACCTTGAACACACCTTGTTAAAACAGGAAATGCCACACAAGGTTGTAGCAAATAAACAAGCAGAGACCCAGTAGTACTTCCAGATACAGAAAGACAAAATGCAAAAAGTCAAGCAACTAGACATGGTGATCACTGAGCAGCAGAGAAAAGCAGTTGTAATGATGTGGCTATCCCAAATGAACAGAAGGAACAGAAAAAACTAAGAGAAATACCAAAGGCTCAAAAAAGCCTCATCCTCCGAGGACCTAAGAAAAAGTTTGCCCACATCAGTGGATGACTTCTTTTGGGTTGTGTAGTCCACAATACTAAATTTTGCCCAACATGGGGTTTGGTGTCCACATATTAGGTCATTATTTTATGACTCAGTGGTGGTGGAATATTATAACAAATTACAGGTAAGACCCAAGATGGTCAGTGTTTATTGTTGTGGTGTAAGTTTACAAAACGTTAGCAACTGTAGAGATTTACCATCTAAACATGGTGATTTAAAATGAATTAATGTTTTTATGAGAAAAATAATATCCACATATCATGTAAAAAGATAATTCTTTGTTGTTGGAATCATTAGGTCCCATTCAGCCCAAATATCAAAGATGAATTAATAATGCATGTCATGCAAGAGTTTGGGTCTTAGAGGTTAAAAAGAGTGTGGCTGTGGTCACTGAAACCCTTGGGGTAATGACCCCTAAACTGGAAGAGTAGCTCAAACAAATACCTGAAGATGCATCAGACCTCTTGAGACAGAGAAGCACACCTTTGGGAACTGCTAACATACTATGAAGACCACTCACACTCCAAGGCCTGCGGTAGAGGACTCAAGCTTTTTTAAATTTAATTTCCCTTTTTAGGATCAATAAATTTGAAAGACAGTATAACCACTCATGGAGTAATACAGAATTACAAATCTAAAAATAAAAGGCACAAATTATCCTAGATAATTATTAGTAATAAGATAATGTTTTAATATTTGAAGGTTTTGAACCTGTCAGTAGAAAGCTGAACTTGACTGCACTCAGAAACTCATTCAGTCATATAATTCAGGGTGATCTTTTCTTTTTTGTTTAGCTTTAGTGCTAAACTAATAATTAGCTGGACTAATAGATTAGTGGAGTTAATTGCTAATTATTACAGAAAAGAATAAAAAATTTAACTCAGAAGTTGTAGTTTAATTTACTTGGGGATTTTGAAGAGTCAGTGGCTTTTTGCTTAGTGACGGATATTTCATCATTCAGTATATTGAGTCGGCCAAAGCAGATGGAAACTGTGATACTATCAAAAGATGATAAACATGCAAAAACATGTTTTATGTAAAATTATGAAGGTAAAAAATGTAATTAGTCCATCAGAGCAATTAGAAAAGCCAGAAAACCTGCTGGTTTATTAAAAATGCACCGCAGAAGCCCGACCCGACGATCAAACTCAACTTTGGGCCAACCGGCTCGAATTTTGGCTCCGAGCTGCAAATGTTGAGATAATAGTTTAGATTTTCATGCATGCATGTTGCTGCAGCAGCATAAAGGGGCTGGTAGTGTTTAATATGCTAAATAATAAATGTTTTGAGTTAAATGGACCTAAAATATCTCAGCTCTTTGAAATAAACAACTTTTTCCAGCTGAAGATCTAAAGTTTAGATTCACCCTGAAAAACCTGGTTATGTTGCAATAAAGCTGATAATGTTGCTGACGCTTCAATCCAGATTAGCATCACTCAGCAAGCTCACGGCAGCACACAGAGGCTGAACACCCAGATTAATATCTAGATTTCTCTCTCTGCCTCTATGAAGCCTTTCTGCTCTGATGACCAAAGACAGAAAAACAATAATTCAAATATTCCAGATCTATAATTTGAAATGTTCCAGGAATCTTCCTGGAGGAGAAACTGACCACTTCTCCCCTCTCTGCTACTTTCTCCTACTACTCTCCATCCTTGCTCCAGGTTTTCCCTAGAAAACTTGCTGCGTCTGGTTTTCGGGGCTCTAAGACGATCCACCGTGTTTTTGTATTAAAAGAGAGGAAAAGTAAAAATATTACAAGGTAATTAAATGTTACAGGAAACATCGGCAGTGAAATGCTATTTAAACCCACAACTATAGAGTCTTAAAAACATCAAATCAAAAACTACGATTCAAATGAATATCAATTATTTGCTCTTCTGTTTAATCCACAGTCAGCCTGCGGCTCCATAAGGCCCCCAGGGCTTCGGTGGCCCCAGAAATACTAATATTTTAACACAAACACATAAAGGTAACATTTGTTTATTAATCAAAGCTGCTAAATTTAATAGTTTCAACATAAATTAAAAGATTTTAAATTTAAGATTTTAAAGTTTACTGTGCAAAAGTTTAAAGAATAATATTCATAGTTAGATTGTTTTGTTCCCATGTCAACAATCTAGAGATGCTGATGTTTCTAGCAGCAAGAGGGGCCCCAAAGTCAAACTCTGCTCCAGGCAGAGGGGACAAAGCATTTGGCCTGGTTTGATGCATCGTGTGACAGAAAAAATTATAATAAATCATTTAAAACCAGCGTGATGCTGGGCTGAACCGCTTACCCAGTAACGCACCGGCCAACTGGGACCAACTGGGGCCAACTGGGACCAACTGGGACCAACTGGGACCATCTGGGACCAACTGGGACCACCTGGGACCAACTGGGACCAACTGGGACTAACTGGGGCCAACTGGGACCAACTGGGACCACATGGGACCAACTGGGACCACCTGGGACCACAGACATAAACTTTACAGTGCAGAGAGAGAACTGGTCGCTGGGCGGCGCACCGGGCCAGGGGGCGGGGCTAAAGGCCAGGGGGCGGGGCTAAAGGCCCTTTATACCAAAATAATAAAGCCCATGATAATATAACTTTACAACATAGACAGAGGCAGGCGCCGCATGCGCAGCGTGTCGCAGAACCTCCTGCACCTCTGCATGTTCGTTGTGTATCGAACGCGCCGAATTACGTTCACACAAACTGGAAGATGCTCTTCCAGGCGGCTACAATCTAAACCTTAACTATAGTCGCCATCCTGCTGTCTTGGCTCCACGCGCTCAACCCCAACAGTTGAGAGCGACTATAACTCAGCCTTCAGTCCCTGATGTCACCGCTGTTCCACTGATAGAGAGAAAATGGGATGTAATACGGCTTTTTCAAAAAAAGAAAATGAAATGTATATGTTTTATTTATTTATTATTTTCCTGGTAATATAAATAAGCAACACTTAGCCTGGCGGCCGCCAGGCTTATCAGACCCTGGGGGAAACCCTGCTTGTGTTTTCTGCAGTTATTGCTGACATCAGGTTTATGTTCTCTCTCTGTTTCTTCTCTTCATAGCAGCAACACCTGGGCTCAGTTCTGCTCAGCAGTGACTCCTTGCTGCAGGGAAGCTGAGCTGCTGCTGCCAACAACATCAGGTTCCCCTTCAGTGGATGAAACACACCTGGATCCACTCCGCCACTTGCAGAACAAGCACTGAACTAAACAGGAACAACAGAGACTGGTGAAAGCCTGAATCCCAGTAGGCCCAGTATGAGCCCAGTATGAACCCATCTTCACCATGAGCTCCTAGGAAGGAGGCGTTTTCTCTGAAAGCAGCCAAAGACGTGAACTGTGACGTTCAGGAAGTAGCAGATAAAACAGCTTAAAGTAGGAAGTCTGCAGAGTCTGGAGCCTCATCCTGATCACATCAAGAGACGAAGCTTCGCTCCACATTCAGAGGAAACATGGACCAAACAGCTCTGATGCTGCTGCTGTGTCTCTGCAGCTCAGGTAGGACTCCACTTTCACAAACACTGATATTCACTGGAGTTCAAGTTCAAAATGATCGACTGAGAAACATGTTAAATTTTACTATCAAAAACCTGGAAACTGTTTCTGGTCTCAGATCGTAGAGCTGCTGCTGCAGTTAGTGATGTTTATATTGTCTACTTGCTGCTAAGGAGCCAATAACATCAACAGTTGTTGGTTTCAGTGTTTTGATGAAGTAAAGCACTTTGAACTGCCTTGTTGCTGAAATGAGCTATAAAATTAATCTGATTGATTGATTGATAAGGAGAAGCTGCAGAAACTCTGCAGCGGCGCTGAATCTGCGCAGTAAACAGGTGGAGCCGCATAAAATGGCTCCTTCTGCATGAATCCTCTCATCTTCCTCTTGGCTCCACAGGTTCTCTCTGAGGTTCTGGTCAGGCCCGTTTGCTGGCCAACCGAGCCCAGTAGCACCACGGTCACTGGACCAGCTTCTGGTGCCGCTGGTTGTGCTGGTGAAAACGTTTGGGCTCCGTCTGACGTGGGAGCGTCTCAGGCAGACGCTGGAAATATTCACAGCCTGCCTGATAAGCAGGTCCATAATGTGTCCTTGATGACGTGTTGCTGGGTTAACATGTGAATTAAAGCAAAATGATCAACAATATCACAGCTGTAAAAGCCAAATAATCTAAATAAGCATTACCTGTGGCACAGCTGTGACACTTAGTGGTGGGTGTGTAGTAAGTGGGTGTGACTGTCACTTAGTATGAATGAGAGCCGTACTGACGCGCTGGCTCACTATGTAAAGGAAACGGGTGCGCCGGTGGAGGGTCATAATTTCTGTTGACCGTGTTAAATATTGTTTATTGTTAGCATCATTATGGTTTAGCCTGGTCAGCATGTGTCAGTTTTAAAGTCTGAAGTATTTAAGCTGATATATGGAATAAATTGATGGTAACAACAACAAAGGAGCCACTGGAAGTTATTGGAACACGCATCATGACAGCAACAACCTACCCAGTTAACCCCGTGCGACCTTCTATATTATTGTTAGTTTTTACCGCACAATTAACAGCTTTTAATCCCCTCTGTCTTCAGGCTCGTCAACATGCTGTTGAAATCTCCCACAATTATTTAACTGTCAGAATCAATGAATATAACAGATAAAAACCCATTAAAGTCAATAGAGATGTTTTTTCACATATGATGGGATTTTGCATAGAGTTAGCATCAGAGCTCATTTATGGACTTTTACCTCAATTCCCAGATATTGAAGAGTTAAAATGACCCAAATCAACCTTCTTAAAGTTTCTATGAATCTTGATGTTTTGTAGCAACCCTTCCTCACTTTCCATGTTTTCTATTCTCACTTCAAAACTGTAATCAGGAGGCGCTGATTCAATTAGTGCAGATGAGTCATTATTGATATCCAACCATGTTTCTGTCAGGAACCAAACATCAATATTCTGATCAGTGATGAAGTCGGTAACTAAAAGTCGTCTGAAGTTCAGCAGAACCAGTTTAGTGACTTGGTGGCAGAGAGTTGATGAATCTAAGGTTTGATTTTAGATGCTGCATTCAGTATTTCTGCTTTTTGGAGATTATTTTGTGATCCGCCCAGATGCCGTTCTGTTCACACTGCTGGGGGTTCAGACACTTTCTGGAGGAAGACAGTCGATAAGCTAAAGTCTGGAACCGATTTAAGGACACAGAGGCTCATAGTGATGATCAGGATCAGAATCTGGATCAGAATCAGGATCAGAATCAGAATCAGGATTATAATCAGAATCAGGATCAGAATCAGAATCAGGATTATAATCAGAATCAGGATCAGAATCAGTATCAGAATCAGGATCAGAATCAGGATCAGAATCAGATTCAGGATCAGAATCAGAATCAGAATCAGGATCAGAATCAGGATCAGGATCAGAATCAGGACCAGAATCAGGATCAGAATCAGGATCAGGATCAGAATCAGGATCAGAATCAGGATCAGAATCAGGATCAGGATCAGGATCAGAATCAGAATCAGGATCAGAATCAGATTCAGGATCAGAATCAGGATCAGAATCAGAATCATGAACAGAATCAGGATCAGAATCAGAATTAGGATCAGGATCAGAATCAGGATCAGAATCAGAATCAGGATCAGAATCAGGATCAGAATCAGGACTATAATCAGAATCAGGATCAGAATCAGGATCAGAATCAGAATCAGAATCAGGATCAGAATCAGGATCAGAATCAGAATCAGGATTATAATCAGAATCAGGATCAGAATCAGGATCAGAATCAGAATCAGGATCAGAATCAGATTCGGAATCAGAATCAGGATCAGAATCAGGATCAGAATCAGGATCAGAATCAGAATCAGGATCAGGATCAGAATCAGGATCAGAATCAGGATCAGAATCAGAATCAGGATCAGAATCAGAATCAGAATCAGAATCAGGATTATAATCAGAATCAGGATCAGAATCAGGATCAGAATCAGAATCAGAATCAGGATCAGAATCAGGATCAAGATCAGAATCAGGATCAGAATCAGAATCAGGATCAGAATCAGAATCAGGATCAGAATCAGGATCAGCTGATTTCAGAACTTTTTCCACAGAAACAATAAATTTGACTTTGGTTGGTCTCAGTAAAGACATCAAGTATAAATGGGTAGAAAAGGAGAATAATGAGAAACATTTCAGGTCTTACTACAGAGCGTACATAACATTTCAGTCTGGGCTTTAACTAGGCCACTCCTACATAAAGGTGCTGTGATCAGAACCATCCATGACAGCTCTGCCTCTAAGAGAAGATAAAATAAACACCATCAACAGGATCCTATCATCACATCCTAAATCAATCTGTCTTTGCTTTTTCTAACCCAACATGTAAATGTTGTTTCTTCCAGCGCTGGCTGATGAACTCAGACTGGTAGCAGGAAGGAGTCGCTGTGTTGGCAGACTGGAGAAGAAGAAACTGGGAGACTGGGAACCAGTGGAGTTTTGGTACTATAACTGGAACTTTACATCAGCAGCTGGATTTTGCAGACAGCTCCACTGTGGATCTGTGGTGGCGTTCCAAGGAGATGAGAGCGGCAATGTAGAGATCGTCTGTTCAGGTGATTTCATATCCTGGCCAGTGTCTTCCTGTTCTGCTTCCAACTCCACTTTAAAAATATTCTCACTTCCAGCTCAGTCTGGGCTTCTTCCCCTTCACCTGGATTCCCTCTGGTAGATTTTCTACTGGACCAATCAGTGAACAGAAGAAGTTTGAATGATGACCTTGATTTGCTGTTATTGTAGAAACACAGTCTGTCTGTAGTTTAATCAATGGCAGTGGAGGAAGTTCAGTCCATGTTGGTCACACTTTCAAATATTGAATGAACATCAACAGTCGCCTCATTGGGCTCTTCTCTGTTTTGTGGTGGACAAATTATTGTAAGGTAATATCTGCTGGTTGTATTGTCTTCATCCTAAATGCCAGTGAACTCTCACCAAATGAAGCTGTTTGGTTTGCAAGCACAAGGTTGGGAGATGTTTTCCTGCAGCTGCATGAGAACCAGCCTTGGTATAAAACTCCTGTTGTCTCTGCCTGGGAGTTTTCAATGGGAAATGTTTCACTATAGATCGTCTGATCTGCTCTCTGTATTGAGCACAATATGCCAATAAACCTGATTGAGTGATTTCATATATCAGTGCTTGGTAATGGACAAACATTAGACACTGGGTGAAATTTAAAACCTCAACACAGTCCAGACTCTCTGGATGAACCAAAGTGTGGAACAGAGCGGCTGGTTTTTACCAGGTTAGTGACTGAATGAAGTTTGATTAGATTAAAGGGGAACCAGTGGAGCAGATTCAGGGCTATAAAACCTCAATGTCACTGAGAAGAAGCTGATCAAATGTTGCACTTCCTCCACAAATTAAGTTCAGAGAGTTAAGATGATAGTTTTCTATGATTCTGTCATTAAATCTGTCATTTGCTTTGTAGAAAACAATGATAAAATATTAATAATTGATCATTCATAGGTTCTTTGTGCTGTTCTAGTGTAATTTTCTCTGTTTGTCTTCAGTTTTTTTCCATTCATCTCCAGGCCTGCAGTAAAGGCAGATGCTAAAAGTGCAAAAATATTAAACATGAATATAAAAATAATAAACTCTTCCCAGCCCCCCTCTCCGCCCGTTCTCCACTAGTTGGTTTGTTCCTCCACAGAGTCTGAACTGGATTGTAGCTTTGCTGAACAAACTGGAACCAAATTCAGTGAAAATGTTGAAGAAACTTTTTTCTTTCTGCATCCACAGATTCAGTCAGGCTGGTTCCAGGACCAACCGGTGCTCAGGCAGACTGGAGGTGAAGACCAACCAGTCGTGGTCCTCAGTGTGTGAAAAAGACTTTGACCTGCAGGATGCACAGGTGGTCTGCAGGGAGATTGGCTGTGGCCTCCTTCAGTCCTCCAGGGGGCGCTCTATGGAGAAGCAGAGGCTCCAGTGGGGAGCAGAGAGTTCCTGTGAAGGCAGTGAGTCTGCTCTGCTGAACTGCAGCAGCAGGAAGAGTTCAGGTAGAAACAGCTGCTCACCTGGTCAAGCTGTTGGACTCACCTGTTCAGGTAGAGGAGGATCTGCAGACCTGCTGCTGTTCACTGCTTCACTTCCTTCATTAATGAACTCTCTGTCTCTGCTCACATCAAGACATCAGGTTGGTGGGAGAGGCCAGTCGATGTGCCGGGAGACTGGAGATGTTCCATCAAGAAGAGTGGAGACCAGTGGATGTTTTCGATCGTTACTGGACCATGAACTCAGTTGCTGCAGTTTGTGCTGAACTGGACTGTGGTTCTGCTGTTTCGGCAAGAGATTCAATGGAAGCTTCAGAGAGACCAGTTTGGTGGATCGGGTCTGACTGTTCTCAGTCAGGATCTGCATTAAAAAACTGTTTACCTGCTGATGAAACCAGTAATCAGAGCCATGAGATCATCTGCTCAGGTAAATCTGAACTCATATTTATATAAAATGTTTCTTCCATCAGGTTCCAGACGTCTGCAGAGAAATCGTCACCTTTAACTAAGAACCTGAAGCCTTGAGGGAAACTAAAATACTTTAAATATCCAGATAAAGTTCTCAGTTTATTCCAATAGATGAACAAAAACTCATCATTTTGATAACTTTTAATCTCTGCTGCTTTGAAGTCGATGCATCAAAATCCCAGGAGTTCAAGGAAATCAGACATGTTTAAACCCTGAAAATCAACAGGAAATGACTTTTGATCCAAAATGGTGGACTTCCTGTTTTTAGTGGAAATAGAAGGAAAACCTTTTGTTTGTTATGGTTGTTGGCCTGGCTGAACTAGGGGGCGCTGTTCAGCCATATTGCCACATTTATTTTTAATTCCTATGAAATATTCACATTTTCACAGAGATTAAAGTTTGTTAGACATTTAGTGAGTTTATGATCATGTTAAGGCCCAAAATGTGATAAATTAAGCAGAAATAATAATGAATGATAAACTTGCAGGTACAGTCGGTTTCACTTCACTTTGTTTTCTTGACCTTTATTTTCATCAAACTCAGAGATGTTTCCATGAGTATCTAGAAAAATAAAGTTCTGAAATATTTTAAACCTTTTTTCTTTCTGCATCCACAGATTCAGTCAGGCTGGTTCCAGAGACCAACCAGTGCTCAGGCAGACTGGAGGTGAAGACCAACCAGTCGTGGTCCTCAGTGTGTGAAAAAGACTTTGACCTGCAGGATGCACAGGTGGTCTGCAGGGAGATTGGCTGTGGGCCTCCTTCAGTCCTCCAGGGGGCGCTCTATGGAGAAGCAGAGGCTCCAGTGGGGAGCAGAGAGTTCCTGTGTGAAGGCAGTGAGTCTGCTCTGCTGAACTGCAGCAGCAGGAAGAGTTCAGGTAGAAACAGCTGCTCACCTGGTCAAGCTGTTGGACTCACCTGTTCAGGTAGAGGAGGATCTGCAGACCTGCTGCTGTTCACTGCTTCACTTCCTTCATTAATCAACTCTCTGTCTCTGCTCACATCAAGACAACATCAGGTTGGTGGGAGAGGCCAGTCGATGTGCCGGGAGACTGGAGATGTTCCATCAAGAAGAGTGGAGACCAGTATATGTTATTGATCCTTTCTTGAACACGAACCCAGGTCCTGCAGTTTGTGCTGAACTGGACTGTGGTTCTGCTGTTTCAGCAAGAAAATCAAATGAAGCTTCAGAGAGACCAGTTTGGTTGATCTGGTCTGACTGTTTTCAGTCAGGATCTGCATTAAAGAAATGTTTACCTGATGATGGAACCAGAGATCAGAGCCTTGAGATCATCTGCTCAGGTAAATCTGAACTCATATTTATCTATTTTAAAATGTTTCTTCCATCAGGTTCCAGATGTCTGCAGAGAAACTAAAACTGGTTTAAATATTACTGACTTTACTGAATCATAAAGTTGTTAGTAATCATGTAGAAACATGCTAGTAACCCTGGTAACCAGTCTATGATCAGCCATCTTGTTTTCCACCTCAGATCAGATCCAGTTGTCTCTGTGTTTCCTCTGCGTTGCCAGGTCTGCTGGTTGAGCCGCTCATCTTCCTCTCTTCCTCCACTGACGGGGTCTCCACAGGCAGAAAGCAGGGGTCTGAGCTCCTCATTGGCTCAGAGTTCAGCATCATGTGCTCCATCAGGCCTCAGTATGCAGGCGGCTCCTTCCAGCTCATCTTCAGCACCTCTAACTACACTCAGAACCAGACCCTGCCAGCTGTTAATCACTCTGCCCTCTTCCTGTTCGCTGCTGCTGGCCACGCCCACCAAGGAACCTACCGCTGCCTTTACCACGTCTATGTTTTCTCCCATAACTTCTGGTCTATGAGCCAGCCTCTCAACCTCACTGTCTCAGATAAACTCATGGAGTCCATCAGGAGAAGTTCTGCTTCAGGTGAACCAGCAGCTGTCTGCCTCATTCATGAGGTCAGAGAGGAGGATTGATTATATTAATGTTCATGATCTACAGGCAGCATGAAAACCAGGGTCTATATGATTATTGTACATTTCTAGCTGGACTCATCTGATGAAAGCTGATCCTGAATCTGTTTCATTCATTTTCAGCCCATCTCACTGCTTTGATCATCAGACTGGTTGTCGTCCTGCTGGGAATGCTGGGAATGCTGGGATCCGTCCTGCTCCTCTACTATAAGGTACTGCATGTATCATGCATGATGTGTTGAGTTGGGAAAGTTGTTGCCTTGCAGCTGAACCATCCTCTGTTTCCAGGCCAGGAGAAACCAGAAGTCTGGACCAGAAAACATCATGATGAACGTTCTTGATGAAGGATCCAGAGCTGAAGGCGGCTTAGAGGAGGAGGCTGCAGTCTGAAGGAACCAGGAGAAAATCATCTTGGTTTCACATCCACAGGAAGGAGCAGAGACAAAATATAATTAGAGATATCTCAAATTGCTAAATCATCTAGTCATAACACAATTTGAGATTTCTGGAATGTAAGGGCGGCAAAACCGAATTTATGTTGAAACGGCTTGCCATAATCAATCAGTCTTTAGCTGTTTCTCTGAACTCTGTATTATTATAAAGTTGTAGAATAGTTTCTTTTTGCATTCTTATGACATCCTTAAATGTTTAATATGCTTTATGAAAGAAAATGTGTTTGCTTGCAGTCTGTTTTGTAGCTCAGTAGATTGTTAAACTGTGAGGATGGAATGAAACCTTTCCTATCAAACAGTTTGCTGTGTTTTGCTCGAGGCTCTTTCTCCTGACTGTGTTCAGTGAGCAGAGACTCCAAATGCTGTAAAGCCTTCAAATAAATATTGACAAAGAATTGATATATTCTCTCTGGTTTTTGATCGTTTTTCCTCAGTCTGTTAAAGATCATTTCAACCACAAACAGGATCCAATGAGGTTGAGGGCAACAGGAGATCAGATGCATCCACCAGCCTAAGTAGTTAAACTTCAGTCCACTTCCTGGGTCAGGTGTGGGCAACTCCAGGCCTCCAGGGTCTCCTGCAACTTTTAGAGAATCTCTACTTCAACACCTGAGTCAAACAATGAGGTCATTAGCAGGATTCTGGAGAACTTGCCTGCACTTAGGAGGTGATTGGCCCATTGGATCAAAGTGTGTTGGGTGACGTCTAAGAGTTGCAGGACACCGGCCCTCCAGGACCAGGATTGCTCATCATGTCCTGGTTGAATGAGGGGAGCCTGAAGTCTCGTTCCCAGACCTTCTGACTGACAGGACCCATAAGAACCTCAATAATTTGCATTACTGGGTGAAAAATGGTTTCAAACTTTTACTGGGTTGAGCTAAATGTATTATTTTTACAAGGACAGGGTCAGGCTGTGGTTGAACCAAAATTAATGTTAAAAGTTTAAATAAACTCCAGCTGGGGAGCAAAATATAATGATCTCAAATGTAACTACTGGCTGGTTTTAGCGTTTCTGTACCTTTAAGGAAAGAAAGCTCCTGGAGAAACATCTCATGAAATAAAACAGCCTTCCATTGGGCTATAGAGACACAAATGAATAAGCATTTATTTCTATGGCTCTACAAACTGGTCAAGAGTTTGTTACTCCTCTCATTTATTAACAGATATGTTTGTGCTCCAAACATAGGAGTTATACATCTGGGAGGCCAAGTACATATTCTTGCTCATTTCACATGATGCAAGTCATCCCTGCTTGGAGCATCACCTGCATTTTGTACAACCAATGCACACATAAGTAATGACATTTGTATAAAACAGAAAAGTGAACTGCTCTAGAAGACAACTCTTTCACTGCACCAGTGAAATGCAAGGAAGCAGATTGTCACCTAATGGGGGAACAATGCTGCACTTTTATTCCTGTAACATTTTGAGCAACATTCACCACGAATTGGGTCAATTATTAAAACAACAACAAAAGGATAATTCTAGTTCCACTCTGTGGGGACGGTTTTGGTTGTGATGTTGTCCTTGTGGTTAAATCAATGGTGACCAATCTGATTTCAGCCACTATGATAAACCTGCTGGTTTCTCCATTAACATCATGAAACTGATGATTTTCTCAAGGAAGATGAAGACAGTTTCTAGGAGTAAATCCTCTGAAGTGATGTGAAAACTTAAACTGTGAGGAGCGTTTCTGCTGATGAATTATATCGGCTGTCATTAACTATGGTGTGGTAACTACATCTGAATATTGTTTTAAGTCTCATCACATTAAATCAGTGGCTTCATTGTTTGACATTTGATGATTTTCCTTGATTTGTGTTTCTTCAAATAAAAACTTTTTCCCCATTTATTTGGCAGATTATTGTGCATCATTTTCTTGATCCTATTTTTTATTATTATTTTAGGTTAAACTTTTCTAATATGAAAAGAGGGGAAATATGCATCAATGCATAACAGTGTTATGATTCTCGTGTAATACAGGCGTATTCTCCAGCGTTTTCTCTGACCTCTACATGACAATCAGCTTATTAAATTGCTTTTCTGCTATGCATCTTTATGTTGACCGTGATTATTTAATTTGCCTTATGAAGGAAAATACATATATTTTCAGTCAGTTTTTTTTTTGGACTAACTAGATTGTCAAACTATGTGAATTGAATGAAACCCTTCCTATAACACTGGACCCTGTGTTCTGCTCCAGGCTCTTTCTCCTCACTGTTGTTAATTTCCACAACACAAGGAATAAAGATTATTTTACTCTCCCACCATGCAAGAGGAAGGATAGAAAAATATATATTTTTAAAGAAATAAAATGTAGAACTCATTTCCTTAATCTTTATATATTTTAATAGTATTATTGTCTTCTTTCATAGTCTTCTAATTGTGCATTTATGAAATAGTATGCTATGTTTCTAATATACTGCTCAAAAAAATAAAGGGAACACTCAAATTCGGCTAAAGACCTCGAGCCGTTTCTCCTGCTAGCGCTAGGCTAGCATGTTTGTTTTGGCTGTATTTACCCAGAATGCCTTGCGCTGCTGTCCACTGACTAGGCAAACAAACTGGAGTAAATTAAAGCGGACCAAACCGGACTGGTGTGAATGTTTGACATTGTATTTTGGCCAGTGATTAACTCTCTATGGCATTGTGTTGCCCTCAGGCAACAAACCACTATTTTGGCCCACACACCGGCCCTTTAATTTTTTTAAGTAAACATCACATTAACAGTCTGATGATATGACTGTGACCAATGAAATTTGAGCTGGACGTGGCTTTGACCTTTGTCTTGGGGTGAAACAATCCTTTTTTGGACCACAGCTGACTTGGACACACCGCTAGCAGAAGGTAAGATAAATTTCACTTTTTTTTACATGTAAAAAAGGTGAACTTTATCTTACTTTTAAGTAAGATAAATTACTTATCTTTACTTATCTTTAATTAATTAAATTTAACTAATTTAATTAATTAAAATTAATTAAATTTTAATTTAATTTAAATTAAAAGTATTTAAATTGAAATAATTTTCTATAAATAATATCTGTGATTTGCAGAAATAAGTGAAAAAGCATATTTGATTGAGTAAAGACACTTTTGTCTTCATTTATGTACTAAAATGGCAGTTTTTCATTCGTTGCCTCAGGGCAACATTGTGCAGTTTGACCACTTTTGTGTGAACTATGACATGCTCATGGATGGAGATGTGTAGGGATGTGTAGTTATCAACATAATCAATTTTTTCCTGTACTATCTACTGTTACTCACAGGAAATGGATGCACAATGATTTTATGGGCGTAAGGAACATGATCAAGCGGTTAGGCTCATTCCTTCTGACACTGAGCTTGAGGAGAGTGACAGTGAGGAAGTGGACTCCAAAATCAGGTTTGAGGGAGAGTTAGGAGAGTCAGTAGAGTAACATACTGTATGGAATGAGCATGTATGTGCGTTTGTACATCAGTCAGTGAAGAGAGGTATATATGACCTATTCTAATTTTATGCTTACTGGTTTCTTTTGAAAACAGATGACCTGCCTGATGACAATTAGTCTGTGGATGGAGAGAAAAATGAAGATGATGAAGTATCACAGGAAGCTGTTCCACGCTTACCCCGTTGGAGAACAGCCCACAGTGCCAATATCACCGATTACCCAGAATGGCAGGCCAGTCTTCCAAAATCAGATCATATCAATTCCCCCTACAAATACTTCAAGATGTCTTTTTCTGAAGACATTCTGGAAGTAGTTGTAGAGCAGTCAAATTTATATGCCATTCAGTGTGACACCAACAAGCCCCTTAACCTTGCTAAAAAAGAACTGGATCAATTTATGGGTACAGCAGTATACATGTCATTGTTTGGATTACCAGGCACCCGCATGTTTTTAACAAAGCCACCCAAGTGTCCCAGGCAGCTGACACCATGGCACTAAACAGTTGGGAGTTCATTAAAAAATCCCTGCACTTCAACAACAATGAAGTGAGACAACGAGAAAATATTGATCCACTCCACAAAATCCAACCAGTGGTCACTCATCTTACCTCAAAGCTGCAGACAATACCAATGAGTGAGAAGTTGGCTGTAGATGAGCAGATGGTCCCTTTAAAGGGAAGAAATACACTCTAGCAATACCTGCCAACTAAGCCAAAGAAATGGGGCTACAAGATATTCATCTCGGCTGGCTCTGATAGTGACCTGCACAATTTTGAGATTTACACAGGGAGAGTCGTGCAACCACCTGAGCTGCCAGATGTAGGAACAAGTGGCAATGTTGTCCTCCACCTGTCAATACCCTGACACCAGAACTACAAGGAGTTCTTTGACAACTGGTTCACGAGTGTCCCTCTCATTCTCACACTTGCTCAGCAGGGAATCACTGTACTGGTACTGTTCGTAGCAACAGACTACAGGTGTCAACTTGATGTGTGATGTTGAGTTGAAGAGAACTGGGCGTGGATCTTTTGAACAGAAGATGGCCATGGTTGGAGAAACCACCTTGCATGCTGTGAAATGGTATGATAACCGTTCAGTCAGTCTTCTCAGCGATTACATTGGAGCACACCCAGTCACTGACGTTGATAGGTGGGATGGCAAGCAAAATAAAATCATTAAAGGTCCCTGTCCTGCTGTGGTGAGAGAGTACAATAAGAATATGGGTGGAGTGGATCTGCTGGACTCCCTCATTGCACAGTACCGCAACAAAATCAGGTCGAAAAAGTGGAACCATCTCCTGATGTTCCACTTTACTGACATGACCATCGTGACTTCCTGGCTGCTCTACAAGAGAGACTGCAGCAGCACTGGGATGAGAAAAGAGAAAAGCTTTATACATTCAAGTCATATATTGCAGAAAGCTTGTGCAAAAGTGGCAAGAATCTGGAGCGTAAGAGATTCTTATGAAGAGAAGAGGAGAAGAGGACCCGCTACACCTATCCCGGTCCCTGATGTGCGTCTGGATGCCACAGCCCACTGGATGGTTATGGATGAAAACAAAGGGAGATGCAAGGTACCAAGATGCAAAGGTACACCTAAAGCCAAGTGCCAAAAATGTGACGCCCACCTTTGTTTCACATCCACCAGCAACTGCTCCATGAGGTTCCATACAGAATAATACAAACTGTAATTAGTAAAAAAGAGAAACACAGAGCCATTCAGTAATCCACAGGAACATGTATTTAGAAACATAAACACACTGCAGCTAATCTCTGATGCACTAATTGATAAACCATTTGTGGCTGTTTGCTGAAAGGAAACTTGTTGAAATTTTTGTTGTTGAAATAAAACTTATTCTAATGTATTTATTGCTTGTTTC